>NC_137787.1:104719671-105347171 GCF_963383645.1 Muscardinus avellanarius | reverse complement strand
TTAGCCCTTACCCAATTCCTGGCCCAATCCCTTCCTCTCCCTCCTTCTCATGTTTAGCTAAGTGATTGACTTTGATATGGTTGATAATGTACAACATGTACATTTGAGAATTTTCCCCTCCCATCCCCTCAGTTAGGTTCCCTTTTTGCTCATCTCTAATATCTCCTTTATCTAGAGTTGCTCCTATGATCCATTTTATCACTAGCTTCTGCATATTAAGGAGAGCATTCGATTTCTTATTTTTATTGATTGACTAATCTCACTTAGCATAATGTTCTCCAGTTATATCCATTTCCTTGTACTTGTAAACATATTGTGCTTTTCTTTATGTCTGAGTAGAATTCCATTGTGTACATATCCCATATTTTGTAATCCGTTCATCTGTTGATGGGCATCTTGGCTGGTTCCATAGTTTGGCTGTGGTGAATTGTGAAGTTATGAACATAGATACACATGAATTGGTTTGGTCATTCAGTTTCCATTATTTTGGGTAGATACCCAGAAGTGGTATTGCTGGATTATATAGTAAGTTTGTTCCCATTCTTCTGAGGATTCTCCACACTGTTTTCCAAAGTGGTTGCACTAATTTGGAATCCCACCAACAATGCCTTAGAGTTCCCACTTTTCCACATCCTTGCCAGCATTTGTTGTTGTTTGTGTCTTGAATCATTGCCATTCTAGTTGGAGTTAGGTTAAATCTCAGGGTAATTTTGATTTGCATCTCTCTGATTGCTAATGATGTGGAGCATTTTTTCATGCATTTATTGGCCATTTAAATTTCCTGATAGTTTCCTTGCTGTACAGAAGGTCTTCAGTTTAATACAATTCCACTTACTGATCTGCCTTTTTCTTTCTTGTGCTTTTGGGGTCTTGTTGAGACAGTTTTTATCTGTGCCTATGTGTTGCAGTGTTGGACCTATGACCTCTTCAAGGAGGCTCAAGGTCTCTGGTCTAATTTTCAAGTCTTTGATCCATCTTGAATTGACTCTTGTGCAAACTGAGAAAGTGGTATTTATTTCCATTTTTCTGCATATGGTTAACCAGTTTTGCCAACACCATTTGTTGAACAGGGTATTTTTTTCCAGTGTATGTTAAAGTATGGTCAAAATAAAACATATAGCATTGTACCCTTTGTCAAAAATCAATTGTCTATATGTATGTGAAATAGTATCTGAGTCTTCTGTTCTGCTCCATTGGTCTATGTATCTGTTTTTGTGCCAGTATCATGCTGATTTTATTACTATGGCTTTGTAGTATAGTTTAAAGTTTGGTATTGTGATTCCTCCTGCTTAGTTTTGTGGCTGAGAACTACTTTGGTTATTGTGGGTTTTTTGTTGTTCCAAATGAATTTAAGGACTGATTTTTCTATATCTGTAATGAATGATCTTGGTAATTTAATTGGTATTGCATTGAATCTGTAGAACACTTTTAGAAGTATGGATGTTTTGATGATATTTATTCTGCCTCTTCATGAACATGGAAAATGTTTCCATCTTCTAAGGTCTTCTTCAATTTCTTTATTGAATGTTTATAATTTTCTTTGTAGAGGTCTTTTACCCCCTTGGTTAAATTTATTCATAAGTATTTTATTTTTTGTGGCATATTCTGAGTGGAAATGTTTTTTGGATTTCTATTTTAGTGTATTTATGTTGCTGTATAAAAAAGAAATCTTCCAATTTTTTAAGATTTATTTTGTATCCAGACACTTTGCTGAATTTTTTGATCAGCCTTTTGGTTGAGTTTGTTGGGTATTTTAATTATGGTACCATGTCATCTGCAAATAGTGAAAGTTTAAGTTCTTCTTTTTCTGTTCATACTCATTTGATTTCCTTTTCTGGCCTTATTGCTCTGGCTAGAGTCTCTCGTACTATATTGAAAAGAAATGGTGATAATGAACATCTTTGTCCTATTCCTGTTTTTAGGGGGGACTCTCACATTTTTCTTCATTTATAATGTTGGCTGTGGACATATTGTAGATTGCCTTTATGCTGTTGAAGTATGTTCCATCTATTCCAACTCTCTGCAGTGCTTTTTAGCATAAATGACTGTTGGATTTGTCAAATGCCTTTTTAGCATCTTTGAAATGATCATATGATATTTGTCTTTGTTTCCATTTATGTGATAAATTACATGGATTGGTTTTTTGTTTTTTTTTGTTTTTTGTTTTTTTGGTGGTACTGGGGTTCCTGGAAGCCCTTCTACCTCCGGGCTACACTCCCAGACCTATTTTATTTTTTTTTTTGGAAACAGGGTCTCTTAAGCCAGCGCGGCTAGCTTTGAACCTGCGCAATCCTTCTGTCTCTGCCTCCCAAGCATGGGGATTACAAGCGTGCGCCACCACGCCCGGCATGGATTGTTTTTATATGCTGAATCAGCCTTGCATTCCTGGAATTAACCCTATCTGTTCATGGTGTATAATTTTCTTGATGTGTTTTTGAAGGTGTGTTGCTAGTATTTTGTATGGGAGATTTGCATCTAAGTTTATCAAAGTTTTAGGCCTGTAGTTTTTCCACCTTGAGCTGTCTTTATTTGGTTTTGGTATTAATGCGATGTTGGCTTCATAGAGGTATTTGGGAGAGACCAGTTTCCTTCTATTTCATGAAACACATTGAGGAGTATCAGGATTAACTCTTACATAAAAGCCTTATAAAATTCACTTGGATGCCAGGTGTGGTAGCACACACTTGTAATCCCCATGCTTGGTAGGTGGACACAGGAGGATCACGCAGGTTCAAAGCCAGCTGCGCTGGCTTAAGAGACGATGTTTCCAAATAAAAATATAAAATAGGTCTGGGAGTGTAGCCTGAAGTTAGAAGGGTTTCCAGGAATCCCAGTACCAAAAAAAAAAAAAAAAAAATCACTTGGGAAATCATCTGGTCCTACAATTTGATAGTAGTCTTTTCAATCTCTTTGATTGCTTTTGGTTGGTTTAAATTTTTTTTATATTTTTATTGGTGCACTGTAATCATATATCACATTGGAATATAAGACTTAAGATGATAAACAAGCACATATCATCCAATGAGCCCTCATCCAATCCCCATCCCAATTCCTCCCCCTCCCTCGATCCCATGCTTGATTGGTGATTCTCTTTGATACATTTGTTTACATACCTCATGAGTTTTAAAGAGGTTCTATCCTCCCTTTCCCATCCCCTCTGATTGGTCATCTTAATTGCTTCTCAATAGGGCCGTTTCTACAACTTGACCTTCTCCTATTACCGCTTTCCTCCTAGTTTTTGCTAATTAGGGGAAGCATCTTCTCAGCAGGCTCCGATCCTGGCCTTGGAGGCCCCAGCACCAGCCTTGCCTCACACTAGGCTCCAATCCCGGCCTCGCTGGCTCTGGCACCAGCCTAACCCCTCGGCAGGCTTCAATCCAAGCCTCAGAGTCCCCAGCACTGGCTTTGTCTCATTGCAGGCTCCGATTCCAGCCTTGCTGACCCTGGTTTTGGCCTAACCCCTTGGCAGGCTCCTATACTGACCTCAGAGGCCCCAGTACTGGCCTTTGCCCTCAGCAGGCTCTGATCCTGGCCTTGGAGGCCCCATCACCGGCCTTGCCTAACGACAAGCTCTGTTCTCAGTTTCGCTGGCCCCAGCACCAGCCTTGCATGATGGTAGGTTCTGATCCCGGCCTCGGAGGCCACAGCACTGGCCTTACCTCATGGCAGGCTCAGATCCCAGCCTCACTGGCCTGGCACTGGCCTGACCCCTTGGCAGGCTCCAACCTAGGCCTCAGAGGCCTCAGTAGTGACCTTGCCTCATGGCAGGCTCCGATCCGGGCTTTGCTGGCCCTAGTACTGGCCTTTGCCCTCAGCAGGCTCAGATCCCAGCTTCAGAGGCCCCAGCACTGGCCTTGCCTCACGGCAGGCTCTGATCTCAACCTCACTGGCCCCTGCACCAGCCTAACCATTCTGCAGGCTCTGATCTCGGCCTTAGAGGCCCCAGCACTGGCCTTGCTTCACGTCAGGCTCCAATCCCGGCCTCACTGGCGCTGGCATCGGCCTCACCCCTCTGCAGGCTCTGATCCCCGCCTTGGAGGCCCCAGCACCAGCCTTGCCTCATGGCATGCTCCAATCCTGGCTGTGCTGTTCCTGTCACCAGCCTCATCCCTTGGCAGGCTCCAATCTGAACACCCTCTTCACCCAGCAGGTTATCCCATGTTTCCGAGGGTGCGTGGTGGTAGCATTCTGCCTCTGGGGTTATTTCTTCAAAAGCTCCAGGTGTATTGCATCAGATCTCTGACTCTCCTGAATACTTGCCACTGATATTGCTGCTGCTTCCACCATTTCAAATCTTTCCCAAGCTCTTTTCCCACACTTCATGTTGTCCAGTGTTTCTAAGCATGCATGACTGTAGCATTCGACTTTTGGGATAATTCCTTCAGAAGATCAGGGTGGGTTGGATCATATTTCTGCCTCTCCCAAATACAAGCCTCCACCGCCATCGTGGCCACTGCTGCCAACACCGCCTTCCTCCTAGGTCTCTGCTAGACTCTCTCATTACAGGTAATGTCCAGGATTCTTAACAATATAGAAAAGAAGCAGTTCTCCTTTGCAGGGAGTTTTTCCAAAAGTTCCAGTTCAGTTGGATATGGTTTGTCTGCATCTCTAGTATTCTGGCTGCCACCGTGGCCATCTTGACCCATCTCCAATATTTTTTTTTCTTTTATCTTTTTTTTTTTTTTAATAAGACAGTATGTGTGGTTTGAGGAGGTTGTGGGATGAGACACTCAGTAGCGATATTTTTTTTTTTCTTTCCTCCCTTCCAATAGTGGAGTCCAACAGCCTCACCACTCAGAGCAGAATCTGCTGTTCTAAGTGCACCATGGCCTGGCCCAGCACAACAGTGCTGGGTTCCTCTGAACACGTGGCTGGGCCTCCTGTTTGGTACTGGGCCTCCCAGAACTTGGGCTTGGCCTCCTGCCTGGCACCATGCCTTCCCTGGGGTAGGCCAGGCCGCCCGCCCCCACCTGGGGCCCAGGGCCCTGATTTAACATTTTTATATCTTCTTGACTCAGATTAGGAAGATTGTATTTATCTAGAGAGTTGTCAGTTGTTGGTGTATAGTTATTCATAGTAGTTTCTAATAATCCACTGGATTTCTACACTATCAGTGGTAATATCTCTTTTTTCATCTTTTATCTTTGTAATTTTGCTTGTTTTTTTTTTGGTTAAGTTGTCTAGTAGTTTATCTATCTTGGTTTTTTTTTTTTTGAGAAAGCTGCTTTTGGTTTTGTTGATTTTCTGTATTTTTATTCTCTATTTCATTGATTTCTGCTCTGATTTTTATAATTGCTTCTCTTCTACTAGCTTTGGGGTCATATTTCTCCTGTTTTTCAAGGCTTCGAGGTGTGTCATTAGGTTATTTGTTGATGTTCTGTTCTTCTTATGTGAGCACTCAGTGCTATAAATTTTTCTCCTAACACTGTCTTTAAAGTATCCCAGAGTTTTTGATATGTTGTATCTCTATTTTCATTTGTTTCTAGAAATTTCTTAATTTCACCCCTAACATCTTTTATGACCCATTTTTTTATTCAGCAGTGTGGTGTTCAGTCTCCACATATTTATGTGGTTTCTCTGGGTCTTCTTATTAGTTGATTTCTAATTTCATTCCATTATGGTCTGAAAAGACACAGAGAAGTATGTCACATTTTTTTTTTAAATTTTCTAGTGCTCATTTTATGGCCCAGGAGATGATTCTGGTGAAGGTTTCATGAGCAGCTGAGAAAAATGTGAATGCTACAGTACTTGGGTGAAATATTCTATATGTGTCTAATAGGTCTATTTTCTTGATGGTGTTCTTTAGACCCGAGGCATCTTTACTGATATTTTGTCTAGAAGATTGGTCTAACAGTGTGAGAGGGATGTTGATGTCTTCCTGTATTATGGTATTGGGATTTATGTGTGACTTAATGTCACAAAAAGTTTGTTTTATGAAAGTAGCTGCACCTATATTTCGGTCATAAATGTTGACTATTGCTATTTCCTCTTGCTTGATTAATTCTTTACCAGTAAAAATGACCTGCTTTTTCTCTTCTAATAAGCTTGTGCTTAAAGTCTAACTAGTCTGATACCATAGTTGTTACTCCTGCTTGTCTCTGAGTTCCTTTGGCATGGATTACCTTGGTCTACTCCTTTACCTTTATTTTGTGATTTTCTTTCCTTGTAAGATGTGTTTCCTGCAGGTATCAGATAGATTAATTCTGGTTTTTAATCTATTTTGCTGATTTATGTCTTTTTTTTTTTTTTTTTTTTTGCTGTACTAGGGATGGAACCCAGGGGCATTCTAACTCTGAGCTACACCCCAGCCCTATTTTTTTTATTCTTTAATTTGAAACAGGGTCTCACTGAGTTGCAAAGGACCTCACTAAGTAGCTGAGGCTGGCCATGAACCACAATCCTACTGTCTCACCCTCTCAAATGCTGAGATTACAAGTGTGCGCCACCATGCTCCTCACCTTATGTCTTTTTATTGGAGAGCTGATTCAAATGTTTATGTGCAAAATTTTTATTACTGAGTCTTCACCAAGACAAACCAATAATAAAGTTAACTGAGTATAACAAGGAAAGAAAAGATCCAACAGAGTGTTTTTAAGTCAGCTGAGGCTCTTGCAGGATTCTGCAAGGCCATGTCCTGACTGTGGGTCTGGGGTGGGGGCTCTCATGCTTTCATCCTCCACTTCAGTGTTGCCTTCTTATCTGTCTCTGCTCAAGGCTAAACTATAAGAAGTGAAGTGGGATGAGACCCTCTAGGCTTTGTTACCTTTTCTCTGGTAGTGCAGGAAAAATGAATCTAGTTTTGGAAGTCTAAGGAGGGGCAGGTGCAGGCCTTTGGAAACACAAGAATGACCTGCTGGGAGAAGATCACATGGAGAGGAAATTGGCCCTGGAAAGAGCCATTGGTTTTCATCACAGAATGAAGTTCAAGATCTTTGGATTTGAACGTTTTAGCCAATTTCAATCAAAATGGGTCCGTAATTCTCTCAATATTTACAAACATATTCGAATGTGAGTCTTTTTGGCTTCTAACTCCCCTAATTTTAAAAAGCACCAGTGAATTATGCATAATTATTAAATTTATTGAATTAAATTGTCTATATAAAAACACTTCTAAGAAGGCATTGGGTTCCTCTAATGGGATCATACAATGGCTGAAAAAGTGGGGATTGGATAGTATTCAAAGGTACAACTTTTTAAGAGAAGTCAAAGTCGGTGCCGAAACATAAATACTCTTGGTCAATCAAGCCAATTAAGTGAGAAAGGTCTTTCCAAGGAGAAGGCACAGATGTGAGCCATGTGTAGGGGAGAAAACTGACTGTGCTTGGCACATGCTGGGAACTGCAAGTCCTTCGGTGTAAAAGGAAGCATCCACTCATCAGCCACTTGCAGCAGGCGACTTGCGAAGGACAAAAGCTAGACATTCTTGTGAACACAAATGCAGTAATATCTAAGATGTACTAATATTTTCCCATCATTTTGATTTTTGCACATGTTTAAAAGCAATAACATTTGCAACAAATTTCTCAACTTACTACCTTTGAAGCCCTAAGCAAGTGCCCTTCAAAGCTCAATCTCTTCTGTGCCCAGAAAGCACCTAGGGAACACAGAGAAAACACATGCATCTTCTCTATGTTGCTGACTGGGTACAGGAGAAAGAACATTTTAACTTAATGCTACCATTATCACTCATTTTTGGCTTTTCATTTTATTAACAGCTTCCTTGCTAATTGTAAAACTTTTCTTTCCTCACTAATTGTGAACCATATTATACTGGGCAAGTTGCTTCACTATCCTGAGAACTGTATTTTCTCACCTATATAATAAAAATATTTAGAGTTAGCTCCCAAGGTTATTTTGTGGATTGCAAAAATTAAAATTATATACACAATGCAAACAACCAAGTGTTTGGTTCATGCCAAGTGTTACAGATCACAGTGTCACCTCTCCTGCAGGATCTGGTTTCTATTTGACTACTATAACTTCAGGAAATATCTTTTTTTTAAACTTGAGTTTGATGTTCCAGAAGCCCTGGTTATATTATATACACTACTCATCCTTGGAGAAAAATGTTGAAATAGGTATAATCATTTAATTTTACTCATTATAAAATATAGAAGCAAAGAAATTAAGTAACTTTCTTTAGGTTACATGCCTGGTAAAAGACAAGGCCCAGGGTTTAGTGTAGGTAATCATGACCAAAATAAACATGAGTTATTTCCACTACAACAACTTTTCTTTTAAGTAACTAAAAATTAAACGAAAGTCACACTTGGATGTGAAACTTTAATTTTTTTCAAAGATAGAATAAAAACAAACATCTGCATGTCTTTGACCACTGACACTGCTGCCCCATATCTGCTGATTCAGCCAGTAATTTGCATTCTTATCCAGTAGTTGGATTATATAAACATCACATGCTGGACACTTGGCTTAAATATAATATTTTTATGCCAAGGCAAGGTGAGCCATCCTAAACTGTAAAAAGTCCTCAGGGATATTTTAGTGCAATTCTAAATTGTGTGCACAATAACCCAAAGCACAAGGTGAGTGACATGCTAGCAGGAAAAACAATTTCCCGAGAGTCACAATGATCTTATTCTGACCTTTGCACCACCTCCGGGAACTAAAACATATTTTAGTGGTATGTCAGTTGGATTCTGCAAAAGCTGCCACTGAGATGGAACTATAAGGGCAAAAAGCTTATTGACCAGGAACATCTGTGAAAGCCAAAGGAAGGAATAGGATTGAGCAGGGGGTGTCCAGAGACTGATACAAGTATGAAAAAGTATGCAGTCCCAGTGCAAAGAGACAGCAAATTTAGCATGTTCTTATGGTGAACAAAACCAGCTAGCTCTGTATTACAGTTTCAATCTATTGAGGCTACCCTCAGGAGTGCAAAATTTGAGGCACATCTAAACAAATTGACAACTAACAAGACTCCTCATGGTTAGGCAACACATCTTTCCTTCAAAGGGAATTTAAGATTTATAACTACATTGCCCTCCATAGTGGGTGTACTAATTTGCAATTCCACCAAAAGTATAGAAGAGTCCCTATTTTCCCACATCCACCCCAGCATCTATTATTGTCTGACTTTTTGATGATTGTCATTCTGATTGAGGCTAGATGGAATCTCAGTGTAGTTTTGAAATACGTCTCACTGATTGCTAATGATGTTGCACATTTTTTCATGTATTTATTGGTCAGTTGTATTTCTTCTTTTGTGAAGTGTCTATTTAAAAATTAAATACAATTGTGCATTTCTTGATTGAGTTATTAAGTTTTTAGCTTTAAATCTTTTAAATACTTTGTATAGTCTAGATATTAGTCCTCTATCAGATGAATAGTTGGCAAAGATCTTTTCCCATTCTGTAGGTTCTCTCTTCAGACTCTTAGTGGGTTTTTTTTTTTTTTTTTTGATGAGCAGAAACATTTTAGTACAATTGCTATGGAGATTCTTCAGAAAATTAAGAATGAACCCATTTTTATGATCCATCTATACCACTCCTGAGTATCTTTTCAAAGGAACTGAAATCAGAGAATTATAGTAAAGTATGCATATCCATCTTTATGGCAGCACAATTCACAATAGCTAAATTATGGAACCAACCTAGGTATCTATCAACAGATAAATGGTTTACACAATTATAAGATATACACACAATAGAATTCTACTAAACAATAAAGGAGAACAAAATTATCTAATTTACAGAAAAATGTAAGGACCTGGAGAACATTATGTTAAGTGAGATTAGCCAGCCATAAAAAGTGAAAAGTCATATGTTTTCTCTCATATTTGGAAGATAGGAAGTAATTGGGGATAACAGAGGGGTTCAGATAATGAAAGAGCAACTCCAGTGGAACCATGGAAGTGGTCTAGGAGTAGAAGTGAGGAGAGGAAGAATCAATGAAGGAATTGCTTTCATATACATTTTGTATATATGTAAAAATACCAATGTCAATGTCAATATCAATATCCTGTATGGAGAAGGTGAGGGAGTGGGGAGAGAACCAGGGGAAAGTTCACCAAGTACTATATGCATGTATGTCACTGCCACTCTAAACTACATTATGATGGGAGACTATAATGAACCAATAAAAGTAATTTATTTATTTATATATTTATTTGGTGGTACTGGGGTTCCTGGAAGCCCTTCTACCTCCGGGCTACACTCCCAGACCTATTTTTACATTTTTATTTGGAAACAGGGTCTCCTAAGCCAGCACGTGCAACTGGCTTCGAACCTGCCCTATCCTCCTGTCTCTGCCTCCCAAGTGCGGAGATTACAAGTGTGCGCCACTACGCCCAGCCAATAAAAGTATTTTAAAAGTTAAAAAGTAAAACTTTCGACTGTCTATGTCTGTCTGCTGCATATAACCCTTTTACACTGTAGATTCACTTTCTCCATATTAATTTGGGGAATAGGCACTCCTGAAGTTTGGAAAGTTAGAAGCTACAATTGCATCTCCTCTTTCCATTTCCATCTCAGGGCTGCAACTGTATTTGTCCATCTCTTTCCTCCTCTTCTATCCTTTCAAATACCCCTTCTCCTCAGCCCTTATGTCTGTTTTTCTTAATGGTTGAAATACTTCATGGTGTAATCCAAATCTTCATTCTTGAGGTATTTGAGTTCTTGGTGATCATATTCTTTTGAGGCTTATTTCTCTCGTGTATTCATTCACAGTTAAAATTGGATGAGAGAATAAATACTTAATGAATAATCTGGATCCCACAGTTACTTCCTACTGCCTCTCTTGTGTAACAACTATTCTACTGCTCCTACTAATCAGGTTTTGTGGCTTGATGAGATAGTGGCTCCTTTTCTGGACTTCTGGTTCCTGGATACAATGTATGATTTGTTAGAGGATGGTGATACCTTTCAGTTAAATTGGACAGTTGTTGTATCTACTAGCAAACATTGACCAACTTGGGGGCTAGGATCTCTATCTGTAATGATCCAATATTTGCAGGAATGAGAAGCACAAAATCTCCCATTGAGAATTCTCTGTATAGAAAGCTGCTCTGATTTCACACACTGATTCTCTAAAAGGACCTATGTCTCCTTCTTCTTGTGGACACAGAGCCATAGAGAGGTTTTAGTTCCTCAAAGGAGGTCCCAAGGCTCATAGAGCACTTCAATTATACCATCAATAGGCCATTTCATTTCTCCCTCAGAGAACCCTTCTGACTCATGGATGTGAGACAACCAGAGAATCTCATGTTCATGGGCATACTCTTGCCCCAACCTTACTGTGAAGTGGTCCTGTGAATACATATCAGCCACCCTGGGAGCCTGTGTATAGTGATGCTGACTGAGGCTGTGACAGAAGCAAAGTTAAACCAATACTTACAAAAAATGTCTAAAAAAAAAAGTAAGACTGCCAACAAGAACAAATTGTTGACACTTGTAGTAAGAAAAGGCTCATAATTGTCTAGTTGCCATAATGGCCACAAGTGGCTTGGTAGTGTCATTGGAAAATTGTGACACAGACACTGATTTTTCTCTATTTTCAATAGATTAGACCTTCAGAAGTAGCAGAAGCTAGTTGACTTTTGTGGGAGTCCCAGGTGTGAAATGATACACAGCCTCCTTTTCTGCCATCCTGGCTACTTCATTAGTGTGTGACTGAGCAAGCACTGTGTTGGTCATGGATGAGCCCTCTAGTGTACTTTGTTGGCAGAATTTCTGCTGGGTGATCTCTTCTGGGTACTGATCTGTATACTCAGTGCTTCCCCTCATATGTCCATCCATATCTCTCTACCTGGACCTCCTTGTCCCTAATCTTCTAATATTTCTACTTGGAAGTCCTGGTGAAGCAGTCAGGCCATTTGCAACTTTTCATGAATCTATATAACTTTTAAACCTCAGTTACTTTTCCTTCCTCACAGGTGATTCCCAGATGAAGCATACAAATCTCCTCCCACTGGAAAGATTCTCTTTTGCCAATGTCATTATGGCCATATCAAGAGATTGAACTCCAAAGCTGAGATGGATCTAGGGGTGTTAATAGCTGGATGATGACTGTCTATCACAGTGCTGTGCAATGAGCCCTGTTTTGAAGGAGATGCTGAGCTGCATGTCTGCACACCTGCCATAAGCAACTATTTACTATTCTTATCTATTGAACACTCCTTCCCAATTCTTCTGATAATACTCTCCCTTTTCTTTAGTGAAGAACTCTTTCCTCTTTCATATAGTTCTGATAAGACCCCCAGCCCTATTTTATTATTTATTTGGAAACAGGATCTCCTTAAGTTGCTGAGGCAGGCCCCAAACTTATAATTCTCTTGTCTCTGCCTTCCAATTCCTATGATTACAGGCATGTACCATTGTTCCCGGGTGTGGAAATATTTTTAATCAAGAAGACCTGCATCTTGAATCCTTGTCTTTATACAGGTACCATCCTTATAAAGACTAAGTTTTCAGCAATTCTCTAAGATGTCTTGATAACAAATGCCTTTCTGTTCTATAAGTTACCCAAGGAAGTTTCAATTGTTTTCCATAAAATTTCTAACTAACCTGGAACTCTAATAAATTGCACAGCTAGACCTGAAACACCACAAAAGGGTATATTTCTTCAAACTGAAAAAGGCATTTCATCCTGTACAGATGCAAATGTATGGATGCACAGCTTGGTGAGCAGATGGTCCTTTTGTGATAATGAGGAAAAGATGCCTGTTCAAGTGGCCTCCTTCGCGACACCTTGTGCAGAATTCAACCTTGAATACCTTTGCTTGAGTGGCTTCCCGGAGTAATTCCTACTTAACAGCAGGGGCAGAGGGCAGTAACACAGGACAGAGATATTTCTGAAATGGAGGCGTTACATCCCCCCCTAAGTGGAACACAGAACTGATAGTGACTTTGAGCCGAGGGAATAGAGTGGTGAAAATGAAGTCACTAATTTCTTTGGATTTGATAATAAAGCGTTTCCTTCAAAATGAGGGAGCAGAAAAGGCTACCTATAGACCAGCTTTGCTTTTTGGCGAAATAAAGCCACATTTTATCCAGTTGGCTATAATTTAGAAGTGCAGAAGTTATCCAAAGTAATTATTCCTATTTCCGCACTGAAAGAAACATTAAAGAGAAATAAAGACTCCATTTCAGAAGGATACAACCTTAGAATAAACTTTCAAAGGAGTTCATTCCTATTTTAATTTAAAAGGCCTTCTTAAATGTGCAACCTTACAAAATGGAAACCTTTGCACAGTTTCTTGGAAAAATCTATTTGATGGAAGAGACATAGCTTGATTAAAAGGTTACAATTGCATATGAAAAGTTGTCAAGGAAAATGGCAGAAGACAATTTTTCATACATTAATGGATAATGTGGATGGTAATATTCATGCCTCTGAATGGACAGGAGGAATTGTAAAGGCTTCTCACTCAATTTTCTTAATGCAAGTCTCCTCTATCTTCAGGAAGACAGGATGATTTTTCCCAGTATGCAGCAAGGAGAATACCATTCTTTTGATGCATTCATCTAAGAAAAGGAACTAACAAAGCTTAATCCTGGATAATTAAATATAGAAAGTAGAAGACAATGCCTCATATTAACGTAAAAATCAATTAACTGCTTAAATTCTGGAATATGCTGTCTTTATATTGGGCAAATATTTTATTGAGTACAAACTACATTAGGTACTTAGCAGTTGCCTTTCAGTTACTCTCTTGGATACTTATTTGATTTTCATATATTAGAAATTACCCTTTTAATTCATGTATATTGAAGAAATGAAGCAGGTGATTATGGGTAATCCCCATAGTGCATTCTTTCATGTTGGCTTTTGCCATTAATGTGACAATTGACCTAAAATGTTCTGTCTTTGTGAATCTGAGAAAATGTGAATGGAATATTGGAGGAAACACTGTAAGATATTCTCTTAATCAAGCATGGTGGTGCAAACCTGTAATCCCAGCACTTGGGTATCTAAGAAAAGATTGCAAGTTTAAGGCAATCTTAACCCTCAAAAAGCTAGTGGGATCACGTTTCAAAAAAAAAAAGTTATATAAAAAAGGACTAAGCATGTGGTTTAAAGATAAAATTTCCCTGGTATTCAGTCCCCAGAAAAAATAATCAACAACATTATCATGTTTTGGGCTATATAAGGCTAGTACTTTTGCCTCAAACTTTTCAGAATTGGACTAAAGAAAAGCAACCATGGGGAGGTGAGAGTCAATAAAAGAGCAAAGAAACAAAGCAGGAACACTGGTGTGTTTAAAACTCATCTGACCTGTTACTTCCCAAAAATTTAAGACAATAAAATTATATTTATAGCTGAATTCAATATGAATTTTTTTCTGTGCTTAAAAGTATCAGAGAAAAAACCCTTATAAAACTTATACTTGTAATAAAGCATGGTGTAAGATCTTCAATATGGAATTCTCTACCTCGGGTGAGAAATGGATGGTGATTGGTTTGCATTAGTGAAACAGTTCTTAGTTTGTGGTTTAATATTTCACCATGTATTGGTTTAATGTGGTTTCTGACAACATTATTGTACACTGACATAAGGTGTTCTAAAACTATTTATATCCCATCACTTTTGGCTTAGTTACAATTCCCCCTTCCCAGAAGTTCTTTGCAATGTAACCCAACCTGTTCCTCATCTCACTGACTCCAACCCAACACATGCTATAATTTCTGGCCAGGAGAAAACCTAATGGTCACTATTGGAGACAGAGAAATACGTTCTTTCTTATTGAACCCTCTCTTCCTTTCTCTCTTTCTCTATGTACTAGGGAATGAACCCAGAGGCAAACTACCTCCAAGATATACACTGAGCTCTATATTTTTAAATTTTGAAATAGAGTCTTACTAAATTGCTGATTCTGATCTTGAACATGCTATCTTCCTGTCTTAGCCTCCTGAGTACTGGAATTACAGGCATGGGACACCATATTAGGTTTTGAGGATTTTCTTTAAACTAGCCAATATACTGGCCCCTCAACACACACACACACACACACACACACACACACACACACACACCAGCCATGGAGATAATATTTTTATGGACCACAGTAAAGGCATAGTCCAACAGGTTTCCCCATACTGGTTGGGCTTTCTGTCATCTATCCTCTCTGAGACCTGAAAGCAATGTGTTCTTCACCATGAGCATTTTGTTTTCACTTCCTCATTGTAGCTGCCATGACACACACTTAAACATCTCCCTCCTCACCTGATCCCCATCAGGGCTTTCCTAGACAGTGGTCATCCTGGCTTATGGCTATCTTCAAAACAAAGACCTCAAAACCATACTTGAAAAAAATTACAGCACTTTTAGACATAGATCTTTTGTTTGGAAAGGCTGCAGCATTAGGTGATAGGACTTAAGTCAGGAGGGTGTACCTTGATTGCTCTTTTTAGTAGTTTCAAAAGTTTATTCATCACAAGGATAAGAAGCTTTGGAACTGGAATGCAGCTTTTCTGCAAGAGGCCTGTGGTCTGCAATCTGTGCTGATGAGGCTTCAACATTTGAAAGGATTTAAGGATTAGAAGAGTTAGACTTTTCTAACCCAAATCCTCACATTGGTTTTGGCAGAAAGAGTAAAGTTAGAACCGTGGCAAGTTTAAGAAGGTGACACAGATAAAGCCCGGTCCCTGAAGTGTCTCCAGGCAACTCCAGCAGAGCAAACTCTGTGAGTGGAATAGCACATCACAGTGAGGAAAGGCTGGAAGGAAGCCTGGGCTCAAGCAGACATTTCGTTTTCCAGGCTTACTTTGGTCAGTTTACCAAAGAGCCCTGTAACTTGAAAGTGAACTCTTGGTAACACTGGACATAGATAGGAGTTTAAGCTCATGAATGGCCACAAATACAGGCTAAAGATGATTTGATGAGCTATGTTATATGTAAATCATTATAGGCATGTACAAATCTTCTAATAAACAGTCTGAGTCTATGTATTAACTTCTGCCTGCTGAATTCTTTGGAGCCTCATCCCACCCTCTTTTTGTGCCTCACATTGGGGCAAGATAGTGAGAAAGGCTACTCACTCCTTGCAGACCGGTGAAAATGTACATGTCCCCATAGCTACAACCTTAACCACCACTAACACTCAAACCATGTTTTCCTTTGCTCTTTTTCAGCCACTTAAAAATCAGCACAGGCCAGGCATGGTGGTGCATGCTTGTAATCCCTGCGCTTGGGAGGCAGAGACAGGAGGATCGCGCTGGTTCGAAGTTAGTCTCTCTCTGGCTTAGACACCCTGTTTCAAAAAAAAGTATAAAGTCGGTCTGACAGTGTAGCCCGGAGGTAGAAGGGTTTCCAGGAACCCCAGTACCATCAAAAAAACAAAAAAATATAAAAAGCAGCACAGATGGCCTGCCCAGCCCTTGCCAGGATATCCCCATTACATAAGCAACCTCTCACTATCTTCACTATGTGGAGCTGTACCATTGTCAGTCTTAACATTCAAACTAAATTTTTAGATGGCAAAAACAGACCTGAACCTGCTGAATATTTAAGGACAATGTGTTGTCAATGAAACCTCAAGTCTGAGTCTCGAAGGCTTATTATTGATCAAGCTATGGAACAACAGCCAGGTTCCTGAATAATTCTCAACATATGGAAGTGGAGTGCATTTTATGTTCTCTTACTTTAAAAGGCAACCTCCCAAAGGGCAATACATATGGCCCAAAGGAAGAGAAAAAGGTGTAAAAAAATTCTTCCTGAAAAGCCAAAGCAGGGCTCAGCTGATAGACTGTATAACTCACTTCCCCACTAAGGCAGAGTACGTCTCTTACTATTGTCCAGAGGCTGCTTTATTATTACGGACCAGTGACCACTGTTTTATGCTGCCAACACTTCCTTTCCCGAGAGGCGACACTTAGCTAGAGCGTATATATGGGACTGGATGAGTTTCCATTAGCTCATAGGTGTTTGATCTGTGTTTGAGCTGATGAAGAGGATGGTGTGACACCCCAGAAGCCATGAAATCAGAGCTCAGTGGTATAACTAGATGAGACTTGTTAACTCCTTTTAGAGAGAAACTGAATGATGTCCATGTTGATAAGAGTATATTAGAAAAAGCATTTGTTAGTGAAATGTGTGCATGGTTGTTTATGTGCCCAAAACTATTACAAGTAGCCATTGGTTGCTTCACTAACATCCATTTACTGCTCTTAATAGCCCTTAGGGTGTAGTAGGAATCTGTTTGGCTTAAGGACAAGATGAGTCCTTTCTCAGCTCCTAAAGGGACACTGGTATTCTAAGGCTATGACAGATAACCTCAATACTCTTGTTAGAAATTCTGAAATAGAAATCCCCTCTTCTTGTTTCAGATTACATGGTATTCAGATGTTAGCTGGAAACCATTGCAGATCTTTTCTGCTATGAGGAATACAAGAATCAGTCTGAATACAACACACAGTCAAGAAATTCTCAGGAAAATAGAGCTGGGACACTGGCGAAAATTGCGCCTAAAACCTGCCTGACTCTTAATTTATTAATTTACATAAGCCAACAAAATTCCTTTTCTTTTAAGTTAGACTTGAGTTTTGGGTCATTTTCAAATAATTATGAGCATGCAAGTAATTATGGATTGAAAAAAATAGCATCATTTTTTTGTTGTTGTTTTTGTTTGTTTGGTGGTACTGGGGTTCCTGGAAACCCTTCTACCTCTGGGCTACACTCCCAGACCTATTTTTATAATTTTTTATTTGGAAACAGGGTCTCTTAAGCCAGAGAGGCTGGCTTCTAACCAGTGTGATCCTCCTGTCTCCGCCTCCCAACCGCGGGGATTACAAGCGTGCACCACCACACTCGGCAAATAGCATCATTGCTAACAAAGAAAGAGTTTGCATAGCTGTCTTCTACAACAGTTAAGGAAAAAATTCCATCAAGAATTAGGCCATGATCATAGTTTTTATGCCTAAAAATAAAATAGAGAGAAATTAAATCAAACTGTGTTAGGATCAAATGTCTAATATACAACTAGACATTTTAAATTGGATATTTTAAAATATTACTCTTATTAAACATAGCTAAATGGATGATATTCATCAGAAATCTGCTCTTACTCTTATGATGCCAGCAAATGTCACTACCAGTCCTAAGAAGACCAGAGCTGTAGCACTGTCTTAATCCCTCCATTTATTCAGCCCTGTTGTATAATCTGTCACCACTGCTTGGGGATTTGCCATCTGAATGACTCTCACTTTTTCCCTCCACTTGTTCCAAGGATAATTACTTTCCTTTTGTCCTGACTTCCAAGGTCAGCTTTCTTTTTCTAATCTGACTTTTGCAGTACACATAGTGATCTTTCTACTTCTCAGATCTATAAGTATCACTCCCTGCCTAACACACAACACACTACAGTGTGTTCTCTCTCTCTCTCTCTCTCTCTCTCTCTCTCTCTCTCTCTCTCTCTCTCTCTCTCTCTTTCAGTTTTTTCTACAGATAAGTACAAGCTGCTTAACACAGTAAGCACAACAGGAAATGGTACGCCTGGCAGCATCTATCTCTTACTTGTCCCTCTACTCTCCCCTCCTAGGCTTCATTCCAGCCATGTCCACCTTCCTGCCTTCTCCTGTACTGGCCGGCATCTTCCTAAAGTTCTTTGATCTCGTGTTGTGGCCTCTGACTAGAAGGATAAGAATGTTTCACTTTACCAACAAGTCCATGTCCTCCTATTATTTGCTCTACAAGTATTGTTTATTTAACACATCTATTATGTGTTTTTCTAAATTATGTGCTTATTTTATTAATATATGTTCTCTCCAGTTTTTATTTAATGTTTTATAAGGACCAGATACCTATCTGCTCTCATACAGGGTTGCTAGAGGTAAAGTGAATGCTTAATAAAAAATAAATTTTTTTGAAGCACTGGTGATGAAACCCAAGGGCATTCTATCTCTAGCTATACCCTCAGCCCCATTTTTTATTCTTTATTTGAAAACTGTGTCTCACTGATTTGCAAAGAACCTCACTAAGTAGCTGAGGCTGTCCGTGAACTGTGATCCTCCAGTCTCAGCCTCCTGAAAGCTGGGATTACAAGCATGCACTACCATGCCCGGCTTAATAAATCTTTTTTTGAAGATGAATGGGGAAATTGCTTAAAGTGCATTTGTTATTTTGATTAATTAGTAAGAGCTGTCCCTTTTCAACTGCCCTTATAATATAATTATAAATGTTGTGATAAAATTCAAACACAAGTACATAATAGGTTAACCATACACATTTGACTTTGGCAAAACCACCATGAATTAGATGTATCCTAGAGGAAGAATAAGTTAGACATTACTGAAGAAAGATTAATAATTTAGAAGTCAGTTGTAGGGTTTTTTTTTTTCAGGGACCCATCTCCCATGTGAATAGGGAGAGCTGGTTTATTTCCTCTATTTTTCCTTGACTTAAAACAACGTTCATATTTCTATGCAAAAAATAAAATCCAGTTGTAAAGTCCTATGCATTAGCTTCATAGCTTCTTAGCTCAGGATGCTTATTAACAAAATATCAAAAGCACACACTTGCTTTTTGCAAAACCAGAGGCTGGAGAGTCCAAGATTAAAGATTCCACTGATTCTGTGTTTAGAGGGCTGATTTTTCTGGATCATAGATGGTGACTCCTTTGTCTTAACATGAAAGAAGCACTAAGATAGGTTTCTGAGTCCTCTTTTTTAAGATTCATGAGACCTCCTTGTCAGGACTTTACCATCAAGATCTCACTTCATAATGCTATCATCTTTGGGTTTAGAATTTCATTGTGTGGGAAAAAAAATTTTCATCATGTAAACTTTGAGACGGACACAAATACCAGTAGCTAATTAAAAACTAAGACCACCCAAAGCCTTACTTTTTTCTTCCATAAAATGAACCTGATAAAATCATCAAATTCACCCTGAGTGGTGTTGTTTAAAAGATCTTGTAATGTTATTTGACATCACAAAATTCTGACATTTTTTTACAAATAGACATTAGATTCTTTATCTTATTTAGGCAAAATGAGATGCCCCAATCAAAAGGGAAAACATTTTTCAGAACCCTAGGAAAACATCATTCTTATTTCAGTGATAGCATTTTCTACATTATTGCCTATAACATCCACAAGCTTTATTCCTAGAATGTCCTTGTAAACTGAATTCTCCTGATAGTACAGATAGTGTATCATATGAAAATTTTTAAGTTGATGGCTGGCTGCAAAATGCAGAGACTCATGACATCTTTTATAGACACTGAAGAATTTAGGTCATATTGGAAAGGTACAGAAGCTGTGGAGACAGACAGTTCAGAACTAAATATTTTTTGCTTTCACTGAACTATCAGTGACCTTGAGCAATTTTTGCATTCTCAATCCCTTCTCCATGAGAATATTGTGAATATAATAAATAACAGCTAGTAACCATAATATAGGTTCTGGTATATACTGTATGGAAAACAAATGTCAAGTATACATATTCTATTATTATTGAAAAATAATGTCATATTTATAATAAAAAATGGAAATAATGGGTTTTGGTTATAAGCATGATGACTATTTTTTTTCATGTGACATCTCATTCAAAGTTTAATAAAGATCTCTGTTATATAGATACAAACCATGACAAACTTCAGAGGAAGGTATAATTTCTATTTTCTAAAGGGGCTATATTTGTCCAATTGTACACAAAGTAAGCAATGGAACTATCCCTCAAATTTGAAAAGTATGATAGATAATATTGATTGCTGTGCTTATCATCTTATAACTTTTGACATGCACCCCTTTACAGAAGGCTCTTCTGATCCTGGCTGTAGATTCACATGCCATGCAGTCTTCAAAGATGAGGGACAAAGGTGCAGTTATATGAGATAGTGATCATAAATGATACCATCCATGTTACTGATAAATAAAACATGGTACCCCACATTATATTGTTTCCTACAGTGTGATGACATATATGTATATAACACATTAGAAATGCAAAGTAGGAAGCCCCTATTCTTCATTATTTATTATCAGAGTATTTTTTTCTGAGCCAAAATAGGTCCAAATTTGTGCCTGAAAATTGTGGGTTCAATAAGCTTCCTCGGTAATTTTTTTTGAAGTAGATAGATATCTCTATGACACTTTGAAAAACAATGGGAATTTGATTGCCTTTGAAATTAATAATGCTACATAATGGAATCTAGTTTTAATCTCTTTGAACCCATGGATAGGTTAAATCATTTATGAAAATGGTTTAATTTATGGTATGGTTAAAGTCAGTTATAATAAAATGATGATCAGTGTCAACAATATATTAATGAACAAAATGATCAGCAAAACAGAAGTTTTAACATTTAAAGGAGGTGACCTAAGGGGTAAAACTCAAATTATCCATTGTTTGAACTATAGGAGAGGTGGTAAGTGAGCCTTGAAAAAAATTAATCTGATGTTACTCATTATATCCTCAATCTATTTTGTAAAATAGAGAGAAATGGGACTCTCCCAAATACATTCTATGAAGCCAAAATCACATTATTACCAAAACCAAGTAAACAAAGTTCAAGAAAGAAAAATTACAGGCCTATATCTTTGATAAACTTGGATGCAGAACTGCTAAACAAAATACTAGCAACACACATGCAAAACCACATCAAGAAAATCATACACCCTGACCAGGTAGGGTTCATCCCAGGGATGCAAGGCTGGTCCAACATATGAAAATCAATCCATGTAATTCATCATATCATCAGAACCAAGGACAAAAATCACATGATCATTTTAGTAGATGCTGAAAAAGCATTTGATAAAATCCAACATCCATTTATGATAAAAGCACTGCAGACAATCGGAATAGAAGGAACATATTTCAACATCAATATAGTACTTGAGACCTTAGCCAGAGAAAAAAGGCAAGAAAAGAAAATCAAAGGAGTACAAATAGGATAAGAGGAACTCACACTTTCACTTGATCAACAAATTCATCAAAGTATCTGGATACAAAATCAATCTTTAAAAAATCAGAAGCTTTTCTGTACACCAACCATAAATCCACTGAAAAAGAAATTCATAAAACACTTTAACTCAGGATTTTCCACAAAAAAAATAAAATAAAATACTTAGGAATAAACTTAACCAAGGAGGTAAAAGACCTCTACACAGAAAATTGTAAAACATTGAAAAAAGAAATTGAAGATCTTAGAAGATGGAAAGATCTTACATGTTCATGGGTAAGAAGATTAAACATAATCAAAATGGCCATACTTCCAAAAGTGATCTACAGATTCGACACAACATCTATTCAATTACCAAGGTTATTCCTCACAGCCATAGAAAAATCAGTCCTTAAATTCATTTGGAACAACAAAAAACCCAGAATAGTCAAAATAGTTTCCAGCAACAAAAACCATGCAGGAAGAATCACAATACCTGACTTTATACTCAAGAAACTCAACACTGAAAAACAAATAATCCAATAAAAAAAAATGGGCAAGTGAACTAAATAGACACTTCACCAAAAAAGAAATTCAAATTGCCAATAAATGCATGAAAAAATGCCCAACATAATTGGTAATCAGAGAGATACAAATCAAAACTACCCGAGATTCCACCTAACTTCAACTAGAATGGCAATCATTCAAAACACATACAACAACAAATGCTGGCGAGTTGTGAAGAAGTGAGAACTCTAAAACATTGTTGATGGGATTGCAAATTAGTGCAAAAACATTGGAAAACAGTATGGAGAATCCTCAGAAGAATAGGAACAAATTTACCATTTGATCCAGCAATACCACTGTTGGGTATCTACCCAAAAGAAAGGAAACCAAACTACCAAACCAATATATGTGTATCTATGTTCATAGCTTCACAATTCACCATGGCCAAACTAGGGAACCAGCCAAGATGCTCATCAATAACAGATGAACGGATTACAAAACTGTGGGATATTTACACAATTGAATTTTACTCAGCCATAAAAAAACCCACAATTACATCATTCTCAGGGAAATGGATGGAACTGGAGGACCTTATACTAAGCAAGATTAGTCAGTCACAAAAAATAAGAAATTGGATACTTTCCCTAATATGTAGAAGCTAAGGAGAAATAGGAGATTATATAGAAGAGCAAATAAAGCAACCTAACTTAAGGATGGGAGGAGGAAGAAGGAAACTCTCTAAAGCACAGGATGTACTAAAACAAACATACTTATGTCAACCACTAAGCCAAGAGTGGAAAGGAGGGATGGGGAGGGAAAGGGATGAGAATTGGGTAGGGGCTAACTAGGCGATGTGTGCATGTATGTCTACATAAGTTTTTTTTATCCCATTATGATGTATGAATACAATGCACCAATAAAAAAAATAAAGAGGCAAGATTGTATAACTTTAAAATTTGATTTTTGTAAAACAATAAAGTTAATAAAACCCTAAAAAAATAAAATTTGGCATGAGTAGTCATTGTCTTCAACATAGGACTCATACTATATCAAAAAGCTTTGTGAAAAGAAGATAGTGAGAGAGTGAGCCAATAAAAGAGGAATGGTGGGAAGAAAGTGGATGTGACTGTGGGCATCCAAAAGACACTTACCTGGAGCATGTGAAAGTGATTGCATCTGGTAAGGGGTTGTTGCAAAGAAAGATCATTCTGGATTTATAGTAGGTCCTACACACTATGGGTGACCATAAAAATAAGCAGAAGCATAGACACACAGAAGAGAAAGCCACATGAAAATGAGACAGAGACAGAAATTATGTAGTCACCATTCCAGAAACACTAAACATTTCCAGTAGCCATCAGAAGCCAAGAGAAAGGTCTGATACGGATAGTACTTCGGAGCCTCCAGAAAGAAGCAACTGTGCTAACACCATGATTTCAGATATTTCACCTAAAGAATTGAGGAAGACTATGTTCCTGTCACTTTAAGCCTCTTAGTGTTGAGTAACTTGATATGGTATGCCCTAGAAACTAATGAGCACAAAAAGAAAAAAACAGATGTGTTCATTGGCTGTGTTCTATATATCACCATGCCTTTGCTCATAGAAATAGCTCTGTTCCAGAGGGAAACACACCAAGTGTTGAGTGTGTGTGTCTTTGTAGCACTTTGAACCTCCCTGTGATGTACAATTACAATGTACCAATAAAAGTCTTTAAAAAGTAGCTCTGTTCACCTTCTTCCATTGAAAAGTTGAAATTCAATGTTCATCTCTTTCTTTTGTACTAAACAATTAATTTATATAACTTAATAAAATTATTTACAGGGAAGGATAAAAGCTTTGCTATTTCTTTACTGACAGGACATTTTACTCACATATCTATAAATGGACAAGGAAGATAGGAAAGGCAGAGAAAAATGGCAGGACAAATACATAAAGAAGGTTCGAAAAGCAAAGAGAGGTAATGGGAAGCTAAGACATTATTAAAAATAAATTTAGATAACAAAATCTTGTTTACTAAAATTTATAGCACAGATAAAATTCAGAGCTGCATGGAGATTTTTTTCAGACACAATCATGTCTTCAGTTGAAATGTGGCAACTTCCCAATTACATGTACATTTTTTCTGTGTAACACACAAAACACAAAGAAGAAAAACATAAAATATGTGAAATATAAGTGACTTTAAAAACCTAAAGGGTGCCTCAATACCCAGAGGCCATTTTTTGTGAATGTAACTAACACAAGTGCATCCAGCGGGGTAATAAATGTTGCAAATTAAATTGAGAAATGAGTTCACTATCCAGGTATTTGCATGAGAGACACATGTGGGGTTTAAAAGCAAGTCAGTATTTATAATGGTAATATAGAGTACAAGTCATAGTCAAGATGGGATTTCTGAAATATCACTGACATACAAATTTACAACTATTTTCAGGAGAAAAATAAATGTATCAAATACAAATACAGAGTGAATGTTAACAGAAAGTCTCAATTGCAAACCTTATTTTCTCCTTTAAATTTTATGTTGCTTAGAGGATCCCTTCAGCGGTTTTGCAAAAAGAATAGGGGGAGAAAAGGAGAAATGATATTTTCTATTTGCTTAGAAGAATGTTACTTGACATATTTATAACTGGATCAGAAATTGATGACTTCAGATGTGTTTCAATCTATAAAGCTCTTTTGTGAGGTCAAAAATCCAATAAAAAGCTGTTTTGTCAAACACCCAACTATATATTGTCAGAAACACAACTGTTAGAGGCTAGTCACTATTTTCAACATGAATGTACAAATCTCAAATTTAAAAGAATTTCCAGGCCAATAGAATTAAATGAATTTAAGAAATATATTAAGACAAATTCAATTGCATAGATTTACGTAAATCTAACAGACTTCTATAACAACATAATGGCTCTATATTTGTTATTTTTGCTAAAACACAATAGTGCAACTGAAGTAAGGGTCAGATATGCAACTACCTAAAAGAAAACAGTGTTTGTCCTCACCAGGTATCAATTACTAAAGCACCAAAAACTTGTAATAAAATGTTGATATTTATTTTAGTAAATAATATAAAAATATTTTTCACTGCAGAATGATAATTAAAAGAAAAAGGATTGTGATAATGGTGTTATTTACTGAGTTTAAATAAGGAATAATTGATTATTTAATTATGTCAAATTTACTTTATTTTATTGTAGTTCCTACTAATACAGGCAGCCAAACAAGTGCTAGAGTTAAAATAAATTAAACAGACATATGTAATCTCTCTGTACATTGTTTTGTATAAGATGCTTTCTGTATATACAAAAGAGATAGCATATCTAACTATATGGACTTATGATTTTGAAAGTTTTGTGTGTGTGTGTGTGTGTGTGTGTGTGTGTGTATGTGTGTTTGTGTAGAAAAGGCAATATAATGAAGCCAACAAAACTAATTATTGCAGTTGATTTTATGAATGTTTTAAAAGTGATAGTAAATTACTTTTACTTTTAACACTAAGAATTTTAGTTTGTAGTCGTTAGGTAATAAAGGCAGGGTCACAGAGCGTGTGATGGGGAAATTAGGATTTGTAAGAGGCAACAGGAATTCCATGGCTCCTGTCATACAAGTTGGCCTAAGGTAAACCAACTTGTCCTATGTGATGGTTGATTTTACTTGTAAGCTGAACAGGGCCATGTAGTGATCAGTTATTTAGTTAAACATTATCACATTATTGGGGACATTTCTTTGAAGGTATTTTTGACGAGCTTATAATTTAAACTGACACACTAAGTAATGCAGATTACCCTCCCCATGTAGCAGGCCGGGACAGTAGAGGTCAAGCTGCACTTAGAAAGAGGAAGATCTCCCTGGTGGCTTTCAGGCTGACACCAAAGCATCACCTCTTCTGTGGCCCCACATATGATGACATTCAGACTGGAAATTCATCAGCCTGACTTAGTCTATAGCCTGCCCACTGCATTTCTGGGTATTTGTCAGCCTTCATGAAATTGCAAAAATACAGATTCTTTATAGTGAGTCTTTTAATACTATCCTAATTGGTTCTGATTTCATGAAAACTTACTATATTATGCATTTTCATCTGGAAATTATTACCCACATTTAACTTGACCTTATGATCTACATGCATTAGAAGTCAGCGTGCTGTAACTTTAGTGAGACCATGTTTCAAAAAAGTATCTATGGAAGCTAGGAGCTAGGGAGTAATCAGAGGAACTTCAAATAATAGAGGAGAAACTCCAGTGGACCCAGCGAGGTGGTTTAGGAAGCTGCAGGGGAGAGGAAGAATCAATGTGGGAATCACTTTTATCGACAGTATGTACATATGTAAGAATCCAAATGTGACTTTAAATATCCTGTGTAGGGGAGTGGGGAGGGAGCTGAGGGACAGCTCATCAAGTGCTGTGTGCACTTATGTCACCATCACTATAACTACATTATGATCTGAGACTACAATGCACCAGTAAAAACATTTAAAATGTTTTTAAAAGTATAAATAAAAGAAATTAAAGTAGAAAATAAAATATTGCTGGAGTATAGCCTAGAGGTAGAGCACTCCTGGGTTTGATCCCCAGTAATACAAAAAAAAGAAGTTTCACATGCTGTTTCCATATGTATCTGTAGACATTAGTCTTGTTATTTTACCCTGCCCACAGTGCCCAGTTTGGTTGTTTTCTGTAAACACCTGTTATGTAACAACTGAAACCAGGCACCAGGTATGTTTTTCCAACTGGGCCTTACTTAAAATAAGTGTTCTTTCTCTGAATATTACATGACTAATTTTATATTACACTTCAGCTTTTCTTTTTAAAATTTTTTGGTACTGGGGACTGAATCAGGGGCATTTTACTTCTAGGTTACACTCTAAGACTATTTATTTACACAAGGTCTTGTTGAAAATATCATTAATTATCTGAGACTGACCTTGAAACTGTGATCCTCCTGTCTCAGCCTCTCAAGTACTAGGATAGGTAAGTACCACCATGCCCAGCTTTACATTGGCTTTTCTATTCATTAAGTCAAGAATAGGCAATTTGTAGGCCCTAGTCAAACATATCTAGCCATTTGTTTTGGTAAATAAAGTTTTATGTGAACACAGCCATGCCCCCTCATGTATGATTGTCTTTGCTTATTTCTGTCCTATGACCTTAGCTGAACAGTTGCAACACAGACTATGCACACAAAGCCAAAATTATTTACAATCTGGCCCATTAGAGATAAAATGTTTGTTGCCCTCTCCATTAAATCGATCTCTATTTGGTTCATTTATGTTCACCAGATATATTGCAGACTCATTGAGAGAATCCCCATCTTCAATGTGTTCTGTGTACATATTAGCTTCTAATGCTACTGATGGCATGACAGATTCTTAAAATGATAATGACCTATCTGGGTGTGGTGGAAAACTCCTGTAATGCCAGTACTTGGAAGGCTGAGACAGGAAGATCACAGGTTCAAGACAGCCTCAGCAACTTAGTGAGACCCTATTTTAAAAAAAGAGTTAGGGGTGTAGCTCAGAGGTAGAATGCCCCTGGGTTCAATTCCCAGTATTACAAAACAATAAAAAACTAAAATAAAATTAACTTTATTTTTTTTTAACTTGGTGATACATAAAAGGAATAGAAAAGAGAAAATAAGTCAGGATACTGAAGTTTATTTTTCCTTGGCTCCTAAGCAGTCTCTGTGTTGTATCATGCTTTTATGTTCTTTGAAAGACTCTCCTTTACCAAAATAATGAGATTTAGAGCAGAGGTAATATATAAACTTTTAAAACTCCAAACAACAAAAGTATCTTATTCAAACAAGGTACTTGTTCTACAATAAATAAATGAAAATGAATAGCCTCAGCAAATGGTCAAAACCAGAAATAACCTGCCCAAAAGCTCAGTGCTATTTGGAACATGAAGACTGAGGGAGGGAATGATAAGAAATCAAGTCAAAAAACCAAGCAAAGATCCTATCATGAAAGAGGTTATAAGCTACATTAAGGACTCTGCCTTTGTCATTAGGTGATGGAGTGACCACTGAAGAATTCTAATCAGAGGAGTATTACAGGGCAAGTTGTGTTAGCCTGACCACTTGAAAAACTCAGTATTAGAATATTAGATCAAAAGTCATGGATAATAAATGGAGAAACAGTAAGACAAATATATGCTTCTCCTGAAGCAAGTAAAAATATAGTACATATTCTACAAGCAAATACATGAAATATATAAAAATATATGTATAAATATATATGATACGAACTATAAAATTAACTAACTAAATAATAAGCATAAATAAACCATGAGGCATAAGCAAAATCACTTTACCAGAACGTTTTGGAAAAGGTATCCAATTTGAAACAACTATTCCTCTCTAGCCCAGAGATCATATTTCAGGCATTTTTGCTATAACTTTATGAAAAAACATTCCTATAACAATCTTTTTTGGCCATCATTTTATATGGTGGGAAGACATATAGATCACCAAACTGTTAGAGTGTATCAATCAAATATTGTTTTATGTTCCAAATTTACCTAAAGCTTGTGATATCTGAACAATGGCAATTAAACAGACACATCCATCATTAAATGAAGGCAGCATATATATTCTCTTTAACTTATATCTATAACTCAGAAAGTTAATTAAGAAATAATAAAATTTTTTAATTATATACATTTTAGTTTTAATATAAAATGCTTAAAACATATATAAAAATAATGATATATTAGGATGGGAAGGAGATTTGGCATCAGAGAGCTGTATGCTATTTCCCATACCACCAGAGTCAACTTGAGACATTTTTGACAAGTTAATTTTCTATATCAAAGGATGACATAAAACCTACTTAACTATATTTTCATATAAATTACAGATAATGTACACAAAATCACTATAATAGAACAATAACATTCCACATAGATATTTTAGAAGAATGTTCTTAAATCTGTTTAGCCAAATCTAAGTGCATAGTAGCACAATTTTTATTAGCAATAGGAAATATACAACTATATTGCACTGATAATTCAGTTTTTATAAAAGTCAACCTATGCATGTCTCAGAGGAAAAAATAAGGATTCTCGGTGTAGTCAGTATTTGCCTCCTTACTTTGAAAGACTCCAAAAATTACTTTTTCCATAATTATATTATGTATAATGAAGAGACTATTGAAGACAATGTTTTAAATATTATTTATTTTTTACTTTATTTGCATTCTCAAAAAAATAAAAAAGTTTTGGTTCTTTGGAAGCTACTTTCATATTCTACTTTTTTCTAAAGTTTATCCTTTTCTTTCTCAACAACTTCTCTACTCATGATACCTGCTATGTAGGATTTTAGTCTTTGTAGTACATTATAAAAATCCACTGGAATTCCCAAAAACTTGCAAAACGTTTGTTTTGTTGGTTTTATTTGTGGTCTTTTGAACCTTTATTATACTTAAGCAAAGTAACCAAGTATTGTTCTCTTATGAATTATTAAGAAAACCCAGCATCATGTGTTTAAAAATAAATGATTAAAATTTTGTATTATAACCTCATTAAATTTTTTATTTAAAAGTTTTCATTTAAAAAATCCAGAGTGCTACTCACTCCTTATATTTTTAAAATTCACCTTCTAATCATTTCCTTTTTGTCTATGGCCAATTAGATGAATTTCTTCAATTACAGGGCTAATGATATCAGAGCACATGTTCACTCATTATATCAGATGACAGGTTCGCTCCTACTAAACTTGGACCAACATTGTGTTAGTCAATCTCACTAACCCTAACCAATTATTGTCCAAACAGATATCAGATTGTCACTCAGAAAAAATAAATTTTAAAGAAAACATTAGCAACATGGCATTTTACTTTACATAAAGAAAAAAATGTTTAAACTTGTATCAATCTGAATACACCCACTTCACTAAATAGTATAAAAATAAAAAAATAGCATTTTTCCCTAACCTCAAATTACTTTAGAAAAATGAAGTTATAACAATATCATCTGGTCCCTGTATTATAAAAATGTTGATGCAATATGCTATGACATTACTACATTCATATTTATGATTTAGAAATTATATAGGTATTATATTTTGCAGAAAACAGAATTAATTAATTAATTTATTTATTTATTTATTTGGTGGTACTGGGGATGGAACCCTTCTACCTCTGGGATACCCTCCCAGACCTATTTTATATTTTATTTGGAAAGAGGGTCTATTAAGCCAGTGCAGCTGGCTTCGAACATGAGAAATCCTCTTGTCTCTGGCTCCCAAGCCTGGGGATTACAAACATGCGCCACCACGCCCAACAGAAAACAGAATTTAATGAAGTAGGAAGTGAGGATCATACTAATATCGACAAATGCAACTGAACACTGTTAAAAATGCTAGCCTTAACTAATTTTATTTCAATTGAAATTAATCTTCTTAGTTATAAATAATAAAGAGATGATTCTGGGGGCATTTATGAGAACATATGCTAGGGAGAGGGAAGTTGCTGCTTGAGAAAGCAACCAGCAATACTGATTTCAGAATGTCATCTTCCTGTGCAGTGTACATACTAGTAATTATCTGTGATTGACTCTTTTAAAGATTACCATGTCTTTCACATAATTATCCTTAAGCTTAAGACATTTTACTCTGTTCTAGTTAGAATGTCTCTATCAAGCTGCTTTGTTCAGTGCTTAGGACGTCTGTTGAGTGGTTAGAATTATGTTTCAGATAAGCTACTTTGGCAGCCTAATATTAGAATTAATATAAGAGAAAAATAAGAATACAGAGAGAGACCAACTAGCACAACATAATGAAACAGAAATACAATAATAGGTAGGGAATTAAAAAATTTCCAGGTATCCACATTAGAAAAATAATGTAAGTAAAATTAATTTCAGTGATACATTTTATCTAACATACATATTGAAAATATTGTCATCTCATCAAGTTTTTTATAAAATTATAGTGAAATATTTTATATTCTTTGCATACAATTTTTTTTTTTTTTTTGCAGTACTGGGGATGCAACCCAGGGGCATTCTACCTTCGAGCTACACCACCAGCCCTATTTTGTATTATTTATTTTGAAACAGGGTCTCACTGAGTTGCAAAGGACCTAAGTAGCTGAGGCTGTCTGTGAACTGCAATCTTCCTGTCTCAATCTCCCAAATGCTGGGATTACAAGCGTGCACCACCATGCCTGGCTGCACATAAAATTTTAAGTGAATCCAGTATACAGTTGGCTAGTGATAATTTGGACCAGCCATATATACCACATGGCTACTTGAATTGGACAGTCAGAACTAAATTTTTACCATAATAGCTCAAGAGAATGATTTTATCTCTAGCAGATAATAAGTTTATAGAATAAAGAGAAAGCAACATATAAGTGAAGCTGATGAGTCTTGATGACTTATGGAGTGAGTAAGAAGGAAGAATCAAAACTTCCTTATTTGTTGCTTCTAGTAAGAATGGGAGGAAAATCTCACATGGTCCTCCAGCCAAGGAAAAATGTATTAATATGTCACAAGCAATATCACATCTTATTGGCAAAATATTACCCACATATATAGAAAATATGAAAAATAGAATTGTTTCCTAAGTAGTTTGGAAAATATATTCACACAAAACACTCATATATCTTTTTAATCATTATCCAAAGGTCTTGTTTAATTCGTATCAATTACTATATTTAAAAAATGTATCATTAGAGAACTTTATAACTGCCATTTTGTTTCAAGATGACAGGCAGGAATATAAATTATCCAATAATTAATGTTTGTCAACCTAGTATCAAGTGGTAAATTTCATCAAGAAAAGCCAGTCACATAACAGCTTCAATGAAACAAAATCTTATTAAATGACAAATGACCAAACTGAAGATAGAGATTTTTTCATTTAATATTTTAAATAATTTTTAAAAATATGTATATATTGCTTCATGAAAAGCTAGTTATGATGTAATAGTGAAAAAGAAATATTGGGACAACATAGTAGAAAGGACATGGTCTTTGTCATCAGAATCACTTGGGAGTCATTTTCAGCACCATCTGGAGTCTGAGTGGCTTAGGGTATATATATTACTTAACCCTTTTGCCAAATTTTTTCAATCTCAAAATAATATATTCAGCTTCAGAATCCTATATAAAGCAAAGAAAATGCACAAAGAACATCTGATATATGCAAAAATTGAACAAATATAGAATATCTAACACATAATAAGCTTTCAAAATATTGTAATAATTATTCACAGGGATAATGATTTCTGATTCAGTGTAATTTTATATAAGAAAATGTATACCATTAACATCAAAAGAAAAATGAGCTTTCTCTTAGATAATTTGAGTGTTTTATTCATCTCTTCAGCTAAATTCAAAAGTATATTAGTAGCATTGTTTTCATTTGGTACTAAACAAATACACAATTCTGCGTTACATAGAAGAATCAATTTTTATACAAGGTACCCCCTAGGTAATTTCAGTGGGAAGGAAAAATATTTCAATGCAATCAAATATAATCTGTATCTTTTCTTCTAAAGAATCAAAATTGTATACCACCATTATTGGCAAAGTCATTATGCAAAAGTGAGAGAAAATTAAAGGGGCTCTTTGAAATTCTCATTTTCTCTGTTTTTCTTAGAGTTCTCAAAGAAAAAAACATCTCTACTTTATCTCTGTAGTCTGAAAGATTTTATGTTTCATTCCTCCCCATGAAACATTCATATAAATGTTTCTGTGTCTATTGAACTTTGAATCCACTATAGCAGTGAGCTTCCCATGAAGCACTTGTATTTGACTTACTAAAATCTACTAGATCAGTAATAACTATTACCTATGACAATCATTTTGTAAAATCCCCATCTACCACAATCTAGGACTTTTGTAAAAAATTACATCTATAATAAAAGGTCCAGCCAGGCGTGGTGGCGCACGCTTATTATAATCCCCACGCTTGGGAGGCAGAGACAGGAGGATCGCGCAGGTTCGAAGCCAGCTGTGCTGGTTTAAGAGACCCTGTTTCTAAATAACACAATATAAAATAGGTCTGGGAGTGTAGCTCGGAGGTAGAAGGATTTCCAGGAACCCCAATAGCACAAAAAAATAAAATAAAAATAAAGAAATAAAAGGTTCAGGTTTTTATTCTTTAGATCTATTAGGCATATTTTATTTCAATATAATAAAAAATCATACCATTGAGAAATATCAATATCCATTATTCATCACAAGTTGGAATGGCCCATTAATATAGAAAATAATATAAACATATATTTAGTCACTTTAAGTAAAAAATTTGAAGAATATTGATTCCTCACCTCAAAAATTCTGAAAACACCGAATATTAATGTAATAAATGAACTCATTATTTAATCTAGGTTTATAATAATTTAACCCATTTATTTAATCTAGGCTTCATTGACAATAGTGCTACTCATAGAAAATAATGTGTATTTGAATAGCATTAACATTCAGAGAACCATTCTCACACAGATATGTTGATGGAACTAGAAGAAACTAAATATAAAGCAATTCAAATAAGCTGACTTTTTTCAACTTTTATCCAAAACATAGCAAGTGATGCTCTGTTTTTTTAAATTTATTTTTAATCTTTTTTATTGGTACGTATTTTAACTATTTATCTCACAAAATTGGATTTAAATTTAAGTTAACTTTTGATCAAATAGATTTTTATCATAAACTTTCTATGATGCTTAGATGTTTTCTTCCTGGAAATAAAGCTTAGAATGGTCTATCAAATTTCTAAAGTATTTGGTGATAGCGCTTCATACATATGCAATATCTCCCATCGCTAATAATTATTTTTAAATAATGTAAAATCACAACAATTTGTAAACCCTAGTGCAAACTTTCAAGCTTCTAAACTTTATTTTTGCCTTATTATCACACATGCCACTGATTAATATATCTACATCTTTCTTAGATGGAAATAATAAACCTATTAAAGATGTTTAAGACAAATAACCAAGTATGTGTTCAAGACAATATGACTAAAATTTATTACCTCTCAGTATGCCAGTAAAAATATGATGGATTACTGGCTTTACTGCATGGAAGGTAACTAGGTATGGTGTGGCAGGAAGACATGAGTAACTGGGCATATTCTTGGGAACTCTATAAATATATGTGCCTTGGCTCCTTCCCTTTCTGTCTCTCTACTTTCCTCTGCCATGCCCTGAGCTCCATAAATGTGACCCAGCCTAACATGGACTGAAACCTCCAAATCTGTGAGCAAATTTATGAATCTCCCTTCTCTAATTTGTGGCCATCAGGTATTTTGGATCATAGCAGTAAGAGTGTTGGCAGAAACATATGTTTTGAAATATATAATGAGGTAATTCATAGTTTTTACTAAGTTACTAGTATACAATTGAGTGTAACTCCAGATTTTGTTGTTTCATATCAATACTTTCTCCATGAATAAAGCAGTGCATCAGTTTACATTTAGCATGCGTCCTTTACTCTAGATGTGAAAACTAGTCTTTTAAACACACTTTTTGATGCTATCATTCTTGTTTAGGTCCCTTACAAACTGCACAAGGTTGATAAGTATAACCAATAGCATGGTACAAAGATGATGGTATATAACATTTGAATTAAATTATAAGGTTGCAGATTCTGTCTTGAGAGCATGCTCTCTTATTCTCTTCAAACTCTTAGCGTAGGAAGTTCAATGCTACGAGCATTTCTATAAAAGAGCCCGTAAAGCAAGAAACTAGTCAACAGCTAATGAGAAACCAAGGGATGTCAGCAACCATGTGCCAACCTGACCTTTTAGTCCCCTTTTGGTTTTCAGATGTTTATAGCCCTGTTTGAGAGTTTGACTGTAAACTTGTGAAAAATCCTAAGAATCACATGCTAAAAGATATACCATATTTCCACCTCTTAGGATAGTGGAAAATAAATGTTTGGGCTTTTTAAAGTCCCTGTTAAGTTTTGAGAAGATGTGTTATGAGGGGTAGATAACTGATATATTGCTAAACCACAATGCTTCTATAAGTTTATTTGTCTTTATAACTAGATCATCATAACTGATGTCCAAGAGAGTGGAATACAATAGCCACCTTATTTATGGTATTCATGTTATCTTTGAAACTACAGTTTAAAGATAGATATTAAATGAAATCAGATATATTGAGAGCAAGATATGACATTAACAACTTTTTATTAAGGTATATTGTTACAAATTTTTCATTTTATTAGTTATTGTTAATTTTTACTATGCCTAATTTAAAACTATACTTTATCACAGGTTTTATGCAATGGAAAAAATATAGTATAAACAATATTTAGTGAACCGGGCATGGTGGTGCATGCTTGTAATCCCAGTACTTGAGAGGCTGAGACGGGAAGATTTGGGTTCATGGCCAGCCTCAGCTACTTAATGAGGTCCTCTGCAACTCATAGAGACCCTGTTTGAAAATAAAAAACTAAAACATCAGGCTAGGGGTGTAACTTAGAGATAGAATGCCTCCAGGTTCAATCCTCAGCAAAATACACACACACACACACACACACACACACACACAACAACAACAACAACAACAACAACAATAATATTTAGTACTATATGGTTTTAGTCAGCCAAAAATGTATTGGAACTGCTACTTAGCTTACCTTATCATAGATTTATCCAACATTTAAAGGTTAGTATTTTTGATGCAGTCTTTTATTAATGTCTCAGTGAGATTTTTGTTTTTTTGCAGTACTGGGGTCAGAACCCAGGGGTGTTCGACCTTCCAGCAACACGCCCTGCCCTGTTTCTTATCCTTTATTTTGAAACAGGGTCTCATTAAGTTGTGGAGGGCCTCACTAAGTAGTTGAGGCTGTCCACAAACAGAAATCCTCTGGTCTCAGCCTCCCAAATGCGGGGGCCAACTTCTCAGTGAGTTTTATGTGGTCTTTCACTTTTAATTTCATATATTATTTTTCAAGACATTATTAAAGAACCAATGTTTAAATTTGAATTATTGAACATCTTTTTTGAGTTTCTAATTTGATTGCCAATATCTTTAGACACTGAAATGGATTCTTTAATATTCTGATATAAACAGTACTCACATTTTAGCTGATTAATTACTTTATTAACCAGTACATCCTTCACAAATAACACACTGGTATTTTGGTGTTTCATTATAAATCATACTACAAAATTAAACTCAACATCTAAAGAAATATAAATTTAAGTAAAATTATAATTATTTTGGTTTTTGTATAGAAACACTCAGATAATTGTCCTTAAGTCATTATTATTTATGTATGAAAAGTATTTCATACTCAGTTCTAACAGAATAATAAATGGTACTTGTTCCATAATAAAAAAAAATGAGGGTTAAAAATAAACATACAAGTTATACATTTTTAATTTAGCTAAATTTTAAAAGGTTTTCAAAATGAATGTTTATGGAAACAAGTTACATAAATAGTTAATTGTTTAAGCTTTCTCATATTTTAATACTTTTGGGTTTTCCTTAACAGAATGATTTTAAAATATTACATCAGTATTTTATAGTTTATATCAGATATCATTTCTCATGTAAAATCAATACAAACTTATACATTTCCTACTCAATGAGATCAGTCCTCTGATTATATACTTTGAACACTGCAGCTATATTAATATTGTAAATCATTTTTTGGTGGTATATCCCAGCTCTTTTTATTATTTTATTTTATCTTATATATTTTTCTGGGATTGAACCAGGGACATTCTACCTCTTAGATACACCCCCATTCCTATTTTATTTTTTATTTTAAAATAAACAGGGCCTTACTTAATTGCTAAGGCTAGCATTGAACCTGTAATCCTCCTGTCTCAGCTTCCCAAGTGAAATTACAGGTGTTATGTAACCATGTCCAGATAATTCTATAATAATCATTAAAATACTTTCAAAAATTTGGCAGAATAGAGAAAGAAAGTGCATTTTGGTTGCTCCAAGACTCAGCATGCTTGTAATCCCAGAATTTGGGAAGCTGAATCAGGAGGAATGTGGTTTGCATACAGCCTCAGCTACTACTTAGCGAGGCTGTTTGCAACTCAGTGAGACTCTTTTTCGAAACAATAAAGAATAAAAATTAGGGCTGGGGGTGTAGCTAAGAGGTAGAATGCCCTAGGGTTCAATTTTCAGTACCGCAAAAAAAAAAAAATTGTCCAAATTACTCAAAATACTTAAAACTAAAATATAATCTAAAATGGCAATTAAACTAATAGTTACTCCACAAGGAAAAAAATATAAATGGCCAATAAAAATTTGAAAAAATATCCAAAATAATTAACAATCAGGGAGATGCAAATCAAAACTATACTAGCAATAAAAACAAAATTATGTCATTTGCAAAAAAAATGGAAGGACCTGGAGACAATTATGTAAAGTGAGATCCACCAGTCATAGAATATGAAGGCTTTTATGTTTTCTCATACATATGGAAGCTAGGGAATGATCAGGACACCAGAGAGCCTTCAGGTAATGAAAGAGAAACTCCAGTGGAACAAGTAGTTGGTTTAGGGATAGAGGAGTAGTAGAATTAATGAAAGAATCTCTTCCATTGACATTATGAACATATGTGAGAATACCAAAATCAATTTCAATATCCTGTATGGGGAAGGGAAAAGAAAGGGGAGAAGGCAAAGGGAAAGCCTACCAAGTGCTGTGTGCATGTATGTCACTATTATTCTAAAGTACATTCTGAAGTGAGACTATAATGTACCAATAAATGTATAAAAATACTTTCACTTTTGTATCATCTTATGGATAGATTAACAGATAGTTAATTGACTTGTACCTATCCATACAATACATTATATTTCCTACATGTTTATATCGTTTTTGCTGTATTTGCCTTCACTTGTGTGAAATATTTCAGAAAAACATGGTGAGATGTGATGTAGCACTGGATTTGTATATCTATATGTATGTATGTATGTATGTATGTATGTATGTATGTATATATATATATATAATAACATATATATGATATAAAATTATAGATTTAGATAAATTCAAATGCCCATATTAGATAAATTCAAATACCCATATTATGGAAACCTATTTTTTACTCCTTTTAAGATATTCTTTGGCATGTTATTTCTTATTCCAAGTGGTTGTCTCATTCTGCTAACTTGATATATGCTAACTTATGTGCTATTTATATTTTTTATTCAGAGTATTACTTTTTTGGTACTGAAGAGAGAACCCAGGAACATTTTAAATCTTAGCTGTACCCCTAGTTCATTTTACTTTTATTTTAAAATAGGATCTTGGTAATTTGCTGAGGCTCACTTCAAAACCTGTAATCCTCCTCTCTCAGCCTCCAAAGTATTAGATTTACAAGTGAGCACAATGTGCCCAGGCTTGAGTATTACTTCTTTAACAACTTATAAGTTAATATAATTTTGTATACCCTAATTCTATATTTCATTCTTTTTCTTATTTGTCCTTTCAATGTCCCTCACCTACTATATTATTTGCTAAATTCATTTGTAATTCAGCTGATCTTATACAATAAAAACTTAAAGTACTTAGGTTAAGTTTGATTTTGTTTAGAGAATATTTATCTTGCCTTTTATAGGTTAAGGTGGTGTTCTATGGTCTTTTGTATTTATCTATTAAGTTTGAAGTTAGTTTGTTGTACTAAATTTGGTATAGCACCAATAGAAAACTAAGGCAATATGTATGTAAAACACATTAGGATATTGCTTTAAGGAATATTATGAATTAGAATACAATTATTAGAATATGATGATTGTTTTAGGAAAATGAGTTTGCATTTGTAACAAGCTCTCAATCTATACTGATGCCAAATCCTATTTGTGGATCATACTTTGAGTATTAAGAATCTAGGGAATGTATCATCTTGAGAATACATTAAGTAAAATTCTTTAGTTGGTTTTCCTAGCCTAGTCTATGTAATTGAAATTTAAATCTTTAAAATCACATGAAGGCAAAACTTTAATGCTTTTACATAGATACAATTCTTAAATTTTTCATAAGTCTCTTCTAACCTTTCTCCTCATGCTACTTCAGTGACTTGTCTCTGTATAAGTAAATACATGTAAAAAACTTATTTAATTTCATGCTTGTCCCACTGGTTTTAGCTTCTCTGTCATTTTGACCCTTAAATTTTTTCCATATTTTCCTGCTATCTCAGCTATGCATTTATAAAATATTTGTTTGCGGAGCTGGGCTAGGGGCGGACGGCCCTACCTGCTCCCAGGAAGGCTGGGTTCCAGGCTGGGGGCGTGCGGCCCGGTAGGCTCCAGGGAAGACCTGGTGCCAGGCCGGAGGCCAAGCCACAGGTATCTAGGAACTTAGCGTTGCTGTGCTGCACTGGGGCCATGATGAACTTGTCAGCAGATCCTGCTCTGCGTGGTGAGGCTGTGGGACTCTGCTCTTGGAAGGTAGAAAAAATTTATTGCTACCAAGTGCCTGATTCCACAACCTTTCAAACCACACATACGGTCTTCTCTTATCAAAAAAAAAAAAGAAAGAAAGAAAGAAATAAAAGAAAAGAAAAGAAAAAAGAAAAAGGAAAAAGAAAAGAAAAGAAAAAAAAAAAAAACATTGGAGAGGGGTCAAGATGGCCGCCGCAGTAGCCAGGATTCTGGAGATGCAAACAAAACATATCCAACTGACCTGGAACTTTTGGAAAAATTTCCTGCGAAGGGGAACAGGTTTTTCCTTACATGCTTAAGAATCCTGGACATCATCTGTAAGGAGGGAGCTCAGCGGAGACCTAGGAGGAAGGTGGTGTTGGCAGCAGTGGCTCAAATGGCAGTGGAGGCTTGTAATTGGGAGAAGCAGAGATCTGATCCAACCCACCCTGATCTTCTGAAGAAATTGCCCCAAAGGTTCAGGAATAATGGACAACATGCAGTGTGGGAAAAGAGTTTGGAAAAGAATTGAGATGGTAGAGGCAGCGGCAATGGCAGCTGCCAGTACTTAGAAGAGGCAGAGATCTGATGCAACACACCTGTATCTTTTGAAGAAATAACCCCAGAGGCAGAACGCTACCACCATGCATGCTTGGGAACTGGGGACAACATGATGTGTGAAGGGGGTGCTTGGATCGAAGCCTGCTGAGGGGTGAGGCCAGTGACAGGGACAGCGAGGCCATGATCGGAGCCTGCTGTGAGGCAAGACCGGTGCTGGGGCCTCCGAGGCCGGGACCGAAGCCTGCCAAGGGGTTAGGCTGCTTCAGGGGCCAGCCAGGCCAGGATCGGGACCTGCCATGAGGCAAGTCCAGTGCTGGAGCCAGCGAGGCCAGCATCAGAGTCTGCCAGGTGGCCAGGCCAGTGCCGGGGCCATCAAGAGTGGGATTGGAACTTTGAAAGTGGCATACACAGAGAAATATCACAGAAAAAGAAAAAAAAATATATGCTTTCCCTAATATGCAAAACCTAGGAAGAAATGGGTAATAGGAGATCTAGTTGAAGAAAAGGCCCTATAGAGAAGCAATTAAGGGGACTGATCAGAGGGGATGGGATGGGAGAGGATGGAATCTCTTTAAAACTCATGATGTATGTAAACAAATGTATCAAAGTTAAACACGAATCAAGCATGGGATCGAGGGAGTGGGAGGGAATGGGATGGGGATTGGATAAAGGATAATTGGATGATGTGTGTTTGTGTATCCTCACAAGTCTTGTATTCCATTGTAATGTATGACTACAATATACCAATAAAAATATATATATTAAAAATATTTGTTGTATTTTTCTAGTATGTCTAGATATTTTTTCAGCAAGAGGTTATATCTGTTGTTTAGTTTTACTCCAATGCTAAAATAGCACTCTTCATTTGTAAGTTTAAAGAGTCTGCTAATTTTTCAATGAAGAGCTCCTCAATAATTTATGTATTGCTTTTGTTAATGCTTGTCACTGTAATGTCACATTTCATTTATCTCATAGGTTACTTTGTATCTTGAGAGAATTTAAATGATTGGGTGTGATTTTTAAATTTGATTTGCTACTGTGTGTGTGTGTGTGTGTGTGTGTGTGTGTGTTCCTGGGCATTGAACTCAGGGGCATTCTACCTCTGATGTACATAACCAGCCCTATTTCATTCATCTACTTTGAAAAAAGTTCTTACTAAGTTTCATAGGGCTCACTAAGTTGCTGAGGCTGGGTGTGAACCTGTGATTCTCCTGTCTCAATCTCACAAGTACTGGGATTACAAGCATGTGCTACCATCTCAACCTGGTTTACTACTTTGAATTTTTGAGTCATAAATAATGGTAATAGTATTTTTGATTAATTAATTTTATTATAAAAATCAAGAGGTTAATATAACCAATAAGTATATAGGCTGCTTTATATTTTCTTCTGACTAAATGAAGATAAAACATAAATAGGTAAATCTACATTTTCTACTAAATTTTAGTAAATAATTTAAATCTTCCTAGATGAAGTTAACTTCAGACTTATATACATTAATTAGTTCATTTGATCTTTATGACAAATTCATATGGCAAGAATTAACCTAATTCTAGAGATGAGAAAATTCAGAATTAAAAAAAAAAACCTGTTTAGGTAACCCTATTAAAGATGTGAGTGAAATTTAAATATTCAAGAACAAAAAATATTTATTATCTATCTGATTGAACAAAGATCAGAAGAACCAACTATACTTTACCATTAGAAGGGAAAAGTCGGGAATATAATTTAGTGCTTTCTCATACCAATCACATACTCTTCATAATTTCATGTTGCTTCTAAACTTAAACAAAGATACATATTTTCAATTGACTCTTTGTATTTTGTAAAATTCTACTTAAAGCTACTCAAGCAGCGAGAAAATATATTTTATATATTGTCAGTTGATAAGCCAGTTCAAGAAAATATTTATGAAGAACTTGAGAAGAATAATGCATTACTAATGTACATGAGCAAATAAGCTCTGACTGAACTCAGAGAGGAAAAAACAAAAACACATAGGTCTATACTCCACTGCAGATTGATGCTATTAATTATTAATAAGTCACATGTGCATAACCCAAGTTCCTCTATATATTCTACAACCAATTGTTCCAAAGACTCTCAACTTTTTTTCTCTATATCAGAAGACCAGTTTATATCATTGAGAAGACTTAAGCGATTAAGCATGACATTCTTTTATTTCCCTTATCCCTTACTACACACTTTGCACATCCAAAAACATCTTTCATGTTTCCAGTCACAAAGATCAGGTATCACAATTCTTTCAAAGCCAACACTTTGTCATGTTCTCTAAGCCTCAATTCCAGTCTTACAGAGATTGAGTTCTATTGATTATTGCATCTCCTTTATCTAAAGTTTCTCACTGACTACTTTTACTTTATTAATCCTGCTTAAAATTAAATCTTCTATAAAAATTAAATCCTTCTCTAAAAATTAAATCCTCCTTTACCTTTTATATCATGTGTCTTGGAAGATACTGCTTTATCTTTTATTTAATTTAAACTTCAGAAAACAAGATATCCTAGAACTTATGTCATCTTACCTCATGTTTTCTTCTTAACACATGATAGTCACATACTTGTAAAAGAAACTAAAAATTATCATAATATAACTAAAGTGTCAGATATAATTAATGTTCTATATAACTCACATTAATGTAATTTCTGTTACATTTGGCATTATTGAACACTCCATGCTTAATAAAAGTCTAGTCTCTTCTGATGGCTGCTCTTCATTTTTCATAAGAATTATTACACATTAATATTTCATCAATTTCTGTCTTTGAGTTCATACTTTTATCATGTATTATACTTTGTTTATGTAATTACTTCTACTTCTGTAATTTCAGCTCACTCTTAAATGCCACAAACTCATAGATTCCTATCTCCAATCTGTCCTCTCTTCATCAAGTTTCAGTTATGTTATCTCATTGCCTATGGTCAGTTACAATCGAATGCTTTGCAAGTATTCATATTGTACAGATTAAAACTGCAATTGGTTTTCTTCTATTTGATCAAAATTCATATATCTCAACAGTCCCACCATTAATTCACATCTTAAAATCAAATTCAATCCCTTTATCCATCACCTCCACCATTAACTAAGCCATGTTCTGTGTCAGAATCTAATCAAGAGATAGAAATCACACATTAATTTAAAGTGGAAAAATTTAATATGAATAATTATCAACTATATCAGGGAATAAAATAAAAGATAACTCTAAAACATAGATACCATACAGCTGATGGTGATTATCTAAAGAATAATCAAGCTACAAAGATTTTGTTTTAGACCTTGTTAGGAGCAGGTATGGTTGCAGTTCATCAAAAGGTAAAGAAATTCTTTGGGTTGGCTGGGCGTGGTGGTGCACGCTTGTAATCCCAGCATTTGGGAGGCTGAGACTGGAGGATCATGGTTTGTGGACAGCCTCAGCTACTTAGTGAGGCTCTTTGCAACTCAGTGAGACCCAGTTTAAAAATAAAGAATAAAAAATAGGGCAGGAGGTGTAGCTCGAAGGTTGAATGCCCTGGGTTCCATCCCCAGACCTGCAAAAAAAAAAAAAAAAAAAAAAAAAAGAAATTCTTTGGGTTGAACTGGGCCAGAGCTGCCTTATTTTCTAGGTATTGAAAAAGGCAAGAAATAAGGAGATGCTTATGCCTCCCCTTAAACACACTCCAACTTCAAGCACTGTTGCATGAAGAGAGACATCTCACACTTAGAAAATTAAAGAAAGGCCTTTGACTTGGAAACCAGCAGCAGGCAGTCTCCAACCCTTGCCCAAGGGCAGTGCCTATGGAAGTAGCATCTGCACACATCCTGGCTTCCGTGGCCAAAGACCATCCTTCGTCACACTGCTCCCACCTCGGGAAGCCAACTCCAAAGCCAGATTCCATCTGTTGGAGGAAAAGACAGGGAAGAAAGCACAAGCCTTTGATTTGGAGTTAAGTGACAATTTTACTGCAGTGAAACCCAACAGTAGGCAAGACAAAACAGCTCATGTTTCTAGGCCTATGACCAAAGGCAGAAAGATTCAGAACTTGTCACAGTACCATGTGAGATGGACTTGGATTCCAGCCTACATCACTCTCAGCTATCTACATCAGTGGCAGGTTATGAGCACTATAGCAACAGGCAGGTCATAGAAGTATGGGCCTGTTCCTATGCCTGGGCTGATCTGATTTCAATGAGCTACGGAATCTGGGTGTGACCTAGTATTGTGCCAACCATAGTCATCACAGGACTGCCTAGCTCATCCCTCCTCCACCCCTAAGCAGTACAACACAAAAGAGTAAAATAGATGCTTTGCAATCTAGTACTGGATGCTCCATATCGAGGCCTTTCTGTGGTGGCTACATACAAAGAATCTGGACCTATCTCTACCCAAATAGAGCCTCATGGGGATGCCTACCCTTTCTGGGTACTCCTTTAATTCATCACAGAGGCTGAAGTTTGTGGTCAACTTGGGCATGAGAAGCTCTCTACCACTGATATAATGAAAACACACCAACAAAGACTGGTGATAAAGGAATAGGACATGATCTCATGCTGAAATAGTAGTAGTAACCATGGGCTCAGAGATAATAATAAAAGGCTAACCTAAAATTTCTGGATAAATATTGTAAAACATAGCCAAACTATGAAGACATAAGATAATACTTTACCCTACATCATTCTCAGCCCAAAATTACCAAGAACTCCAAGAACTTTCAAGGAATTATGACATCACCAAACAGTCAAAAAGACACTAGAAACTGACAAAAACAAAAACAAATCCTGCTATGTATAAATTTCTCAGCAGATAATTCAAAATAATTACTTCATAAAAACTCAATAAACCTCAAGAAAAATACTGAAAAATAATTCTCTAATTTATCAAAGAAATATATGAGTGTTTGAAGTAATTTAAAGTAAACAAAAGATATCATAAAGTTGGAACATACTAAGTAAAATAAAAAATGATAAAAGATGGCAAAAGCATCAATGTAGTCAAGCAAAATAAAGGATTACTGAGATCAAAGACAAGTTATTTGAAAATTCACATCAGAGGAGAAAAATAAGAATGAAGGAGAATAAAGAAAGCTTACAGGAATTTTGAAACAGCATAAAAAGAGCAAATATTTAGATTACTGGGGTTCAAAGCAGATGATGAGAATACCAAAGAGGTAGAAAGTTTATTCAGACCATAACATAGATTTTTCAGAAATAGAAAAAGATTCAAATAACCAGATAGGAAAAGGTCAAAGGTGACCAGTCCAATGAAACTTAACCATGTCAGCCGTATACTCCAAGACATACTATACTTTAGCTCTTAAATTTTAAAGATAAAGCATTAAGAGAAGAGAAAAAACACATAAAGATGTCCAATCATTTAACTTTCCCCCCGCCAAAAAAAAGGAAGAAAGAAATGTTGTAATAATTTCTCTTAGCTTTTGCATCTCTTGGAATTTCCTTTTCCTTATCAACATCAGACCTGCCCTACAAGAAATACTAAAGGAAGTTCTTCAACTGAAAAATATACTAATGAGTAGAAGTAAAATACAAAACATATAAAACTCACTGGTAATAGTAAATATAGAAAATTAGAATACTCTAATGTAAATATACTGTATAAAGCATTTATGGAGGCTAAAATAAAAATTAGTACATTAATATAAAAAAGAAGAAATACAAAATGATATCAAATGGGACATTGAAAATCCAAAATGTAGGAAGAAATTGCTTGTAAACTCAGAGTTTATCACTATTATTTTATATTTTTCTTTCTGATTGTTATAATAAATGTCAAGTTGCTATTATTTTAAAATAGCATCAAGAGGTTTTCTGAAAAAACCTATAGTCCCCACAAAGCAAAACCCTTAGTAGACACTCCTAAAATAATAATGAATCAAAGCAAAATACTGAAAAAATAATTTGTTTAAACAGAGGGAGACTGTAAGAGAGAGGGTAGAAAAAGAAAGTTAACTTACTCTCTCTCTCTCTCTCTCTCTCTCTCTCTCTCTCTCTCTCTCTCAAAAATAAATACCAAAATGTCAGTAATTAGATGTTACCTCTTGATAATTAGCTCAAACCTTAGTTGGTTAAATTTTACAATTAAAATACCTACAGTAACTGCATATACAAAATCAAGACAAATTATATGTAGCTTATAAGAAACTTACTTTACATATAAGGGCAAGCATAGAATGAAACTTAAGGGATTGAATAAGACGTTCCATGAATAAAATCCAAAACAAATCCAAAATGCAAGAATAGCCAGACTCACATAGGACAAATTGAACTTTAAATATAAAGTAGTAAAAAAAGACAAGGAAGCTTACTATATAATAAGAAAGAAGTCAATTAAACAGGAGAAATAATAATTCTAAACATAATAGAAATCAAGTATTAGATTATCCCAATATATAACGTGAATATTAATAAACATAAAGGGAGATGTAAAATCTAATAAAATATTATATAGTACTCTAACATTTTACATTCAGCAATTGACAAGATTATCTAAACAAAAAACCAGCAAAAAAACATATAAGTAAAATAATAACCTAAACCAAATGGAATGAACAGACATCTAGAGAACATTCTTTTCAACAAGGGTGAAATAAACATTTTTCTCTACAGCAATTACTGTATTCTTTAGGACTGATCATATGATATGCCACAAAAGAAATATGAAATTTTTAAATAATTAAAATAATAGTATCTATTCTACCTATGTAATAAAACTAGAAAATAGTAACAAGCAAAACTTTGGGAATTACACAGATATATGAAAATTTGAAACATACTCTTTTTTTATTTTTTTTTTATTTTTTATTGGTGCACTGTATTCATACATCATAGTGGGATACAAACTTTTGTAGACATACATGCACACATCGCCCAGTCAGCCCCCACCCGATCCCCACCCCATTCTCTCCCCATCTCTCCCTCCCATGCTTGGCTTAGTGGTTGACATCTAGTATTATAGCAATTTATCCAAAATTAAAAATGATAATCTCACATAACAGTTTCATTTGTCTGATACCAAGCTTTTGATGACTTAAAGATAACATTTCAATATTTCTTTTTACTTTCTTTCTTACCAGAGAATATTTTTTTTCTATTTTTTTAGGTGAAACTATCATATATTTATATATTTATTTTTCAGAAAAAAAAATCTATCCTAATATGGAAAATGGACTCTGAATACCCAAAACAATCTTGAAAAAGAACAAAGCTAGAAGATATATATTTTCTGATTTCAAACCATATAAAGCTACAATAATTGAAACAGTATAGTACTATTCTAAAGGCAGATATATAAACCATTGGAGTTAAATAAAAGCCTAGAACTAAATTCTTCCCTATATTGTCAAGTTATTTTTGACAAGGTTTCCACGAACATTTGGTGGTGGAAATAATAATCTTTCAACTAAATATTGTTGAAACATAATAATTACATGGAAAATAATAAAGTTGGACCCTTACCTAATCCCATATACAAATATTAACTCAAAATAGATAAAAGACCTAAATATAAATCTTAAGACTATAAACTTTTAGGAAAAAATCTGGGTCATAAAACCTCACAACATTGAAATTGGCAGTGATTTCTTGGATATGATTTCAATGGCACAGGCAACAGAAGAGTATACAAACTCCCTAAAAAATAGAAAAAAAATATTGTATATCCAAAGACAATGTAAACAGAGTTAACAGTTACTAATGGAATGGGATAAAATATTTCCAAATGCTATATCTGAAGGTATATTAATATTCCAACTACAAATCCTAAGAATTAAAAACAATAAAGGCAAACAATACCATTTAGAGATAGGTAAAAGACTAACATAAATAATGAATCTCCACAGATAACCAATCTTAGTTGTCTGTTGGATGGAAACTCTTGTTTCTCTGGTTCTGGTGTGTGTTACCTATTTTTTCTTTTTAGTTAATCTCTTTGAGTATTTTCTCTAGTGCTGGTTTTGAAGACATAAATTCCTTCAGTTTCTGTTTGTCATGGAAGCTTCTTATTTCTCCATCTAATTTGATAGAAAGTTTTGCTGGGTAGGAAATTTTTGGCTGGAAGTTGTTTTCTTTCAGAGTTTGGAATATGTTACTCCAAGCCCTTCTGGCTCTCATGACTTGGTTTGGGAAGTCTGGAGTGATTTTAATTGGTTTGCCTCTGAATGTCACTTGGCCCTTTGTTTTTGTTGCCTTTAAGATTCTCTGCTTGGCTTCCACATTGGTCATTTTGACAATTATGTGGCGTGGGGATCCTCTTCTCCGATCATGTCTAAAGGGAGTTCTATAAGTTTCCTGGACCTGTGTATCAACCTCTTGCTCTATGTTTGAAAAATTTTCTGCTATTACTTCCTTGAAGAGATTGTTGATCCCTTTGGTTTCACTTTCTTTTCCCTCCTCTATTCCAATTATTCTTAGGTTAGCTCTCTTAAAATGGGCCCATATTTCTTCAATATCAGATTCCTGCTGTCAGATATTTTTTCCTAGATTAGAAACTATGCGTTCATTTTTGGAATGATCATCTTCTAAGAGCGAGATTCTGTTCTCCATGTGGTCTAATCAGTTGTTTGTGCTTTGAATTGAGGCCTTTACTTCATTAATTGCATCCTTTATCTCTTTTTGGCTCTCTCTGAGTTCTTTTCAAAGCACCTCTATTATTTCTACAGTTATTTTCCTGATTTGATCTTCTAGAAATCTCTGATTTTCTTTATTATCGGGTTCTGATGTTGTGGGGTTGTGGGCATTCATTGCTCCAGTGTTATTCCTCTTTCCCATGATTTAGGAAGTTTGTGCCTTCTCTAGGTTCTACCCTTGGGTCACTATGACTTCACTTAAGGTGTTCTGGATCTCGAATCTGTAGTATCTCAGACCCCACTACTCCTTTACTGGGTTGTATCACAGAGTCTCCGACCCAGCGAGTCGATAGAGGCTGCTTTAGACTGTGGGGGGTGCCAGGTTGCACGTTCTCCTATGGTGTGATATCTCTGCCACCGCCATTCACCCAGTGGGCCAAGTCCCAGGGAGTACAGTACTGGAATTTCTCCTCTGTGGCCCGCAATTTGACTCACTGTTCTTGAGTACGCAGATGTAGCTGTACTGGATTCGGTGAATTCTCTGCTGCTGCAGCCGCTGGCAATATGGTGCTGCTGCTACACCCTCGGCCGTGAGGCTGGCGTATTTCTTCTTGGTTTTGATTTCCAATCTGAATCCCTGCAGCGTGTGCTGAGCTCAGCCACTGGGAGCTTTAGATTTTACTTGCGGCGAGAAATCCCGCCTGGCTGTTCCGCAGTGGCTCACCTCGGCTTGCTGTAGCCGTCCGGTGAACTCGCCGCTGCTGCCGGCAGTATGGCGCTGCTGCCGCATCCTCGGGCGTGAGGCCGGTGTATCTCCTCTGTGGCTCTGAGCTCTGTTCTCAGTCTGCTTTCTCTCTGGAGCCTGGTGATTTTTTTGTTTCTCTGGTGATGGTGTTTTCTGGCTATGAAAGGCACTGATTTTGTGGTAATGGAGATTAGTTGTTAGTGGGGCTCTTAAGCCCTGCTTTTCTAGGTCGCCATCTTCCCGGAAGTCTGAAACATACTCTTGAAAAATCAACAGAACAATTAAGAAATTAAAAAAGATATTGAAATAAAAAATTGAAGTAAAACATGCAAATAGCTATTGGATGCAATGCCTTTTAAGAGGAGAATTTATTAAAAGCAAAGTCCACATTAAAAAATGAAAAATATCCCATATAACCATCTGGTTTCTACACATCAAAAAACTAGAAAAACAAATAAACCAAACCCAAAGTTAATATAAGGAAAGAAAAAAGAACAAAGCAAAATTTAATGAAACAGAGACTAAAAATATAAACAGAACAATGAAACAATGAATTGATTTCTTCAAAAGGAAAAGCAAAATTTGAAAACCCTTTGGTAGACTAAGAAAAATCTTAGAGGAAAAAAAAAAAAACAAATTGAAAATGACATATTGCAGGTACCATAGAAATACAAAGAATCATTAGAGACTACCATAAACTATATACCAAAAAATGTGATTATCTCAGAGAAATGACGGAAATACTTGGATACATGCACCTTTCACATATAGAATCATGAAGGCCAAAAAACCCTGCACAAACCAATAATGAGTAAGGATACTACATCAATAATAAAAATTTCTAGCTAAGAGTGGTGGCACACGCTTGTAATCCCCACCCTTGGAAGGTGGAGACAGGAGGATCACGCAGGTTTGAAGCCAGCCTCGCTGACTTAAAAGACCCTGTTTCCAAATAAAGATATAAAAATATAGGTGTCTTGGAGTGTAGCCCAGAGGTAGAAGAGTTTACAGGAACCCCAGTACCACCAAAATAGAAAAATTAAAAATTAAAAATTTCCCATGAAAGAAAAAACCCAAATTAGATGGTATCACTGCTGAATTCTACTAGACACTTAAAGAATCAATATTAATTATCCTCAAATTATTACAAAAAATTCAAAATAGGATTTTTTTTCAAAAATGTTCTATGAAGACAGCATTAAACAAATACCCAAGCCAAACAAGTGTATTTATGCACACACACTTGCAGACATACATACACAGAGCTTCTGGCCAATATCTTTATGAACACTGTAGCAAAGATTCTGGGCCAAATAACTAACAACTTGGATCCAATATCACATTATAAAGATTATGCACGATGATAAAGAGAGATTAATCCCAGGAAAGCAAGAATGGTTCAACAAGCCCAAACAAATAAATATAACATGCCAAATCCATAGAATAAAAGACAAAAAAATCACTGTTTCAATAAGATGCTAAAAAAGTTGATAAAATTTAATACCTTTATTAATAAAAATACTGAACAAATTTGAAATTAGGAAAGAATGAACCTCAGCATAATAAAAGCCATATATGACAAATCTATATGTAGTTTCACATTGAATTTGGAAAAGCTGAAGACTTACTAAGAACTGGAACAAGACAAGGATGTCTATTTCATAACTTTTGACTTTTGTCCTTTTTATTTGGTACTGGGAGTTGTACCCAATAATCATACACATGCAAGACAATCACTTTATTACTAAACTACATCCCAGCCCCACTAATTTTATAACTTTTATTCAACATGATAGTATAAGTGCTATGCAGAAAGATCAGCAAGAAATAAGAATGAAGGATATCAAAATTGTAAAGAAGGAACTCGAATTGTCACTGTTTGGGATTGCACTCATAGATTCAACCAAAAACCTGTTAGAATAACACATTCATCAAAGTTGCAAGACATAAAATCAATCCATAAAAATAAATATTTTTGCTCTACCAATAGCAAGTTTTCTGAAATAAAAACCAGTTTAATTTATAGTAGCTATGATTTGCAGGACCAATGCAATTCTCATTAAAATGCCAATGATGTTCTTCATAGAATTATAAAAAGAATCTAAAATGCACAAGTAACCACAAAAATGAATTGCAAAAGAAATCTCATTTGCAAAGCACAAAGTAGGGGGCATTATATTACCTAGTTTCAAAATATAGTGCACAACTATAGTGGGAAAAAGTACATAAGTCAATAGAATAGAATATACATCCTAGAAATAATCACATGCATCTATTACCAACTGACTTGGAAAAGGTACTAACATACTTTGGGAAGAGGACAGTCTCTTCAATAAATGGTGCTTTGAAAATTGAATACCAATATACAGAAGAATGAAACTGCAGTCTCATTTCCCAGCAGATAAAATATTCACTCAAAATGGATTAAAGTTCTAACTGTGAGATCTAGAACTATAAAACAATTAGAAGAACATGGGGGAAATGCTTCAAGATATTGAAAAGAAGAACAACAAAAACTTCTAGTGATCTGAAAGCACTAGAAACAACAGCAAAAATAGACAAACGGTGCTATATCAAACTATAAAGCTCTGCCCAGCAAAATAATCACTAAAGACACATTTTAGAGAGTGGAAGAAAATATTTGGAAATTGCACATCTGACAAAGAGGTGGTATCCAATTAAATGATGGGAAACAGGCACAGATGTGCCTGTAATTTGAGTACTTAGAGAATAAGAAATTAAGATTACAGTTTTGAGGCCAGTGCATTGTAACTTAGTGAAACCCTATTTAAATATTAAAAGTACTTGGGATATAACTCAGGAGTAGAACATCTCTGGGTTCAATCCCCAGTAACACCACACACACACACACACACACACTCACACACACACACACACACTCACATACACATACACATATATACACCAATAAATTTAATCAACTTGTGTATATCAACAATGAATGGATAAAGAACATGGTATATGTGGACACAGTAGATTACTACTACGTAGATTACTACTACATAGCCCCAAAATGTAAAATCCTATCATTTATGACAACAACATGAATAGAATGAGAAGATATACATTAAATAAATTATACCAGGCACAGAAAGTCAAATAATGCATAACCTCACTTATAAGTGGAAAAATATTGATCTCATAGAAGTTGGAAGAAGAGATTAGAAATAGGGAAGATGGTGACCAAGTAAAATAGCTTCTATGATTATATCTGACACTCAATCTCCATAGTGGCAAAAATAATGCCTTACAGAATCAGAAAATACTATCAATAGAGAACTAAAAGCTATAAATACAAGAGACAGAAAAAGAGACTAGAATAACCAAAGAAGCAGAAAAGAAACCAGCCTGCAAAGGTGGCAAACTCCATACCTATGTCATCTTGCCTCACAGATCTAAACTCCAGGAAGGAAAAGCCAAGGAGCTGAAGCAACCAGTTACAACCCAGTTCTTTCAGCAGTTCTTTCAGCACATAGACGAGCTAACATTTTCAGTGGCCAAGCCTATCACAGTCTCTAGAGATTCATAGCAGAGCTCAAAACCAGAAGCGGAGATACACCAGACTCATGGCTGAGGGTGTGGCAAAGACGCCATATTGCCACGAGCAGCAGTGAGTTCTCCATGCCCACAAAAGCTCCAGCTGAAGTTCCAGCCCAGCACCACTACAATCGAAAGTGAAATTGTGGCCCCTACAGGAGAAATCCCAGCATTGCACCCTCAGGGACTCAACCAGCTTTGATAAACTCTCTGGGTCTGAGATCTAGTGGTTAAATGCACTGCAGGAGTAGAGGTGGCAGAAATTACTACACCCTAGTTGCAGTTTGCTGAAGGAAAGTCCCCAGCCCCGTGGCCTCAGAGTCTGGTGCAGCTGCAACAAACTCCCTGGGTCTGAGACTTTGCAATACAACTCAGGCAAGAAGCAGTGGCAGTGATTATCACACCCCCCAGAGATCCAGAGTACAATAAGTGAAGTTGTGGTGAACTGGAGAAGAATCTAAAGAAGGTGGGAGTGCAATCTGGAGTTGATCATATCAGAAGCTCAGACAGACTGAGACTCAGATTAGTGGAAAGTGTTTGGGAAGGAATCTTATGCTTAACTCTAAACCCAATGAGTAAATTAGCCAGGAACCCCCAAGGACATCCCAATTGTGGGGAACAGGGAAAAGTCAGACTAGCCCAGCTGTAGCTGTGTAGAACTAAAACTCCTACATTGAGTTTGTTCTCAGAAGCATATGCTACCAACAGAGGCAGGGAGAGACCTAGACTCCAAATCTGTAGAAAGTGTGGAATGTGACCTTCACTCAATATTAAATTCAACCCCATTGATACCGACCATCTGCATAGACTCAGAGAACCAGACTCACAGAGGAAAATGTCCCCATATTAATGGGTATCTACACAGAAAGAGACTGCTGAATTTACTTGTAGAGTCGCATCAATTCATTGTTAGGACTACTTGGGTTTTTTTCATTCTTTTATTTTGTGTTTATATCTGATTGCTTTTTTTGCTCTTGTTTTTTTTCTTTTTGGGAAGGGGTTTGTAGGTGTTTTATATTGTTTTGTTTTGTTTTTATGATTTTTGTTTTGCTTTGTTTTTGTTGTTTTTTAACCCTCATACCAAATCCTCTCCCAAGCTTCTTCCCTTGTACAAATCTACTCTTTCCTCTGTATCCCTATTCTGTCTTTCCTTTTTATTGCTCCCTAGTCCTGTATTGAATTCAATTCATATCACTATACCAGAAACAATACTAGAATTGGTTACTAAAATTCTACTACATTTTTACTATCTCTAATCTCTACTATATACTACCTTAACAAACTCATATACTCATACTATTTGACCCTATCTGAACTTACCCTATTCTTCCATTTACTCCTTCACTTCCCTCCTTACTCAAATTTTACTGTTGAATACAACTTGCTCTTGACACCTACATAATGAAAGAAATCTACCATAAGCAAAAGGTAAAAACTTCTGAAATCATGGTCAATAGGACAACAACAGAGCAATGAGCCCTCACAACTCCACAATAACAGAATCTGATAACACAGAAATACAGAGATTTCCAGAAGATCAAATCCAAAATGTAACTGTAGAAATAATTCAGGGTTTTAGAAAAGAGAGAGTCTGAAAGAAATAAAGGTTGCAATCATTGAAGTAAAGGCATCAATTCAAACTATAAACAATCAGTTAGACCACATGGAGAATAGAATCTCACTCCTAGAAGAGGATCACTCCAGAAATGAATACATCATTTATTACATAGAAAAAACAATTTGTCAACAAGATTGGACCTTGAAGAAATAGGGGCATATCTTAAGAGAGCTAACCTAAGAAATATTGGCATAGAGGAGGGAAAAGAAGGTGAAACCTAAGGGATAAACAATCTCTTCAAAGAAGTAATGGCAGAAAATTTTCCAATCATAGAGCAAGAGGTCAATACACAGGTTCAGGAAACATATAGAACTCCCTTTACACAAGATCCGATAAAAGGTTTCCCATGCCACATGATAGTCAAAATGACCAATGTAGAACCTAAAGAGAGAATCTTAAAGCAACAAAAATAAAAGGCCAAGTGACATTCACAGGGAAACCAATTAGATTCACTCCAGACTTCACAAACCAAATCATGAAAGCCAGAAGGCCCTGGAGTAAACATTCCAAACTCTGAAAGAAAACAGCTTCCAGCCAAAAATTTCCTACACAGCAAAACTATCTTTCAAATTATATTGGAAAATAAAAAGCTTTCATGATAAACAGAAGCTGAAGAAGTTTATGTCTTCCAAACAAGCACTAGAGAAAATACTCAAAGAGATTAACTACAAAGAAAAAGAAATAAGTAATACACACTAGGACAAAAAAAAGAACTTTCATCCAGCAGACAACTAAGCAAAAAAGAACAAAGAGTATTTTAAACAGAAATAAAATCTCAACATGTTAGGAATTTAAAATCATCTCTCAATAGTCACACTGAATGTAAATAGCCTCAACTCCCCAATAAAAAGACAAAATTGGCAAAATGGATTAAAAAACAGAACCCATCTATCTGTTGCTTGCAAGAAACACATCTTATGAGTAAAGATAGAAATAAACTTATGGTAAAGGAATGGAGTAAGTTAATCCATGCCAATGGAACTCGAAGGCAAGCAGGAGTAGCAACTATGATATCAGACAAGTTAGACTTCAAGCCTAAGCTTATTAGAAGAGACAAAGAATTTCATTTTTTTTTTTTACTGGTAAAAGGAACAATACAATAAGAGGAAATAACAATAATCAACATTTATGCCCCAAACATAGGTGCAGCTACTTTCATAAAACAGACTCTCTGTGTCATTAAGTCACACATAAATCCCAATACATTAATACTGGGAGACTTTATCAGCCCTCTCACATCATTAGACTGATCATCTAGACAAAAGGTCAGTAAAGATGCCTCATAACTAAAGAACACCTTTAATCAAATGGATCTGGTGGACACATATAGAATATTTCACCCAAATACAGAGTAGTACACATTTTTCTCAGCTGCTCATGAAACCTTCTCCAAAATCGATCACATCCTGGGCCACAAAGTGAGCACTAGCAAATTAAAAAAAAAAATGTGTCATACTTTCCTGTGTCTTATCAGACCATAATGGAAGGAAGTTAGAAATTAACTATAAAAGACCCAAAGAAACCACATGAACATGTGGAGGCTGAACACCACACATCTGAATGAAGAATGGGTTATAGAAGACATAAGAAGTGAAATCAAGAAATTTCTAGAAACAAACGAAAATAAAGATACAAATATAAAAACCTCTGAGACACTTTGAAGGCAGTATTAAGAGGAAAATTTATAGCACTGTGTGTTCACATAAGAAAAACAGAAAATCGACAAATAAATAACCTAATGACACACTTCAAATCCCTTGAAAAACACAAATAATCTAAACCCAAAGCCAGTAGAAGAGAGAATTAAAACCAGAACAGAAATTTTAAAAGTAGAGAATAAAAAAAACAATACAGAAAATCAACGAAATCAAAAGCTGGTTTCTCAAAAAAAATTAACAAGATAGACAAACTACTAGCCAACCTAACTAAAAAAAATGAGAGGGAATCAACCCAAATTATGAAGATAAGAGATGAGAAAGGAGATATTACTACTGATAGTGTAGAAATCTAGGGGACTATCAGACACTACTTTGAAAAACTATACTCCAACAAAATGGAAATTCTGGAGGAAATTGACAACTTTCTAGATAAATACAACCTACCTAAACTGAGTCAAGTTGATACAGAATACTTAAACCAACCAATAACAATAAAAGAGACTGAAGCAGCCTACAGTCAAAGAAAAGCCCAGGACCAGGCAGTTTCCCAAGTGAATTCTATAAAACCTTTATAGAAGAGCTAATACCAATACTCCTCAATCTATTTTGTGAAATAGAAAAAAACAGAATTCTCCCAAATACACTGTATGAAGCCAACATCACATTAATTCCAAAACCAAGTAAAGACAGTTCAAGGAAGAAGAACTACAGGCCTATATTTTTTATGAATTTGGATGCAAAACTGCTAAACAAAATACTAGCAACATGCATTCAAAACCATGTCAAGAAAATCATACATCATGACCAGGTAGGGTTCATCCCAGGGATGCAAGGCTAATTCAACATATGAAAATCAATCCATGTAATTCATCATATAAATCGAACCAAAGACAAAAATCACATGATCATTTCAATAGACACTGAAAAATTATTTGATAAAATCCAACATTCATTTATAATAAAAGCACTGCAGAGAATTGGAATAGAAGGAATATATCTCAACATCAAAAAGGCAATCTACAATAAGCCCACTGACAACATCATATTAAATGGGGAAAAACTTTAAGAATTCCCCTTAAAAACAGGAATAAGACAAGGATGTCCATTATCACCACTTCTCTTCAATATAGTACTAGAATCTCTAGCCAGAGAAATAAGGCAAGAAAAGGAAATCAGAGGATTACAAATAGGGAAAGAAGAACTCAAACTTTCACTATTTGCAGAAGACATGATCCTATATTTAAAAAAGCCAACAAACTCAACCAAAAGGCTAATAGAACTGATCAACAAATTCAGCAAAGAGTCTCAATACAAAATAAATCTTAAAAAATCAGAAGTTGTTCTGTACACCAATCATAAATCCACTAAAAAACAAATTCAGAAAACACTTCCACTCAGGATCACCCACAAAAAAAGAAATACTTAAGAATAAACTTAACCAAGGAGGTAAAAGTTCTCTACAAAGCAAATTATAGAACATTGAAAAAAGAAATTGAAGAAGATCTTAGAAGATGGAAAGATCTTCCATGTTCATGGATAGGCAGAATAAATATAATTAAAATGGTCATCCTTCCAAAAGTGATCTACAGATTCAATGCGATGCCCATTAAACTACCAAGATCATTCCCATAGACATAGAAAAATCAGTTCTTAAATTTGTTTGGAATAACAAAAATCCCTGTATAGCCAAGGTAGTTCTCAGCAACAAAAACCATGCAGAAGGAATCATAATACCTAACTTTAAACTATACTATAAAGCCATTATAATAAAAACAGCATGGTACTGACACAAAAACATATATATAGACCAATGGAGCAGAATAGAAGACCCAGAAACAAGTCCACACACTTTCAGCCAATTGATTTTTGACAAAGGGGCCAATAACATACACTGAAAAAAAGATAGCCTGTTCAACAAATGGTGTTGGAAAAACTGGTTAACCACATGGAGAAAACTGGAAATTAATCCCACTTTCTCACCCTGCACAAGAGTCGATTGAAGATAGATCAAAGACTTGGAAAACAGACCAGAGACTTTAAGGCTCCTTGAAGAGGGCATAGGTCCAACATTGCAACATATAGGCACAGATAAACACTTTCTCAACAAGACCCCAAAGGCACAATAAACTAAAAGGTGAATCAATATGTGGGATTGCATGAAACTGAAGAGCTTCTGTTCAGCAAGGAAACTGTCAAGAATCTCAATCAAGAGCCAACAGAATGGGAAAAGAAAAGATTTTTTCCACCTACCTCTCTGATAGAGGACTAATATCTAGAATATACAGAGAACTCAAGAAACTCAATACTAAAAACAAATCATCCAATCAAAAAATGGACAAGGGAACTAAATAGACACTTCATGAAAGTAGAAATTCAAGTGGCCAATAAATACATGAAAAAATGCTCAACATCATTGGTAATCAGAGAGATGCAAATCAAAACTACAATGGCAATCATTCAAAACATAATGAACAAAAAGTGATGACAAGGATGTGTAGAAGTGGGGACTCTAAAACATTGTTGGTGAGATTGAAAATTAGTGCAACCACTCTGGAAAACAGTATGGAGAGTCCTCAGAAGAATGGGAAAAAATCTACCATTTGATCTAGCAATAACACTTCTGGGTATCTACCCAAAAGAAAGGAAACCAAACTAATGCAGGCGTATCTATGTTCATAGCTGCACAATTCACCATAGCCAAACTATGGAACCAACTAAGATGTCCATCAACATATGAATGGATTACAAAACTGTGGGATATGTACACAATGGAATTTTACTCAGCCATAAAAAAAAAATATAGGGAAATGGATGGATCTTGAGGACATTATGCTAAGCGAGATTATTCAGCAGCAAGAAGTAAGGAATCAGATGCTTTCCCTAATAAATGAAAGCTAGGGTAAAGGGGGGCATAGGAGAAACTCGAGGTGAAAAAGGATATCCTATAGAGGAGCAATTAAGGCAACCTAACTGTGGGGATGGGAGGTGGGGGGGGGAATGCTGTAAAGCACATGATGTACTTATTCATATCAAAGTCAACCACTAAACCAAGCATGGGAGGGAGGGATGAGGAGGGAGTGAGTTGAGGACTGGGTGGGGTCTGGCTGGGTGATGTGTACATCTATGTCTACACAAGTAACTTTACCCCATTATGATGTATAAATACAATGCACTAATAAAAAATTAAAAGAAAAAAAAGATGTTGGAAGTAGAACAGTGGTTACCAGAAGTTGGAAAGAGTTGTAGGAAGGAAAGGTGAAGAAAGGTAAGTGAACAGGTTAAAGTCAGTCAGATAGGAGAAATAATTTCTGTTGTGCTACTTATTATACAATAGGGTGATAAGAATAATGATAGTTTTATACATATAGTTAAATAATACTTTTGTATTTAAATAAAAGTATTTATATAAAGTATATATATACATATAGTGAATGTGTGTATGTTTGATACAGAGGGTGGAACCCAAGGGTATGGCATTCTCCTTCTGGGATATTTGGAAACAAGGTCTTGCTAAATTGTTGCAAGTCTTACTAAGTTACTGAGGCTGTCCTCAAACCTGTGATCCTCTTTCTCAGCCTTGAAAGTACTGGAATTATAAGCATCCACAACCACTCCAGGCAGTATATAAAAAGAAATTGTTTTCCCCACAAAGGATATATGTCTGAGGATATGGCTATACTTATAGTAATTTGAACCTTATACAACTTATACATGTATTAAAACATCACATAGTACCCAGAAATATGTATAATTTTATGTCAAATAAAATATTTCAATTATTTTTGAAAAAATATTTTCAAAATTCACTCCCTCATGGATTAATCTCCACCATGACCACTATGTTAATATAATATTCTGATTAGTAGTAACATGTAAGCTGCAGTTTCACCCCATGCTAATGTCATTCTAAAGCATGCAAAAAGCACTTCTGATTTTGGTTGGTGTATACAAACTTGTCATTGCTAAATGGGTGTTTTGTTAGGGCTTTTTGAAGTCATAGAAATAACATACACAGTTTTCAATGATTTTAAATTCTCTATTGATCTTAGCTTAAGATCCTCTCTTAAAAAGAGTGTAAATCAAGTTTATTCCTTCTTGGTGTCTTGTCCACTGGAGAAAACTATTTTCCTTAAGAATTGTCTTGGCATGTTTCTTATAAAACATCTCACCAACCATAGCAGCTGCTCACCCCTTACTCTTTTTTCTCTGTCTTAACACGTGCTTACTATGGCGACTCCTTCACTCTTCCCTCTCTATCTGTCCTCTGTTTAGTAGCATTTATGTGCTAATATATACTTAGATACTTATATATACATTTATTTTTTAAGACTTGATTAGGAACTTAAATATAACAAATATACATACTGAGTGTGCTGCTTTTTGACTAATCATTAATAACTACTGAAAAAACTGTCTTTAAGTTAAGAAACCCAAAAGAATGGACTCTTAAAAATTAAATAGGACCTGAAATACTTGATGAAATATTAATTGTCCTTTTTCACAAAATGTAATCTAGCTAGAAAAGATGCAGAACAAATAGAAAAAAAAGGTTTAAAAGCTTTAAAAAAAAAACAGAAAACAAAAGGTTCTGATCCTCAGCATTTTGCTACAAAAAGGTTTGGAAGGGTGTTTTTTGAAATAGGAGTGGTGAGATAAAAGATGAACACTCTTTATGAGACAGGTGTACATCTGTCAGTAATCCCATTTGATGTCAGAAATCTGCATCATCTTGTATTTCAGCCAGCTATAACCTGTCCTAAGGAGGGCTTGCTCCATGTTCTTATCCATCCAGTTTTTGAAAGAAGAATCATCCTCTCTACTTTGGTCTAGCTCTAAAACAAAACAAAACAAGAGTTTCTATGAAATGGTAAGACTAATCTAATTTTTAGTTCTTAGGGCTAAAACAGATGTTAGATAAATAAAAACAATGAGGATTTACATTCATTCTGTCAGTTAATTGCATTTCCTAGCACCTCCTTTATAAAGAACAATTAAAAAAATATGAGGAAAGATGGTATCCTCTTTCAATATGCTAAATTATACAACAAGTATTTAAACTGGGCTTTTATAATTTCATAAAACTTGTCTTTTGTCTAATATGATCAAAGGGACAGAAATTCTGAAAAAAATTTCAGAAATAGTTATACATTCAGTAGTTGTCTTTCCTCACTGGCTAGCACACGCTTTGGAAGTCAAGGACTCTAATATAGTCATCCTAATTCAGCAATATAGTGGGACCCTTAGCAAGACTCCATTTCAAATAAAAAATAAAAGTGCTGTGGATGTAGATCAGAGGTAGAATGCTACTGAGTTCAATCTCAGTACCATAAACAAATAATAAATAAATACATAAATGAATATGTAAATTCTCAACTCATGCTCACCGTGGTTTTAGAAAAGCCACTAGCCACTTTCCTCTTTGGCACCAGGGACACAGTTCATTTTCTTGCTAAGGACAGGTATGTGTCACAGTCACTGTGTATTAACAAAAGCATCTTTGTTCTCATTCACAATGACAAGCTGGCACAGTCATATTTCACCAGTCAGCATCACAAACATGTAACTTTTTAGAACTGTTGTGAATCTGAAGACTAGCTGCAGGGTGAGCTGAGCAAATATAGACTTAAATGATGGCAAATAGAAAAACTAAAGTAAAATTCTAATTATAACCTTTATAATCTTGAATAAATAATTTAAATAATATAATCTTTATTTTTTATTTTTAAAATAAGTACAATAATTTTGTTTTTCCCTAGTTGTTAGAATGCCAAATGAAATAACATAAGCAGAGAACAATCATCCTTTTTTAATAGACATATATAAGGTATTATTTACAAAGATGACAATGATAATGATGATGATGATGATGATGATAGTTGTTTTTCAACCATGAAGTAATTAACCCATGTTCTTTTAATATATCACACTATAATTCCATTGGCTTTTAACCTGAAAATTAAAGTGTTTTCCTCTTACTTTTCTTTTTTTTTTTCTCTCTTTTTGCATAACCAATGTCCACTCCTAACTCCATTTGAAATCATTATCCTTAGTGTTTTATAAGAGAGACTCTATAGGCCTGTTTTTAAAAGACAAGGATAAAATTAAAATATACTACTTTGCATTAAAACATTCAAAGGCTTAGCAAGATGGCATAGCATTCACTTCTTTTTTACAGGAGAAAAAATCATGCTGAACAGAATTGGATTCTCTCTGAAGCCTCTCAGCTCTTTGGATGTTAAGCACAGAATAGTCTATCAGAGATATTAATCACTCTGAAAAAGCATTTCACAGACAGCTCTGTTAGAGTACACTAAATTTCATTTTTTTAAGAGTAAATGAGAGTGTAGCTTTTTCTCTGTTTAAGCTGATACATTTGCATTTCAATTGACATTATCCTTTTGAGTTCGAGATTTTTAAAGTATAGCTCTCACAGGAAAGTGGCTCCTTAACTGAATTCTCTTGTTTTTAAATTTGCTTACCATTTAAGAGGATACTCAGATAGCATAGTAGTAAAAGTGATGATTTTATTATTTTAGACTGCTATAAGGAAAAGTGTATATCACAAAAACATATGAAATCAAACCACAAAGAACAGACATGCACATCACCTTTGACAATAACAAAGAGCTAACTGCCAGATTCTAATAAAACAAAACTGTAAGGCACTGAGGGGCCACCCACCTTTTTTTCTCTGAATTCACTCAATGAGAAATGTGGCAATTGTCAGAAATAAGCCTATTTTATACATATCTAAAAACCTGGCCATTTAGAAGGCACGTGGCATAACCACTCACTCCTAAAACTACAAGTGCTAAGAACAGAAGTAAGCGCATCAAGATGGCACCAATCCCTATGACCTCACCTCACAGATGGAGCCTCAAGAAATGAACCTACAATTTCTGCCTAACATGAAAGAGAGTTTAGTAAGTGTTTTATAAATTAAAGGATAAATGAAGTGGTCTCCAATCAAGCAAAAGCAAGGAGCCACGGAAAAGATTTTAGATGTATGAAATAAGAAATGAGACAATCATAGAACTTGAAAGCTGAAGGAAATTTAAAGGTTAGTAACTCAATATTCACAATTTCGGTGTAAAGAAAATGAAACTTACCAGACCGAGCATCTCTTTCAGTGTCTCACAGGTAATTAGAGCTCTTATAGGAAGAGTACAACTGAAATACTCTGGGATAGGCCAGTGGTTATCAAAGCTGATCTCAAGACTGGCAGCAGCATCCCAAACTCTTTTAGAGCTGCATAATCTTAAACACTGATGCAGATGTACCAAGTCATTAACCATGGAGATGGATTCAGCAATCTCATCTAACAAACTTCCAGATATTTCTAGAGTATACCAAATTTAAGAATATCTGACATAGAAGAAAAATTCTAATATCCTTACCCATCTACCTGAGAAAGTTGCTCTGATACTATTCATGTAAATATGCTATATAGTAATTCTTGATATTATTTTAAAAACATTTCAAGACAATGTAATCTATTATATATTTCTGGATAGGTGTGTAGAAATTAACCTTAAGCTAAATATTTTATTTCTCAAATAAAATATTATGTTATTTGTAGTATATTATATTCAAATGAAATATCCTATTTTTAAAATATATTAATTTATTTAAATTTGCTTCTTCTTTTAGAACTTTTTGGAACTTTTTTACATGACTTTTTATAACATTCCCATAAATTTCATATTTTTTCCCCTCATCGTGTAATACAAAGAATCACAAAACTCAAATTCCTACATATCTATTATCTATACATTATCTATTGGTTAGGACATAAGATTTTTTTCTGGGTGATGTCAAACAATTTTCCACTTTTTATCTTTCAGTATACATGTTATTGCACAATGATTATGTTAAATAAAAATTTTGAAAGGCTGTAGTTTTAAACTGAGCTCCTGAACCAGGCTCTGAGAGACAAGAACAAGCCAGAATGGAATCAGTCATACTGGTCACCACTTAAAATGAACTTAGAAACAGACCAGTTTTCCAAACACCAAGAGATTCACAGCAACAAACATAAGAGAGCCAGTGACCTGAGTCACCATGATAAGGAAGTCCCCCTTAACATTAACTCTACTAGGAAAGTAGCTAAGATAACCTGATTTTAAACAAGCTCTTTTGTATACCAGTTTGTTTTCTGCTTCTTGCTCCAGATACCTTAACAAAAAACAACTGGGAGAGTGTCTTTCTAGTTTATATATGAGATAGCTGTTGTCCAGTACACAGATTGCCAATAAATGTCTATTAGGTCATTAATCTAAATTTGTTAATTTTTTCCCCTTGATATGTCATAGTATGGATTCTGGAAGTGAAAAATATTCAGATGAAATTTAAGCTTTGTGACTTTGAAAATTGCTTAAATTTAAATATCTTAATTGCTATAGATATAAAGCTTATATATTTACTTCTTTATATATATAAACCTTATTTCCAGTATTTGATATACAGTAAAGTATAATATATCAAATTTTCATATTTCAAAACAGAACTATTTTGTGTTTATTATATTATATTTCTTCTTGCTAAAGAGGAAGGCCTACCTAAGGAGGGTGTAGTGGCCCACACCTATGACCCTATTTCTTGGGAGGCTGAGACAGAAGATTCTCAAGTTTGAGACTAGTCTCAGCAACATAGTGAGACTTTCAGCAATCTAAGGAGACCCTGTTTCAAAACAAACAATAGTTTATGTGTAGCTTGTAGGTAGAATGTCCCTTGATACAATACCAAGTTCCATAACAATTAAGAAAGAAAGAAAAATAAAATTCCCTAATATGCATGATGTACATTCACAAATATATCAATCACTAAGCCCAACTTGAGAAGAAAAGAATTGGGTGGGAATTGGGATGGGAAGTAAGGAAAAGGTAAATGAGTGATGTGTGCATGTTTGACTCTACCGTCTTGTACTCCATTACTACAATGCACCAATAAAAAGTAAAAAAAATAAATTCTAAAAATAAATGAGTAAATAAATAAGGTGTGCCTTACTATTCCACTGTACAAACATATTTTCTCATGAAGTATTTCAGTTATGCATCTCCTAACTATATTTCATGTCCATCAAAAATATTCTTCTGCTCTTCAAACCTAATATAATAACATGCTGCCATTACTACAATCACATTAAGAATTATTTTAATATTTTCATAATTCACATTATTTTAGCTTTTCTATGATGCTTGAAGCAAATTTTTTTCTTAAGTTTTATTTAAAGATGAGCAGTAACACTTCTTAAGTGATTAATTTAATGTCAGTCTACTATCTTATAGTTAAAATGACACTATCTAAAACGCTGGACTTAAGTAAAATTCTATGGATGTGGTTTTCATAGTCTGTAATAGGCAAAATTTTTAATTTTTTATGACAAACTAAAAATAATAACAGAGTATTTTTTGTGGTACTTGGGAGTGGAACCCAGGGACTTTCTACCTCCGGGCTATACCCCAGCCCTATTTTATAATTTTTTGGGAACAGGGTCTCACTAAGTAGTTGAGAGCCTCACTAAGTAGCTGAGGCTGGCTTCAAACCTGTGCAATCCTCCTATCTCAGCCTCCCAAGCACTAGGATTAAGAGCATGTACCACCACACCTGGAATAATACAGAATTTAATCCAGGAATACAAGCTTAGATCAGCATTTAAAAATCAATATAATTCACTGTATCAGTAACCCAAACACTGTGTGATCACCAAAATCTATTCATAGAAACACTTTCATAATATTTAACATTTATTATGACAAAAATTCAAAAATTTAGTAATAGAAACTTTCTCAACTTAATAAAAAGTATTAATAAAAATAAGCTACTGCTAACATTATCTTTAAAATTAAATACTGAATGATTTTCTTCAGTGATAGTTAACAATAAGGCATGTATTTTTGATGTTTCACTTGTTTTATTTTGCTTTTTACCACTCCTATTCACCATTTGAATAAAATAAATAACTAAAATGATTAAATAAAAATAAAATTAAGCAGTTTAGAAAAGAAGTCTAATTTTTCAATGTTCAAATAACATGATAATTGATAAGAAAATCTTAAAGAATCTACAAAAATTATAGGGACTAATAAATGAAAGAAAGAACACCCAGAGCTATGTTCATGTGTGTTTGTATCACATGGAACCTTACTATGATGTATAATTGCAATGCTTTGATAAAAGTTAAAATTTAGAAAAAAAGGAGAGAAGAAAAGAAGAAAAAGGAAAGAAAAAAGGAAGGAAGAAGAAAATGAGTGCTAAGATTTTAGAGAAACTGATAAAGTATTAAACTGCTGGTGGAAATACAAAATGATTCAGTCAAGGTAAAACTTTATTCGGTACCACTCCAAAAAGTAAAACATAGTACTACTATAAAGCTCAGCAATTCTACTTTTACTTATACTTAAAAGAACTGAAAAGAGGTCCTAAAAGAAGTATATGTATATAAATACTAATAGCATTACTATTCACAACAGCCAGAGGTAGAAATAGCCAAAATATCATGTAATAGATAAACAAAATAAAATACTAACATACAATAAAACATTATTTAGCTTTAAAAATTAATGAAGTATTGACAGGTGTGATGGCACGTACTTGTAATCCTAGTACTTGGGAGGCTGAAACAGGAGGATCATAGGTTTGCGGCCAGCCTCAGCTACTTAGTGAGGCCTTCCACAGCTTAGTGAGATCCTATTTCAAATTAAAGAATAAAAAATAGGTCTGAGGGTGCAGCTTGAAAGTTGAATGTCCCTGGGTTCAGTCCCCAGTACTGAAAAAAAATTGAAGTATTTATACGTGTTACAGTGTATATATATACAAAATTCCATAGAATTGCTCAATCTAAAAGATTAATTTTAGAGCTGGACATGGTGGCACAAACTTGCAATTCCAGCATTTGAGAGGCTAAGACAAGAAAATCCTGGTTTGCGGACATCTCAGCTACTTATTGAGGCACTATGAAACTCAGTAAGACCCTGTTTCAAAATAAAATACAAAAAATAAGACTTAGGGTACAGCTTGAAGGTAGAATGACCCTGGGTTTCATCCCTGGTACACAAAAAAGAGATGAATTTTATGTTATAAATTTTTGCTTGTCTTTGAGTTTCATTGGCACAGATTACCTTGCTCCAGCCCTTTACTTTTATTTTTTGACTATCTTTACTTGTAAGATGTGATTTCTGCAGGCAACAGATAGATGGATTCTGGTTTTTAATCCATTTTACCACCTTATGTCTTTTTATTGGGGAGTTGAGGCCACTTACGTTGGATGTAATTATTGAGAGATGGTTTTAATTTCTAACATATTGAAATTTAATTTCTCTTTGAGGTAGTGTTTGTTCTTTGCTAAGTTGTTTTCTGGGTGGAAATTTTTGTTTCTCTGTTTCTGGCATGTATTACCTATTCCTCTTGGCTGTTAATCTCTTTGAATATAATCTCTAGTGCTGGTTTGAAAGACAGAAATTTCTTTAGCTTCTGTTTGTTGTGGCAGATTTTTATTTCCCCATCTAATTTGAGAGATAGTTTTGCTGGGTAAGAAAATTTTGGCTGCAAGTTGTTTTCTTCCAGAGTTTGAAATGTGATACTCCAAGCCCTTCTGGCTTTCATGACATGGTTTGGGAAGTCTGGAGTGATTCTATTTGGTTTGCCTCTAAGTGTCTTTTGGTCTTTTGTTTTTGTTGCTCTTAAAATTCTCTCCTTTTCTTCTACATTGGTCAGTTTGATTTTTATGTGGTATATTGAACCTTTTCTCTGATCTTGTCTAAAGGGGATTCTATAAATTTTCTATACCTGTGTATTGACCTCTTATTCTATATTTGGAAATTTTTCTGATATTACTTCTTTGAAAAGATTATTGATCCCTTTGGTTTCACATTTTATTCCCTATCTATTCCAATTATTCTTAGGTTAGCTGTTTTAAAATGGGCCCATATTTCTTCAGTGTCTAATTAATGCTGTCAAATTGTTTTTTCTAAGTTATATGCTATGTGTTCATTTTTGGAGTGATTATCTTTTAGGAGCAAGATTCTATTCTTCATGTGGTCTAATTATTTATAGTTTGAATTAATGCCTTCAAGGATTGCATCTTTTATTTCTTTCAGACTCTCTAAATTATTTTCAGAAGTCCTGTATTATTTCTACGGTTATCTTTCTCATTTGACCTTCTGGATATCTCTGCAATTCTGTGTTGTCAGGTTTTATTATTGTAGAGTTGCAGGAATTCATTGCTTCCTTGTCATTCCTTTTCCCATGATTTCAGGAGCTTGTATCTGTTGCTTTTGATAGATTTCTCTAGTTGTCAGCTGGTATAACCAAGGGCAAGTTGTCTTGTATTCAACAGTGAAGGTTGTGTGAGGAGGAAAATGAAATTTTAAATGCAGGAATAGGGTAAAGCCACGGGTAGGATCAAATAGAATGAGAGTATAATTTTGGCAGGCTAAAGCCACGGGTAGGATCAAATAGAATAAGAGTATAATTTTGGCAAGATAGTATGTAGTAGAGATTAGAAATGATGAATATTTAGTAGTATTCTTGTAACAAATGTAAAGTTTTTAGTATAGTGGTATAAAGTAGATTTATCACAAGACAAAGAAGAGAGAAAAAAGACAAAAAAGAAAATGGATGGAAAGAAATGAGTAGGTATGTACAAGGAAAGAAGCTTTGGAGAGGGGTTGGAATAAAACAATCAAACAAGCATACACACACACACACACACACACACACACACACACACACACAATGCAACCCTACAAATACATGAATATTCAAGTGAATAAGCCTCCGCAGTCTCTCTCTGTGCAGACACCGAGTGCCAGTGTCACTTTTCTTGCCATAAGCCTGGTTCTTTGAGTCTTTCTTAGTCTATGCAGATGGCCAGTATCAATGGGGCTGGATCAGTGTTAAGTGTAGATCACCCTCCATGCTTTCCACAAATGTGGAGTCTCAATCTCTCCCTGCCTTCATAGGTGGCAGATGCCTCTGAGACCAAATTCTAAGAGTCTCTTTTATCCACAGCTAGGGCTGGGCTGGTCTAATTTCTTTCCATTCACCTCAACTGGGTGGTCTGCGGTCATCCCAAAGATCCTACTATTTGGATCTAGTGTTAAGCATTGGTCTCCCCCCACACTTTCTATTGATGCAGAGCTTGCATATATCAAAATCTCTGTCATGTCCCACAGCAAACTCTACCCCCACCTTTGCCTGGATGAACTTCAAAGTCTTTAACCCAGGGAGTTTATTGTGGCTGTGCAAGTCTATGGGGATGCGGCTCTAAGCATTCTCTGAACAATGCTGCTGAGTGCTGGTTTGTATCTATGGAGGGAATGATGAGCTGGGCCTTCACTGCTGCAAGTTGTTGTTGCTGTTTGTGCAGGAGGAACTGATGATTTACAATCCCAATAATCTGTAGCTGCTTACTACAAGTACTTAGTTATTTTCCTGTTTGTCTTTGGAGTCACATGTCATAAGGCAAGATGGTACTGCCACAGTGCCCATGGCTGTGGGTCAAGTGAGTTTCTTTTCTGGTATTATTTTCACTCTGGATCACTGATGAGCATATTGAGCTCAGCCACCACTGCTGTAAGTTGTAGCTGGTGTTTGTGTAGGAGGAATTGATGGCTTATACTTCCAATGATCTGTAGCCACTTACTTCAGGTCCTTGATTGTTTTCCTGTTTGTCTTTGGAGTTGGGTTGATTGCTAATAATGCTAAACCTTTTTTTTTTAATTTATTGGCTATTTGAATGTCTATCTAGTTCACTTGCCCAATTTGACTGGGTTGTTTTCTTAACGCTGAGTTTCTTGAGTTCTCTGTATATTATAGATATACTTTTCTTTGATGAGAGGATTTTTATTTCTCTTTCTACCTCTGTTTATTATTGGTAAATTTATAGTTTTTATATTCCTTTGGTTAAATTAAGGTAAGTTGTATATGCCTAGAAATTTGTTGAATTCTTTTATACTTTTGTGTTTATTGGGGTATAAATTTTAAATTTTTTGATCATCCTCTAATGATTCCTGTAGAGATATCTACTTTTTTCTTTCTTAATTTAGAAAGTTGGGTAGCTTCACTCTTTTGTTTATCTTGACTAAGAATTTTTCAAACTTATCTTTTCAAAGAATAAGCTTTCTGTTTTGTTGATATTTTGTATTTTGTTGTCTTTATTTCTTCTCTGATTTTAATTATTTTCTAAACATCTACTGGCTTTGGGATTAGTTTGTTCCTGTTTGCCAAGTGCCTTGTTGTTTATTTGGTGATTTTCTGTTTTTCTTATGTGGGCACTCAGTGATATATATATACATATATATATATATATTTTTTTAATTGCCTTCAGAGTGTCTCACAGATTTTGATATGTTGCTTTTTATTTTTGTTTAATTCTAGAAATACTTTAATTCTCCTCTCATTCCTTTTATGACATAGTCTTCATTCAAAAGTGTATCATTCAATTTTCATGTGTTTATGTAATTCATTTAGGTATTTCTGTTATTTTTATTCAATAATTACCTAAAAAGATGTAGAATTATATTTTTAATTTGTATTTACTTTGTGGCCACAAATATGATTGATTTTGGAAAAGCTTCCCTGAACAACTGAGAAAAACGTGGACTCAGCTGTTCTTAGTTTGATTATTCTGTATATGACTATTAGGTTTATTTGATTTATATTGTTCTTGAGGTCTGAAGATTCTTTACTAATCTTATGTCTGGAAGATTAACCTAGTGGTGTGAGAGGTGTGTTTAAGTCCCCCAGTATTATTGTATTGAATTCTGAGTCTTATGTCCAAAAAAGTTTGTTTATAAAAGTGGATGGAATCATGTTTAGGGCATAAATGTTTACTATCATTTTATCTTAATATTTGATTGTCTCTTTATCAGTAATAAATGGCCCACTTCATTTATTCTTACAACTTTTAAAGTCTCAGATATGAGAATTATTACTCCTGTTTGTTTTGGGTCTCTATTTGGATGAAATATAATTTTTTATCATTTCATCTTTAGCCTATGAATACCTTTTCCTGTAAGGTGAGTCTCTTGCAAGAAGCATGTAATTGAATTATATTGCCAGTCTATGTCTTTTAATCAGGGAGGTTAGAATTTTAACATTCAATGTTATTACTGAGATATAATTTTAATTTCCTCTCATTTGAGTTTTATCTTCGGTTTAGTGTCATTTCTCCTTTGCTTAGTTGCTAATCTGGTAGAATTTGTTCTTTGTTGTATGGTATTTATTTCCTTTTTCTGATTTGTGTTTTATTTAAGTATTTTCTCTAGTGTCAGATTGGTAGATATAAATTCTTTTAGTTTTTGTTTGCTGTAGAATGTTTTTGCTTCTCTGTGAATTTTGAAAGATCTTTTGCTGAATATAGTAGTCTTGGTTGCACTTTTTTTTTTTTTTATTAGGGTTTGGAGTACATGAAACAAGAACTCCTGGCTTTTGCAATTTGGGTTGAGAAGTTTGAAGTGATTCTCATTTCACCAGTCCTTTAGCTCTCAATGCATGTACAATTCTGTCCTTGACGTATTTCTTAGTCATTTTGACTATTATATGGCATAGAGAAGTTCTTCTTTAATATTGTCTTTTGGGGTTTTAAATATCTCCTGTATGTGGATGTACATTTTATTTTTCATGTTTGGATAATTCTCTGGTATTCTGAAACTAAAGAAGTTTCTAAATCCCTTTTTTAAAAAGACCTTCTCTACTTACTGTTATCATAAGTTAAGTCTTTTCATATTATTTATTTCAGGGTCATTTCATCTCCAATAGATACCCCCAGCCAAATTTTTTATTCCTTCTTTTAAAACAGGGTCTCACTAAATAGCTGAGGCTGGCCACAAATCTGGATCCTCCTGTCTCAGCCTCCCAAGTACTGGGATTACAAGGGTATACCACCATGCCCAGCTGATAGTGTGGTCATTTTAAATAAGCTGTCTTCTAAGACTGTATTTTCTCTGTGGTCTAGTTTGCAAGAGGTAGTTTTTCTTTGAGCACTTCATTCATTGTTTCATTTTGTTGAGGCCTCTTTTTGTTTCATACTTTTGGCCTCAGTTTCTTTATTAATATGTATTTTCATATTCAACATACATCCTCTAATTTTTTCTAGTTTCTTTGATCATATTGAAAATCAAACTTATAAATTCCAGTTTGGGTATTTTCAGCAGTTTTGTATTGGTGATTTATATTGTTGAGTTTTAGGAGTTCATATTGTTTCTTCATTGTCTTCATTCTCATGGTTTCAGAATTTTTAGGTATGCATCTATATTGTCTCAGTATACTCTTCTTTTTGTGGGCATCCTTTGTCTTTTTGTAGCTTCTTTATAATAGATCTTATCTTGGGGGACACATATTTGCTTCAACTAATCTCTCTCATATAATCAAACTTTAGTTCAATCACCTCAAACCGTTTAACAGTAAATATTCTTAGTGTAGACAAGCAGCAGTCTCTGATTAGCTGCAAGTTTCTATGTTCTTCAATCCAAATCAAGAAGAGCCAAAAACTATAATGTTCTAAGTGTTTGGCCAGGTTTTCTGGGCTTTGATATCTCAAAGACATCACCACTGATCTGCTGAGTGCCATCACATGAAATTCTGTCAGATGCTGGCATCAAATATTGCTAGGAACAAACTCTGTCTGCCAAGAAATGGTAATGTTTTCTTCCAGGCTATAGCTTGGCTCTCTGAGTAACACCACTGCTGCTCTGCTGGCTATGATCACATAAAACCTTGCTGGCCACTGGCTTTCCTTTTTGCGGGCCCAAAATCCAGCCAGAAGGAGATTGTACTATTCTCAGCCTAAAGCATGAATGGCTTCATTTTAGACCCAGGTTATTTAGATATCACACTAGTTCTTGGCAGCTACATTTACATGAGTCCTTGTCAGTCATGCACTTGTCAAACCCAAACACAGGATTGAGAGTTTATAGCCTTCTGAACCTAAGGCATTATCAGCTTAGTTATTTTGCCTCACAAAATCCACTGCTTAGGATTCTTTGGTGACGGCTGGTAATCTCACAGGTTTGGAAAGAATGCTGCATCTAGTTCTTGCCTAAATGTCCCTGGGAACTGACTCCTAATTCACATTTTTACTGTGTCTTAATGTTGACCCATCACCATCTCAACAGGGATGGTTTGTAAACTCATGGACTTAAAGGTTTGATAGTTGTTACACAAGTCTCTGCAGGCAAGCAAGCTCTCATTTGAGATTATTTGTAAATTCATAGTCAGGAGGTCCATTGTAGCCACTCATGATCTTGCAGGAAGTGTCTTAATTCTCATCATACCCAGTGAGACATATGGAGCTCTTTTTAGTTCTCTTCTCTCTTTGCTGCCTCCAATTAAACCATGTGTTGACTCTTCTGTTGAATTTTGACTTCTTTTCTACTCTTGACAAGAAGCAGTCTTCCTGCTGGTTGAGTTCCAAGTTTCAAAGCAACCTAAATACACTGTCTTCCTCTGTTCCATCATCTTGGATCTCAGCTTTATATTTCTTTTACTTTTTATCTTGAAACTGAATCTTGCTAAGTTTGAGAATGTCCTTGAATTTTTCATCCTCATTTCTCAGCCTCCCAAGTACTGAGATTACAGGTATGTGTCACTACAGCCAGCTTATATACATACTCCTGTATTTTAATTCTATATTTTAAGAAATAGTTGACTTTTATTTGGAAGTATGTCAATTTTTTTAGAGCAATCCCAATTCATATCTGAATATTGCATTAAGCTAAATATTTGCTTACTCAAATATATTATACCATCAGGGAAAATAATACCATGTTGGAATAGAGTTTGATATCACAATTTGGTTCAAAAAGAGACAGATACCTAATGTCTATATCACTGAATACTGAATTTGCCCCTGATATAAAGATATAGCTATATAGATATATAGATATAGATAGATATAGATAGATATCAGGGGCAATATAATATTTAAGGTAATCCATTTTTTATCAGCTTCCATCATATAATATGGTATCAACAAGAAGTTCAGTTGGTACTTCGATTCTATCATATCATAAATTTACAAGTTTTTAAAGCTAATGTCTTACTTCGCTCAGATTGTTATAACAAAAATACCATAGATTGGTTGTCTAAATGTCTGCAATATTTATTTCTCACAATTTTGAAGAATAGGATATAAAAGGTCAAATAGCTTCAGATTCAGTGTCTGAAGAAGTCTATGTTCTTATATCTTCACCTGGCCAAGCAACAGCTCGGTCTATTTTGATTCTTCAAAGGACAATAATCTCATTTATATGGGCTCTATTCCATATTATAATATTTTTCAAGGGATCTACCTCCAAAGGCCACTACACTGAAGATTAGTCTACAACACATGCATTTAGTGATAATGCAAACATTTAGTCTATAAAAAATAACCGTATTTTTCTTGGCCTAAAAGCAAAACAAAATCTAGAGATTGTAATCTTAAAATCATATAACAATTAAAGTACTTTCCAGCAAAATAGAAACTTACTTGTGCATTTATTGCTCATAATTATATTTATTCAACCCAGGCAACATTTGTCTATAAAACCTTAACTGCAATTGAGTCTCTTCCCTTATACGCTGGGTTCCCTCCTGAAGACTGATGGCTCCTAGACTCATTAATCTTGATTACCTTTGCCTAGCCCAGGGTAACTCTCAAGGTAGAGGGTAAGCCAGTCTCCTTCTTGATCTACACAATAGCTACATGCTCAGTCCTTCCATCCTTTTTGGGTTTCAGTTTTCTGTCTCTAATCTTGGTACAGGGAATTGCTGGTAAGTCTTCTTGCCCACGCACTACAGGCCCCTTTTTGCCACTTGGAAAACCTTACAGTTGTCCATCCATTCCTGATTATTCTTTCATGCTAGACATTTTTTAATGCTTTTAATAGCTGTGTGTGTGTGTGTGTGTGTGTGTGTGTGTGTGTGTGTGGTACTGGGGTTCCTAGAAACCCTTCTACCTCCAGCCTACACTCCCAGACCTATTTTTATATTTTTATTTGGAAACAGGGTCTCTTAAGCCAGTGAGGCTGGTTTTGAACCTGCCTGATCCTCCTGTCTCTGCCTCTCAAGCACAGGGATTACAAGCGTATGCCACCATGCCCGGCTTAATAGCTGTTTTTACAGATAATGACCAGATGGACAAACTCTCATTTATATGGGCTCTATTCCATAGGCCAAAGTGGTCATTGACCTAATATATAATTTCCTACATGTTGGGCCTCCAATTCTCCCCTCCTGCAATAGCTGTTTTTCCTACCTACCAAATGACACTTCTTTGACCAGGCTCTAGCAAAACCACTCATTTCTCTATTATTGGTCTTAAGAATCCCTCAGTTTGGACTCCTTAATTCCTTAGTCTGATACTAGCTTTAATTTTTAAGGTTACCCAACAAGTAGCATGAGCCCTTGGGATTACTTAGAAGCTTCACATCCCATATCAATCTCAGTCATGAGAAAAAGTAGAAAAAATGAATGGCATTTTTTTAGCACTAGCAATGGAACCCAGGGGCATTGTACCTCTAAGTTACACCCACAGGCCTAAATTTAGTCTCTTTTAATTTTTGTAACAGGGTCTCACTGAGTTGCTAAGGGTCTTGCAAAATAGCTGAAGCTATCTGTGAACAGCGATACTCTGGTCTCCACCTCCTCAATTCTTGGATTACAAGCATGCACAGCTATAAATGGCATTCTTAAAAACCATCTAATAAAACTTTCTCTGGAGCTGTAGATGTCATGGCTTGAATTCCTACCACTGCCTCTGGCCTGCATACGGCCCACCCCTTGAAGCTCCGCCTTCATGAGCCCCTTTGAATTGCTGTATGGTTGCCCTTTTGCTTAATCACTCTCTCCCTTCAGATCCCCTTCCTTTGGCTTTCTATCTCCCTTACTTGTCTTTTCTAAGGCACCTCCTTCAGGAACACACTGACCAGTATCTTCCACAGCCTGGGGCCGAAAAAGCAGCTTCACACTCTGCATCCAAGTCCCTTAAGCCAGGAGACCAAGTCCTTTTCAAGTCACTTCAACCAAAAAATTTCCAACCATAGTGGACTGGGCCCTTCACAGTGATCCTCACTATACCTACTGCAGTCAAACTGCTGGGTGACACCAACTGGCATCACCTTACTCAGCTAAAAAGGGTTCCACTACAATAGCCTCATGATAAATTTTCTTGTACAGTTTTGGGGCCCACTAAGCCCTGCTTTCTCAGTAAAAATATCTTTAATGATTTTATTTCAGGGTAACATTCAATCAGCTCCCACTGCAGCCATACTCCTACCTGCCCACTTCCAAATGACCCCACCTCTCCTGGCCGAGGAGCCCCTAAAACAACATCCCCTCTGCCAATAGGAAGTAGTCATTGATTCAGTCATCAACCAATATCACAAAAATCCCAGGATAACAGGTTGGATCCCTCTTCCTCCTTTCACGGGACCCTGTAGCTGGGAAAGGAGGTGGAGCCCGGAAGCCAGAATTGGAGGTGGACAGACTCCAGATATCAGAAGAGGAGTGACATTCTCCCTCCTCAGTAGCCCCACCCCAAGACCCAGGCTACATAAATACCCTCAATTCCTCACTTGGGAGTGACTGCTGACCAGTAGCCCCCCCTCCTCGCAATATTGGTCAGCAGACCTGTCCAAGGAGCACCAATTAATTAAACGGGCCTGGTCTCACACTCCTTTGCTGGATTTTGCCTCCCTTGTGACCCACAACTCAATTTCAACATTACATTCACTTCTCTTTCTCCCTTTTATTATGTACATTCTGAACAAAATGCACTGTAAAAAAAAAAAAAATACTAAATAAAATGTCTCATTTCAGAAAATTACCAAGATTATTTTAACCTTTTATTTTGTGACAGAATAATAATGTACTACAAGAGATCACACCTACATACAAAAAAATCATAGCAATTATATGAATCATTCTTTTTTGGAAAATTAGCAGATCTATCAGATGTTAGTCCTTGAACACTCAGATGTTTCAAGGAAAGGGTTAAAAAGTTTTGGTAAGGCATATTCTGAAAGGGTTTTTTTTCTAGTATATTTAATTTTACTATACCAAGAAAGAAAGATTTCTTGAAAGAAAACAATTAAATTTTAGAAAATTATACATAGTTTGTAAGTAGGTAGAGTAAAACATAGAAATTAGTGTATTATTCAAAATTAATGGCTCAAATCCACAAAATATAATACTATCTCTAGATAAATCAATTATTAGAAAATAAGAATTATTATAGTCTTGTTATCAGATGGAGGGCTAAGCTATCCATGAGTGTCTGTTTCTATGGCTACCAATGACACCAACTATATGAATCTGACATGAACATTCTGTTTTATTTGTAGATTTTTGTTTTCTAAGAATCCTGATCAATGTGCAGATGAAATCATTTGTAATTTATTTAGTGGGATATTCCAACTGTTGTCTAAAAAATTCAGGTATTTCTGGCCTTTCCTTAAAATTGTTGAGCTATTCTGAGAGGAATAGTAATTTATTTTAAAAACACTGAAAACTAAATGGGAAAATGACCTGTCTTGATCCAGAAGTTTGATGGTGTCTTATTTATCAGAGGGGAAGTAAACTGCTAAGTGCATCATCATTTGTTTTAAAAGTATTCATTTTCTTACATGGTATCATAAGATCCATCTCCACTGAAGGGATAGGGTCTGTTTTATTAAACTTTGTGTCACATTCAAGATCAAATATCACTGATTTTGAGATTCTTTGCCTCTCTTTCTCTCTCATAAAATTTTAAAGTTATATTATTTGGAAGCATCAAACATTGCATAAATATTTTGTATGAAAGAAAACTTCATAAACAAAAGTAGAACATTGTCAAGATTTGTTGTGCCTGGGAGAGTAGTGCCAAGTATAAGAAAGAATTTACTGGGAGCTTTACTTGGGAGAGAACCATGCTTGATCCCAAAGCTAACATTTTAGCAACTTCCTATCATTCATTCTGAGGTCTATGCAAATAGGGTCTTGTGTGGTCATATGAGATTCCCTCTCAGAACTCCCTAGCTTCCTAAGGTAAGGCAGGTTCTATGCACAAGGAAGGAGCTCCTGTGAGTGCCTATGGAGGTAAAAAAAAAAGGGGGGGGACACTTAGACTTTAAATTGTGTGAAGTTGAAAATATCAATAGCACTGTTGGAGTTAGATCAGATTAAGAAGCTCTACACTATAAATTTCTTACCTCAAATAATTTTGTGACTAGAATGGACCTTAGAAATTCTTTTTTCCTACTTTCCTCAATTTTGTATGTTTATAAAATGATATGATGTTGGTGAATTGAGATGATGTTTATATGTCCTCATGCTAAAACCAAAACCCAACTTTCTTAGCACTATCCATACTTCTTTCTCCAACGAGCTACTGCAAATCTAGAATCACAGTAAGACCCAAGCCTATACTCCCTTACCCAGTTTTCTAGAGCTGTTCTACCACATTGCAGCTTCACATTCACTTTTTGTTTGTTTGCTTATTGGTGGTATTGAAAGCTGAACCCAGGGACATTTACCTTTGAGCTACACCACTGTTATTTAATTAATTCATTTTTTTGAGGTACTGGGAATTGAACATAGGAACATTCTACCTCCAAGTTATACCCCCAGCCTGAGTTTTTATTCTTTATTTAGAAACAGGGTCTCACTAAGTTGTGGAGGGCCTTACTAAGTAGCTGAGGCTGGCCACAAACTCAGATGCTCCTGACTTAGCCTCCAAAGTACTGGGATTACAAGTGTATGTCCCCACTCCTGGCTTTATTATTTTTTTAAAACAGCGTTTGACTAAGGTGATGACCTTTGGAAGTTGCTTAAAGACTTACTAATTTTCTAGGACTGGCCTCTTACCTGTAATTCTTACATCTTAGCCTCTCAAGCACTGGTATTACAGACATGCTTCACCAAATCTGACTTCATATTTACCTTTATGCTAAGAATGAATACATCACAAATCAGTTCCTTTGCTAAAAGACATTTAAGACTCACTAACTAAATGAAACCTGAATGATTTCACAAGAAAGAATATGTGTAGCTCATGACTGTGAGGGCTGGCTGATGGAATAGTAGTAGTTAGAGGAGTGGGGAAATTTAAATGGAAAGGCCAGCATTTGGAGGTCTTCAATAAAGCTTAACTTACATACACAGTTTTATGTACTTGCGGGATCTTGGCTTGGAGAAAGGGCTATTTCTTGAAGTGCCCTTAGTACATTGGAGAGTTCTGGATTAGTTGATGGGAGGTGTTTGTCCCATATGTCTGGTCACAGAATTATGAAAGTAAACTGTCTGGTTCAATTACTGGCTAAGTGATATTTAAGCAAATAATAAAAATAAATAAATAAATAAATAAATCATTGAATTACCTGTTGCCTGGGTTGTAGTGCTACTTAGCCTGCCAATCTTTGTCATCTTTATCACCAGTTATTTTATAAAACGTCAGTACACAGTGGTTAGTAATGAATTGACTTAGTTGAAAAGATGCTTGGTCCCCAGTGTGACAATGTGAGAAGTACCAGAAACGTTAAAAGTTGGATTCTAATGAGAGGTCCTCAGGTATTGTGAGCACTGTCCTTAGAAGGATACACTGGTTTCGTAGAATGAATTATCTGAAATCAAGTTGTTATAAAAGCTTGAACTCTTTTACACTATTGGTGGGAGTGCAAACTATTTTAGTTGCTATGGAAATCAGTGTGGAGATTCCTTAGAAAACTGGGAATGGATCCACTATATGATCTGGCTATACCACTCCTGGGTATTTGTCCAAAGGGGTTGAAATCAGAGAACTACAGTAACAGATACATACCCATGTTCATAGCAGCACAATTTGTAATAGCCAAAATATGAAACCAACCTAGGTCTCCATCAACAGATGAATGGATTGCAAAATTATGGGAAATACACACTATGGAATTCTACTCAGCTATAAAAAGAACAAAATTATGCTCTTCGCAAGAAGATGGAAAGACCTGGAGAACATTATATTTAGTGAGATCAGCCAAGCACAGAAAGAGAAGGGACATATGTTTTCCCTAATATGCCCAAAATAAAGACTATTAGGAATACCAGAGGGACTTCAGATAATGGAGGGGAAACCTCAGCAAAGTTGAAATGGAAGGGTAGGAAATAAAGGCTGAGGATGATTAATGGAGAAGCTACATTTGAATGTGTGTAAAAGTATAAATGTGTCATGGTTAACCTGGACACTTATTGTTGGGAGAAGGGGGAAGGAGAAATGTGGGGGAGAGGGCAACAAACACAGTCTGAATGTATGCCATTTTCAATATGATGCACATACATATTTTAAAAAATAAAAAAATAAATGCCCAAGCCTGACTATGAATTGCTCCCTGGCTTCCTGTCTTGTGATATAATTCCTTGTTCCTACAGAGATTCTACCATGATGCCACCTGCCATAAGACACTCATAAAAAGGCAAACCAATGGAGAGTCTCAACAATGATCTCCCATTATCCAAAATAGTGGCAATATTCATCATTTCTTAGGAAAGTTACCTAGCCTTAGGTATTTAATGATAGTTATACAAATAAACAGATTGATTAATGAATTTGGGAAAACTCTTTATATTTTTTCACAACTATTAAGTAAGTTTAAAATATTTTAACCAAACAGAAAGTCACTACTTGCTTTATGGGACATATTCATGTCATCAGCAAGCATTTATTGAGTGTCTGGAATATACTGGACATCTGAGAAGCAACTGAAGAAATGTCATGGCTGTCTGCTATTTACAGTCTATCACATACATGACATGTTAAACAAGTATGTTGTTACATACTGTGTGTGCAAGCTGAACACGTACACGAGAAGTTATCAGATGGTACATTCTCTAAGAGCAGTTATAGTCTACAAATACATTATTATGCAAGTAATCCTAGCACTCATAACACTTAATTATATGACATATTAAAATCAGCATAAGAACCCAGGGACAAGTGATAAGAAGAAGATAGAAAGTAAATACACTTAAGGTAAAGGTGGGCTAGAAAAGCCAAATAATACTCGAGGCCTGTGCATACAGTAGTTTTGTGTTCTGCCTGTCACTCAGCTGCATCAACTTTTTTAGTAGTGACTTTGGCCTGAGAACCATAATATAAAGAGTCCACAGACAGGAGTTGGCCATGGTCTAAGAGAAAGACACTCTTGTTTCATCAGAGAAGCCAAGGAGAGGTATGCTTAGCTACAGCCATGCCTTGGTGAACAGCCAAGGTTTTATATTTTTGGATGAGCAGAAGACTCATGAGATCAGAATGGATGTCTCCAATAGGTGACTAAATTACACCTCATGAATTTGGAGTGCTTCAGATATCTCATTTGTAGTCATAGAATCCTGATCATGGAGTGCCTCTCACGTAAGTAGCATCTAGTATGTATTATGCATATTTAGATTATGATAAATATTTGATATCTAGTTTCTTCATGAATATTGGATATATCCTGTCCTTCCATCTATCCCTGTCTATTTGCAGTCCTTAAAATCTTCCCCCCATTACACTATGTTTGGCTTCTCCAGAATTAGACAAAAAGTAAGGAGAGAAAGCAAGTTTAGAAAGGAGGTCACTAGTAGAGTTGGGAAATTAATATACTTATGATATGAAGCAGTTCATTTTTTTTTCTTCTCATGGAATAATTTTGTGGGGTCTTAAACGTTTTTCCAATTAATAAGTAGATATTCTTACTTGTAGTTGAGTTAAATCTATTACTGTGTTCCTTTTATGAATATCAACATAGAATTTCTATTTTTATCTACTTTTTGTCCATATAATGATTAAAGAACCTCTTAAATAACTGATAAACAATTGTTTATAAAGTTACCAGTTTAGCCGGGCGTGGTGGCGCATGCTTGTAATCCCCGCGCTTGGGAGGCAGAGACAGGAGGATCACGCTGGTTCGATGCCAGCATCACTGGCTTAAGAGACCCTGTTTCCAAATTTTAAAAAATATAAAATAGGTCTGGGAGTGTAGCCCGGAGAAGGGTTTCCAGGAACCCCAGTACCACCAAACAAATTAAAAAATAAAAAATAAATAGTTACCATTTTAAAAATAAAGATACTCAAATAAAAATAGATTTTTATTGTTAAGAGATCAAACCCAAGGCCCCACGCATGATAGGTGAGCACTGTACTACTGAGCTATACCCCCACTACATGTATAATTATTAATATAAATTATATCTATACATTCTATTTATGTTTAAATAAGGTATGCTGAAATAATTTCTAAACTCACTTAGATATTTTTACTATAGCAAAAAAAAATTAAATTTATCTGTACTCCTTGCTTTCACCAAATCCAGAAGCTTAAAAGAAATGCTGAGCATAAACTACTCAGATTATTTTTTAAATGTAACTTTTTGACATGCTAGAGCCACCATGGGAATATTATTCATGAGAAGATTCCCAATTAGGAGTTCTGTATCTCCACTGAGACAAAATCAGGAGGTAACATGATAAAGATGACAATATCTTTAATTAGTACTCTTTTTGAATATAGGTTTATTGGTGCATTGTAATTAAGCATCATAGTGAGGCTCTAAGTGATACAATCATACATGTTCACAGTGCTTGGTATGTTTCTCTCTAATCACACCTTACTCTTCCCCTTATCCATACAGGTAATTGAGACCAGTACTGATTATTTTGTATATGAACATAGCGTTATTTGAGTGGTTGTCTTCATTAAATCTCCCGCAACAAAAGCCCCTCTATCATTCCCCTGGAGTCTCTCCTTTTTTGTCTGATGTCACTTTTGTTATCCAATTTATTTCTAGCTTCCACATTTGAGAGTAACCATACAACTGTTCACTTTCTGAGGCTGGCTTAGCATGATATTCTTGAGTTCTGATACTCTTAATGAATGATTTTCCAAGTATTCTATAACTTATAGCAAGTAAGTTTTAGGGACCAAGTGGATACATCCTTTGGAAAAGTCTATAAACGGACACCTTTCCCATCACTCTTTTAAGCTGTCTTGATGATTGAATATAGAACAATCCATCACATTGCAAAAGGTTGATCTGATTCAGTCACAGTCAGCTGGAGGGAAACTCAACTGAAAAATGGCCAATTTTAAGGCATTATGAAGACCAAGCAAGTTCATTTCCCTGGAGGCCAAGTAATGAGAAAAAACAATGAAGTGGCAAATATTGAAAGAGGAAGAGCCCTGGCCTAGCCTGGCCACCATGCCACCGGCCACTGACACAGGACAAGCACTGCTCAGACTGCTGGAATGGGTCTGATCACAATTAACGTCATCATCTGGCTTTGCTGCCTCCTTAGCTGCCATCCAGCCCTTCCCAAAATGCCTTCTTCACTCCTCTGGTCCTAAAGTCTCTAGTGTTTGAATCATAAAATCGACACCACAGTTCTGGCTAAGCTGATATTAAAAGTTCACTCTCAGGCACTGGCTATTATCTGAAGATACAATTATGAAAAGAAAAACATATCAATTCAAAAAACATAGCTGTGCTATAAAATAAAATAAAAATTTGTGAAAAACAGAATGCAAAAACAGGAAGCAGAGCTGAAGCCATCAGGGCTCTGAACTGCAGATACAGAATCAGGGACAGCTGACAATTTGATTGGGGTTGGTATTGATATCAGGAATAGGAAAATGTTTCTGTCAACCACACCTGGCAACATGGCTTATATACCCCTGCTTTTCTTGAAAGTAACAGGATAGATACTGGGTTGGCTTGAAAATCACCTGCAAAGTCATACACACACATAGAACCATAGAAGTTGCCAATAAAATCAGCAACCATTCTCTCTAGATAAAATGAAAATGACGTGGCAGTCTGACACAAAGCTTTGACATGATTCTGTTCAGAGTCCATTACATAATTAGTGAACAAATCACATTAATTAAAAAAATTATGAAGTCAAAATCCATGGATGAGGATTAAATGTGTATAATATCTTTTAGCCCAGCATGCTTCTCTGATATGTATAAGTGAGAGAAATTAGACTTAGCACGGTATGAAAATTATTAAAGTCTGTTTTGTAAGTCTTCTAATGTGCTTTTATGTGACAATGATTTGAATTGTTAAAAATCTTTAAAAATTTTATAGCATTTCACATCCTCTTTAAATTTATGAACAATGAGCATTTGGTAGGGTATATATAATCTCTGTTTCATTGAAGATATATTCAGTAAGAGTTTTAATTAATAGTCATAGAGCTAGTAACAGTATATATTCAAACTTAGGTCTTCTGATGTAAAATTATTTTAATGTATCCAACAGTGTTTAACTTAATTTATTGGTCTCCCAATTTCTTCCTTAGGAATTTATTAGTTTGTTGGAGAATTGAAATCATGAAAGAAATCTTCATTATATGACACCATCCTTCCTTTTACTCTTCCCAATGTTTTGCTTTCTTTAGTGTTTTATTTATTTGACTTTCATTTCTGAACAGAATGTAAAACTCTGCATCTTGACCAAGTTCAAGTTTTGTATATTTTTTTCTCACTGTCACCTTCATTACCAAGTACATATTACCTCTGATAATAACAGCTTGGTTCCTTACAGATAATATGTAAAATACTTAGGGACAGATTCCAGTTTAGCTTTTTTTTTTTTTTTTTTTTTGGTGGTACTAAGAATGGAACCCTTCTATCTTTGGGCTACACTCCCAGACCTAAGTTTTTATATTTATATTTGGAAACAGGGTCTCCAAAGCTAGCACAGCTGGTTTCAAACCTGTGCGATCCTCCTGTCTCTACCTCCCAAGCACAGGAATTACAAGCCTGCGCCACCACGCCCAGTGAAGAGTCACGGTTACATGCTTCATCCAAGTTCACACAACTGATAGAAAATTGAGATCCAAATATAAATTTGGTTTTCTGATTCCAAATGCAAAATTTCTTTCTTACTATGATGTTTCAGTTATCTTCCCACACACCTAATATTATATATAATATAACTCTCAGGACTTAAACAAATTTTTTTGTGGAAGCGCAGAGTATAAAATAAGTGACAGTGAAATCTGGAGCTCACAGAGCATGGAGGTAGAAGGCAGAGGCAGGGCTCAGGGACTCAAAGTTTCTGATTGAATAGATCTATGGTTGGGCTCTTGAATATATATTTTTACAAGTTCCTAAGGGAAGCTAATGTTGTTGGTCTGGGGACCACAGTTAAAGAATCACTACCCTAAGTTTTTGTTACTCACTGTGTAGTCTAAAGCCTGGAGAATCAGTTTCTCATGGGAATTTATTGGGAATGCAGAACCTTGGACACTACTGCAGATTCATTAAATCAAAATTTGCATTTACTGAGATTTATATGCACATAAATGACAAACTCTGGTTTGATATGCTAGGTCTCAGTCCTAAGTGCATATTAGCATATAACCAGGGGAGATATAAAATATAATTTGGGGTCTTTCCTCAAAATGGCTTTATTTAATTGGTCTAGGGTATCACCAGGCACTGGTATTTTTATACATGCTTCCTAGATGATGCAAAAGGTCAGAGTTGTGAGCCACTGGCCTAGAATGAATGATTTCCCACACAATGCCATAGATCAAGAAACACCTCAAAACTTAAGTTATTTAAAAAATTGTCAGGCATCGTCTATAAAAATGTCCAATAGATCAATGAGTAATCAAGTATATAAATGTAATTACATTTAGAATTTCAAAGAATTATTTTGAAACTTGTTCATAGATATATACACACACACACATGTATATGGAAGGGGTGCTAAGAGAGATGAAGATCCTCTTAAACAAACATTTTTGTTATTTTTTGTGGGACTGGGGTCTGAACCCAGGGGCATTCTATCTTTAAGCTAAATTCCAAGCCCTATTTTTTGATACTTTATTTTGAAACAGGGTCTCACTGAGTTGCAAAGGGCCTCACTAAGTACCCGAGGCTGATTGCGAACTGCAATCCTCCTTTCTCAGCCTCCCAAATGCTGGGATTACAAGTGAGCATTACCATGCCCAGCTTTGAAACAGACATTATTTTTATTGAATAGAACAATTATGCTTATTCTAGCCCTGGCTATTTTTTTTTACATTAGTGTTGACTATACATTAAGCACTCTCAAATGCTAATTTTCTTATTCTTATATCAGAACAGACAGAATGACTATGGCTATAAAAAGCATTTCCACTTAAGTAAAGATCATGAGAGAGGCAGCAGCTATCAGAAGGTTATCTGCAAAGTTTTTGTAATCCCAGTACTTGGGAAAGTGGAGACAGGAGGATTCCAGCCTCAGCAACTTATCCATACCCTCAGCAACTCCGAAAACCCTTGCTTTAAATAAAATGGAGTAGAGCTCATAAATAGAAGGTCTTTGGGTTCAATCCCCAGTATCAAAAAGAAAAAGAAAGAAAAAAATTGAAAGTTACCTGTCAACCAAAGAACATGTGATTTTAAAATGTGATGCCTCTGACCTCTCTCCCACAGACAACAGTTAAATGCCAATTCCCCCAAAGACATTGGATAAAATCTTTGTTCAACCTATGCAGTAAAAAAAGAAATACCACTTCATTGTGTGTTTTAAAGAATTTCCTTCTTCCTCCCTCCCATCCCCTCATTTAGGTTGTCTTGTTTGCTTCTCTATAGGATTTCCTTTCTTATCTAGAGTTCCTTCTATGACCCATTTCTCCTTAGCTCTCACATATTAGGGAATGCATCTGATTTAACATATCGAAATCAAACACTAAGCCAAGCATGGGAAGAAGGGATGGGGAGGGAATGGGATGGGAATTGGGTAGGGGCTAAATGGGTGATGTATACATGTATGTCCACACAAGTTTGTTTTTTTTACCTCAATATTATGCATGAATATAATGCACCAATAAAAATTTTTAAAAAGAAAGAATACCACTTCAATTCTTAATAGTATTTTTAAGTTAAATCATTGGGAATTGATCTTTATTGGACATGTGGCCTGGGCTGGTGATTTTATACCAAGTCTTTCAGAAAACTATTAATTTTGACAAGTAAGCTACATAGTTAATTCACAGGAGCAGAAATATTTTAGAAAAATTAAATTATTTTTTACTTATCCAGCCTTTCTCAATCCAAGAATGATTTTTCTTAGAATGGATTAGTCTAACAACATAAACAACTCAGGCTTCATTTCTTAATGAAAATATGTTTACATATTAGTTTATGTTAGTATAATATAACTAATATAACTATATATAGTTATAACTAATATGACATATTAGTATATGTTTACATATTTACATAATAGTCCTTGATGAAAATATGTTTAGAGTTTTGATGCTGTCAATAATTGTGCATTTCAAAGTAGTTTGTAATGAATACTTGCCTATTCCCTCCTTGGTGCTCCATATGTAGGTTGGTTCTTCTCTTTTCTGACCCTTGGACTTCTCTAGCTAGAGAATCCCTGAATTAAAGATTCCCTGCCTTAACACACTAGAAGGATATTCGCCAGGATTGTCCCATATGACTTTCAGGATTATGATTATCATCAGTCATTTACAAGGGGAAACCTTTCTCACTTTCAACATGCTCACAGGCAGAGTCCTACCCTCTGTCATCTGTGCATCTGATCTCAGGGATTCTTTGTGTGTGGTCCTTTGTACAGAGCACAGAGGCTGCCACAGTGAAGTTGCCTGGTGTGGCTTGAACTTTCATTCTGGAAAATAAAAATTCAGAAGGACTTCAAATAAAGACAACTGCAGGGAGAGAAAATGGAAAGTGAGTGTGTCTGCAAGCACTCAAGTTGGGAAAAATATCAGAAAAGCAAGAGGGTGACAAAGAGCACATAATTAGGTGTCTGTAAAAGGGAAATTAACATACACTGAGCAAAAGTTGTGATTCCAGAAATATGGCGAGACTTTTTTTTTTTTTTATTGGAACCTCATTCAATTCTCCAATAACCCTGCCAGGTACAGATCATTCTTTTTATTTGATACAAACTGAAGGGATCTGAGAATAAAGGAAATAACATAGGTGTCCCAAGCCAAAAGTAATAAAGAAGAGTCAGGCTGCAAGTCTAACTCCAGTGTTACTCTTGCTTGTCTCTTCCTGCAATAAGATTTGAATACTTTTTTTTTTTTTTTAACACAGTGGACCAGTCTCCTTAGCAATAAAGCAGAAGGATGCAACTAGTTTTAACCATTATCTCAAAGAAGCCAGAAACATCTCTGTAGCAATGCTTGATTTTTCTTGGTAATAACTTCTCATTCTGTATGTGTCTATGTGACTTGTGTAAAGATGACCACAGCTCCCACAAGAGTCATCCATTAGTCACAGAGATTGAAGTAACAATGATCATCCCCTGCTTAATGCACACCCTGTGCCACAATCATCAGTGAGATTCTTGCTGACATTATTAGAGAAAGAAAAGATATTTTACTTCCAGTAGGGTTACTAAATAAATAGTGTATACAGTTGAAATTACTGATACTACCTTTTGGAAAAGTCTATTTGAGAATCATACAAAAATAAAAACCAAAAAGCAGAGGTAAGAAATGAAAAGTAACTTTAGCACATAGTTTGGATCATGGGTTTAGTTAGTCAATTTTAATATTTTGAGAGCATTAGCTATGAAAGTCTTGGTTGAATACAATCACATAAAATTATTTTTTGAAATTATAGAAAGAATATCTCCAATTTTTTCTTATAGATTATAATACAAACGTGATGCCAATTCCAGGCTAAATAATTCATTTGAGTGATAGTCTCATGATATTATCTTCATATACAAACTCAAAATGACTTCTTATCCTATAATACAGAAAATACCCTTTGTTGCCAAGGCTGGTGTTACATGACTGCAATCTCAGTACAAGATTGTAATCTGGAGAGGCTGAGATGGGAGGATCTCAAGTTCAAAATCACCCTTGGCAACCTAGCAAGGTTTTCAGCACCATAGGGAGAGTTTGTTTCAAAAACTAAAAAATAAAGTAGGACTGGGCATAAAAAATGAGGTTGAATGACTCTGGCTTCAATCACCAGTACCACACAAAAAAATAACAAGCAAAAATCAAAACATCACTTATAATCTATAAGAATATTTTTCCATCTGGCCATTCCTGTATTATTCTACTTGTTTATTTTCCCAGAGAAATTATATTTATGGTAAGATATTGTCAGCATTATACAGCATTAAGATACATGTATCTTAAATTTTTATATAATCAAGTTTATGAACATTCTTTCTAAATTATGGATTTTTTAATTCAGAAAAAAGCATTATCTGAGAATTTTAAAAAATTCTTCTTTGCTGTTCTCCAGTTTTATTTTATTTTGAAAGGGTGAGAGAATGAATATTATAGTGATCAATCAGTATTTTATTTTGCTTGGCTTATCAGTTGTCAACTAATAATTATTTGCAAATTTAAATATTGAAAAGTTTAACCAAAGTATTACTTTATAATATATTATATATAAAATCCCTGTGTAGTCATACTAATGGTACTTTTTAAAATTTACGTTTGATTATATTATTTCTTATAATGAAATTTTTTTTTTTTTTTTTTTTTTTTTTGCGGGTTTGGGGATGGAACCCAGGGGCATATGACCACCAAGCTACATTCCCTGCCCTATTTTTTTATTCTTTATTTTTGAAACACGGTCTCACTAAGTTGCAGAGGGCCTAGCCTCACTAAATAGCTGAGGCTGTCTGTGAACCACGATCCTCCGGTCTCAGCCTCCCAAATGCTGGAATTACAAGTGTGAGCCACCATGCCCGGCTTAATGTAATGTTTTAACAGCATTTTCACAAGTAAAAAAAAAAATGTAATTAAGCTGGGCGTGGTGGTGCATGCTCATAATCCCAGCACTTGGGAGGTTAAGACAGGAAGATCGAAGATCGCACAGGTTCAAAGCCAGCCTCAGCTACTTAGTGAGGCTCTCAGCAACTTAGTGAGACACTGTTTCCAAATAAAGTATAAACTAGGTCTGGGAATATAGCCAGAGGTAGCCCTTGGGTTCCACAACCAGTATCAAAAATAAAATAAAATAAAATAAAATAATTTAATTAGAAAATAGAAATAGAAAAAGCATAATCTTAGAGAGAATCTAAATATCACACTTAGTTAAATAAGAACCTTTTTTCTCATATTTTAAGTAGAAATAAATACTGAAAAGTTTAAATAATTTCTCATTTTTAAGTGGTAGCCTTACTTTACACTTAATACATTTACAAAGTCTTCAGTCCATTTTATTGTCAATATGTCAATATCATATTTTAGTATGTTTTTATAATATGTCTTAATATCTGTAAAAACTGAACTACTGATTATCATTATTATATTATTTTCAACATTGTGACTTATTCATACTCTTAATGTTTTTGTGAGGTTTAGAATCAACTCAAGTATCTAAGAAAAAATGATATCAACCATTACTTTATTATTTATATTAACCTCAAAGTTTAATTTTGAAGGAAATAAAATATTTGAAATACTCAGAATTGCTAAAGATAAGGTATTTATATGTTTATTTTTATCTTTTTGTAAATATTAGTAAATTAAAAATAGACACAAACCTTATGTAGATCCTTCACTTTAAGAGATGTGTTTATTTTCAAACTCTTTTATCCAGAATGGACTTATCAAGTTCAGTGGAACTTAAAATTCTAAACCTAGGCCTAAAAATAATTCATGGCTTAAACATTCAACCAAGAAAGCTGCTTTGACCTTGCAAACAATCCTGGGCTTGGCTACTGGAGGATGAGACCACCCACAGCCCAGAGGACCATACCACAGGCAGCATAGAGGAGAGGCTCCAGCTGAGCAGAGTCTCAAGTGCCAGCCAATGAACAGAGGAGCAAACAGAATATAGCTTTATTAAAACATATGTTACATGTTATTGAGAAATAGACAGGCATGACGTTTTTTCTCTAGATCTCTGATCTTTTAAAGTTTACCTCTGTAGCCGGGCATGGTGCTGCATGCTTGTAATCCCTGCGCTTGGGAGGCTAAGACAGGAGGATCACATAGGTTCAAAGCGAGCCTCAGCAACTTAGTGAGACCCTGTTTCCAAATAAAATATAAAAATAGGTCTCTGGTGTTAAGTTGGGTCCTGCACTCATGTGACTTTGTGTCACATGACCTCTGCAGGACAAGGGAGGGGCTGAAACCCCCGCGAGAATTGGGCATTCCCGCGAGTAAACCCCCATCTCGCGAGATGCATGCCTTTAAAAGGAGAGCCCGCGTCCTCTAGCTTCGGACAGGCGCGCCGGCCCCACGGTGCCTCGCCCTGATCCCCGGGAGAGCCGTGCCATTAAAACTTTACATGCCACGTGTACCGGACCTCTCTCGTGTTTTTCACACTCCGCCGTACTCACTTATTTTTATTTTACTCGCATTTAATTTATTTTACTTATCATTTGGTGCCTTTTGATGGTAGGGATAATGGATGACGATTGGACCCTCTAGCTTCTTCCTGCTGTCAAGGGGCGTCGTCAGGGGCCCCAGGCCGGGAGGAGTTGGGAGTCCAGTCCCCCAGAAGGGGGTGCAGGTGGGTGCATAGCTGCAGTGCGAATTGGAGGTTACCCTGGACAGCTTAGTGATGTGCGCTTGAGGAGGCTTGAACAGGCAAGGGCTATTAAAGAAAAAAACAAATCATGAGATTGAGCAGGCGACCAAAAAGGAGACTGGTTTACTCAGTACCTGGAGAGCTACCCTGAGCTGGCAAAGAGGATGGAGGTTGAGGGATCCAGGAGCCATCAGTCATCAGCCAGGCTGAGTAGGGCCAGCGGCAGGGCCTGGTCTGGAAAGGTGCTCCCCCTGTGTTGAGGCACCTGGGGCTCACCCTTTTCCAAGGGCATTGTTCCAGTGGCCCTCCTGGCCACACGCCGAGCAGTCTGATTGGTAGGCGTGGCTTCGCCCCACTTCAGGCAGGCTCCTGGAGGTAGTTGTCATTGCAGTCCTCCACACCTAGGTGGCGCTCCAGAGGGCTGAGCCGCCACCGCCAGCCAAAGGGCAGCTACCAGGGATCTGCTTTTTGGCAAAGTCAAGAGTGTATGCTCCATCTCCGCCTGTTTCTCTCTGGAATTAAAACTTAGATACTATGTTAAGGTTCTGTCAGCTGTGACGGACCTATACTCACAAAGAGCGCGTCCCGGGGCTGGTGTCTGGCAAGAATGGCGACGCAGACTCCCCACGGGCAGAGGGTGTCGCCCCAGCCCCGGCGTTTCCCACAGCACCTAGGGCGCGCCCACGCGGGCCGCCCAGCAAAAGTGCAGTCTGGCGCAGGCCAAGATGGTGACTGTGACATCACCAGGCAGTGACTACGCGCCATCACAAAATGGCAGCTGGCGGGAAAATAAATGGAAGCTGATGGGGGAGAGCATTTGGAGGGATACCAGACCGCTTATAAAAGTTCCTAACTATTCCTGGGCCACCGCAACCTATTTCCCAACTCGTATCAAGGCAGACAGGCTCTCAGGGCATCTGCTAGTATAAAGGTTCGACTCCCCATAATTGGTTCGCAGGCGGAAACGAAGAACAGGAAATGGGCGTCCCCGATTTCCCTGCTCAATCGTTCGGAAACAGAGGTTAAGAGATAGGGAAGAACGTCTTCATTCCTTCTCAAAACCGGAGGATGACCTGGTCATCCGCAGGGTGGTCCCAGTGGACCGGGGGACAATGGGTCACCAAGCGCTTGGATTTTTGGGTCCCAGTGGACCGGAAGACCCAAGTCCGGAACCCGCTAACCAAGGGAATGAGGCAGTTTACCGGAGTGAAGTGTTGCCAGCCAGTGCTGGCTGCGACAGAAGCTCTGAGAAGCTGCTGGGAGCGTGGTGGAGCTGGGGCGCGTGGATGCCGGTGGCTGGTGTGGACGGCACTGGCGGCTGGCGCAGGCAGGATCAGTGGGGGTGCGCAGGCGACATGGCTTGCCGGGCCCGCGGTGTGGAGACAAAATGGCTTCCAGATACGCGCCAGACGCTGAGGCTGGGCCCCGAGGAGCACCGCCAGTGAGCCTGGCTCGGGGCGGGTGGGGCAAACCGGCCAGAGGTCCCGGCGGTGACCGGAGAACCAAGCTGGAACGGTGCTTTAGGAGGTCCAAGCGGCAGGCAGAGGTCCTGGCCCGCGCAGGCGGTTGGCAGGCAGAGCAAGTGCCAAGCTGCCTGGCTCGGGCCAGAAAGATGGCCGCCAACTCCTAGGATTGGTTAGGAGTGGAAAGTGGGAGGGATTAAAGATTGTGAGGCCTCCAGTGAGGCCATGAGGTGGGAGGGGTTAAAGATGGCGAGGCCTCCAGTGAGGCCATGAGGTGGGAGGGGTTAAGGATGGCGAGGCCTCCAGTGAGGCCATGAGGTGGGAGGGGTTAAGGATGGCGAGGCCTCCAGTGAGGCCATGAGGTGGGAGGGGTTAAGGATGGCGAGGCCTCCAGTGAGGCCATGAGGTGGGAGGGGTTAAGGATGGCGAGGCCTCCAGTGAGGCCATGAGGTGGGAGGGGTTAAGGATGGCGAGGCCTCCAGTGAGGCCATGAGGTGGGAGGGGTTAAGGATGGCGAGGCCTCCAGTGAGGCCATGAGGTGGGAGGGGTTAAGGATGGCGAGGCCTCCAGTGAGGCCATGAGGTGGGAGGGGTTAAGGATGGCGAGGCCTCCAGTGAGGCCATGAGGTGGGAGGGGTTAAGGATGGCGAGGCCTCCAGTGAGGCCATGAGGTGGGAGGGGTTAAGGATGGCGAGGCCTCCAGTGAGGCCATGAGGTGGGAGGGGTTAAGGATGGTGGGGCCAAGATGGCGGCCCCCCAGTGATTCCACGTGTGCAAGATGGCGGGCCAAAGCTGGCGACCCCCCCCCCAGTAATCCCATGTGGCTGCTTACCGGAATGGCCAGGCCCAGGCAGCAGGGGTGGGCAGGCACAGGGTGAAGGGCGCCAGGGTGCGAGTCCGAGTGGAGGAACCAGCTGGAGCGCGGGCTGGACTTGGCGGGCTGGGGGCTGTTTAGCAGAGTGGCGGCTACCTAGATGGAGGAGGCAGGCGGCCCCGGCAGGCGGGTCTAAGCAACACCAGGCACGGAGAAGACATAGGCGTGCGGCGTGGCCCAGTCTGCGGGCGACGCGGTCCCATTCCAGCGGCGGGCAGCGTGGGCAGGCGGGAACGGCGGTTTTAGGAGGTCCAAGTGGCAGGCAGAGGTCCTGGCCCGTGCAGGAGGTCAGCAAGTAGAACGGGTGCCAGCATCACCCAAGGAGCCTGGCTCCGGGAGGGTGGAACTGGCAGCCTGGAGGCCGGCGGAGCCTGCACGCCCCGGCGGTGGTGGCTGCGGCCGCGGTGGCAGTGGAAAATGGCCTCCGGTGCTCCAGAAGAGAGCACATGGGCGGGAAAAGATGGCCACCGGCTCTCAGCAGAGCTCGGGGCCGAAAAGATGGCCGTGAGCTCTCAGCAGAGCCCAGGGCGGGAAGAAGGCTGCCGGCTCTCCCGGAGAGCGCAGGGCCGGAAAGATGGCTTAAGGTCCAGGCAGGCATGGGGCAGCAGTGGCGGCAGTGGCGGGAGCAACGCCTGCAAGTGGAGCGCTGGTGTGGGACCTCACAGTCGAGCTGCTGGCGGGTCGGAGAGTCCGGGGCTCAAAAAGAGAGTAAAAAGAAAAAGAGAAAACAGAAAAAAAAAAAAAAAGGAAAAAAATGGGGAGGGACCCAAGAGTTCTCCCGGTTCGGCACCAAATGATAAGTAAAATAAAAAATTAAATGCGAGTAAAATAAAAATAAGTGAGTACGGCGGAGTGTGAAAAACACGAGAGAGGTCCGGTACACGTGGCATGTAAAGTTTTAATGGCACGGCTCTCCCGGGGATCAGGGCGAGGCACCGTGGGGCCGGCGCGCCTGTCCGAAGCTAGAGGACGCGGGCTCTCCTTTTAAAGGCATGCATCTCGTGAGATGGGGGTTTACTCGCGGGAATGCCCAATTCTCGCGGGGGTTTCAGCCCCTCCCTTGCCCTGCAGAGGTCATGTGACACAAAGTCACATGAGTGCAGGACCCAACTTAACATCTGGGAGTATAACCTGGAGGTAGAAAGCCTTTGGGTTCAACCCCCAGTACCACCAAAATAAATAAATAAAAGTAAAAAAATAAAGTTTATCTTCTGTGATTTATTTGCATGTTTACTACTCTTAATGTGATCCCTATTTCTAAAAGTTTGTTTTTTTAAATATAAAAATTGATTATATTTGCCGGGCGTGGTGGCGCACGCTTGTAATCCCAGCGCTTGGGAGGCGGAGACAGGAGGATCGCGCAGGTTCGAAGCCAGCCGCGCGCGCTGGCTTAAGAGACCCTGTTTCCAAATAAAAATGTAAAAATAGGTCTGGGAGTGTAGCCCGGAGGTAGAAGGGCTTCCAGAAACCCCAGGACCACCAAAAAAAAAAAAAAAAAAATTGATTATATTTATTTTGTGCCCATTCTGATGGGTTTATTGTACCAGTATTGGGAATGGCCTAGGAAGATTTGAGACAGCTCTGATTATTAATAGATATATTTCAGAAATAATTGTGTCAAAATGGCAGACTTGGAAAGAGAAAGGCTTGGCTTTGGTCAGGAAGCAAAGAGCTATTGAAACTTAGATTGACTTAGCTAAAAGTAATTAGCAAGTAAATAGGGGAGGGGAACTAGGCCTTTCTCTAAAGACAGATCTACATGATTAGATAAGCTAGCTAAGATGGGAGGAGGGGTTGACCTTCATGAAAGGAGAAATGTTTGTTTGTCACACCTTGCTGGGGGAGGAACCTTACAGCCACATTTTACTAAGTCATAATTATGTAAACAAGATGGTGGTCATGGGTATAAAAGTCCGGTTCATGTGCTGTGCCTTGGGGTGATGAATTGGCTCAAACCCCCCATGTCATTTGCATGGGGCTGTAACTATCTTCTGTATTTCTATCTTTTTAATAAACTTCTTTAAATCTTCAGCAAGTGTCCGAGCTATGTGTACTTATCCTTACCTCAGGACAAGAACCTGTGGTTTTTCTGTTTTTGGTTGTTTTTGGTTTTATTGTGGTTTGAGGGAAATTGTGTCCAGGACACTAACAGGGGTCTCCAGGAACAGTTTCCCCACAACCATATCATCTCCCACCACAACATATTTCACCATAACATATATTACTTCAAATAAATCTCAAAGGTACATATTTGATTATTCCAGCTATATGGACTCCTAATTTTAAAGGATAATTTTTCTTAGATTCAGAAAATAATTTATACAAACACATATATATAAATATATATGTGTGTGTGTATATATAGATATATAATCTCTTTATGTTAACTAGAATTGTAACAAGTTAAATGATAGTAATAACTGTGAAATGGGGTTTCTTGAGAAGAAACGCGGCACTTCCTTACCAGATTATTGTCTGTGGCGAGCAAAGAATAACACCCGCAAATGGCAGGAAGGGGAGCAAGAAGTTTATTGGGAACAGCAGGGAATAGGGAAAAGTGGCAGAACACCCCTAAGGGCTGTCAGGACTCTGGTGCCCAGCAGCTGTCTTCAGGACAATACTTGAGGGTATCCCAAGCCAAATGCCTTCAGTTGCAAACTTCTTTCTCCCAAAGTCCATGCAATCTGCCAGAAAAGAAGTGTAGGTCACCCCTAGGGGCTCTGGTCTGCTTTGATGTCCAGTGGTGGCCTTCAGGTCACTACCCGAGTGTAACCCGGGTCAAGAGCCTTCAATTGCACCCCACCTTCTCTCAAAGCCAACAAGACCTGCGAGAGAGAAAAGCTCCCCAAAGGGGAGGGGTTCCCAAAATGGGTAACTGTTCTGGTGACTGGTCTAGGGGTTTATATATCTAGGTAAGTCCTCTGTTACTTGGAGTCTGGGAGGCAGTTTCTTGAAATTTGCATGTCCTTGAGGGGTCTCCTTCTTTCATTAGAGGTATCAGACTTGCTCCAGGGATGTCTCCTGGGTTTGTTGATTAGTAAACAGATGGTTTTGTGAAGCTTTGGTCATTCTTATCTCTGAACCTTGGAAGGGCTGGTCTCTTTTTAGGAGCCTTGGAAATTAATTAGTATTCCTTATCCCACAGGAAATTAAGTTTTTTCTACCAAGGCCTCTTCCTTACCTGCCTACTTCTTTATTACCTCCTCAACTGTACTAGATATTCATTATATTTTCTAAATGCAACTATAATTTCTTTCAGTGTTATTAAAAGTTATACTGAAATTATATATCCATTACTTTTTATTGAAAGTAGTTTTAATAAAAACTAGATCATAAATTTTATCATTTGACAGTTGACTATCAATCTAGTGTCTGTGAGTAATCTAGCTTCTTTGAGTATGTGCGGGTGTGTACGCACATGTAAATATTTAAAAATACATCACATACTATATATGTACCACATAAAATATGTATATCAAATATAAATAGTATGTGTGATGGTGAGTTTTCTACCTTTTACTTATACTCCAAGCTCTCTTTATTTTTAATTTTTAAATATGGTGCCACTAAGTTACAAAAAGTCACACTAAGTTGCTGAAGGTGGCCTTAACACTGTAATCCTTCTGTCTCAATTGCCAAATACTGTGATTAGAGGCATATGCTACCCTGCCTTGTTTGTTATATATACTTTTATACTCTTTATACATATTATACTTATACTAATATTTTTATGGTGCCTTATAGGTTATTTACATATTTTACTTAATATTAAATCATTCTTCTGGAAAAAATTCCAGTTTTCTAATTGCCTATATTTATTTATTTTGTCTATTATTTCTATTTCTTAATTTAGTCTATGCTGTATCTATTGGAGAATTAAATAACTTTATCCTTCTTTTTCTTCCTCAGTTCCTAAAAAAATACAAATCAGCATTTTTAAATGTGTTGCACTGATTTCTTTAAGCTGATTTTAGTATTAAAGCTAGGTTTGAGTTGTTTTTTTAAAATGAACTTCTTCTTTGTCGTCAGTGTTCTTCACAAATTTAAATACCACCAGTGTGATCAATTTCTTAAAATATTGAAAAATTTACCTCTAAAAACCTCTGTATTGACTTTTTGCAGGATATAGAGATGTGACTGGAAGGATTGGTTTTATTTTTCAATATGTTTATTTTTTCTCATGCAATTGACCTGTTTATGTTTTCTTAATTTTTCTGTTGACTTTAGCAATTACACTGTCTCAGAACCTTATCTATTAAATTCAGCTTTCAAGCCAATTTGAAGAAAATGATGAATTGTTTAATTCTTTTAATTTCCTGTGTATCTTTGGTTCTTTTCCATTTTCTCTCTAATCCTTTGTGCTTCTACTTTTTTATTTTCTTATTGAGCTGGATTTTAGTGTTTTCAAAATGAAACATACTTGAACTTAGCTATTAATATTTGGTTTTAATGTGTTTTTCTTACTTTATTACTTTATTTTCATGCTTCTCATATTTATTTGTTTATTATTTCACAAAATCCTTGAATTCAAAGCCTATTTATCTTTTAACTCTTCAACTTTCTCTTCTACTTCTCTCTCTATCTCATTTTCTTTCCATTCTTTTCTAATTGTTCTGAAATTTGGGGTGCCTTTTTTAACAGGATTTTATTTATTTATTTTTTTTTTTGTGGTACTGCGGGTGGAACCCAGAGGCTTTCTACCTCTGGGCTATATACTTCCAGGCCTATTTTATACTTTATTTGGAAACAGGGTCTCACTAATTTTCTGAGAGCCTCACTAAGTAGCTGAGGTTGGCTTTGAACCTGCGTGATCCTCCTGTCTCAGCCTCCCAAGTGCAGGGATTACAAGCGTGTGCCACCACGCCTGGCCTTTTTTTTTTTTTTAACACTTTTATAATATAAAAAGTAAAATAAAATCATTTGATTTTGGAATAAAACTTTTATGAAAGACATTTTTACATAGTAATCTGCCACAATTCACATGGCCATATTATTTCATCTACTTCAATTAAGCATGCATAAGGTACAATGAGATTTTGTTGCCCATAATAAAAAATATCTCACATAGCATTTTGAATAAAATGTTAAGAAAATGGATTCCATTCTATTAAAATATATAAACATATTTAAAACTCTAGTATTTTTCTCTAAGTTATATACAGAACAACTTTGTACCTTTTTGGAAAACTCACAAGTTGAACCCAGAAGATAACTATTCTAAATATTTAAAGTACTGGAAAAAGAAAAAGAATTCTCCTTTCTATTATACATAGATTTTTTTTATCAGACTCATTTGCTTTAATTTTATCCTATTTCTGATTAGAATATAAGCAATGCCCATAGCTATTTTTTCCTAAAGGTCTGAAAAATTAAATCTTCAGAAAAAGATAATAATAGTAAAATTAAAAATATACTTGAAGTCAGCCGGGCGTGGTGGCACACGCTTGTAATCCCCGCACTTGGGAGGCAGAGACAGGAGGATCGTGCTGGTTCAAAGCCAGCCGTGCTGGCTTAAGACACACACACACACACACACACACACACACACACACACACACACGTGTACATACACACATACCTGAATTCTCTGGAATAAGTCTGACGAAGTATTTCTTACTGTGAAGCTAACCTGGGACTGGAAAGAGCAGCCTGCTGGTAGTCTATTGACTCTTCTTGTGTTCATCTGGGAGCATCACAGAAAATATTCCCTTGTTTCTGTCTAACATTAGGGATCACTTCAGAAATGTTACATGTATATAAATGGAAAGAATTCTTCAGGTTCAGGTTTTGTTCATGAAAAAGGATGATTTGTAAATATCTTCATATTTATTTAATTTATTTGGGGCATTTTTAGGCTTTAAGTAATTTGCTACAATAAATTTTTTACCTAGTTTGTAATGGTTAAAACTTTGTTCACACATTTCATAATTCTTCCCCTAGGAGATGTACTTGGGCACAGATTTCTACACAGTGAATCCCAGGTAAAAATTTAACTTAAATTTTCCAAGAATTATTATTCTCTATCTCCAAAAAGGAAAGCAGGATGGAGAATAGTCACATTTATAAGTTATGTTCATACTGCTTTAACAAAAAGTCAATAAAATAATATGAATCATCACACAGCTGTAAACTGCAGTCTCTACCCATATACAGACCTTTCATTTGTGGAATTTTCGTGATTAATTAATTGTCCAGAAGTTTTATGTCTCAATAGTATGGATGGTAATGTAATTTAAAATTCATATAAGGAGACTTTTGAAAATGAAAAGAAGTATTGATAATTATATTGGGATCAAAAGGCAAATCAATAGTTTTGGTCATTGTACTTCTTACCTGCTGAAACAAATGCTGTAGTTTGAATGCTTTTGTAATCACCATAGTTTACTTTCTAAAAACTTACTTCTCAATCTTCCACTGTTAGGTGACTAAGTATAAGTATCTAAGTCATTAGATCTCATACTCTAATGCTGTCACTACAGAAACAGATTGTGAGTGTGGATTTACTATTTGGCCCTTCTGCTTTTCACTGTGTGAGGACAAAAAGAGAAAAAGCCCTCTCAGGATGTCAACACCCTGACCTTGAACTTCCCATCCCTCCATAACTGCAAGAAATAAATGCTTGTTCTTTATTATAACCTAGTTCAGGTATTCTGTTATAGCAGCAGAAATGGACCAAGACAAGGACATGTGCTGTACATCACTGATTTGTACTTTAAGGCACATCAGAGTCTTCTGGAGAATTTGTTACAGCACAGATTTTAGGTCTCACTCCAAGATCTTTGATTCTATAGGTGTTATATAGCACCCTTCAACAGTCTATGTCCATCCAAATACTCAGAATGTTATTTCATTCAAAATAAAAGCTTTGACAGGTATAATTAAGGAAAGTATTTTAAGATGAGGTCATTTTGATTTAAAATGGGCACTAAACATAATTACTGAAGTCCTTATAAGAGAAAACAAGAGAAAATATGAGACCTGGACACAGAGAAAAGACATAAAGAAAACAACATAAAGTTGAAGTATTGATAGCAATAGCAGCAAGCCAAGGAAGACCAGGGATTGCCAGCAACCACCAGAAGCAAGAACAGCATGGGGAAAGTTTTCTCCAAAGCCTTCCAGAGGAAATTCCTCTATGATAAATTGTTATGGCAATCCTAGGAAACAGATACACCAGGTCTGAGATTAAGTCTGGAAATTCATATTTTTAACAAGTTCCCAGATAAGGCTGGAAGTCCACTTTTAGAACCAGTGCTTACTATAACTGTGTATGTAAATCAATCTCTCTCTTTTTATATCTTTATATAATACAGCCAAAGACACAATCATAATTGTAAAACATTTGCTTTCATCCCACATTATACCTCTTAATTGAAATACTTGTTACTAGCCAGGCGGTGGCGCACAATTGTAATCCCCGCACTTGGGAGGCGGAGACAGGAGGATCGTGCAGGTCCATAGTCAGCCTCGCTGGCTTAAGAGACCCTGTTTCCAAATAAATAAAAAGTATAAAATAGGTCTGGGAGTGTAGCCCGGAGGTAGAAGGGCTTCCAGGAACGCCCGAACCACCAAAAAAAAAAAAAAAAAAAAAAAGGAAAAAAAAGAAAAAAAAGAAAAAAGAAAAGAAAAAGAAGAAAGAAAGAAAAGAAAAAAAGAAAAATACTTGTTACTAAAAGCAGAAATATTCTGTTCTATATTATAATTCTTATAGCAGCTTTCTTATAGTAGTCAGATTGCAGGCAATCAGATTGCACACTTGCTAACTAAACCTCTTAATGGCAGTGACGATGTGTAATCCTTTGGTTCTATTCCATGTTGCATAGCAGGTTCTTTATAATTGTTAAATAAATGAAGGAATAAATCCATGAATGAATTAGTAGTATTGCATTTATTTTAGTACTATACTTACCTATTTGGAATTTACTATACAATCTTCATGTACATCCTGGCTCTCAGAAACTATAAAATTGGCCAGGAATGGTGGTGCACACTTGTAATCCCAGTACTTGAGAGGCTGAGACAAGAGGATCATAGGTTCTTCGCTAGCCTCAGCTACTTAGTGAGGCCCTCCACAACTTAGTCAGAACTTGTTTCAAAATTAAAGAATAAAACATAGGGCTGGCAGTATAGTTCAGAAGTAACATGCTTCTGGGTTCAATCCCCACACATAGATACACATACACACACACACACACACACACACACACACACACACACACACAACTATAAAATTGAAAAAATTGCAAGTATTAGAATGCAAAACTTGAAAAGAATGAATGGTAGTCTTGTATTGCTTCCCCAAATCACCATTATTTGGTTCTACTATTGTTCTGAATATTTATAGAAAACTATTTCCTTTCTACAGGTTTATCATACCACTAAGGATAACAGTTGTTACTTTCCCTATTACATTTTATAGTAATGAATGCTCTAAGTATTTATCTCATAGAATTTTTCTCATATTATCAACTCATAACCATTGGTATTTTAATAGAGCATCTTTTACTTCAAATTGCATAGTGGAATTAAAGTACGATAGAAGGTATGTGAATTTATTCTACCCTCCTTCACTGTGGAAATTGACTTGACAATTTGTATATATTTTATTCTACTAAATATAGACATAAGCCTTAACATATTGATAGCTCACATCCCAGAGAAAGGATATTCTTAGGTAAATAAAAAAATTTCCTTACACATGGCAAAAAAATAAAGAATATAATAATTTAGAGGAAAAAAATTTCTTTTTTCTGTATGTGTGGCAGAATTGAAAAATTAAAAATAGTTTAATTATAGCTTAAGAACAGTGAATAGCTTAATAATAAATGATGAGGTTGTGATACTCATTCATTATTCAGAGACGCTGAGGAACCAAGTGACTAAATTTTTTGCACAATGTTTCCTGGAGGTAACAGAAGATGCATTGTTTCTTGGGTTATAAAGGGCAAGACTTTGTAATAGCAGCCCATGCAGTTTTGATAAATTACTCTTAATGTTGTGATTAGTCAAGTATGGAGAATATTTCCTAACACTATGGCAGCTTAGGGCACCAAGTCCTTTACCCTCGCTGAAATGTTATCTCAGTATCTCCAGTCAAGTCTCCTCTCTTTGAGATTTAGAAAAGGACTACATAATAGAAGGAAGAGTGCGGAGCTAACACTCAATAAACTCACTGGAGTAGTGAGTAACTTTGATAAACTGCTAAGACATGATAGGCTGTATTATAGTTTGGCTATACAATATCCCCTGGATAGGCTCATATATTGGCAATGCAAAAATGATAACAAGTAAAAATAATTCAATTATAGGGCTTCTAATAGTATCAGTAGAAAAATTCATTACCAGTTAGTTAATTTGTTGGGTGGTAAAGTAGACAGGTAGAGTGTGGCTGACAAAGGTCTGTTGCTTGTGGCTTTGGGGGGCTGTGTGTGTGTGTGTGTGTGTGTGTGTGTGTGTGTGTGTATCCCTCATCCCCTCTTCTTTTTTTCTCTGCTTCCTACCACCATCCCCTGAGCTCCATAGATTTGACCTGTAAACTTCTTAAATTTCTACACTTGTAAACCTCCAAATAAATAATTGTTTAAGTTATGGTCATCAGGTATTTGGGGTCACAGTACTATGAAAACTAACTGAAAAAAGGATCCTACCAGTATCAGGTCTGTTCCCTTAAATATCCATGAGTTCTGCAAATAGGATCTGATAAAAATGGATACAATTTGGCTAATGAAATATAGTCTTGTAAGTTATAAATTCCATGTTATTTTTTTAAATTGGCAACGTTGAAAGAAGTGATTATATCGCTATAAGCACTTGGATAATTTTTGAAGGAATGGTGGAAATAAAGCTCAGGGCATTGAAATGTTATTTAAAATAACCTATGGGTTATTTTAAATACTTTTCTAAAGTTATTCTTGCTAGACAGAAAATTATTTTATATATTATTTGAAAGATAAGATGAATAAGATGGTTCATTTTGTTTAAATGGAGTTCAAACTTCATGAAACTAGAAATGATATTCCAACCAAGTGTCCATTTTATACTTGCTTCCTCTTACAAAGTATATTGTAATAGTAAATTCATTAGCCTTGAAGTAAACAGCATGCTTTGGGCTGGGTTGCTCAAATATGTACAGTCCTGAAAGAAGAAATTATAAGGAAGAACTAGGAAGCATGAGGAGCTGTTTTTTTGTAAGAAATTGACACCAGACAATAACAGAGAAACCACAGATAAGCAAATTAGGCAACCTATCTCAGGGGGATGAAGGTGGGAAGAGGGAAATTTTCTAATGTACATGATATAAATTCACAAACATATAAAAGTCAGCCCCTATGAAAATCATGAGAAGAAAGGAGGGGGAGAGAATGGGGTGGGAATTGGGGAAGGGCTTATTAAGTGACAAATACATGTATGCTATGCCTATAGCATCTTATACCGCAGTAAGATGCACGACTACAATGAACCAGTAAAAAGTTAAAAAAAAGAAATCGACAAATAATAGGAGAATGACCTTTTAATAATAAATTAAAGAAGCAATGCTGAGTTTTCAAATTAGTAATAGGTTACTGCATTCTAATTTTTCCTGAGGACCTAGGATAGTGTCAACTGATCTAATGTGGCCACAGTTCTACCTAGTGGCGGTTCCAAAAGAGGAAGGAATGCTAGGAGAAAGAAGATAGAGCCATTCTGTTATTACTGTTCCTTTCTGTCATCAAGAATGTTGACATAATTAGAATGGATCAGAGCAAATCATGAATGACTCACACTTTGCTTATGGTAATTAATATTTGTTTAGTACTTACTATACAATAAGCAATGAACAAAGTGTTATGATTCCTCATTTGACTTACAATCTATTAATGAAAATAAAAAACTAAAACAATTAACAAAACAACATTTTGGCATAGTTCTGGCTGAATGGTGTGAGCCAAGTAGAGAAGGTACTATATAAGCAGCCAGAGTGGTACAGAGAAAGGCCCTTAGGGAATATACTCAGCATCTCAAGGAGCTCCAAGGGGTCAGGATGCTTACATAGAGAAGAAATCCTGGTGGTTTAGCCAGGGTCCCTGTTTTTATCTTAGGCTGTAAAGGCAATCCTCAGAATTTGAACTCAAAGTAAACAATACAGTGTTCCAGGAACTAAAGTGCACCCCCCACTTGCCAAATACATATGTTGAAGCCCTAATGCCAAATGTGACTCTATTGGACCTTGAGGAGGTAATTTGGTTAAATGTGGTCATACGAGAGGAGTACTAATTAAATAGAAGTGGTGACCTTATATGAAAAGTATGTATTTTCTCTTAGGTACACATTCTCTTTCTCTCTGCCACCAAGAAGAGGCCACTTAAAGACAATGAGACATTAGCACACTAGGAAGAGAGTTTTCAAAAGGATCAGGATTGGCTGACACTTTGACCTTGGTCATCCCAAATTCCCTGATTATGAGAAAATCAGTGTCTGTTGCTTAATTCACCCAATCTATCATATTTTGTTATGTTATAGCATTCCAAGAAGGATGACACGGAATGTACCCCCAAGAAATCTGAGTATGACTTACTCTTTGCAAATGCTATGAGTTGGTTTCTAAATAATACCAAGGTTGATTAATGAAGGAGCTACATCTGAGTTTGTGTAAAAATATAAATATAGCATGATTGACCTAGACACTCATTGTTGGGAGGAAGGGAAGGGGAACTGGGGTGGGAGAGGGCACCAAGCACAGTCTGAATTTATGCCATTTTGAATATGTTCCACATAAAAATTTAAAAAGTAAAAACTAAATCTAATTCTTCAAAATAAAAAAAATATGGAACCTAGGTCTCCATCACCAGATGAATGGATTGCAAAATTTTAAGGGATACACATAATTGAATTCTACTCAGCTATAAAAAAGAACAAAATCATGTCATTTGCAAGAAGATGGAAAGACCTGGAGAACATTGTTTAGTGAGACCAGTCAAGCATAGTAAGAGAAGGGACTTATGTATCCTCTATTATGCTCAAACTAGGGAGTAATAGGGATGCCAGAGGGACTCCAGATAATGGAGAAGAAACCCCACCAAAACTAGAATGGAAGTGTAGGAGAGGAAGAAGGCTAAGGTTGATTAATGAAGGAGCTACATCCATCATGATTGACCTGGACACTCATTGTTGGGAGAGGGGGAACGGGAAGTGGGGGGAAAGGGCACCAAGCACAGTCTGAATGTATGCCATTTTCAATATGTTCCACAGAAAAATCAAAATAAAATAAAATAAAATAAATTTTTAATTTTAAAATAAATAAAAACACATAAAGAGAAAAAAGAATGATTTGCAGCATTAGAAATAACATGCAAAAGCTAGGGAGATCCAGGCATGATGGTGCACGCTTGTAATCCCAGTACTTGGGAGGCTGAGACAAGAGGATCGTGCAAGTTCAAAGCCAGCTTCAGCTACTTAGTGAGACCCTGTTTCCAAATAAAATGTAAAAATAGGTCTGGGAGTATAGCCCGGGGGTAGAAAGTTCCTGGGTTGCTTCCCAGTACTTAAAAAAAAAAAATTGTTAGGGATAAAATGGGTCAAAAAAATTGCTAGGGATAAAATGGGTCATAGGAGGAGCTCTAGATGAAGAAGGAGATACTACAGATGAGTAAATAAAGTGACCTAATTGAAGGGACGGGAGGGGGAAAAGGGAAATTTTCTAACATTCATAATGTACATTTAAAAACATATCAAAGTCAGTCACTAAGTCAAGCATGAGAAGGAGGGAGTGGGAGGGAATGGGGCAGGAATTGGGTAAGGGCTAATTGGGTGATGTGTGCATGTATGTCTCCACCATCTTGTACTCCATTGAGAAGTATAACTACAATGCACCAATAAAAATTTTAAAATTTATAAAACAAGACTTCTAAGTGACATGAGATTATTAATGTGAAATTACCTAGTCACAACCAACCTTTCTTCCAGTTTTCCACTATTACTTTTGTTTGCATTCGACTTGTTTTTTTTTTTTTTTAACCCAGGTTTCTTTATCTCATTACAAAGAGAGCAGATACAGTATTTTATGTTTAATTTTAATATTCTCATTAAAATTCCAAATATTATGCCTCAATAATTGCAGTACTTTTCTACCACAGTTTTCTCTGGGGAGTGGCCTTAAACTCTAAGCTCTATAGAATCAAAGAGCTTGCCTGACTATCTGCCTCATCCCCACCCAGTGCTGTGGGTCTCTTCAGCGCCTTTCCTTTGGAAAACTTCCCAGATGTCAGCACATGGCTATCCATGCTGAAGCCACCTGTACATCATTTGCTTTTATCCTCTTTGACAACACAACACATTGCCTCATTGTGACTCTGGAATCTTATTTCCCATTTTTGAAACTGCTCTTATAAGACTATTCCTGGAAGTGTTCCCAGGGATTAGCATGATGTTCTTGTTGGGATGTTTGAAGATAACAAAGTTTGCCAATAGTGTACACGTGAAATTTCCACAAGATCTCATAGAAGAAATACCTTAATTTCAATATCACACATTCAATGATAACATCAAAAGTCAGCTTAGTTAAAATGAAAAATAGGACGCCGGGCGTGGTGGCGGACACTTGTAATCCCCGCCCTTGGGAGGCAGAGACAGGAGGATCGCGCAGGTTCAAAGCCAGGCACGCGGGCTGGTTTAGGAGACCCTGTTTCTAAGTAAAAATATAAAATAGGTCTGGGAGTGTAGCCCAGAGGTAGAAGGGCTTTCAGGAATCCCAGTACCACAAAAAAAAAAAAGGTAAAAAAAAAAACAGATTTTAAGTAAAATATTTGTGTGGTTTTGTCAATTAATTCTCATTAAAATATGTCATTCTTTTTAATTTTCTAAATATATGAATAATTACTATTCTAAAAAGTATGTAACCATCTCTAATTACTTTCTTTTTCTTTCTTTGTATCTCTCTCTCTCTCTCTCTCTCTCTGTCTGTCTGTCTCTCTCTCTCTCTCTCTCTCTGTCTGTCTGTCTCTCTCTCTCTCTCTCTCTCTCTCTCAGTCACTCACTTTCTGGGTTTGGTTCTTGAGACTGAATCCAGATAATTCTACCTCTGTGCTATACCCCCACCTTACTCAGTTGCCAAGGGCCTAAGTTGTTGAGAGTGACCTTGAACCTTAAATTGTCCTGTCCGTGTCTCTCAAGTACTGGGATTACAAGCATGTGCCACAGTACCTAGATTCCTATTTCTAATTTCTGGGTCAAGTCTTAGGTAATTTCTGCCTCTACTTCTTTGCTACCTCTATCACTTAGGCCCTCTGCAATCTGAGTTCTAAATGAGCCACTCCAAAAGACTATACTTAAATAAAACGCGTACTTATCTGACATGCATGATACCTCAATTAGTCCTCCATTTTCCCATCTTTATTTTCATTTTGTAAGTCTACCTCCTCCCTATGCAGTCTGGACAAATGTTATCACAATCTTTACAGTGCTCTCATTAGCATATTTGAATCCTTCCACCCTTAACAGATGCTAAGCCCATGCTGCCTCCACTGCTCTGAGGTGCTATGCAGTGTATCAGCTTGCCTGCTGATGATACTCAACACTGATGGACAAAGTGAGGAAGCATACCAACTTTCATAACTAGGTTTTCATGCTTTACTGTCAGCTGTTCTAATAGAAGGACCTAATGACAATAGAGCACGTGGGCTGCCCATCTTTCCTTCTTCTCCCTTTACTCTTAACTTTACTCCCCTCCGTGGCTGTTCCTCCCAAACCTGTAACTTTTCCTCCATTCCCTCTGCTATCCTATTAGTGCTTCCTCTTTCCCTTTTGTCAAATGTCTCTCTAGCTCCCACCTTAAAATCACTTTCTTTTCCCTGAACACCTCTGGCTTTTCCCTTTCTCTTTGCCAGAGGTAGGCTGAGTCTCCTCTCATGAGTTGGCTGGCTACCAGACAAGAGCATCTAGAAGGTCACCAGCTGAGATCAGGAGGCCACATTTTCAAGCAGTTTCTTAGTCAATGGCTTCTTCTCCTCAGTTCCTGTAGCTCTACCAGGAGGCCTGCAAAGTTTCTGGCTTCTACTCTGTGATGTCTAAGTCTCTGATAAATCACCTCTCCCCTTCTTCCTCTGCCTTCTTCCAGGCAGAGGAAGAAGGCAGAGGAAGAGGCTTGTCTACCTGTGCACATCCACTCCCTGCAGCAAACTGCCTCTGCTGTCAACACTTAGTGGTTTCTGTTTCCTTGGGTGAATCTTAAATGACACAAAACCATTCTCTGTTATTTCACTGGGCATCCTCTTCCTCTTTAACCTTCCCTCTGAATATCTCCTCTTAATTATCCTGGATATTCTAACAGCCAGGTAAATTCTCTCTTTGCTGTTATATCTTCAGTTCATATCCTTGGGCTAATTCAACAAACTGTTAGCTATTTATTTATTTATTTATTTATTTATTTATTTATTTATTTATATTGGTGGTACTGGGGTTCCTGGAAACCCTTCTACCTCTGGTCTATACTCTCAGACCTATTTTTATATTTTTATTTGGAAACAGGGTCTCTTAAGCCAGCGAGGCTGGCTTCAAACCTGCGAGATCCTCCTGTCTCCGCCTCCCAAGTGCGGGGATTACAAGTGTGTGCCACCACGCCTGGCTTTTATTCTATTTTAGAAAGGGAGAGGAAAAAAGGAAAAGAATGAATCATAAACTAAAATTTATCTTAATCTTTTGAGGCATATTCTGTGCCCCCTCCCCTCCTTCTCTTTCTCCCTGTCTAGCCTTCTTCAAAAGTCAACCAAAAATGAGCTGGAGCCAGCACAAATGTCTCAAGCCTCCAGAATGTAGATTGGCAGTCAACACTTAATTTCCTGCAGTATCCAAGCTGCTATTAATTTCCTGATTACAGTTTATTTGGAAAACATATTTATGGCTTTCATTGATTTTTAAACCTGATAATATTACTTCTTCATGACTTCATAACCTAGGAGTGTGTGTGTGTGTGTTTGTGTGTGTGTGTGTGTGTGTGTGTGTATGCAAATCAGAAATAGTGTAACAGTTTTCTAATTTTTTTGTGGTACTGGGCATGGAACCCAGGGGTATTCTACTTGGATTCCATCCTACCAAACTATACCCCCACCCTTTTATTCTTTATTTTGAAATAGGGTCTCACTAAGTTACAAAGAGCCTCACTAAGTAGTGAGGTTGTTCTCAAACCGCAATCCTCCTGTCTTAGCTTCCCTAATGCTGGGATTACAAGTGTGTAACACCACACTAGGCTAACAATTTTCTTGATTCTTACAGAGAAATTATTTTATATAAAAGAATTTGCAGATTCTACAGTGCCAAGCCTTTCTCTTGACTTAAGGTGGCTTTTCACCAATCCAGGGACTTTATTCTCCCTTTATTTTTGTCATCAGGCTTGTTTATGGTGGCTGTGGGCTGAGGCCTCAGCTTTGCTGTTGTGGAAACAGTTTTTTCTATTTGCCCAGGTAAACCCCGAGCAGGTGGAACACAGGGCTGTGCTGTGAGGAAGCCTGGCCTTCAGGGCTCTGTGTCCACCTCTCTTCATTATAACCTGTTCTCCGCCATCCTCTGGCTTGCTACCATTCTCTAATTTAGGTGTGTGGTGGGGCTATGTTTTCTTTCTCCATTATCTTAGTGGATTTGTACTTCCTGACTAAAATTTTTTTCATCATTTTCTAATTTTAATTTTATTGTACATTTCTGAAGTTCCTTAGGATCTGGCATAGAGGTAACAATATTCCTTGTATAGAGTATTAATGCAGAATATAGGCATGTGGACTAAATCCTGAAGCCCATGTAGCCATGTCTGGATATTTTACACCAAAGCTATTTACAAATTTAAAAGTTTTCTATAAGTAGAAAATAGCAATAAAAGCATACCAGAAAGAATATTCTATCAAACACAAAACATGTAACTCTTTTCCCTAGCACAAAGAAAGCAGAAGGTTGTGGGCTTCTCTTTTTGTCTGTGTGTGGTACTGGGGGTGGAACCCAGAGGCTTTCTACCTCCGGGCTATACTTCCAGACTATTTTATATTTTATTTGGAAACGGGGTCTCACTAAGTTGCTGAGAGCTTAACTAAGTAGCTGAGGCTGGCTTCGAACCTGTGCAATCCTCCTGTTTCAGCCTCTTGAGTGTGGGGATTACAAGTGTGCGTCACCATACCCAACATGTTGTGGGCTTCTTTGTATTCATTTACTCATTCTCCATTACGTCAGCATTATGCAGAGACATCATTCTGCACGTGTGATTTATCTGCTTTACATCAGTTTATGAGGATGATGTCCAGGGACTTCTAATAGGGACAAGTTGACATGGGCCTATTTTTCTTGCCCTTTGCTTTGTGTAACTACAAACCCAGGAAATGGTTCAAGAGAAAATGAAAGGAGGAGTGTGAAGAGTCATAAGAAGAAGGTGATGAGGTTTGAGGTGCACAACTGGAGGGACAGCACATTGCCAGGCATCTGGCATTGCAAACCCCTTACCCAACAGAGGGAAGCCACTGAGCCCAGTGAACATGCTTATGCTTGCTCTAGAAAAAAAAAAAAAAAAGATAAAGTATTTCTCCCCCAGGTCTAAAGGAGTCATTGTGACAATATCACAAAAGACCTATGACACCACTGGGAAGGGGAATCATTTGAGATCCATCAGAAGTAAACTGACAGTGGAGACCCTCTTCCTTTCTGGGCCTGATAATTTCCAGTCTTCTATGACATGTGGAGTGAACAAGAGCCAGGAGAGCTTGGAAAGCAGGAGAGACCAGAGGGAGCAGCTGGCCTGGTTTGGAGAGAATCTTTGTACCCTTGGGTTAGAAACTTTCGGGGTTAGGAAACTTTCAGGGTTAGCTGCTTCATTATGCAGAGATATCCAGTTCCCAGGCCTGAGAAAACCCCTTCTGCCTATTTAGGCAGCAGAAGCAGGATCTACTGAGTGCCCCAGAAACACAAAATCAACATACTAGACTAAAATAACATCATAAAGGCTCTGAAAATTAAACATCCATTGGAACCACAGCCCACAAAAACAGGAAACATCCACATATTACATCTGAACAGTCTATGTCTGCAAAAATAAAAAATGCATATAATAAAAGATTCAGAATCTTCTAACATAATACCTAAAATGTCCAGGAAAAAAATTATTTATCACTTATTTCAAAATGAAGCAAGAGTATTTCTATGTGAATAGGAAAGAGATATCAATTGATGTTTACACCAAGATTAATCAAATACTAGAATTATAGACACATCTTAAAAAGTCACCATGAAAATATTTCAACAATCAATTATAGGTTATCTTTTAACAACATGTGCATGGCATCCTGTAATCACAGTAACTTGGGATACTGAGACAGGAGGATCATACATTTGAGGCCAGTTTAGCAAGACCCTCAGAAACTTAGACCCTGTTTCAAAAAAAAAAAAAAAAAAGATAGGGTATAGCTGGAGGCAGAACATCCCTGAGTTTTCAGCCCCTAATACAAAAATCCCTCCATAATAAATATTTTTAAACAAATGAGAAAATAGAAAGTCTCAGTAAATAACAACTGGGAATTTTAGAGCTTAAGTCATTGAATGTACTGTGATGTAATAATAAAATATACAAGATTCATATTTTGAGGATAGGTTATAGAGTAGAACTGATTGAAAAAAGATTCCATGCAGTAAGAGCAGAAAAAATCTCCAAATTTAGTGAAACTTAAAAATCCAAGAAGTTGGATAATCAAAATAAACTGAAAATTTTCATTTCAAGATGCACTGTAACTAAATTTTTCAAAATTAAAATTGAAATAAATAAATATTGGACTCAAAGACTATCAATGTGGTTTACATAAAGGAGCACAGATTCAAAGAAGAGTGGAGTTCATATATGAAAAGCTAGAGAAAAGTGGCCTGATATTTTATATTGCCTGGATCAAAAGAAGCACATCACCTGTAAATTCTAGAACTAATAAGCTTATTACTTAAATAATGAAAGGAAAAATTGTTCTAAAAAAAAAAAAAAAAGCTGGGCATGGTGGCTCACGCTTGTAATCCCAGCATTTGGTAGATTGAGACTGGAGGATCAGGGTTCGTGGACAGCCTCAGTTACTTACAGAGGCCCTCTGCAACTCAGTGAGATCCAGTTTCAAAATAAAGAGAATAAAAAATAGGGCAGGGGCTGTGGTTTAGAGGTAGAATGCCCCTGGGTTCCATCCCCAGACCTTAAAAAAAAAAAAAAAAAAAAAAAAAAAACAGCCAGGAGTGTTGTTTCATACTTGTAATCCCAGTACTCGGGAGGCTGAGACAGGAGGATCAGGCAGGTTTGAATCCAGCCTCAGCTACTTAGTGAGGCCCTTAGCAACTTAGTGAAATCCTGTTTCCCAATAAAATATAAAAGGGCTGGGTGTGTAGCCCAAAAATATAATGCCCCTGGTTTCAAACCCCAGTAACTCTCTCCCCCTAAAAAGAAAAAATCAATGAATTTGTCACTAGCAGACTTATCACTAATGACTAGTTAAATGAAGTTTTTCAAACAGAAAAGGAAATAAAAACAGTAAGAAATCTTAAAAAATTACAAAGAAATAAAAATAAATTTCATAATAAAATATTTGATAATTGAAAAAAATTATCTTGTATTCAGGACAAAGGTATTTAAAAGCTAGCAAGGTAAAATGACCTAATTGAGAGTGATATTTTCTTACCTTACTCAAAGTGTTAAAATATTAATACCAGAAAATTTATGATAATCCAAATATATATAACCATATGCTCAGTAACTACTATGAAAAAGTAGGCAAAAAGATATTCCTAAAATAGTATAAAAAGACAGAATTCTTAAAATAAAATGTAAATAAACCATAGAAACTCAAGAAAGAGAAATATTAACCAGAGAAAACTACAAAGAATTAATAACTTACTGACTTAAGCCATAACATACTAATAATTATGCTAGACATAAATTCTCTATATTATACTAATCAAGACAGAGATTGACAGTTATTGAACAAAACATATAATAACTATATATCGCTTACAATATATCACTGTTTTTAGCGGTATTGAGGATGAAACCCAGGGGCATTCTATCTCCAAGCTACACTCAGGCCCTATATTTATCTTTATTTTGAAACAGGGTCTCACTGAGTTGTGAAAGACCATACTAAGTAGCTGAGGTTGGTCTTATACCATGATCTTCCAGTCTCAGCCTCCCGAATGCTGGAATTATAAGCATGTATCACCATGCCTGGCTAATATGTCACTTATAATTCAAAGACAAGAAATGTAGTTTGAATGTAAAAAGGAAGTTAAAAAGATATACTACAAACATGAATCAAAAAAGTAAGGGTAATTACATTCATTTGATTTGAAGTAGATCCCAGAGTAAAAAATATTTTGGAGACAAATGAGTATATGTTATAATGATAGATAAATCCATTGTAATCACAAATGTTTATATGTCTAATAACAGAAACTCAAAACACACAAGTGGAAATTCATAACATTATAAGAAAAATAGATATGACTATAATTGTTGTGCTTAGCACTCTTTTTATTAGCAGCTGGTAGAACTACTAGTCAGAATATCAGCAAGGACATCAATCTGAACAAACTGAAAGAACAGACTCTAAAAGCCATATCTACCACAAATCAACCACAATCATCACACAGGGGACACTCACAACACAGACCATAACCAAGACCACAAAGAAACCTTAACAAATTAAAGACTATTTAGCTCTAACATAATGTATTCTTTATTTATAATAAGATCAAAATATAAAGCAATAACAGAAAGGCAACAGAAAAATATATAAAATGATACTAAAATAATCCACATTTCTCAATAATCCAGGTGTTTCAAAAAGATTTTAAAAAGACAAAAACCTAATGAAAAATTGATATTGTTAAAATGCTCATGCTACCTAAAGAAATATATAGGTCAACTGCTTTCCTTATCAAAATCTTACATTTTTCTCAAAAATAAAATATAAATTTTTGAACTAGATATTGAACCACAAAATATTTATCTAAAACAATTGGGAGAAAGGAAAGTTGGAAGAAGCATATTACCTAATGTGAAATTATATTTCATCTATATAGAAGTAATTAAAAATATGTTACTAGCATAAAAGCAGTTGTATAGAAACTGGTTATGGTGGCTCACACCTATAATCCCAGTTTTTGTGAGGCTGAGACAGGAGGGCTGCAGGTCCAAGGCCAGCCTCATCAGCAACTTTTAGCAAGACATGTTTAAATGTTTCAGTATGTATATATCACTTTTTATTAACATACATCATATATATATATATATATATATATGTGTGTGTGTGTGTGTGTGTGTGTGTATAAAATGGCTGGAGAATGGGGAATGTAGCTTAGGGGTAGAATGCCCTTGGGTTCAATTCCCAGCACAAAACATTAAAAGCAGTTACATAAGCCAATCAAATAGAATAGAGAGGCAATAAATAAGGTCAAGAATATATAATGAAATAGTTAATAACAATATACCAAAAAAACAACTCAATGGGTTAAAAGATAGTTTCATAATGAAAAGAGTTGATATAACTGGCTATCTATATGCCAAAGAATGAACCTGGGCCTTAATATTATACCATATGCAAAAATAAACTGACAATGCATTAAATACTTAACATAAGACTTTAAATTAGAAACTACTAAAAGAAAATATATGGAAAATTTTCCCTGTCATTAATCTTGGCAGTGTTTTTGTTGTTGTTGCAGTTGTTTGTTTGTTTGGATAGGATACCAAAAGCACAAGGAACAACAGCAAAAGTAAGAGAATGAAGACAAAAAATAAGACAGACTATACCCCCAGAAAAGTAGAAGAAACAATAACATACAGGCATCATATAGATTGAGAATTATTTGCAAACCATGTATCTGAAAGAGGTAATATCCCAAATACCTAACTGAGGGTGATAGGCAAGGGAAAGAGGGAAATCCCTAATGTACATGACGCACATTCACAAACATATCAAAATCAATCACTAGGCCAAACATGAGAGGAGAGAGGGCGGGAGGAAATGGGGTAGGAAGTGGGAAAGAGCTGAATGAGTGATGTTTGCATGTGTGCCTCGATCAACTTGTACTCTATTAAGATGTATGACTGAAATTCATTAAATAAATATTTATACATATATATTAAATATGCATTTAATATATAAATATTTATTATACATTAATATATACATATGTAATATATAATACATATTATTACACATAATATATATTATTAATATATACATACATATTATATATTTAATATATATGTAACTGTCGGGGCCCACTCGGCTGGACCGAGATGGCACCCAGGCTTGTTGCCAGCGTGGACTCAAGATGGCGCCTAGGCATGTTGCCAAGTCACGAGGCTGGCGGTGCCCTGAGCCTGCGCAGTGAGCCCTATCAGGCGTCCTACGGATGATTAGTGACGCAGTGCCTCGTGCTACCACCAGCCCGCCTATGAGAGGGTTAGAAATGCGCATGCCCTAGCTGTGGGAAGCTTAGGGTTGGTGGAGTGATGAGGGAGGGGTTATGAGACTGATATATTTGCCTGCTGTGCGCATTGAGAGAAAACGCCGGGGAACGCAGGGGCACGCCGGGGAAGCATTAAAGAGGAAGCATCGTCAACAGACTCGGCGTTTGTGTCTTCTTTCTTGGGACTCTGCGGGCCGGAGCCCTAGGGACGCGACATGTAACTTTCACAGAACTCGATAGCAAAAAATACAAACAACTAGATGAAAAAATGTACAGAAGATTTGAATAGATATTTCTCTAGAGCCATAAATACTTATCAATAGGTATATAATAAAGGAATCAACAACATTATTCGGAGAAATGCAAATCAAATCCATGATGAGATAGCCACTTTACATCTGTAAAGTGGCTGTTATCAATAATAAATAACAAATGTTTTCTAGTGTTAAAAAATAATACTTGTAAGCTGTTGGTGAAAATGTAAATTGGCACAGTCATTTTGGAAAACAGAGTGGAAGTTTCTAAGAAATATTAAAAATTGCATGATCACATGACCTAGCCATCCTTTAGCTGGGTATATATCTAAAGGAAATGAAATCAGCACTTTGTAGAGACAGATGTGCTTCCATTGGCAACATTGTTCATAATAGCCACAATGTTGAAAACAATGTGATTTTCTATTAATTGATGACCAGATAAAGAAATTGTGGTATGTGTATACACACAATGGAATATTAAGACTTTTAAAATTTGAGGTTACGATTTGCAACAACATAGATGAACCTAAAAGAAATTATGTCAAATGAAATAAGCCTGAGATATGTAAAAAAGAAAAAAGTAGACTACATATAAATAGTATAATTGTAGTGATCAGGATAGAGTTAGGTGAAAGGGGACATTGTTATTAATTATTTAGACTGAATAAGCCTAGAGATTCAACATACAGCATGTAGACTATGGTTAGTACTCATATTACTCACCAAAAATCTGCTAAGAGATTTTTAAATGCTCTTTGTTTTAAAAAAAGGTAATTATGCTAAATGATGTATGTGTTAATTGGCTTGGCAATAGTGTTCATCTAACAGTGCATATGTATATCAAAGCATCAATTAGTACACCTTAATTATACAAAATAAAAATAAATCAGTGGGAAAAATCATCATAAGAGATGAGTGTACATATTTAAAGCAATGATAAAAATTAAAACAATAAATGCTTACATTAGAAGCAAAGAAAGGGATTAAATTAACCATCTAATTTCCTAACAGAAGAAACCGAAGAAAAAAGAACAAAATAAACTCAAAGTGAGCAGAAAGAAGAAATAAAACACAGAAATCAATTAGATGAAAAATAGTGAAGAGTAGGTAGAAAGCAATGAAGTAAAATTCTGGTTGCCTGAAATAAGTCAGTAAAATTGATAAATCTATAACAACACTGTCAAGTGTAAAATTACCAAAGAAAATAAAAGTTACCACTATTAAGAATAAAATGGAACATATTACTAGAGATTCTGCAGCCATTAAATATACAGCAGTGAAATACTTCAGACAACTTTGTGTTCATAAACTTGATAACTTAGAAAAACTGATAAATTCCTGAAAGACCACAAATCATCAAAAGTAAAACAAGATGAAATAGATAATCAAATCTAAATAATTGAATTCACAGTTAAAAGGCTCTCAAAACATAAATCTCCAGGCACAGATGGTTAATGATTTCACTAATAATTCTACCATATATCCAAAGAATTATTACAAAATTTTAACAATCTGTTCCAGAAAACAGGAAATGAAGGAAAATTACCTAATTTAATTTTTAAACCAGTATTATCTTTATAAAGAAGTAAACAAAGGCAGCTATGCTCAACAAATAGACTACAAATTTTTCTCATAAGTCTAGGTGCAAAAGTACTCAAGAAAATATTAGAAAAAAGAATTCAAATAAAAATGATTATACAAAATAACCATTTGAAATTTATTTTATATTTTAAGTCTTGTTAAACATTTGAGAATTGAGCTAACCCATCATATCTAAAGATAAATTTTTTATTATGTTAAATTAACAAAATTAAACACTTAAAAGTTTGATATACATTTCTGATAAAAAATACTTTCAGAAAAATAGTAATATAGGGGAATAGTCAGTAACTCATTAAATGGCATCTAAAAACTAAAACTAAGTTTATAGCAATTGGTTAAAGACTAATTACTTTCTTGCTCAGATCAGAAATAAGGAAGTTATTCAGTCTTTCCACTTTACCACTCTTATTCAGTATAGTCTAGTTGTTCTAAACAGTCCCAGGATGAAAGAAAAAGAGAAGAGAGAAAGAAAGAAAGAAAAGAAAGAAGAAAGAAAGGGGGAAGGAAGGAGGGAGGGAAGGAAGGAGGGAAGGAAGGAAGGAAAAAGAAATTAGAGAATACTAATCATAACATAAAAATGTGCCTTATTTGCAAATGACATGATTATCTACATGGAAAATTACTAGCTAGCTCCCCAAAATACTCTTCTAGCTTAAAAGCAAGATAACTAAATCATAAGTTCACTAAAGTCAGATGATATAAGTTCAATAAAAAATATCAAATACATATCTACATACTAATAAACTAAATGTATCTGTATGTATACATACAGATAACTATGCATATGCATCTGTATTAGGATTTGTGTGTAAGAGATGTGTTTGAGTACATTTTCATGGGCTTTTGTGATGATGTTGGAAAGTTCAAAATTTGCAGAGGTAATGTTGCAGTCTTGAGACAGATGATTTTTATCCTTGGGATAACCTCAATATTATTCATAAGGTCTTGAAATTGATTGGATGAAGTCCACCATTGACAATAATGGACATTACTTAAAATGAGCTGATTGTAGATGCTAGCTAACTTTACAAAATCCCAGCACAGTGATACTCAGATTGACATTTGATTAACTGAATATTATAGCGTAGGCAAGTTAGCCCACATAAACTCACCTTGTCAACTTGGCATCACATCCATACATCTCCAAATACATTTCCAAATAAAAACAATAAAATAGGTCAGACATGGGTGGCACGCTAGTATTTACTTTTGTGCATATTAGTATAAGTTCTTCATAGAAACAGAAACAACGGGATACAGATATAGGTATAGATATAAATGCAGAAAAAGTATGCTATAGGAATTAGCTCATTAACCAAGGCACTTAATTCTATGATAGGCCATTTAATTCCTTTAATTCCAAGGCCATTTAATTCATTTAATTCTTAGCCTTTAATTTCATAATAAACCATCAACAATCTGACAAACCAGAAAGCTCGTAGTGTAAATTGTCCAATTCCAAAAAGCCTCAGAACCAGGGAAGTGATGTTTTAAGTTTTAGCCTGAGACCTAGGAATTGAGAAATGAGGTGTATTTGTATTTGTATGATGGAAGGGAGTCATAGGGTGAGTCCATGAGTACAAAGATCTGAGAATCAAAAGCTCTGATGTCCAAAGGCAGAAGAAAATGCATGCCTCAGTTCAAGAAAAGAGTTGCTCCCTCGGTGCCTTTTTGTTCCATTTCTTTTTACTCAATAGATTGAATAATGTCTACTCATACTGATATGTGTTGGGGGGTAGATCTTTATTCACTTTAATGATTCTGATGCTAATATCTGTCATAAACACCCTCACAATATACCTAGAATTAGTATTTCACAATCAACTTCAGTGCCCTTCAGCCAAGTTGACAAAAAATCATTGTATATTGTAAAGTCTGGGTACCTTCTACACAATTTTACTGTGAACCTAAACTGTCTTACAATATAAAGCTTATTATATATTTTTTAAAAATCCCGTGAGTAGATCAGAGGAGTAACAGTGGTGCCACACCATAAATATGGATCCATTCCATACTTTATCTGATACAAAGTTAGTTATTTTTTAAAGTGATGCTGGTAATGAATAAGGCATCATGCAAGACCTCAGATGACAGTTTTGGCAGAAGCAATGAATGCGGAAAAGGCAAATCTCTATCCAATGTATATGCCAGTAAGAACAAACTATTGCTTTTACCATGATGGAGGCAATTCAGTATCATCGAAGAGAATAGCTGGCTTACTTCTCCAAGAAATGATGCCATATGAGGAAACATATGTGTTGGTCTCTGCTACTGGTGGGTTGGGTGCTTAGCAATGTTTCCAGCAAGACTGATATTTGTAAGTTAAATCCTGAGAGAATCACAACCTTATCCCACCATTGTGGTCACTGTTTATGGGCCTATTGGTGTTGAAGGTAAGAGTGGCCAGAGAATGAATCACATAGTTATTCTTTTTACTCTACTTGAGAATTAACATATTCCTTTGTGGAAGTCTTTGAGTATTTACAAAAATTTTAAACTTTTTCCCCCCTATTCATAGAGATTTATCTCCATATCCCCTCCCCAAATAGGGTATTAAATGTAGGGACTCTAACTCTGAGCTATGTCCCCGCCCTTTATATTTTATTTTGAAACAGATTATAATTAAGGTGATGTGGGTTTCACATAGTTGCTGAGGTTGACCTTGAATCTGTGATCCCCCTGTCTCAACCACTCAAATACTGGGATTATAGACATGGACCACCATGCATGAGCTTCTTGCCAGCTTTTAAAGTATATTCCTTCTATACCCTTGGTCATCTAAACAATTGACTTTAGCCTATAAATTGACATAGGTTCTCTCCTCTGGCCATTTCTCCTGAGAAAAATAATGAACCAGGTCCACTGTTCAAAGATCTGCACAGTAGAAAATTTCCTTTAGCATTATCCTTCAGGAAAATCCCAGTTTCCTATTGCCAAGTGGTATCTACACATTATGCAGAACCATCTATAAACGAGGTCCAATGTTTTCTCTTTCTCAATTAATTATGACAACTATGGGCCCATAGGTGTTGCCTGAGAAAGGGAAGGTAATATGTCCAAAGTGGAAGCTAGATGAACATGGGTCAATGCATCATGTAACTTGTTTGTGATTTTAAAGCCTGCTACAGCTATATTTTAAACATATCCCTTCCCCTTGAAGACAGTGTTTCTGTGCATACCCAATTTTATTGTTTGATGGACTAGACAATAGTTCATGATGGGTAGTTTGGGTTACATGGTAATTTAGTGGTCAGTGAATCACTAAGTCTCTACTAAGGCCCAATAAATTAAAAGAGAATTTTTTTCTCAAGCAGAAATTAATCATCCTTAGAGGATGGCATGGATTTCCCATAAATTGCTAAGTATCTGCAATGTTAAGCTCCTCTAGAGACCTGTCAAGGGGTCCTAACTCCTAACAACAACTCTCTCTGCTGATACTTGAAGATCCTTTGGATATTGCTGGTGCATCCTACAGTCTATGTGGTAGCCAAGACCTACTGCATGACCTTATTCTATTCTGGTCTCCACTCCAATGTAAAAGCTTTTTAAACTATTTGGTAAATGAGCAGGAATAACCCATATAAAGGAGAAATAGAAGAAACAAAATATTCCCAAAATTCTTATTTGGTCCACTAAGTGTGTTATATATTTTAATTTTTTTTTATTTTTAAAGGGCTAAATTAAACAATTTGCCTTACCACATATATTTAGACTCCTAGAAATAGCACTGACATGAAAGACCCTGAATGTTTATCAATTTAATTTTCATCACTTGACTTTCCAATGTCTTACTAATAAACTTAGAGTAATTGCTGGTTTTTGCTCACTAAATGTAATCAGCATGTCATACACATGATAGAGCAGTATAATGTCTTGTGAAATGAAAAAAGATCACACTTCCTGAAGATTAAATGACAAAATCATGTTCAAGAATATATAGACCTTTGAGAAAAGAGAGTGGAGATGTCTGCTGACCTTACAGCTGACAGCATTGATTCTGGTGGACTTTATTAACAGGTATTATGAAAAAAAGAATTTTTATGTTAATAGCTGTATGCCAATTTGCTCAAGCAATAAAATAAAATCTGGAATAGTAGTTGCAATTGGAATCCATACCTACTTAAATGTAAAATCCTCAACTTCATTCTTCAAGTTCCATAAGCTCTCTAGACAGGCCAAATAGATAACTTCTTTGGGTATAAGTTGGTCCCCATTCAACTTTATCTCCATTCAAGTTGAATAATCGATGAAGTAGAAATCCTTCTGTATTTTGAATCCTTGGTGGTGACATTAATTTCTTTAATTCCTTCACGAATTTAATATAGTTTCAAATTTAGTACTTTCTGAATACATGTTGGTTTGTCAGTTCTATTTGGTGTGAGTATAAAAATACCAATTTGATTTTCATAGAAATAACTATTTTCATGATTCTATTTAATCAGCTTATTCCCTACTTAATGACATTGTAGAATTAAATTGTAAGTTTGGACTTGAATAAAGAATAAAGAATACATATATCAAATAGTGGGAAGCAAAACAATTTTTTGTTGTTGTTGTTTTGAAGTACTGGGAATGGAACCCAGGGGAAATCTATCTCTGAGCTATACCCTCAAATTTTATTCTTTATTTTGAAATAAGGTCTCATTAAGTTGCAAGGGCCTCATTAAGTAGCTGAGAATATCTGTGATCCTGTGATTCTCCTGACTCAGCCTCCCAAGTACTGAAATTACAAGCATGTGCCGCCATATCTGGGTCAAAACATTGTTTTTTTACTGAGATATGTTAACTTAGTAAACTGGTGAAAGAAATAAAAAATTCTTCTATTCGCATTTCACTTATTACATTAGCACTGGTAGCCAGGCATGGTGGTGAACACCTGTAATCCCAGTACTATGGGGGGGGTAGCATAGGAGGATGACAGATTCTAGGGTAATGGAACCCTGTTTCAAAATAACATCTAAAATAGGACTGGGTTGTAGATCGGTGGTATAATTTCTCTGGATTCAATCCCCAATAAAACACACACACACACACACACACACACACACACACACACATACACACACACACATCACTGGTGATTTGAGGTGCTAGAAAGTCAGAGATGGCTAATATAGGTAGATGCAACATCAGACAGTGGTCTGAGTTGACTCTAAAGTCTGCCTCAGCTAGAGTTCTAGCTCCCTGCTAACTGGCTGTATGTTCTGTACAAATTAATTTACCTTTTTGTACCTTTGTTTTATCATCTATAAAACAACATAAAACTACACTTAGATCATAATTTTATAAGAATTAAATGATTTGATTACAAGTAAATCATCAAGAGATGGAAGTTCAAGTGGAGAAAAACAGATAGTACCTCTGTTTTCAGGAGAGTTTTAAAACATATGTTAAAATAAATAATTGAGGAAGTGAAACTAGGCCTTGTTTTCAGACAATTTGATGATTGCCAGGACACATCATTCAGTATTCAGTAGAACACTGTGGGACAGCCTAAAGAAATGGCTAAAAAGAAGGAGGAAATATATCTTGTCAGTAATTTTCAGGGCTAAGTCATCCAGACCAGGCATCTTGTTCATTAGAAATTACACTTGATTCTCTATGGTAAGCATTATTGGTACTGGGCAAGTAGAAAGGACAGCCAGTCATCTATATTAGATGGAAATACCGTTCTGCATGAGTGACAGCTGTTCCAGTTGGATCTATTCTAACAACTATACTCAAGATGCCTTCAGACATGACCATGACTGATACTTCAACATGCAGAGTCACCCATGGCCTTGGATTACTGACCTGTTTCTACCAAGCATTTGACTCTGGGGTTGAGAAATGATACATAGTTTCTCTTTTTCTTTCTTTCTTTCTTTCTTTCTTTCTTTCTTTCTTTCTTTCTCTCTCTCTCTCTCTTTCTTTCTTTCTTTCTTTCTTTCTTTCTTTCTTTCTTTCTATTTATTTATTTTGGTGGTACTGGGGTTCCTGAAAACCCTTCTACCTCTGGGCTACACTCCCAGACCTATTTTTAATTTATTTTTTTCATTTGGAAACAGGGTCTCTTAAGCTAGCAAGGCTGGCTTTGAACATGTGCGATCCTCCTGTCTCTGCCTCCCAAGTGCTAGATTACATGTGTGTGCTACCACACCCGGCTACATAGTTCCTTTTAACATCCAATGTAAATGACGTACATTAACAAACATATCAAAGTCAATCACTAAGCCAAATATGAGAGAGAAGGGAGTGGGGAGGGAATGGGGTGGGAGCTGGGTAAGGACTAATTGTGTGATGTGTGCATGTATGCCTCTACCATCTTGTACTCCATTAAGATGTACAACTACAGTGTACCCCCCTCCCCCACCCAAAAAAAAAAAGCTGGGCATGTTGGTGCATGCTTCTAATCCCAGCACTCAGAAGGCTGAACCAGAGGATCGTGGTTCATGGACCGCCTCAGTCACTTATTGAGGCCCTCTATAACTTAGTGAGACCCTGTTTTAAAATAAAGAATAAAAATAGGGCAGGGGATGTAAATCTGTAGCTCAGAGGTCAAATGTCCCTGGGTTCCAACCTCAGGCCCGCATAAATAAATAAATAAATAAATAATTAAAAAAAGTAAATTAAGAGATAATTGAACATACAGGTAAATTGGTGAATCCTAAGACAACAATGCACTGCCATTTAAGTGGGGAAGAAAAAGTCAGCAACTGATGAACAGCTTAAGGAAATGTCTATACAGAGACATATGTATTAAGACACAAAAATACATTCCTCAAAGAAGAGAGACCACTTTGTCTTCTGTTTTTTGTTTTTTGTTTTTTGTTTTTTTTCCAGATCACAAGTCCAGTCTTCTAGAGGATTGACTGTGCCTACTGCCTTTTTTTTTTTTTTTTTTTTTTTTTTTTTTTGCGGCACTGGAAATGGAACCCAGGAGCATTCTACCTCCAAGCTACACCCCTACCCCTATGTTTTTATTCTTTATTTTGAAACAGGGTCTCACTAAGTTGTGAAGGGCCCCACTAAGTAGCTGAGGCTGTCCTTGAACCATGATCCTCCTGTCTCAGGAGGATCACTTCCTCTTTCCTCCTTCCCAACAATGAGTGTATATAGGTTGACTATACTACATTCACACTTTTACACATATTCAGATGTAGCTCCTCCATCCTCCCAAATGCTAGGATTGCAAACATGGGCCTCCACATCAGGCTTATTGCACTTTCTTTATCACTTGTAATCTATTTCCCCCCTTTCCTAAAGTTAGTTTGAATAAAATTTTGTTACCAACCTAAAGAGCTTTGTCCTAAAACAATACATTGTGTACTATGAAGGAGATGGTTGGTTGGACTCCTGAATCTTATCTTAGAGAAGCAATAATGTGGGAAATTCCAACAACAACAACAAAAACTGAATTATTTTTGGCATACTTTAAAAAGACAAAAAATTTGGCATGGTGGCACACACTGGATTCCATTCTCAGTATCACAAAAAAAAAAAAGAGAGAGGGAGAAAAAACTATTTTCTAAGTTCAAGATACACTGTGTATATTTGTTAGGGTAGACTCAACTGGAACAGCAGTTAATCACACATAACAGTATTAATTATAGAGTACTACTGTCTATATGTAAGATATCAAATTTTCCTAAGGATCCAAGTATATATTTATTTATATTTATGTGGATCATATTGAAAATGGAATACATTCAAACTGTGCTGGATGCCCTCCCCCAATCACTTCCTTTTTCCTCCTTCCCAACAATGAGTGTATATAGGTTGACTATACTACATTCACACTTTTACACATATTCAGATGTAGCTCCTCCATTAATCAACTTCAGCCTTCCTCCTTTTTTATTTTTCCCTTATAGCTTTGTTGAGGTTTCCCCTCCATTATCTGGTATCCCTCTGGCATCCCCAATACTACCTAGTTTGGGCATATTAGAGAAAACATGGACCTTCTCTTTCTGTGCTTGGCTGATCTCACTAAACATAATGTTCTCCATGATTTTCCATCTTCTTGCAAATGACATGATTTTGTTCTTTTTTATTGCTGAGTAGAATTCCATTGTGTTTATTTCCCATAATTTTGCAATCCATTCATCTATTGATGGAGACCTAGGTTGGTTCCATATTTTGGCTATTATAAATTGCCCTGCTATATAGATGCTGAAAAAGCATTCAACAAAATCCAACACCCATTTATGTTAAAAACACTGCAAAAATTGGGATAGAAGAAAAGTACTTCAACATCATTAAGGCAATATACTGTAAACCCAAAGCCAACATTATACTGAATGGGGAAAAACTGCAAGAATTTCCACTAAAGTCAGGAACAAGACAAGGATGCCCACTATCACCACTCCTTTTCAATATAGTCCTTGAGACTCTTGCTGCAGCAATCAGACAAGAGAAGGAAATCAGAGGAATTCACATAGGAAGAGAGGAAATAAAATTATCCTTATTCACAGATGACATGATCCTTTATCTGGAAGACCCAAAGAACTCAACCAAAAGACTTCTGGAGCTGATTGACAAATTCAGCAAAGTCGCAGGTTACAAAATCTACCTACAGAAATCAGTGGCTTTTCTTTATGCCAACAACAAATCCACAATGAAAGAAACAAAACAAAACAAAAAATTCCATTTGCTATAATCTCAAAACCAATAAAATACCTAGGAATAAACCTAACCCAAGATGTAAAAGACCTCTACAACAAAAACTATAAAACATTAAAGAGAGAAATTGAAGACCTTGGGAGATGGAAAGATCTCCCATGCTCATGGATAGGCAGAATAAATATCATCAAAATGGCCATTCTGCCAAAACTGATCTATAGGTTTAATGCAATTCCCATTAAAATACCAATGATATTCTTCAGAGACCTAGAAAAATCAATCATGAACTTTATATGGAGAAAGAAAAGACCTAGAATAGCCAAAGCAATTCTCAACAATAAGAAACATGCAGGAGGCATTACAATCCCAGACTTCAAACTATACTATAGGGCAATAGTAGTAAAAACAGCATGGTACTGGCACAAAAACAGATATACTGACCAGTGGATTAGAATAGAAGATACAGAAACAAACCCACACATCTTTAGTCAATTAATCTTTGACAAAGGGGCCAAACACATACGCTGGAGAAAAGACAGCGTTTTCAACAAGTGGTGCTGGGAGAACTGGCTAACCATTTGTAAAAAGATGAATCTAAACCCCTATATCTCACCAAACACAGGAATCAACTCAAGATGGATCAAAGACTTAAAAATTAGACCTGAGACTGTGAAGTTAGTAGAGGAGAGCATAGGTTCAACACTACAACATATTGGCACAGGCAGTAATTTTCTCAACAAAACCTCCAAAGCTCAGGAAATTAAAGCAAGAATAAACAAGTGGGATAATATCAAACTAAAAAGTTTCTTCTCATCAAAGGAAACTATCAATAACCTAAAGAGGAAGCCTACAGAATGGGAAAGGATCTTTACCAGCCGCCATTCTGATAGGGGGCTAATATCCAGAATATACAAAGAGCTCAAAAGACTCTACACTAGCAAAACAAACAACCCAATCAAGAAATGGGCAAATGAACTAAATAGACACTTCACAAAAGAAGAGATACAAATGGCCAATAGATACATGAAAAGATATTCTTCATCACTGGCCATCAGGGAGATGCAAATTCAAACTACTCTGAGATTCCATCTAACCCCAGTCAGAGTGGCAAGCATAAAGAAATCAAACAACAACAAATGATGGCGAGGATGTGGGGAAAGAGGAACTCTTTTACACTGTTGGTGGGAATGCAAACTAGTTCAACCACTATGGAGATCTGTGTGGAGATTCCTAAGAAAGGTGGGAATAGATCCACCATATGATCCAGCTATATCACTCCTGGGTATCTTTCCAAAGGGGTTGAATTCAGAGAAATACAGCAACATATGCATACCTATGTTCATAGCAGCACAATTTGTAATAGCCAAAATATGGAACCAACCCAGATTACCATCAACAGATGAATGGATAGCAAAACTGTGGGAAATACGCACAATGGAATTCTATTCAGCCATAAAGAAGAACAAAATTATATCATTTGCAAGAAGATGGAAAGCCCTGGAGAACATTATGTTAAGTGAGATCAGCCAAGCACAGAAGGAGAAGGTACATTTGATTCCTCTAATATGCCCAAACTAGGAAACGCAGAGGATACCAGTGGGACTCCAGATAATGGAGGGGAAATACCAGCAAAGTTTGAATGGAAAGATAGGAGAGGAGGAAGGCTGATCTTGATTAATGAGGGTCTACATCTGAACATGTGTAAAATTATGAATAAGACATAGTTAACCTGGACAACCATTGGTGGGAGGGGGGAAGTGAAAATGGGGGTGGGGAGGAGAGGGTACCAAATATAGTTTAAATGTATACTATTTATGTTCAATAAAAAATTGGTAAAAGAAAAAAATAAAAAATAAAAAGGCTTCAAGGTCAAAATATATTGCGCTGCTATGATCATATGGTAGATCCATTCCCAGTTTTCTAAGTCATCTCCACACTAATCTCCATTGTGGCTAAGCTAGTTTTCACTCCCACCAACAGTATAAAAGAGTTCTTCTTTCCCCACATCCTCACCAGTGTATGTTGTTATTTGACATCTTTATGTTTGCCACTCTGTTGGGGTTAGATGGAATCTCAGTATAGTTTTGATTTGCATCTCCCTGATGGCTAATGATGTTGAACATCTTTTCATGTATACATTGGCCATTTGTCTCTCTTCATTTGTGAAGTGTCTATTCAATTTATTTGCCCATTTCTTGATTGAGTTATTTGGTTTGTTAATGTAGAGTCTTTGAGCTCTTTGTATATTCTGGATATTAGCCCTCTATCAGAGTGGTGGCTGATAAAGATCATCTCTCATTCTGTAGGCTTTCTTGTTAGGCTCTTAATGGTTTACTTTGATGAGAAGAAACTTTTTAGTGTGATGTCATCACACTTGTTAATTCTTGCTTAAATTTCCTGTGCTTTGGAAGTCTTGTTGAGAAAGTTACTGCCTGTTCCTATGTGTTGTAGTGTTAAGCCTATGCCCTCCTCTAATAACTTCACAGTCTTTGGTCTAATTTCTAAGTCTTTGATTCATAAGTTGATTCCTGTGCTTGGTGAGAGGTAAGGATTTAGTTCCATATTTCTACAAATGGATAGCCAGTTCTCCCATCACCATTTGTTAAAAAAGGCTGTCTTTTCTCCAGCATATGAGTTTGGTCCCTTTGTCAAAGATCAATTGACTAAAGGTGTGTGGGTTTGTTTCTGTATCTTCTATTCTATTCCAATGGTCAGTATGCCTGCTGTTGTGCCAATATCATGCTATTTTTACTACTATTACTCTATAGTATAATTTGAAGTCAGGAATTGTGATGCCTCCTGCATGGTTATTATGCTCAGGATTGCTTTGGCTATTCTGGGTCTTTTCTTTCTCCATATAAAACTCATGACTGATTTTTCTAGGTCTATGAAGAATGTCATTGGTATTTTGATTGGAATTGCATTGAATCAATAAATCACTTTTGGTATCGCCATTTTGATTATATTTATTCTGCATATCCATGAGCAAGGGAGATCTTTCCATCTTCCAAGGTCTTCTTCAGTTTTTTCTTTAACATTTTATAGTTTTCATTGCAGAGGTCTTTAACATCTTTAGTTAGATTTATTCCTAGGTATTTTATTGGTTTTGAGGTTATAGTGAGTGGAATTTTTTTATTTCTTTCATTGTGGATTCATTGTTGGCACATAGAAAAGCAACAGATTTCTTTAAATTGATTTAGTATCCTGAACTTTGCTGAATTGGTTAATCAGCTCCAGTAGTCTTTTTATTGAGTTCTTTGGGTCTTCTAAAGGATTATGTCATCTGCAAACAAGAATAGTTTTAATTCCTCTCTATTTGAATTCCTTTGATATCCTTCTCTTGTCTTATTGCTGTGGCAAGAGTCTCGAGGACTATATTGAAAAGGAGTGGTGATGGTAGGCATCCTTATTTTGTACCTGATTTTAGAGAAAATTCTTGCAGTTTTTTCCCCCATTCAATATGATGTTAGCTTTGGGTTCATTGTATATAGACTTAATGATGTTGAAATATGTTCCTTCTACTCCAATTTTCTGCAGTGTTTTTAACATGAATTGGTGTTGGATTTTGTCAAATGCTTTTTCAGCATCTATTGATATGACCATGTGGTTTTTGTTATCAGATCTATTTCTGTGATGAATAACATGTATTGATTTGCTTATGTTAAACCAGCCTTCCTTTTCTGGAATAAAACCAACTGGGTTGTGGTGTACAATTCTCTTAATATGGTTTTGAATGCATATAGCTAGTATTTTGTTTAAAAGACATAGGCCTGAAATGGCGTCAGTGGCGGGGCCAGTGGCTGCACCAGGTGAGTAGTGAGCTTGGACTTTTTGCAGTGAATTTCGCAATCCAGAGTACTGGATTTCTTCCACGGTGGTTCCTGTTTCTGTTTTGGTGTGTAAGCTTTTTTATTTTGCTTGTCAAGATGCTGCCTTCTCAGTAGTTGAACTTTATTTGTTCTAGTTATTGAAATGTGCTGTCTTACAGCCGCCATTTTGAATCTCTTTAAGGATCTAAGTTTATAAAAGCATCTAGAATCAGAAGTCCTTGGATGTACTGAAATGTAGATTCTTTATTTGGAAAATAGCTCATTTGTGGTTAAGTTTAAATCTTCCTGGCAATGAAAATCTGTTTGATTAAGAATTTATAAAGTGCAATGTTTAGCATGCCTCAACAAAGAGCTAATGAAACATCTATGCTAGATTTTTTAACAGATATTACTGGATTCTCTAAGACCTAAGTCTTTTCCCAGGAATGAAAAGTTCTTGAAAACCCCTCATGCAACTTCCGATATCATATGTTTTCTCTGCCTACTTGTAGGTTTTGCATTTCCAAAGGGCTGTTTGATTCATTCCACAATTACATCTTGAGCCACTTGTATGTGGTCAATTTAGATGCAAGTATCTATGAGGTAAATATAGAAGGTGGTATTGTCTCTCAATGTATTTGATTCAAGAAGAGTGAAAAATAGTGACAGTTGAAAAATGTGTGTGTGTGTGTGTGTGTGTGTGTGTGTGTGTGTGTGTGTACGCACGTGCGCGATTTGGAACAGAAAAGAAGGAAAACTACTTTGTTTTGTGTAGAGGTGGAGGGAGTAGAAGTTTCTTGGGAAGGAAAAATCACAAATGAGTCTTTCTGGTTGGGATAAAAGTACCTTCCAATAACAGTAAATGGAATCCAAACAAACTCATAGTTAATAGAAAGTACCATGAGGAGCTTGGGGACTGGGAAAGAAAAATAAAAATAGGTTGAAATTGAAGGTAGAAATAATATCTATAGTGGAATTAAAAACTATCCTTAAAATTAAGATTTTTTTCTTAAAAATATTAGTCTTAGTGAAGGCTATAAAGCAAGAAATTATATGTTTAGATACAATGTATATCATGCATTTTCATATTAAATAATGATAAAAAGTAAGTATCATTTATTAAGCATGTACAATGTTAGTAGATCATGGATACAATGATTAATTTCTAGAAAAAAATTAGCAAAATGTTGTAGAGAAGTTCATAAATTTTTGCTGCATTGAGTAGACAATCCTTTCAGGAACCTGATGGAAATTTGTGTTTTTATACTCTTTTCACTATATCACTGTCCCAAATCAGAATTCAGGTTGAGCAGTCAACTCCAGAATCTGTTTAATGTGCTATTCTTGAATGATGTACAATTATCTGAGCTTAAACAGAACTCAAGGCCTTTTACTATCATCACAAGATGCCACTACTGATGTCTATCACACTCCTAAAACATGTTTATATGTCTTTATTAAATAATTTGTCTCCCGTTAAATTATATTCTTTGAGGGCAAGTAAATATAATGTGACATAATCTCTTCACAATAATAAATATCTAAAACATGTTTACGCTGGGTCAGGCAGTATACAGTCTATTAAATAGTCTATATTTTAAATTTTTAATTCTCAATTCACCTCAAAGAAAGTTCTGTTCCCATTTTAAAGATGAGGAAGATAAAATTACGGGTAATTCAGAATTGTGGAAGTCCACTCACCAAGTGCTGGATTCACGACTTGATGGCGGTCCACATGTATCTCCACTGTGATATCATGTTTATTTCACTGTGCCAGGCAGATGACAAGCACACAATAATTATTTGTTGACAAATGAAGGTCCATAACACTTTGAAAATGAACTGTTTATGAATAGTTGTTCCTTAAAACAAAGTCCTTACATGATTTCTGTAATATCTCAATACCCAACTAATTTAAACTCTGGTAAAAAAAAAAATGAGCTTAATGTATACAAATAATATTTTTTCATGTAGTCTAAGCCTATATTTTGTCAAATAATCAGAGAAAATTAATATTTAATTATCAACATTGGTTTTTCTTATAAACATTCTAGTCATTAAACATTCTAATCATTGATCCTAAACCACCAGCCTGGTCATATAATAACATTAAGGTATATTCACGCATGTTTCTGGAATAATTAAACCTCTGCTGCAGATTGAGGCGTGCTATCTCATGAGCCTTCTTGTAAGTCACCCATTGACTCTGAAACAGCTTTTAGTTTTTCTTGTTTTACTTTGTATCCCATCCACCTCCTTATCTCCATTGTTTTTTTCTGGATCTCTGGCCTCTTTGTTTTGGATTCAGCATCTACATTTTAGGCCAGCACATCTCTTAATCACACCATTAACGATTTGCCTTCCAGTTGCTACCATATTCTTCACAAGTGTGAGGAACTAAAAACCAGTCTAACCTCAGGTCTTGGGATCAATAGACAGAGATCAATTATCATCTTGCTTTTATTTGCAAGAAAGAGGGATGCTTGTAAAACTTTATTTTAAATTATACCTTCATGATAACTCACTTACTCTATCAATATGCTTTGAGAATTAGCTTTCGGAAAGGCTAGTGCACAGAATATAGGCATGCAGGTTCAGTAGAGACTCTGTAATGGATTTGTACTCTGACTCAGATAAGGATATTGATATTTTTTTCTGTCTTTGTAAAATGAAACAAACAATTCCTGTTCTACTCATGGATACTATTTGGTTCCAGGAATGTAACACAATGTGATATCACACAGAGAGATTCTTCAGCAATAAAATTTACAAAACTATAATAGTCAAGTATGCAGTTATTGGATCATAATTTAAGCAGGCGTATGCTCTTTTATATGCAAAAATATTTATCTTGCTACTAATGTGAGGAACTTTGGATTCTTTATAAGTATAGAATTACATAAAATGACTCTGAAAAGATTGAATGTAATTATCCGATAGTATGTCAATTTTTACTTTATTTATTCATTTATTTATTTATTTTTGCAGTACTGGGAATGGAACCCAGGAGCATTCTACCTCTGAGTGACACCCCCATCCCTATTTTTTATTCTTTATTTTGAAACATGGTCTTAATGAGTTGCAAGGGGCCTTGCTAAGTATCTGAGGCTGATTGAAACCTGTCATCCTTCTGTCTCAGTCTCCCAAACGTTGGACTTACAAGCATGTACCACCATGCCAGGCTGGTAAGTTAAAATTTAACTAATGAAGTTTTTTTTTTCTTATAGAGCCTTTTAGCCAAACATATTTATTGTATGCCTCATTATTGATTAGCTCTAATCGATCATGAAGTATCACATATTAGAGGCCAGTCTCAAAATTTAAGAGATTCTGAACACCTAATATAGATTCTATTTCAAATAAATAGATTAAAAGAGCCAGGGGTGTAGCTCAGAGGTAGAATGCCTCTGAGTTCAATCACTCAAACAAAAAAAACAATTTAAAAAGAACATTGTATAACAGAAGCTTTCCTCATGTTTTTGCACCTGTCTGTAATCTTAGTATTTGGGAGGTTGAGAAAGGAGGATCACAAGTAGAGAACAGCCTTGGCAATTTTAGTGAGACTCTGTTTCAAAATATAAAAACAAAAAGGGTAGAGGTAGAGCTCAGTGGTAGAACACCCCTGGGTTCAATCCTCAATACTATTAAAAAAAAATAACCAAAACAAGCAAATGATTGAAACTTTCTATTAGTATATGTGTACTTACAACTTCTGTTTTAGTCTAGTATAAATTACATTTTTTATTAAATATGCAGCATTATTTTAAAATGGAGTTATTATAAAGTAAAAACTAAAAATTCTAATAGCTGCAGTTCAAGTTTTACAACCTAGAGCTTAGTGGTTCGATGCTTGGTAAATAGAGCACCTCTCTGAGCCTTTTAAATAGTATTTTGAGCTGAGTTAAGTTTATGAGTCAGCTATAAAATTATAATTTGGTTCTGAAGAGGAAACCTCATTTAGTGGCACTCAACAACTTAATATAGTGACCCTAAATCCCAACCTGACTGTTCAGTTATTACAACCCGCCACTATGAAGACTATTAACAGGCCTAATTAAAGCATCAATCACTTATCAGAACCTCAATAATCTCACAATAACTCTTTTTATGGCATTTTTAGCAATTTGCTCTAATGCATGGGTGCCATATATAAATGAATTGGATATTAGAGGCCTTGATAATACTCAGCCATTTGGATGCATTTTCAGGCTGCACACTCACAGGCTCCAGGGAGATTGACCAGGAAACCTTTTAAAAGGGCAGAGTGGAAGGAGAGTTGGTCTACACTTACTACAACCCTGTATTCAGTCAAATGTTTAGAGCCATGTAGGTATTCACACAGAATAATAGAGGCCACTGGAATTTTCAGGTTTATGACTCTTTTGTTTAGGCTGCACTATCCAGAGAAGCCATCTATGTGGAACAAATCAGGTACACAGTGAACACTTTGGACCCACTGTATGGACAAATATTTTGAAGAGCACATTAACACTTTTGACCTGTTTTGTTAATGGATTTGACTTTATAGACTGAATTTCTAGACTGAATGTCTGTCTTGAAAGCAAGTATACTTCAATGAGACAAGTTTGAGGAAAGAATGTAAATCACAGTGGAATGGTATATTTTAGATTACATAATGTAGGTTTTCTATTATTAGCTGAATTAAAAGTTGAGATGTTATATCAAATCATATTTCTCAAACACCATGGCTCCCTGCTTCATATATCCACAGAATATTGGTTAAAAAAAAAAGAAGGGACCAGGTTGGGAGTTAATGACTGCACTAGAATAATAACTATTTTAACTTTTTAATACTGTGATTTGAATGAGGGGCATTTTACCTCCAAGCTATATTCTGATACTTTTTATTTATTTTTTATTTTGAAACAGGACTTCATTATGTTGCTGAATGTCTCACTAAGTTGCAAAGGCTGGTCCTGGTCTCTTACTTGCCATCTTCTTGTCTCAGTCCCTAAGTACACAGATGTGTGCCACTATGTGTGGCTTGAGATAATACTTAATGTGTCTAGAAAATATAGATTTCATTACTGGGTAGAAATGAGGGGATCTGATAGGAGGATGGTATTGACAAGGTGAAGACCTGATGCCTAATCTGATTCTAACAACTGAGTTCTGTTATCAGGGTTCACACTGAATACTGCTAGACAGGAAACACATCATGAGATGTTATTGCAGAAACTGAAAATCTTTCCAAAATAATATTTTTAAAAAGTTGATCACTTGGTTTGACTTTCCATGGCAGCCATTAATCCAAATTGATGCAATGAAGCTGGAAATCTGAAGGTATTAGCATGTGGAAGCTATTTTTAATTACATTTAGGCATTTCCACATCTGAGTGAATTAAATATTTTTCAAAGAAAAAAGGTCAAAGGAACATACAGAGAAGGGCCAGATTTGAGAGAGGAGATGGGTTCGATTTATGGGTAGAAATATATGTCTTGATTATAAGAATGTGGGAGGGGGCAGATTTAATGTAAAGAACTATGGAATGAAGGGCCAGCTTCCCAGAGAGTTCTCTCAAAAGAACAGGGTATCACTAAGATTATGAACACTAATGAAGCTGGGTATGGTGGTGCACAACTATAATCTCAGTGCTTGGGAGGCCGAGTCAAGGTCACAGGTTGGAGGTCAGCCTCAGCAGCTTAGCCAGGTCCTCAGCAACTTAGCAAGACTGTTTCAAAGCTTGGGAGTGAAGCTTAAGGGTAGAGCACCATCTGGTTCAATCATCAGTACCAAATATAACCACAAAATGAATACTATTTTTTCTATTTCTGTTGCTGTAAACAAACAAACAAAAAAAAAACCTTCAAAATTTAAAGGCTTCAACATGACAGATGATTTCTTGCATGGTAAGTCCACAATGTTAGCTCTTGATTGATAGTAATTAGGGACTCAAGGCCGGGCATCGTGGTGCACGCTTGTAACCCCTGGGCTTGGGAGGCGGAGACAGGAGGATCACGCAGGTTCGAAGCCAGCCATGCTGGCTTAAGAGACCCTGTTTCTAAATAAAAATATAAAATAGGTCTGGGAGTGTAGCTTGGAGGTAGAAGGGTTTCCAGGAACCCCAGTACCACACACACACACACACACACAAAAAAAAATAGGGACTCAAGTTTCTTTTATCCCATGGCTTCATCGTCTTTGAAAATATTACTTTCAAATTGTCAAACCCAACTATATCAAGGTGGTAGAAATGCAAAAATGGATTGGGCATACATAACTGCAAATGATTCTGGTCTCAATGAATACAGACATCTGGCATTTGGCATTTTTCTGAACCCTTACCCTGATATAATCTCCATGACTCCAGAATACTAAAGGCAGTCATAATAAAACAGAAAGGAATATTGAGAATTAAAACAGAAAGTTCAAAAGTGTGTGAAAGGGCTGGGTGAGTAGCTCATAGTAGAGTGCTTCCTTGCCTGGTATGTGTGAGACCCTAGGTTCAATCCTTGATACTGCAAATGAAGAAAGAAAAAATTGTAACATAAAAATGAGTGACAAAAGAACAGAAGAATAGATGCTTTGATGTTATTCAGCTTTGGTAAACATAAAATCAAAAAATTAGCCATGCACAATCTGTAATCCTGGTACTTGGGAGGCTGAAACAGGAAGATCACAACTTTAAGTCTAGCCTCAGCAACTTAGTGAGACCCTCAGAAACTTATTGAGACATGGAAACTGTTTCAGAATAAATGATAAAAGGGCTGGGAGTATGCCTCAGATGCAAAATGCCTTTGAGTTAAATCCCTTGTTTCAAAAAAAAAAAAGGAAAAATGACTTTCTTCCTGTTGGTGCATGAGAAATTGATATTTGACTAAAGAGGTCTGGCAGAACCAGATTGGAGTTTTCTTTTATGTTAATGTTCATAAACATTTTATGTAAAGAGTAAAGGCCATATACTCCTATGAAATGAGTATAGGAAAGTAATATTAGCCCTCCTAGTCTTCCTCTGTTCCCAGCTATGCTAAGTTCATCAGTAATAAAATGTACTCCATCGTTTTCCTAATTAAAGTATTAAAATTATTAAGTTACTTTTATCTCAATTCAAAATATCATGGGGGTTATTGTGGAATTCCTTAATTTAGATCTCGATGAGGGGGATTTAGCTGGGATATGGACTAAATATTATATTCTAATTTTACTAGTCTTTTACAAAAAGTATTAATTTGAAAACATGATTCATAAAGTACCATGGGAAACAAAAAAACTGACCTTGCACAAAGTTTTTAAAAAATATTCTGAGTTGATTAACACTTCCAGTTTACAAAATTGCTTATAGTAAAAGCACTCTTAAATCTATTGTCTGATGTTGGCCTCTGACAGCTGGAACATGGATACTTGATATTCAGCCAATGTTGACTGAAGGACCCTAATTTCTATGTGCAGTTGTTCCAGGTGTTCCTGGGACTAAGAACTATACCAGAGACATAATAAAATTTAATTCACTACTAAAAGAAAGAATGGGAAAATTAATTTTTCTTTAGTTAATTCCTTTTTCTTGTTAATAAATTTTTTGTTGACATATTTTTCTGTGAGCATTCAATCTCTATTGTGGACTATCGTTACTGTTGAATAACATCAAATCAGTGCCTAATGTTGCATCCCTAAGTGATAGTGGAAAACACTATTGTAAAGTTGGTCATTAGAGTTAAGGACAGTCATTAATTTAAACCAAAACTATAAAAAGCATGAAATGTCCACGATGGTGATCAGCTCCTTGAAGATATAAGGATAATTGTCCAGGTTTTTTTTTTTAAATACAGTTTTTTAGAAATATATTGTTGGATTTTTTTCTCACTTTTACTCACAGGGGACACTTCTCTTCTCATAGCATAAGGTGACTCATCACAACTTTGTCACGGTGAGTGAGCAGAGGCATAAAGTAGAACTCCAGCATTATCCATCGGCTGTCGCTTCCGTGGAAGGAACTGACACGTCCTCTCATGGACATTTCCTGGACCTAATAATTGGGAAACTCAGGAAGATATTTACTCTCCTATAGTCTCGTGAGTTGACTTCACATAAAATTGTCAGCATGCCTTTTAGAATTGCTTGGAAATGCAAAAATTGCTCTTATTTAGGGAATTAATTCAGATTTTAAGAATTTTATGATGTTTTTTTCTTCCTTTAGGTTATAGAGTAATGTTTTCAGTGCTATTTGGCCTAGAATTTTGTGTATCATGAGAACTTTAAGTCAATTAAGTTTAGTGGCTACCATTAAATAAGAAAAAAATTATTTATTCTTCCAGTCCATATTTTCCAGCCTTCCATTATGGTAAAGTAGAATTACTTTTGTCATTTCTTTCTTTGTATAAGAGCATATTAATTAGGAATTATATAACTAAGAAAGACACCATCATTAAAAATGTTGCTTAAAAAAAACGTAGAATTTATGTTTTGCTCTAATCATGAAGCAATACTGGAATCATATTTTCATGTTACTGTGACCAAGACACTAACTTTTATATTCATTCTCACAAAATTGTTGCTGTAGCTTCAGCTGTCCTATTTGAGTTTTAGATAAAGAAAATTAGGAAGACTAAATATAAATGCTAAATAATTCCTTAAATATGATTCCCTTTAAAGAAAAAAAAATGTTTGAAATCCCTGATTCATAACCTCTAAAAACAATGCCTAAGTCAGAACCACACCCTGTAGGGATCAACACAGCAAATGGAACTGACAAATGTTATCCCTAAACACATGTTGAACACAATGTCAGAAGCAACAAAATTTATGTTATGTCATTAAAGAAGAAATGTGAATGGTTTTCAGCCTACAGCTAGAAGGCTGTGGGAAGATATGTTCTGTTCTCCCTGCCTCCACTCCCATTCACTTCCAGTTCCTTCTCCTGAGTGGTAGGATTGACTTGACTGGCTAGAGGTTGAAACGAATTAAATCTGTAGAATCTATCAGTGTATATCAAGTATATAACATTATTATGAATTTTAAGACCAAGAATTAGAAATCATTCTCATTTTTAACACATTTTATTTATTTTTTCCTGTTTTCTTTTATGCATATAACCAACCTAAGAATTGATGGGAATTGTGCCTCTGAATATTTTATATTCGTATGTTTATAATATTTCCTGTGATCTTCACTCTCAGGCCTCAGGAATGCTTCAATTTAGTGAATATTTACCTACAAACTTTAGTGCTTACAGACATGAATCTCAAACACTGATAACCCTTCTATGCCTTGGGCCTTTTCTTTTTTCTGGGCCATTAGACATCTGCACATACACAGTTTAGTCTCTACTTTATCACTAAATTACCTCCTCTTGCAAAGTAGCCCATTCCTTAGCCCCTTCTTCACTTTTTAATGATTTCACCAGCCTCAAAGTAGAGATTTGACTTGTCCTGCTCCTTTATGACAAACAATGGGGCTGTTTTTCACAGTCTTTGTATTCTTTACAAGTTTCCATTCTCTCTAATATTGCTCTGCCAGTGTGCTTCTTACAATCAGAGTAGAGTGGTCCTTCACTGTCCACAAGTGATTGTTTCTGTGACCTGCTACAGATATCGAAGTCCAAAAAGATGCTCAAGTCCCTTATATAAAATGGCATAGTATTTACATATAACTTTAACATATGCTCCCATATACTTTAAATCATATATAGATTACAAACACCATGCAAATGCTGCATACATTGTTGTTACACTGTATTGTCTATGGAATAATGATAAGAGAAAAAGTCCACACATGTTCTGTACAAATAAAATTTCTTGGTGAATATTTTTTATCCATAGTTGGTTAAACCTGTGGACATAAAAATCAGAGATACAGACAATTAACAATACTATTTTGTTAAATTGCTTTTTCTGCTCAAACACTGTAAATGGTCCATCTCAACCAAGAAATCACTACTGAGTCCCACGGGACCCTTCACAAAGTAGTTTACCACTACACTATTGGAGACCTCTGTACTCTTCACAAGTGTGCATTATTTTCTACACACAACATGAGTTATGGGTTTTTCCAAACCTAAACTGTTCCTTGTGTGGTTCTCCCAGGCTGTGGTTGCATGAAAATCCCACTCCTCCCCTATTTGCTTCTAGTCTCTCACTCACTGAAGAACTCTTCTCCAGGCATCACAGCTGGGTGTTCTCGCTTCTCTGAATATAAAACACTCCCTTCCATCCTCACAGCCCTCTGATCATCTTCCTTGCACTGTAATTATGCACAGCTTGTCTTCATTAACAGCATAACCTTTCCTTGATATTAAGAAATATATTCATTTTCCTCTCCTCTCCACCCTCATCATAATCACTAACTACCAGCCTTGTCCAGTGCATCATCTAGATAATTATTGAGTTACGTTTAATAATCAAATAATTAATAAAGATCATATTTTCTGCTGAGTTTTATTTTTGTATTTTTTTAAAAAGTGTTATTTATTTATTTATTTTGACACTGGAGATTGAACTGAGGGGCATTCTACCTCCAAGCAACACCCCCAAATCTTTTTATCTTTTTATTTTTTATTCTCTTCTCTTTTCTCCCTCTCTCCCTCTCTCTCTCTCTCTCTCTCTCTCTCTCTCTCTCTCTCTCTCTCTCTCTCTCCCTCTCTCTCTCTCTCTCTCTCTCTCTCTCTCTCTCTCTCTCTCTCTCTCTCTCTCTCTCTCTCTCTCTCATTTTCTGAAGCTGGCCTTGAACTTGTGATCCTTCTGTCTCAGCCTCCCAGGTACTGAAATCACAGGCATGCACTACCATGACCAGCTTACTTTTTGAAGATATTTTCATCTCTCTCTTTTGACAACATAGAACTGAGTATCAAATCAAATGCTCACCTCCTGTCAGAAGAATCACTGAGAAGCAATTGCATATAGTGGGGGCTTTCTGACTCTCACATCCTCTAGTCAAATAGAACTTCTAGGCAATAGGAATAAGCTGTGGCATGCATTTAAATAGGAATGTACTTAGAATATTTTTGCAAAAGTAATAGAGATTTAATATTCCTTTCTAGGAAAGATTTAGATGAAATTATTAGATGCACCATGTTGGACAAAGAAAGCTGCACCATGGCAGAGACATAGGAATCCTTGTATAAATATCAGATGTTGGGGCCAGAGTTTTCTCTAATGAAATGTGTTGCCTATAATACTACAGATGATGACAATAAGAAAACATAGTGTAAAATACATTAAAATATCACCACAGAAGCAAGGCATTGAAATAAACACAACTCCATAGAGTAAAAAAAAAATTATTTTAAATAGCTTAAGATTCTACCAGATAAAACTGTTTGTAAAACTGATTGCATGTGAACATATTGAAATATGCACACATCTTCATACTAAAAGTAATATAAATCAAATATATTTTGAATTTTTATGTGATCAATATCTACTTTTCACTCACATATTCTTTTGGTGCCTTTTAGCTTCTAATGACTTTTTATTCAATGAACATTTTTAGTATTAATATTTCTGAAAAAGACTATGTGTGAAATTCCCTTTACGTTATTGGAAGATAGATTGCAATTGCCTGTTTTGTTTAGCACATTTTGCAAAGTATAATCCTCATGTGCAGGTTGTCATTTTCTCTCTTCCTAACAACAATATTCAATACTAGATGTAATTATACAATTCCCCACTTCTAAAATTGAATTTAATGTAGTTTTTACTGTTTTTAACTGATATCTTGTTATCAACTTTACCATTCCTTTTCATTTCTTCCTCTTTTTTCATGTTTCTAAGTTCTCACAATTCTTAGTGTGGTAGAAAACATTAATATAAGGCCAAAACTTACCCTCCTCTGCATTCAAATATATATACACACATATATATTTTAAATGTATACAACTATAGATAAGTGACCTGTGGAGGGTCAGGTATTCAGGTGATGTCCTGTGGAAAAAGTCACAAAGCATAATAGGCCATAAAGTAGATGTAGCCTGCTTAAGAATTTCCCCTTCTTGCTCTTCCCTTATCCAAATTTCTCCCAGGGATCCTGCAATCACTGGCTGTCACGCTTCAGTTTCTGTACAACCACCTGCCTGCTTCTGCCCTTTGTTACAGATCTATAAAATGAAGGCTCACATGGAGCTTGGGGCTTGAATCTTTTCAGAAGCTATCCTAACTTTGGCCTGCCAGTGTAATAAACTTCCTCCTTTCCACCCTAACTGGTGTCGGGTCAATTATTTCATAGAATTTCTACAACATTTCTGGAGGCCCTGGTAAGATCTTTTCACCAAGATCCCTCTTGGTCAGGGGCAGGCCCTCCCAGACTCTGAAGTTTACCAGGGATCCCTGGAATCTGGAAGTGTGCGCCCGTGACAATATTCTGGGGTTCCCTTCTTGTGGGCCGAGGAAGACTGAAGCAACCTGGACTGGAAGTTTTCAGAAGAAAGAAGACAATATTGCAAATGTCCAAGAAAGGTAAGCGCCCCTGGGCTAATTAGGTATAGTGGAAATCCATCACAGGAAGGCTACAGAGGGCCTGATCACCCTGCTGGAGATTGCATCCAAACCTTGATGTGTTTTTCAAGGTGAAACTAACTTACATCTGTAGTCTTAATGTATATGCCAATGCAGCCTAGAAGTTGGTTTTCATTTGGAAAAGAAAGAGTAGGAATTTAAAATGGAAATGTATAACTTCTGAATGAATGGTGAAAGAATGTATGAGTAACTAAAATTGTCTCATGGCTTGGTGGCTATGGGATCTGATTGGGCCCTAACCTGTATTTCTGCTGAAAGTTGTTTCACCTTAGTGGGCAATCATCACCACTCTGTAAACAAGGGGTGACCAAGCATGGGGTTTATATGTGTTGCTCCATGATAAGATTTTACTAAGTCTTCAAGCCAGGGCTAGCTGGGCAGGCATCTGCTTGACGGAAAGACTTGTTCTCTTCAACATCCCCCATCCTGTACACCACACAGGAATAGGTACATACAAACTCCCCTTATTGTTAGGACACCCCTTTCTTCCTCCAGATGGCCATGGGTTCAACACACTCCCAATGTCCAACTCACACAATTCTCTAAGCCATGCTTGACAATTTTAAGCTGGGTTTTTCTGGGGACTACAGAGTAGAGCTAAGACCTACTAAGCTCAGAATTCTGCATGAGATCTACTGGCCATTGTTCCATGTCACCTAATCTTTAGATAGGACTTTGGACTTGGCACTTGTCCAAGAAATTTACATACTTTCATGGGGCCTCTTGGCAATCCCCACTGATTCCCATACATGGATTTTTGGTATCTTCTGGTCTTTAACCCCTCCCCTTTTCCAATGGATCCACTCTAGTACTTCTTTGATCCATTTCTCTCAAACTTTCTGGCACAGAACTTTTCTTTTCTACTACCTGTTCCATGACACATACTTTATATCTCATATTTCTAAATAAGATTCTTGAAAAATTAAATTAGATGCTTCTTCCTGGATTCATTTTTCAGGATGATTTATGAATCAATTTTGGAAACCTCACAATGAGTTAAGATTGAAATGGGTTGATATGTGTCCCCTGCTTTGATACAGACTAAGCAGTGGGAGAGTGTCAAGGGAAAATCCACTAATATATTTCACGTTTAGGTGGTCAAAGAGTTGTCTACACAAACAAGACATTCACAGTGTTTACAACAACGGTGAAATTTCCAAGCCTCCTCTGTGGAATCATCCCACACATGCAGAGTTAAATTGAAGGAAACCAATGCGAGTGATAATAAAGCATCCTAGGAATACAAGTTTTATACATTTCTTTTTAGCTTAGAATTATAATGCAATCTTGCTCGATCCAAAAGTATGCATTGGCTATGTCTACTTCAAACTAGTTGTAAGGAGTATCAAACCTGATCATCCCAAGCCAGCTCCTTTGCCAGCCCCTAAAGAAGATGAGGTTAGGTTGGGTGTGGTGGTGCACGCTTGTAATCCCAGTACTCGGGAGGCTGAGACAGGAGGATCGCACAGGTTCAAAGCCAGCCTCAGCTACTTAGTGAGGGTCTCAGCAACTCAGTAAGACCGTTTCCAAATAAAGTATAAAATAGGTCTGGGAGTATAGCCCAGAGGTATAAAATCCCCTGGGTTCTACCCTCAATACTCCCCCAAAAATAAATTTTTCAATAAAAAATCTTAAAATAAAGACGAGGTTATGCTTGACTGCTGGAAACAAAAAACAAACAAACAAAAAAAACACAAGGGAACTTATCAACATCACTTCCAAGGTGGTTGGAAACCAAGAGGCCACCAATATAAAAGAAAGGGATCAAGAGAGACCAGAGGCACAAATCTTCTCAGTTGTCAGGAGATACACTTGAGCTGCAACTATGGATCCATCTGAGCCCCAAACAGAAACAAAGGGAAGAGATGCAGAGCTCTGGCCCCATATGTAGACTTCTGACATTAAGTAATTGGATTGGGATTCTGAGTCTGATTGAGAGTGACTGGGCTCAATTGTGATAGGCCCCCAAGAGCCCGTGGTCAAAACTGATCTTGGAGCCAAACCATAGACTTTATTCTAGATACTGGGATAGCTATTTCTACTGTGACCACTGCCAGAGAGACACATAAAGGACTCAGTCACCATCATTGGAGCAATAGGATCCACTAAGAAATACCAATTTTATGGACCTCAAGATTGCACAGTAGGGGGCCAACAAGTCCATCACAGGTTCCTGTATGTGTCTAAAGCCCCCAAACTCTTATTAGAGAGAGTCTTATTATCCCAACTAGGCACCACAGTGACTACTGATTTGGGCCCCATGACCAGCTTCAACTCTTTGCTGGTGCTGACATTAGAAATTCACCCAGAAGAAGATTGGAGGCTTCATCCGGAAAGGAAGACAGAAGGAACCAGAGAAGCTTCTGCTTATATGGACTGGTACTTAGAAGGATTTCCCCACATCTGGAACATAAAAGGGGAAATCAGACTAGTGAAAGACCATCCATTAATAGTGGTGGCAGTAAAGCCAGGTGCCAGCCCAGTGAGACCAAAGCAGTTTCCAATCTAACTTGAAGTCCATCTGGGGATAGTGCTTCATACCAAGGACTTAAAGAGAGAGGAGTATTATTTCCACGGAACATCCCTTTGCTCCCAGTAAAGAAACCAGAGACTTGAGACGACCAGCCAGTACAGGATCTCTACAGAATCAATACACCCTGTGGTCCTCAACCCTTACATTCTACTGTGTCTGACACCTCCAATGGCTGCTGTTTTCACATGCCTAGATTTGAAAGATACTTTTTTCTCTGTCTGGGACTAGCAGAAATGAGCCAGCCTCTATTTGCTTTTGAATGGGAGTACCCATAGACTAGAGCAAAAGGACAATTAACCTGAATGTGTCTTCTCTAAGTGTTAAAAATACAATCTCCTCTTCCATCTTCTGAGAGGCCCTGGCAAAAGACTTAGAAAATTGCTGACTCGCTGGGTGCACCATCCTGTAGTTAATTGACAACCTGTTGCTGGCTTCTCCCAGGAAGGAGATTTGCCAAAGAGGCACACTGAAGAACTGCCATGCTTCTCACAGGATACAAGCTCTCCAAGAAAAATTCTCAGCTTTGCTGGAAAGAAGTAACCCACTTGGGGTATTACCTAAGCAGGGAATAGAGAAGGTTGAGAGAATAACAGAAGTAAATGATTACTCAGTACCTCTGCCCTTAAAAAAAAAAAAAAAAAAAAAAAAAAAACTCAGAGTTCTTAATAGCAGATGGATTCTGAAGGCTCTGGATTCCAAAGTTCTCTGCCATTGCAAAGCCTCTCCATGGAGCCCTCCATGGGCCCATTAAGGACCCCCTAAAATAGAAAAATGAGGAAGATGATACTTTCAACTAATTCAAGAAAAAACTGAGGCCCCTGTGCTGGTGCTCCCAGATATCACCCACCCCTTCAATCTCTACATACATAAAAAAGAAAAAGTTGGATTAGTAGTCTTAACCCAATGGCTAGGCCCATGAAGGAGACCTGTAGCACACCTATCCAAAAGGCTGGACCCAGTAGCCTCAGAATAGCTCCCTCTTCTGTGAGTGCTGGAAGCCACAGTGGTGCTAGTACAGGAAGCAGACAAACTCTGGTACAAAATATTACCATTAAGATGTCACACCAGATCACCTCACTGTTAAATGAGACTGCTAGCCTATTTAACTGCTAGAACCACAAGAATGAGTGGCCTAGTATCAAGCCATCTTAGGGGAAAAAAAAACTCGCATATGAACCCTAAATTTAGCTACATATCTTCCTGAAAAGGGGGAAAACCCCTCCATACATGGGAAGAGAGATCTTGGAGGAAATCTCCTCCTGGCTTGACTTAAAGAATGAAATGCTCCCTAACTCAGATATGGAGCTCTTTACCAATGAGAGCTGTAGCTTACAAAATGAAGAGTATTGTACTGTGTACACAGTAACCAAGGAAGACAAGATCACAGAGAAAGACCAGCTACCAAACCACTGGTCTTCCCAGGAAGCCAAACATTGTGCGTTAATTAGAGCACTCTCCTTCACAGAAGGAAAATGGGCGATGGTTTACACTGACTCTCGCTATGTCTTTGCTACTCTGCATCTTATTGGAGCAATATATCAAGAAAGAGAACTGCTAATTTAAACAAAGAAATTAAAAATAGTGGCCAAATTCTCCAACTCCTAGACACTGTCTGGGCCTTACACACCATAGCAGTAGTACTTTGTCAGGCTCAAACAAGAAATCAAGACCAAGTGAGCCAAGGCAATGGGCTGGCAGATGAGGCAACTAAACAGGCAGCCTTTCAGAGGGACACAATTAAGAAAGTGTGTTTCATTAAGACAGAAGGATCATGGTTTCTAGGACAGCCTCAGCTACTTAGTGAAACTCTCTGCAACATAGTGAAACCTTGTTTCAAAATAAAGAATAAAAAATAAGGCTGGAGGTGTAGCTCAGAGATAGAATGCTCCTGGGTTCCATCTATAGCACTGCTCAAAATTAAGAAATAAAAAAGAGAGAAAGTGTGTTTCACACTCCCATTGCCTCCAAAATAGCCCTTTATACAAGCCAGAAGAGAGAGAAAAGGCAACTGACCAAAAGACAACTGAGGACTCAGAAGGCTGGAAAGATAATAATCCCAAGGGGGATCACACATCTGGTCTGGTAAGCTCACAAAATGACTTATTTGGAAAAACTGCTTTACAAGACTTGCTACAAAAATACCTGATGACCCCACTGCTGGTTGTGTTGACTCAGCAGGTCAGTAAGGATTTTATGTAATATACATGAAATAATCCCAGGCAGGAACCCTGAGCCCCACTGTTGTCAGAGAAATTGGGGTCCTATCCACTTGAGCATTTAGAGGTGAACTTTATAGACATACAATTAAATACAGGGTACCAATATCTGCTGGACATAATATGATTTTTTTCAGGCTAGGTAGAAGCTTTTCCACCCACTTAGAAAGGGCCCAAGAAGTATCTTGAGCCCTAGCCAAAAAAGTCATCCTGCATTTTGGAGTTTCAATGAGCATCAGATCAGAAAACAGCTCAGTCTTTGGTGGTAAAGTCATTCAACAGCTATCTAAGGCAGTGGGGCTAACCTGAGACTTGTATACAAGGTGCCATCCTCAATCCTCAGGCCAACTTGAAAGAATGGACCAAACTCCTAATATGGCAATGGGCAAACACTACCCAGAGACAGCCTCTCCTTGGCTAGAGATTCTGCCACTTATATCATTTAGGGTACTCTGCACTCACCCTCTGAAATCTTGTTCAGATGTCATCCTCCATTACTTCAGGCACTCAAAAGGACCTCCAATAGTTCAGAGAAACTCGCCTCTAGTGATTCTTAAAAGCCCTAACAAACACTGCCAAAGAGATTACTGAACTTAAACCTGCCTCCTCTTCTGATGGTTCAAGACACTGTGCATTCCTGGCATATTGGGGACTGGGTTTAGATAATAAAAATACCAATGCAGGATAGTCTAGTCTCCAGGTAGAAAGGATAATATCAAGTTATTCTCACTCTTTCCTCAGCCCTTAAAGTTGTAGTTTTCAAGCTGTGGATCCACCATTTCTATGTGAAGGTGACTTCTTTCCCAGGAGAGACCTGGGCAATGGTTGCAGATTCCCAGACTCCCAATGACTAAAGAGATCTAAAAAGAAAAACCAGGATAAGGACTCTCCATGAACTCCTATAATTCATTCCCTGCTCAGAAATTTCCCCTTTTTGCCCTCCTCATATCCAGAATTCTTCCAGGATCCTGCAATTACTGGCTGTCATGTTTCAACTTCTGTTATCCCACCTGCCTGATTCTGCCCTTTGTTACAAATCTATAAAACAGGAGTTCACATGGCATTTGTGGCCAGTCTTTTCAGGAGCTATACTAACTCTGGCCTGCTGCAAGTGTAATAAACTTTTTTTTCTACCATAACTTGGAGTGGTTCAATTATTATAGAGAATTTCTGCAACACTAGAAAATGTGATTCCATTGAATCTGATTCTGAAATTATTTCAGCATGGTTATAGTTATAGTAGATATAGAATGACACCTTAAAGAGCTCATAAATTTGTGTTTGGTGTTGATGGAATTGAGTCATGAATGTTGTAATCCCAACAATAGATAAATTTATTGTAATGAATTTACCTGGGTGGTGGCCTATACCAGTAGGTTGGGGATGGAGAAGGTGGGTCCCTGGGGGTACAGCCTTGGGGATTATATATGGTTTCTCCTCGTCCTGATCTCTCTTTTGCTTCTGGCCATCATTATCTGAGGAGCATAGCCCATGTGCTCTCTCTTTCTTTCTCTCTCTCTCTCTCCACTTCCCCCTACCATGCCTTGAGATTCATAGTCCCTGACTTCTGAAACTGAACAAATAAATTTTTCTTTAAGTTATGTGGTCAAGTTCTTAGATTACAGCTATGAAAATACTAACAGGGGTCATATCCTAAAACTTGACAGGGAGATCCCATGATTTATATCTCACTTAAAATTTCATATCTATTGGTAAAATTAAACAAAATCTGCGAATGAACTACATTTTCAATGTACCATGATTCAACTATAAAAAGTACTCACTCCTTTTGCTAGAGTTCTTATAAAAGAATGGTTATTTTTTTCTTTTTATTTTTCATGACATATTAGAAGTTCCCTTGATATTTGACTTAAGGCTTAGCAGGAAATAGTGTATGCATTTGTGAAAAACTGAGATACCTCAATATAGAATATTTGTCACAATAAAATGGTTTTCTGTAGTTGAGGTTTTATCGATTGATTCTTACAAATCTTGTAGAGCTAAAAATAAATATTGACAAATGGAAGACCCCAATTATATCCTCTATTGAAACTAATGCTATAAGAACATTTTTTAGACAGGGTATTAGTTTGCTTTGTTAAGCAAACCCTTTAGGAGCATGAAGAAGGAATAAGAGGAATATAAAGAATAAAATAGAAACACTGCATTACTCCAATAAGAATGAGAAACAAAATTATTCTTTTTTCTTTTTCTTTTTTGGTACTAGAAATTGAACTCAGCGAAATTCTACCTCTGAGTTACTCAGCCAACCTATTGTATTTTTATCTTGTAACTGAGTCTCACTAATTTTCTGAGGACCTGGCTAAGTTGCTGAGGTTATCTACAAATCTGAAATCCTCCTGCCTCAGCTTCCCAAATACTGGGTTTACAGGCATGCACAATTATACCTGACTGAGGAACAAAATTTTAGTAGCATAAAATAACTCCATATCTTTACTTCTAAAGGAGGAAAAGGCCCCCCTTTATTTTTAGGGTGCTGTGAATTGCACTGACTAAAACAAACAAACAAACAAACAAACAAACAAACAAAAATCTAAGAAGAGGAAAACTAACAGAAGTGTATTAATCTTTACATCTGCTTGTTGGGGAAGCAATCAGCTAAAGCAACTCAAAGGAGTAGTTAAATCTTGAGTTGATCCACCATTTTAACCAGAGAACAGAAGATGTTTAGAGAAGTGAGATGACACAGGAAAAGAGCATCGTGTTTCTTGGGACCAGGAACTGTGGGATGGGAAATATATGAGAAAGAATAGGTAATGTCGATTAAAAAATACTGATGTTGTTTTGATATTTCTGATGTCAGTCTCTGTCCTGATAAAAGTCTAGAGCTGTCTCTGGTGACTGAGTTTTATCGCTATAAATATTACAGGGAGCAGCATTCTAATTTGGTATGTTTTGCTGATGCTTTATAACTATACAGTAGTAACTGAGAATAGTTTCTTCTCAGGATGTAAAGAAGTCAGTATCAGACCCAGACAGCCATATTGGAATCAGTATACTTCTATATTCCTTAAAGCAGGTTTTGACTGTGAAAATAACAAAAACAGTGTCATTAAAAGTGGCTCCTTGCAAGGCACAGTGGTGTATTCCTGTAATCCCAGTGCTTGGGAAGCTGAGAAGGAGAATCACGGGTTCAAGAACAGCCGAAACAACTTAGTGAGACCCTTAGCATCTTAGTGAGATACTGTTTAATGTCAACCACTAAGCCAAGCATGGGAGGGGGGGATAGGGAGAGAACAGGGTGGGGATCGGGTAGGGGCTGACTGGGCGATGTGTGCATGTATGTCTACAAAAGTTTGTATCCCACTATGATGTATGAATACAGTGCACCAATTAAAAATAAATATGAAAATAAAATAAAATAAAATAAAAAATATGTCTGGGGTGTACCTCAGAGATAGAATACCCTTGGGTTCAATCCCCAATACCCCTCCTCCCTGTAATTTAAAATGACCCTTTTCCTTTTTTTCCTATTAATTATTAAGGCAACTTGAAGAGGGAGAATGCCCTACCAAATATTTTTGTAGAAATCTATGAAGCTATGAGATTATCTCAGCAAAATTATAGGAAACAAATTTTATTACAAAAAACCCTTAATATTTATACCATCTATACTTTGTAGTTGTGGTTTAACTGAAGAATGTAAAAGTGTCCTAGAAGCAATAAGTCGCTGTATGTTTCTGCATATGACAAGGTATAAATTGAGATGGTTCCAAGATATATAGCATTGAGAGGAAGACCTAGTTCTTAAACATGATCAACATATTTAAAATTTTTTTTGTGTGGTACTAAGGGTGGAACCCAGGGATTTTTCTACCTCTGGGCTATACTCCCAGACCTATTTTATACTTTGTTTGGAAACAGGGTTTCACTAAGTTGCTGAGAGCCTCACTAAGTAGCTGAGGCTGGCTTCGAACCTGTGTGATCCTCCTGTCTCTGCTTCCCAAGAGCTGGGATTACAAGCATGTACCAGCACTTCCAGCTTGATCAACATATTTTAGAAAAAAAATTATCTACTTTGAGTTTTCATCAGTGTATTCTAGAATTTCCCTTTCTCAAGAATGCCACCTAAACAATAAATTTATTCCTGAGTCTAATAGTAGCAACACTTTCATCCCTCAATTTTGTATGTAAATACTTGTGGCCCATTTTCCAACACTGTAGCTACTAGCCACATGTGTATAGTCCAAATTTAGATGTCCTATAATTTAAAATTACAAACCAGATTTCAAATCCTTTTAATAATATTTTCTTAATAATGCTAATCATTAAAGTAAAATACCTCATTGATAATTTTATATTGATTAAATCTTGAACTAAACACTTTTATGCATTGAGTTGATACATTATTAGAATTTATGTGTTTCTTGGGAATCTTTCCAAAAAAACTGAAGTCAAAATATTATATTGATACATACATGTTTATGTTTATTTATAAAAATTTATAGTAACCAAACTATGGAACCAATCTAGGTGTCCCTCAAAAGTTGAATGGGTTACAAAAATGTAGTATATACACAAATAAAATTTTACTCAGCCATGAAGAACAGATTATGTCATTTGCAGGAAAATAGGTGACATTATAGAATATTATGCTAAGTGAAATTAGCCAGCCTCAGAAAGTGATGGGTCATAAGTTTTCTCTCATAGGTGGAACCATAGAGAAACTAGAAAACAAAATATAATTTAGATAAATAAGGAGATACCAGTAGAATAGAGGTAAAGAATTTGTGAGGGCAGTGGGAAAGGGAAAAGGGAAGGGGAGACTTGAAGAAAACAGTCCAGTCTGAACAATTTGATGTATGTTGGTGAAGCTTTCAATGTTAACTTTAATATTATGGATGAGGAGGGGAGGGAGCTGAGTGAAATCCAGAGGGAAATGCACTGTGTACTGTGTGCATGTATGTTTCTATAACATAAAACCTAAATATGAGGTATGATTACAATGTTCAAGTATATTTTTTAAAATAAATTAAATGAAATCCAATATTTAAAAATGAATTTACTAATTTCTTTTTAGTATGCCAACTATCACACTTAAAATTACACACATGTTCACAAAGACTCTCCTTTCACCAAAATTTTAGCCAAGCTCCTTTGAGTCCTCTCTTAGGCATGAAGTCTGACTCTGTGGACCCCAGCTTGAAAATGGAGACCCCATAGTACATTAGAAAATATATCCCACCCTGGTATCTGACTACCCATGATAGTTTATCACTCTGACCCACTTCCATCAATAATCCTATCAATTAGTTTTGGCCAGAAACTCCTTCATGTTACCTTTCAATATTGTTTTTTTTTTTTTTTTTTATCAGCTGCCCCTCATCCTACTCTTTCCTTATGAATTTACTTCTGTCCTTGTTGGATCAGAATTGATCCCCCCATTGCAAAATGCAATAAACGCAACTTAGAGTTCATTTTGAATAAAGTCTGTTTTACCATGTCATATTTTAAATGGTGACTTTCTCTGTATTTGTATGTAATCATACTGATATTTATCTTTCCTTTCATACGATTCTTTCTCAAGTTGGTATATACACATTGGTAAATAGCTACTGCTGGAGCTATCATTGAAAGAATTATAGTGAGATATTAGAAAAGCCTAAACTGGCTTGATTTACTTTTGTCTCAAAAGGCTTTATCTAAAATTTCCATAACATAATGGTTAAGAGTTTATTAAAATTATTGTCACCTACTTATCACTCTTCTTAGTCTCAATTCAACAAATTGTTCTTAACTTCTTCAATATGAGACATAGACAATGTGAAGAGAAAACATTGTTATTTAGAGACTTCTGGAGACAAACAGGATCTTTAGAGAAAACTGAAAGTCTCACTTTGCTTTTCCAGCTGGCATGAATGGTAGTCATGTCTATCCAAATGTAGCCTACATTTTCCTCATTATAAATGAGCTTGTGGATCAAATCATAAACAGGATACCATGGAGTTAAGAAAAATAGCTATAGAAAACAAAAAATATCGAGTTTGGTTTTCTCAAATATCCTATTCTGCAATGTACACATCTAAATGAACATTGAAGACAAGAAGGCAGATTTCTCTATCAGGGAAAGAAGAGTGAGCTAGCCTTTGGAAAGATGCTCAGGGGAAAGAGGGAATGAAGGAGAGAGATAAATGGGGCTGTGAATGAGAAAAAATTTAAGTGTACCCAAGCCACCAGCACAGATTTATCTCAAGGATGTAGTTCCTGTCCTCTCCTTGAACTCATAGCATCCTAGAAGCAATACGAGACTAACCTCACAAAAGGCTTTTGCTCCAAATAACAGATTCACTCAATTTGGGTAAATTTAAATATTTATTAAAGAAGCATTAGCTTTTTGGGTGATTAATGTCTGATTCTTGGGTTGAAAACAGAAAGCTGGGCATGGTGGCTCATGATTGTAATCCCAGTACTTGGGAGGCTGAGACAGGATGATTGCAGATTAGAAGCTAGCCTTAACAACCTATCGAGGCCCTCAACAATTTAATGAGACCCTGTTTTCAAATAAGAAATAAAGCTGGGCTGGGGTTTAGCTCGGAGGTAGAATACCTCTGGGTTCAATCCCCAGTGCCACAAAGAAAGACAGAAAGACAGAAAAAAAGAAAGTTAGTTCACAAGAAAAAAAAAAGTGAGAGAATTTGAACCAGGAAATATATACTCTTGACTAGCTATTTTAATTCTTTGTAAGTGCAAATATTGCCTAAGCTTAGGAACTGTCTTAATTTAAGGATACAGATACTATAATTGTATAAGAAATATTTTCTATAAATCTAACATTTTACTTAGAGGATCTCAGTACCAAGCCATATAACTGGCAGCAGATGACTAGAAACAACTGCAAATCTGTGGTCCTTTGAGAGTTGAGCTTATTTTTCTCCTACAAGTCTTTTTAGAATTGTGAATGTCTCCAGAATGCTAGTGGGTATGAGACCAATATAATTTGGCAGATATAACTCTCTTTTTGCCTAGAATAATACCCTATCATTCTCTCTGAAAATTCTGGCTTTCACCCTTAGTCCTGGCACCCATTACTTGCTGTCTTTCCATAATGGAGCCCTGTATTTACTGAAAGAGAGATGATCCAGTTTACCATAGAGGGTCCCAGAAGGAAACAGCGAGGAGCAGGTGTGTTTTATCTCAAGCTCAGCAGGCTTTATGCAGTGGCTTCCTCCAGCAGCCTGATCAGCTGTGCAGCACACATAGTGTGGAGGCCAGAACCAGGAGCATTAGTACATGTGCCCATGTAACTGGCCACCATAGCAAGCTGCTGCTCACAGAATCTCTTGCTTCTTAAAAATTGCCACATCAGAGTGAGCCTCATTTTCTTATACCCACCAAACCACCCAAGATTCCTTGTTCTCTTTTTCTAGAAGAAGAAACTTCAGAGACATTAATTTGCTAAAATGATTATCTGGGGGTTATACTAAATTATATAAACCCAGATATAAATTACTTTATATCAAGTAACTTGCATACTTGATTTTCATATTAGTTTGGGTTATCCAAAGGTAAACATTGAAGCAAAGATGTCTCTTAGGTAGTTTAGTTTAAAAGTGAAGGAATCAACCAGGGTTGGTGGTTGATTCCAGTAATTGGGAGGCTGAGACAGGAGAATGGAGCATTTGCAGTCAGCCTCTACAATTTAGCAAGGCCCTCCACAATTTAGGAAGACCTTATTGCTAAAAACAAAATAAACAAAATGTAGCTTAAAGGTAGAATGCCCCTGAGTGTTCAATCCCTAGCACCACACACACACACACACACACACACACACACACACAGAGAGGGAGAGAGAGAGAGAGAGAGAGAGAGAGAGAGAGAGAGAGAGACGGAGAGAGACGGAGAGAGAGAGAGGAAAGTCACTCAGTAAAGGATAAGAAATATGTCTATGTCTCATCTTGCCGGGCATGGTGGTGCATGCTTGTAATCCCAGCATTCGGGAGTCTGAGACTGGAGGATCATAGTTCGTGGACAGCCTCAGCTACTTAGTGAGGCCCTCTGCAACTTAGTGAGATGCTGTTTCAAAATAAAGAATACAAAATGGGGCAGAGTGTGTAGCCCGAAGGTCAAATCCTCCTGGGTTCCATACGCAGACCCACGAGAGAGAGAGAGAGAGAGAGAGAGAGAGGGGGGGGGGGGAGGGAGGGAGGGAGGAAGGGAGGGAGGGAGGGAGGGAGGGAGAGAGAGAGAGAGAGAGAGAGAGAGAGAGAGAGAGAGAGAGAGAGAGAGAGAGAGAGAGGAATATGGCTCATCTTTTACAGAGACTCATTATTATCAGCCAGCCAGCTCCCTCTATGGGTCAGTGAAGTATAATCCAGCTGGGGAAACACTCAGAGCTAGCATGATGATTATGCCTCCAAATCATCACACAAGGGATGATGTGGGTTTTGTTGTAAGCAACATTCCCAAGTGGTCCTAATTCCCCTGTGCTTAGTATGCTAAAATTTGCTCATTAGCAAGAGAAAGACCTCAGGCAGAGGATGACTGTTTCTTTCCACTGGAAGTCAGATGAACTTGTGCCAGATTAAGAAAGCTCAGGAGCTATTAGAAAGGAATCTACAATCTGTGACAGTTTTGCCCTCAATTCAATGATTGAATTAAACAAGAAACCCTCTGTAGGGTAAGGAACATTTTAGACTGGTCTAGTTCATATGCATTTTGTAAAACCAAATTATACAGATGAGCAACTTGTGACAGGTTTACTTGCACCCCCACTTGTTTTAGCTGTTTCTCTTTCCTAGTGGACACAGGAAACTAATGGCTTAAAAGTCTGTTTCTTTGTTACTCTTTAAAACTAGGCTTTGCTGCAAAGCTATCTAACATTCCCTAATATAATTAATTGGTATTTGATTGCTTTAAGAAGCAGATTCATAGCTGGGCATGATCGTGCAGGCTTGTAATCCCAGCATTTGGGAGGCTTAAACAGGAGGCTCACGGGTTCACGGCCAGTCTCAGTTACTTAGTGAGGCCCTCTGCAACTTAGTGAGACCCTGACTCAAAATAAAGAATAAAAAAAAGACCTGGGGTGTAGCTTGGAGATAAAATTCCCTGGGTTCCATCCCCAATACTGTAAGAAAAAGAAGCAGATTCAAAATGTGATAGAAAAATTATCTTAATATTTATAGCCAGAGGCATATTTTCTGACATTCATATGGCATCTTTTATTTACCCATATCTGCGACATTAGCCTTCCTTGATCCCTTCCTAAAAGTATTTTAGCCATGACTACTCACAACACTTTTGTGAATATTTATAAACATTTTCTTTCTCATAAAATTCCCTATCTCATGGAACTTATTTGATTAAAATAGCATTTTACAGGCAAAATTCAATGGCTCACAGATGCTTTCCATATATTCCAAGTTATTTATCCTATATGTATTTGTGTATTCTGATGTATATGTGGGAAACTTAAACAGTTAAATTGCTATAGAAACATATCTTAGAAGCAAGTTTTGTTCTTATCTTTCATTTTATATTATTTACATGGTCTCTTTTACAGTAGAGACACCAAACAGTACTTCTTTGATCCATTTCTCTCAAACTTTCTGGCACAGAACTTGTGTTGTCTACTACCTGTTCCATGAAACATACTTTATTTATTTATTTTTATTTATTTTATTTATTTATTTATTTTTTTTTGGTGGTACTAGGGGTGGGACCCAGAGGCTTTCTACCTCCGGGCTATACTCCCAGACCTTTTTTTTATATTTTATTCGGAAACAGGGTCTCACTAAGTTGCTGAGAGCCTCACTAAGTAGCTGAGGTTGGCTTCAAACCCATGCCATCCTCCTGTCTCAGCCTCCCAAGCGCAGGGATTACAAGCGTGCGCCACCACGCCCAGCCATGACACATACTTTATATCTCATATTTCTAAATAAGATTCTTGCAAAATTAAATTAGATGCTTCTTCCTGCATAAAAATTGTTGCCTTTTTTGGATTCATTTTTCAGGATGATTTATGAATCAATTTTGGAAACCTCACAATGAGTTAAGATTGAAATGGGTTGATATGTGTCCCCTGCTTTGATACAGACTAAGCAGTGGGAGAGTGTCAAGGGAAAATCCACTAATATATTTCATGTTTAGGTGGTCAAAGAGTTGTCTACACAAACAGGACATTCACAGTATTTGCAACAACCGTGAAATTTCCAAGCCTCCTCTGTGGCATCATCCCACACATGCAGAGTTAAATTGAAGGAAACCAATGTGAGTGATAATAAAGCATCCTAGGAATACACGTTTTATACATTTCTTTTTAGCTTAGAATTATAATGCAATCTTGCTAGATCCAGAAGTATGCATTGGCTATGTCTACTTCAAGCCTGGGTCTCTGGAGGCGCACTAGTCTGTGGCAGGACAATCATAAACTAAAAGATAAATGTCTGAGCCTCTTTTTTGTGTGTGTGGTACTGGGGATGGAACCCACAGACATTCTACCTTCAAGCTACATCCCTAGTCCTATCTTTTAGTCTTTATATTTTTTGAAACAGGGTCTCACTGAGTTACTAGGGGCTTCGCTAAGTAGCTGACTTAGATTATTTAAAATGTTTATTATTACTGTAAAACTCTATCAGAAGTATGAAATTACATGTCATAGACAGGGGAAACATCTGCAGAACACATCTCCATTAAGGACTTTTATCCAAAATATTACAAAGAACCCTTAAAACTCAACAGCAATAAAATAAACAATTTTTTTTGTGTGTGTGGTACTGGGGTTCCTGGAAGCCCTTCTACCTCCGGGCTATACTCCCAGACCTATTTTTACATTTTATATTTGGAAACAGGGTCTCCTAAACCAGCGCGCGCGGCTGGCTTCAAACCTGCGTGATCCTCCTGTCTCTGCCTCCCAAGTGCAGGGATTACAAGCATGCACCACCACGCCCGGCAAAATAAACAATTAAAAAAAAATGGCTAAGCTCTTAGCAGATGCCTTACAAAGAAAATATGCAAATGGAAAATAAATATATTAAAACATGCTCCACAACACATCATCAAGCAAATAATAAAATTTACTTCAATGAGAAACCACTACATATCTATTAGGAAGGTCAAATTTTGGAACTGACAACATTAAAATGCTGGTAAGGATGTAGAACAACAGGAGATTTCATTCATTACTAGCAGGAATGTGAAACAGTACAACTGCTTTGGAGCTTTTGCAGCGTCTTATAACACTAAACATTCTTTTGTCCTATGGTTCAGCAATCTGCTCTTTGGTATAAAACCAAATGAGTTGAACATTTATGTCAACATGAAAACCTGATTATTTATGTGTATAGAAACTATATTCATAGTTTGTTCATAATTACAAAAACTGGAAGCAGTCTAGATGCCCTTCAATAGGCAAGTAGATAAACAAACTGAAGTACATACAGACACTGGAATATTATTTAGTTCTAAAAAGAAATGAAGTATAAAACAAATCAAGGAAGCTGGGTGTGGTGGCACATACTTATAATCCCAGAACTTGGGAGGCTGAGACAGAAGGACTGCAGGTTTGCAGCCAGCCTTTGCTACTTAGCAAAGTAAAAAAATAAAAAAATAAAAATAAAATAAAATAATAAAATAAAATAAAATAAAAATAAAATAAAATAAATACATTTTTTTTCAAAATAAAAAAATAAAAAATAGAGCAGGGTGTAACTTGTAGGTAGAATGTCCCTGGGTTCTATCCCAGTACTACAAACAGAAAGAGAGAGAGAAAAAAAGAAAATATAAAGGAAACTTAAGTAGATATTACTAAATATAAAAAGACAATCAGAAAACACTACACAGTATAAGATTCCAAATATATAGAAACAGAGCTATAATGTGCTGGTAGACACTTGTAATCCCAGTACTCTTAGTGAGAATCTATTTCGAGATGAAGAATAAAAAAATAGTTCCAGTACCACAACACAAACAAAGCTATGGAAACTGTATAATATTAGTGTTCATCAGGGGTTAGAAGGAGAGAAGGATGAATAGCTAAAGCACAGATTTTTAAGATAATGAAATTATTCTGCCTGGCACTATAATGAATATATACATTAATACAGGTCTACTGAATGCACAACATGAAGAGTGAGCTCTAATGTTAACTATGGCTTTGGGTAATAATGATTTATCAATACAGTTTCATCATTTTTTTTCAGTCAGTAATGGAAAATGAACCCAGGGATGATTTTATGCATGTTAAGCAAGTCCTCTGCTACTGAGCTACATCCTTAGCCTTTTTAATTTTTTTTAAAATTTATTTATCTAGAAAGGTCTCCATAAGTTACCAGGCTATTCTCAAACTTATAATTCTTCTTGCTCAGGCTCCAAAGTAGCTTGGACTATAGGTGTGCACACCAAGTTTAGCTTCATTAATTTTAACATATTATCCAATGGGCTAATTTGATAACACAGCAGAGTATATGTGTTTTGGGGGTTGTAGACATATGGAATATCTGTCTAAATACTTCTCAGTCTTTCTGTGTATCCACATCTGCTCTTAAAACAATTAAGATATAAACACAAGCACCTCCCAGATGTTATGTTTATATTATATATACCCATATATATAATATATCTATTTTATGTGTGTATGTATATGTATACATATACCCACACACTCATATACACCTATATATATTTTTTTTTCAGGTTAGCTTCTGTGAGGTGTTTGTACCCATAATTAGAAGTTGCATATCTGTCCATATCCATGAACAGGGCTATGTAAATAATAGAGGTGACAATGTTGAACTTTTTCTGAGTTCTTCACTCCTAAAAATTGAAAAAAGTTGAGAAATACCCCAACTTTTCTATATTCTGTAAATATTTTTTGCAAAGAATGACTCTCCCCATATGACTAAGATTTATAGGTATACCACTTAACTTGCTGTGACATGGCCAGACTCAACCTTCGAAATTCCCATTTTTGGCCAGGCATGGTGGCACACGCTTGTAATACCCGCGCTTGGGAGGCAGAGACAGGAGGATCGCGAGACAGGAGGATCGCGTAGGTTCGAAGCCAGATGCATTAGCTTAAGAGACCCTGTTTCCAAATAAAAAAGTATAAAAATAGGTCTGGGAGCGTAGCCCGGAGGTAGAAGGGTTTCCAGGAACCCCAGTACCACCAAAAAAAAAAAAAAAAAAAAATCCCATTTTTGCTAATAAATGATTAACTGAATTGTTTTTCCCATCTGTCATTAGAACAAAATGCTTTAAAAATGCATATACTATGAAAAATACCCAGAGTAAACAGAAAACTATTACCAACATCCTGTACCAACATCCCCTAAAAGCAACATCTTACCTAGAATACATAATCCAATAAGATAGACTGCTATAAATCACTTTTAGGTAACCATATTATAATCTGTGGTAACATTCCAGGAAACTAAGTAATTTTTATTTTTAACAATTGCCCTAAAGTGGATTAATTGTTAAATGTCACAGGACTTTATTAAAACTGTCTATCCTTCCAACATAGAGCCAACTGGAGAAAACCAGAATGAACCCTAACCAATCACAGAGAATGTCCCACCTCTTCTCAGTCACAGAGACCCTCTCCAGACTGGCAGCCTCTAACTAGGGCACAAATAAAGTTCTTCATTGAACTATGAAGTTCTATGGTAATAGAACTTAGGAGAGGGCTTTCATATACTGATTAAGGTGGGCAAATTTATCTAGTCCTCTAAAAAGAATCAGCTCAAGATTCATGGAGAAAAGTTTTTATTGCATATAGTTAGACAAATTCTTAACATTTTGAGACCAGAGAATTATGTGCTGTGATTGAATTTCCATTAGAAAGACAGAGGGGGAAAAATCGACCTATCAGCCAGAAGTGATCATCTTCTATTTTCTTGATATCTTACACAGATGTCCCTTTGGGGTAAAAAAGAGCTGCAAATTAAGTATGTTGAAGTGCAATCAGAAATGCACTGGATTCTGCTGAGTCTCATTCACTTAGCCTATCATGTGAGGACTTTCTTTAAAAAGACAGTCTACTTTAGTTACCATTGGTATGTTTTTAAATCTTGCTAATGACATCGTTACTTAAAATATGTTGTTAATTTATTATCTGCAGTGCAGGTACTGGGGATTAAACCCAGGAGCATTCCATCTTTATACCCCCATCTCTCTTTGCTTTTTCTTTTAAAACAGAGTCTTAACAAGTTGTGGAAGGTGTTGCTAAGTTGCTGAGGCTGACTCCAAACCTGCAATCCTCCTGGCTTAGCCTTCCAAGTACTGGCATTACTGGCATACATCAGTGTACCTTGTTTAAGGCTTACTCTTTGCAAGGCCCTATCCCAGAAACCTTTTGTGTTGGGTTCCATTTAATTCTCACAAATACTCGAGAATGTACATGCCATTATCCTCAACCCCATTGTATTGATAGGAAAATCAAAACACAGAAACAATAAAAACCATAACATAAGTAATATTGCTAGTGCAGGTCAGGACTGAAAACTGAGCTCACTCTGAAGGACTTCACAATACTCACCCTGTCACTGTGTGAACCCCCCTGAGAGAGGAATCACACCCATCTCTACCTGACATGTTACTGTTTAACATGTCCTATTCAGCCCAAAGCTCCTTTGTCTGTGGCATTCTATTTCACGTTCTTCCGCATATTCTTTTAGCACATATTAAATATTTCCCTAATGATCATCAAACCTTCATAGTCATGGCCATTTTTTAGTTCTTTTCCTTCATTCTTAAGAGGCATTTAAAAGTGTCAATTATTTGAAACCCCTTAAAAAGCATTAGTTACTCTAAGATCAAATCTTTTTACCCTTTTCTTTTGTATCATTCCAGTGAGATAAACATGTGTGCATGTTTGTGTGAACAAATCACTGCTTAAACATATTTTTATTACAGAAAATATATATTTGCTCTTCTTCATTTTTACACAGAAAATATATCTTGAACTTTTATCTTTATCTACATATATTAATTTAATTCATTTCAATTATAGAGGCTTCTGCTATATGTAGATAACATACATCATCCAAATAATGATGTATTAATGGAAATTTAAATTATCTTTAAATTTTTTGTGGCTAAAAAAGATGCAGTAAACACTTCACATAAACAACTTGACATTTTTGACAGTGTATAAATTCCTAGCAAATAGTCAAAGAATTCATACATTTTACAAGTGACAAATTGCTCTCCAAGTGGCTTAGCAATTTCCACTTTCAATGACAAAATGAGTGACAGTTTCTGTGAAAATGCTACACCCCTGTCAACTATCTTTGACAAATGGAGAGATGATAAGTGATATCACTTTCATTATGTTTTTTGTTTGTTTGAATTTTTCTGATGACTCTTAGGTGAGATTGGTGGTGAGCATCTTGAGATTGGAAGTGAGCATCTTGAGGTAATATGTATCCAGCAGAAGAGCAGATTATATAGCAAGCGTGGTCCCATGAAGAAGAGTTAAGGGTTATGGAAAAATATAGAGTTGAGCCTATTATAAGAAGCAAAATAGATTTAATCGAGAAATGCCACCAATTGTCTGAGAAGGTAGATCTTACAACATTTGCCCAAGCAAATTTCTGAACTGTTATGAATCACTACCTTTGTTTTTTTCCAAATGGAACTATCTTTATACTCTCTATATACCTGTTTTTCCTATGTTGTTCAGAAAGACAACTTGCTTTTGGTTTACTTCATAGGTTTCTAGGACATGAGAAGCTGAACTGAGTCATGATACAAAACATGAGACCTGAATCTTGATATTTGTGTAGTCAGTGGATGACATTTTTATGTGTTGTTTGACATGAGGACTTTGTTTTTTGTTTTTTTTGTTTTTTTTCTTTTCAGTACTGGGGATGGAAACCAGGAACATTCTACCTTAAGCTACACCCCGAGCCCTATTTTTTATTCTTTAATTTGAAACAGGGGCTCACTGAATTGCAAAGGGCCTAAGTAGCTGAGGCTGTCCACGAACCTTAATCCTCCTGCCCCAGCCTCCCAAATGTTGGGATTACAAGTGTGCACCACCATGCCCGGTGAGATGAGGAGTTTGCATGTGAGTAAGAAGTAAATGTTTGTGGACAAGAGAGAAGAAGAAAGGGATAGGATTATAGTTCCCAAGCTTTCACTTCCTTCCTATAGCATGTTAATTCATCTATAGACTTTGTTTTGTTGGCAATTGTTCTTTGAAAAATATGTGAAGCGTATATAACTTTATTACAAAAGCTTTATCAAAATCATAAACTTGATTTGATCAATTAAATATTAATGGAAATGCACTAAATATATGTAATTAATGTTTAGTTCGGCATGGTCTCCTGAGTTTTAGTCATCTACTATAAAAAGATTATGCCTGCGTAGCTGCAAGTATCAAAGTAAAAGACAGAAAGCTCACTTGACAGCCACCATGTCCTATGTAGAGCTGTCCCTGAGCAACTGGAGAGATTGGACCAATAAGAAAATAATTTTTCCAATTATGGGATTTTTGGTTTATTACATAGTATCATTTTGGTATAATACTAGTATTATTTACATTTCACATGAACCATTAACATTAAATAAAAGTAAGCCGGGCATGGTGGCGCATGCTTGTAATCCCAGCACTTGGGAGGCTGAGACAGGAATATCGCACAGTTTTGAAGCCAGCCTCAGCTACTTAGTGAAGCTCTCAGCAACTTAGTGAGACCCTGTTTCCCAATAAAATATGTCTGGGATTATAGCTCAGAGATAGAAAGCCCCTGGGTTCCAAACCCACTACCACAAAAAAACTAAAATAAAAGTAAACTCAGAGCATTTAAATTACCTGACAAAATAATATATTGATAAAGAAGTGGACAGGTTATAAACACACATTTGAAGGTGTTCTGATCATTACATATCTTTTTCCTTCTAAAACATTTTAGTTACTAAACACAGTAGGGTATGTGATGAGCTACATAAATTAAAGTGATAAAACAAGGGTTAGGATTAAAGTAGTCAAAGAATGAAGTGGTGTACAACAGAGGACACAGGGAAAATTCAGGATGAACTACTTAGCATAAAGTTTAGTAAGTACCCTTCACTGTGGTAAACAGAATTAAAATTTGAAGAGATTTTTTTCTTTCTTCAGTCTCTTTATACTCATAAACTACAATTCTCCTAACAAATATTTAGTGATTTTACTTTTGCAAAACACATACCTAGTAAATGCAGCAATAAAAATACTGAAACTCACAATTTATCCTATCCACCTGATATACATTTATTTATTTTCAAATAGTGATTGTTGAACTGTGTGTGTATATGTGTGTGTGAGAGAGAAAGAGAGAGAGAGAGAAAGAGAGAGAGAGAGAGAGAGAGAGAGAGAGAGAGAGATCCCATTGAATCCAGTGGCATCCATACCCAACCCCATTTAACTCAATTTTTATTTCAAAGCAGGGTCTCTGCTAGGTTGCAAAGGGTCTTGCTAAATTTCTGAGGCTGGCCTTGATCCTGTGATCTTCCTGACTCAGTGTCTCAAGTACTAGAATTACAGGTGTGCACCATCACCCCAACTATACTGCTTGTCTTCTGTAAGTAGAATAGGATGTGATTCTAAGTCTAGCAAAAGTAAGACAATTAAATGGACAGTTGCAAAATAACGTGTGTGTCACAGACTGTCAAAATTCAATAATATATCCTTTCTCATATTTTAGTAATAAATATTTATACAAGAATAACAATATATAGAGAGAGAAAATTCAAGAAATTGAAGCACTAGTTGGTTTATCTTCAGAGATCATATACTACAAATGCACACAAACAAACAACCTTAATTGCTGGAATAAATCTTGTTGAATATACTAAATTTTATTAGCTTTTATTGGAAGCATAAAAATTCAGGATGTTGTTTTGCTTTGTTTTGATAGTGAGAATTGAATACAGGTCTATCCCTCCAACATATATCCACGACATTTTCGTTTTGTTTTGAAATAGGGTTTAATTAATTTACTGAGAATCTTCTAAATTTCTGAAGCTGGTCTTAAGCCAGTGATTCTCCTGTCTCGACTTCCTAAGCACTAGGATTATAGGCATGTACCACCAGGCTTAAAAATTCAATTCTAAACAGAGGCATTGTTACCAGTCAATACTGTTAAAGAAAAAGATTTTTGCCCTGCTCTTCATTAATAGAAATAATTTTGTTTCTACCACCACATTTAGATTTACTTTTATGATGCATTTAGAGAGTTGCCGCTGAAAAACACACAACCATCAGAAAGTCAGGAAGAAACAATAATTAACTAGGTGGTTACCAGTGAAAAGAAAACTGTAAGATACATAGAAGCAGGATAAATAGGGTAGTACTATTCCTAGAGCTGAGAGAATGTGAACATGTAGGGAGTTAACATAGAATATCTCCTTTCTTCCATCTTAAATTTTTACCTTTTGGGAGAGGGTGTGGCTACTACAAGAATTCTAGTTTTCCAATGCTGAAGAAACCAGCCAGAGGATACGGGTCAAAGTGCATACAGGAACCTGCTTGGTGGAGTACAGTTGCTAGATATTAAGGAACTGAAAATTCCATGAAGGTCCCTGCAGTTAGTACTATCAAACTTCCCACTGTTGATTTGCTGCCTGTTATCTCTTCCAAATTAGCACAGAAGAAGCAGGGGATGCCTGTATCATGCAGTGTCCCTCCAGCTCTTTCTATTGGCAAAGCTGAGCACTGAGAGAGCTGAAATGGAGGCATGCATATGGGTACAACTGCAGTATTGCAAAGTAGGACAAAGAAAGGGGATTTGGAACTGAGGGGTGATAGATAAATTACTGGCACAATGTGCAGCTCAGATGTGTACCATGGTGTATTTTCCTTTTTCTTTCCTTTTTTTTGGGAAAATTTTCTTTGTTGAGAACACAGTCAAATGTAGCTGTTTCTCATTTCCTCGTCACAATTCAAACAAATTAAAATACATGGAGGGCAAAAGAGAGAAGTCATGAATCCTGTCCAAAGTTGGCTCAGAGGCAACCCCAGCAGCGTAATTTCGCTATGAATCCTAACAACTCACATGGAGATGTCGCCCATTATAGCTGAGCGTCAGCCTAATTAATTCAGCAACTTTTCATGAAGTTATCAGAAAGATGAGGTGACATGAATGTTTTATTTAGTCACATGTTTCTGGAAGCACTTACACTTGGATTTAATTATGCACAGGCCTCTATAAAGAAACAAGATGAATGAAGTGACAGGGAGGCTGCGGCGGTGTTCTTTAGCCTGCTTTTATGGAATGGGAACATTCACATAATTTAATGTGAGATTAACTTTCTGTTTGTCTCATTTCCCTATGATTAATTGTCTGACTCCAAACTAAAATGGTTTATTCTATATATGTCATGTCATAAGGATCAATATAGATACCCCACTAATCAAGGTAGGAAACATACTTTCACAACTTAGATTTTTGTTGTTGTTGTTGTTTGGTACTAAGGATTGAACCCAGAGAACTTCTACTTCTGAACAACACCCTCAGCTGTATTTTTCCTTTTTAAAAATTTTATATAGGGTTTCACTAAGTTGCAGAGGGCCTCGCTAACTTGCTGAGGCTGACATAGAACTTTTGCTCCTCCTGTCTCAGCCTTCAAAATACTAGGATTACAAACGTGCTCCCCACCCTCAGCTAGATTTTTTTTAATCTTTAATACTCAGATCAGTTCAAGTCTTTTTTTTATAATGTTTTATTATTATTATTATTTTATTGGTGCATTGTAATCATATATCACTTTGGAATACAAGACTTGAGAGGATATACAAGCACATATCATCCAATAAGCCATCATCCAATCCCCATCCCATTCCCTCCCCCCCCTCGATCCCATGTTTAATTGGTGATTATCTTTGATAAATTTGTTTAAGTACCTCATGAGTTTTAAAAAGATTACATCCTCTCCCATCCCCTCCCCTCTGATTGGTCACCTTAATTGCTTCTCAATAGGCCCCTTTCTACTACTCAACCTCCTCCTGTTACCCCTTTTCTCCTAGTTCTTGCTAATTAGGAAAAGCATCTGGATTTTATTTTCTTGTGCTATTTACCTGTGCATGCCGCATTGCAAGTTCCGATTCTACTCTTGATGGCCCCACTAGTGGCGTGGCCACCCGGAGGACTCTGATCCCGACCTTGCTGGCTCCAGCACTGGCCTTGCCTCATGGGAGGCCCTGATCCTGGCCTTGCTGGCCCCCGCACCAAACTAACCCCTCGGTTGGCTCCGCTCCCAGCCTCGAAGGCCCCAGCACCGGCCTTGCCTCAAGACAGGCTCCAATCCCGGACTCGATAGCCTCGGCACTGACCTAACCCCTCGGCAGGCTCCTAACCTGGCCTCGAAGGCCTCAGCACCGGCCTTGCCTCGTGGCAGGCTCCAATCCAGGTCTTGCTGGCGCTGCACTGGCCTAACGCATCAGCTGGCTCCGATCCCGACCTCGGAGGCCCCAACACTGGCCTTGCCTCACGGCTGACTCTAATCCTGGTCTCGCTGACTCCGGCACCAGCCTAACTCCTTGGCAGGCTCCAATCCCGGCCACAGAGGCCCCAGTACTGGTCTTGCCTCACAGCAGGCTCCGATCCTGGCCTCGTTGGCCCCAGCACTGGCCTAACCCCTCAGCAGGCTCCAATCCCAGCCTCGGAGGCCCCAGGACCGGCCTTGCCTCACGGCAGGTTCCGATCTGGCCTCACTGACCCCAGGACAGCCTAAACCCTCGGCAAGTTTCGATCCTGGTCTTGGAGGCTCTGGCACTGGCCTCACCCCTCGGCAGGCTCTAATCTGAGAACCCACTTCACCCAGAAGGTTGTCTCATGTTCCCGAGGTTTCGTGGTGGTAGTATTCTGCCTCTGAGGTAATTTCTTCAAAATTTCTTCAAAATCGGATCTTTTTCTTTTCCTTTTCTTTTTACTTTTTTTTTTTTTTTTTTTCTCAATAAGAGAAGAGAGCATGTGTGGTTTGGGGAGATGTGGGATCAGGCACTAGGTAGCAATGAAAAATTTTTTTTCTTTCCTCCCTTCCAAGACCGGAGTCTACAAACTCACCATGCAGAGCAGAATCTGCTGTTCTAAGTGCACCACGGCCTGGTGCAGCACCGCAGTGCTGGTTTCCTCTATACCTTGTTGCTGGGCCTTCTGTTTGGCATGGGGCCTCCTGAGAATCAGACTCGGCCTCCTGCCTAGTAACATGGTTTCCCATGGGTAGATTGAGCCGGCCCCCTCCGCCCAGGGCCCTTCTGGGGGCGGGGGAGGTGCCGGCAGGTGCCCCATGTGCCCCACCAACCCCGCCAGGGGCAGGGCCTTGTGGCCTGGGCCTCAGGGCCCTTTGGTGGAAGGGTCGCCTGAAGGTGCCTTACACGCACCCGCCCACCCTGCCTGGGTAGAGGCCATGAGGCCTGGACCTCCGGCCTTTCCGGGTGTGGGGGGAGCACCTAAGGGTGCCCTGACCACGCCCGTCCACCTACCTGGGGTCCGGGCCATGCGGCCTGAACCTCCAGGCCCTTCCGGGTGGGGGGGGAATCGCCTAAGGGTGCTCTGCATGCGCCCGCCCACCTCGCCTGGTGTAGGGTCCATGCAGCCCTAACCTCTGGGTCCTTCTGGGGAGGTCGCCTAAGGGTGCCTCACGTGCGCCCACTCACCCGTCTGTGGTCGGGGCTATGCGGTCCAGACTTCGGGCCCTTCCGGGTGGGGGGGTTGCCTAAGGGTGCCCCACACTCTCCCGCCCACCCACCGGGGGTTGGGGCCATGTGGCCCTGACCTCTGGGCCCTTCCGGGTGTGCGGCGGTCTAGTTCAATTCTTTTTAAAATCAAATTAGTCATCTTTATTTTACTAGGCTTACATTAAAATCGAATAAAAGTTAAAGAAATTATTATAGTCCCTGCTCCTAAACACACAACTACCTCCCCGTTTGAATTCTGCACCACAATGGTATATTTGTTAGAATATATGCACTTGTGTTAATGCATCATTTTCAAAGTCTATAGTGTATATTAGAGTGTGCATTTTGTACCATACATTATATAGGGCTTGACAAATATAATGATGTATGTCCATGTTGCATTGTACTATCATATAATATATTATGAAATGTCATTACATACATTTTTATTTTAAAAATGCATTTGTTTCCTCCATATTCTTTCATAGCTGAATAGCTCACTTCTTTTTTAGTGCTAAATAGTATTCCATTGTTTGGATATATTGTAAGGTATTGATTCTCCCACTGAAAGACATAGTAGTTGCACTCAAGACATTGAAATTATGACCAAAGCTGCTATAAAAATCCATGTGAAGATTTTTTTGTAGATGCCAGTTTTCAGCTTATTTGAGTAAATTCCAAATACTAAGTAAGACAGTCAACATTCTCACTGCTATAATCCAAAAGACCTGACACCACAATTTAGAAGAAGGAAGACTTATTTACTTACAGTTTCTTGAAAATTCCAGGTTCAATGCATGTGAAGCCAGGGTTTTTGGATCTCAGTGCATGGATGTGGAAAGTAGAGCGAGGAAGAGAATATGGCTCTGTTTTATTTCATGGAAGCCAGAAGTAAGAGAGACAGCAAGAGAAGGAGAGAACCTGATAAAATCCCTAAGGCCACACAGCCAGGGACCCCTGCTTAGCTACAAAGCCCTACTTTCCACATTACTACCTTGTTTGGGTGAGGGTAAAAGGGACATGTTAAATGCAAACTGTTATACTCCACTGCTCACCACCTAGATTTCATGAACACTTATGTTCATGAATAAATGTGTTTAGTCCATGTCCAAGACATTCTATGGTCTTAACAATTCGAGAATCACTCAAAAGTTTCAAAGCCCAAAGTCTCCTCTAAAACTCAGTATACTTTTAGATGTGAGCCCCAATAAAAGGAAATAAAAATTTAAAATAAAGTTACCATCAATAAAAGTATATAAAACACAAGTTAAATGCATCCAATGTACAATGCACGGAGTATACATTTACATTCCAAAAGGGGAAAAAAAACATAGAAGGAATAAATGGGAATAAAATAGGATACAAATCCAGCAAGGCAAGCATTTGATTCTGAAGCTCTACCCTCTTGCATCTGGGCACATGGTGGTGAGAATCAATCTTCAAAGGAATTATCAGCCCCACCCCTATGGCCTGGTTGACTGCACTAGGAAGCTGTGATAGGCAGTTTTGCTATTTTGAGATTTTTTTTCCAATAGTTTAATCAGCCAATCATCTTTAAATTTGGCCTCACACTCCTGGGCGTGGTGGTACATGCTTGTAATACCCAACACTTGGGAGGCTAGACAGGCAGATCGCACAGGTTTGAAGCCAGCCTTAGCTACTGAGTGAGGCTCTCAGCAACTTAGTGAGACCCTGTTTCCAAATAAAGTATAAAATAGGTCTGGGAGTATAGCCCGGAGGTAGAAAGTCTCTGGGTTCCACTCCCAGTACCACCACCACCACAAGAAAAGAAAAAAAAAAAAAATTGGCCTCACACTAAGTTTAAACAACATGAAGTACAATGCTACCAAAAATAAAAGTACTTCTATTAAAATAATAATGAATTTGGTGTAGTCATGCATGCCTATAATCTCAGTAGTTGGGAGGTTGAAACAGGAGGATTGCAAGTTTGAGGTCAGTTTTAGTAAAATAGCTATACTCTCAGCAACCTAGGAAGATCCTATTTCAAAAAACTAAATAAAAAATAAAAATATAAAGGGCTGGGGTATATTTCAAAAGTAGAAATGTTCCTGGATTCAATCCCCAGCACTCCCTCTCAAACATACAATAGTAATAATAATGACAGTCTTTAGTGAATTATTATCTTGTGCCAGACACCATATCAGGTGCTTTGTATACATTAACTCAAAAGACCTAATAAGTAAATAGTATGCTCCTAGATTTTACAGAGAAAAAATAAAGACTTAGGAATTAAGTTATTTTCCTATTATACATTTAGAAAAAAACAGGACTGGTTGTTCTAACCTCTAATCTATGTATTTTCATACACAAGCCCTAGAAATATGTCTAGAGTAAAGACCATATTTTATTTTAATTAAATTTAAATAGCTGAATGTGGATACTGACTCTTGTCTATTGGGCATCACATATTAAGAGATATTATCCTAACAGATCAGGACATACCTAACAGAAACGTATAGGTCTTATCAAAATTTAAGAAAACAAATAGATCTCCTTTTTTAAAAAAATCAGGAAAACTTAAAAAATTATTTACTTTGGTTACACAAAACAGCAAAATTTGATCTTTGCAAAAGCAGAAGGAAAAGTCTATAAATATCCTCAATAGAATAAAACATTTTTTTTATTTCCATAGTATATTGAGGTCCACAAAATGTTCTTTCTCTTATATGGTATTTTTTGGGCCATTTTTTTTTAATTTTATTTTATTGGTGCACTGTATTCATACATCATAGTGGGATACAAACTTTTGTAGACATACATGCACACATCGCCCAGTCAACCCCCACCCGATCCCCACCCCATCCTCTCCCCATCCCTCCTTCCCATGCTTGGCTTAGTGGTTGACATCTAGTATTATAGCAATTTATCCAAAATTAAAAATGATAATCTCACATAACAGTTTCATTTGTCTGATACCAAGCGTTTGATAATTTAAAGATAGCATTTCAATATTTCTTTTTGCTTTCTTTCTTACTAGGGCATATTTTTTTTCTGTTTTTTTAGGTGAAACTATCATATATTTATATATTTATTTTTCAGAAAAAAATCTATCCTAATATGGAATATGAATTCTAGATACCCAAAACGATCTTGAAAAAGAACAAAGCTAGCAGATATATATTTTCTGATTTCAAATCATATAAAGCTACAATAATTGAAACAGTGTAGTACTGTTCTAAAGGCAGATATATAGACCATTGGAGTTAAATACAAGCCTAGAGCTAAATTCTTCCGTATATTGTCAAGTTATTTTTGACAAGGTTTCCACGAACATTTGGTGGTGGAAATAATAATAATCTTTTAACTAAATATTGTTGAAAAATAATAATTACATGGAAAAGAATAAAATTGGACCTTTACCTAATCCCATATACAAGTATTAACTCAAAATAGATAAAAGACCTAAATATAAATCTTAAGACTATAAACTTTTAGGAGAAAATCTGGGTCATAAAACCTCACAACATTGAAATTGGCAGTGATTTCTTGGATATGATTTCAATGGCACAGGCAACAGAAGAATATACAAACTCCCTAAAAAATAAAAGAAAATATTGTATATCCAAAGACAATGTAAACAGAGTTAAAAGTTACTAATAGAATTGGATAAAATATTTCCAAATGCTATATCTGAAGGTATATTAATATTCCAACTAGAAATCCTAAAAATTAACAACAATAAAGGCAAACAATACAACTTAGAGATAGGTAAAAGACTAACATAAATAATGAATCTCCACAGATAACCAATCTTAGTTGTCTGTTGGATGGAAACTCTTGTTTCTCTGGTTCTGGTGAGTGTTACCTATTTCTTCTTTGTAGTTAATCTCTTTGAGTATTTTCTCTAGTGCTGGTTTTGAAGACATAAATTCCTTCAGTTTCTGTTTGTCATGGAAGCTTCTTATTTCTCCATCTAATTTGATAGAAAGTTTTGCTGGGTAGGAAATTTTTGGCTGGAAGTTGTTTTCTTTCAGAGTTTGGAATATGTTACTCCAAGCCCTTCTGGCTCTCATGACTTGGTTTGGGAAGTCTGGGGTGATTCTAATTGGTTTGCCTCTGAATGTCAGTTGGCCCTTTGTTTTTGTTGCCTTTAAGATTCTCTGCTTGGCTTCCACATTGGTCATTTTGACAATTATATGGCGTGGGGATCCTCTTCTCCGATCCTGTCTAAAGGGAGTTCTATAAGTTTCCTGGATCTGTGTATCAACCTCTTGCTCTATATTTGGAAAATTTTCTGCTATTACTTCCTTGAAGAGATTGTTGATCCCTTTGGTATCACTTTCTTTTCCCTCCTCTATTCCAATTATTCTTAGGTTAGCTCTCTTAAGATGGGCCCATATTTCTTCAATGTCAGATTCCTGCTGTTGGATATTTTTTTCTAGATTAGAAACTATGCATTCATTTTTGGATTGCTCATCTTCTAAGAGCGAGATTCTGTTCTCCATGTGGTCTAATCGGTTGTTTGTGCTTTGAATTGAGGCCTTTACTTCATTAATTGCATCCTTTATCTCTTTTTGGCTCTCTCTGAGTTCTTTTCGAAGCACCTCTATTATTTCTACAGTTATTTTCCTGATTTGATCTTCTAGAAATCTCTGATTTTCTGTTTTATCAGGTTCTGATGTTGTGGGGTTGTGCACATTCATTACTCCAGTGTTATTCCTCTTTCCCATGATTTCGGAGGTTTGTGCCTTCTCTGGGTTCTTCCCTTGGGTCACTATGGCTTCACTTAAGGTGCTCTGGATCTCGAGTCTGTATTATCTCAGACCCCACTACTCCTTTACTGGGTTGTATCACAGAGTCTCCGACCCAGGGAGTCGATAGAGGCTGCTTTAAACTATGGGGGGTGCCAGGTTGCACGTTCTCCTATGGTGTGATATCTCTGCCACCACCACTCCCTCACTGGGTCAAGTCCCAGGAGGCCCAATACTGCGATTTCTCCTCTGTGGCCCGCAATTTGACTCACTGTTCTTGAGTACGCAGATGTAGCTGTACTGGACTCGGTGAATTCACTGCTGCTGCCGCCGCTGGTGGCAATATGGCGCCTCTGCCACGCCCTCGGCCATGAGGCTGGCGTATTTTTTCTTCTCTGGTTTTGATTTCCACTCTGAATCCCTGCAGCGTGTGCTGAGCTCAGCCACTGGGAGCTTTAAATGCTGTCTGCGCCAAAAGATCCCGCCTGGCTGTTCCGCAGCGGCTCACCTGGCTTGCTGTAGCCGTCCGTTGAGTTCGCCGCTGCCACCGGCAGTATGGCGCTGCTGCCGCGTCCTCGGGCGCGTGTGTCTCCTCTGTGGCCCTGAGCTCTGTTCTCAGTCCGCTTTCTCTCTGGAGCCTGGTGGGGTTTTTTTGTTTTTCTGGTGATGGTGTTTTCTGGCTATGAAAGGCGCTCTTTTTGTGGTAATGGAGATTGGTTGTTAGCGGGACTCTTAAGCCCCGCTTTTCTCGGTCGCCATCTTCCCGGAAGTCCTTTTTTGGGCCATTTTTCTATTCAACATAGAATATTTCATTTTTTTTATCATATACTGCATTCTCTATTCTGACCGCATTCTAACTTTTCAGATGACAACTAAGGAATCTGATAGACTCTTCTTCTAAAGAATAAAATTAGTTCCTGTGCTTTAACAGAATATCTCTCTGGATTTATTACATTGCTTAGAACTCCATTTCTGAAAATATCATCTTTCAACAAAAAAGTAACATTTCAAATGGCCTCCAGCAAACAAAAGTACGTTTATGAAAGGACAATCATTTAAAATCTGTAAGCAGACTGAGAATGTAATTCAGTGGTAGAGCACTTGCTTAGCATGTGAAACCCCTGGGTTCAATCCCCAACACCACAAAATAATAATAAATGAAATGAAATGAAACAAAATGTTAAAGTTATATCAAGAGCAAAGGCCCCTTAGCATAGTTGTCAACAAGTGAGTCTGGAGCATGTACAAAGTATGGAGGGGCTATAATAGGTAGTGCAAATCTTGCGATGAATAACAGAATACCTGATAACATTTCACTAGGACTATAAAAATATAACAATATCTGACATTTATTGATTTATTGAGTATTTTGTATTTTATTTATTCTTCAATAATGCTCTAAGTTAGATACTATTAATATTCTCTTTTTACAGATCAAAAAGCTGAGTTTTACAAGATGTCTATATTACAAGAAGACCATAGAACAGAAAATCTCCATAAGGTTCAGACATATATTGTCAAGGTTTGGTTAATTGAATATTAAATTATATTAAAGCAACTGATGAACTTCGACCCAATTTTCTCATATTTCCTTAAATGGTAACAAGATGACTGCTGAAGCGCTAAGAATTAGGTTATCATGCAATGATTTAAAAATCATGAAATAAGTTGAGAGTGTCAGTAAGATAGACATACCCTTCACAGGTCTATTTTCTTTAAATCAAGTGGAAAACTTCTTAGAATTTAACAAGCATCACAGCTCCTTTTCACCTTATTTAGAGAACTGAAATACATAATAATCTGTGAAGTTAACTGGCAAAATATTGCCATATTGATTGCATCATCAGCTGGGCAAGTAAAGCATGCCTATAATCTCAGTACTTGAGAGGCTGAGTCAGAAGGACTACAGGTTTGAGGATCATCTCAACAACTTAGTGAGGCCCAATTTCAAAAATAAAAATATACAATTGGGCTGGAAATGTAGCTCAGTGGTAAAATGCCCTTGGGTTGAATTCCTATTAATAGAAAAAATAAACCAAAAACCTAGAAAATTTTATTGTGTTGATTACAATATATCCTCTGGAAATTGATATTTTACTTTCTTTTTCCTGGTAATATGTATTTTATCAAAGAAAAACATGGGACATCTGTTGGTTTGGCAATCAACACATCTGCCACACATATGTACAAACATTATTAACTGGAGAAATTAAATAAAGTTAGCAATGAGATTAACTTGTCATTTGTTAATGTTTAAAATAAGCATATATGAGCCGGACGTGGTGGTGCACGCTTGTAAGCCCAGCATTTGGGAGGCTGAGACTAGAGGAGCGCGGTTTGTGGACAGCCTCAGCTACTTATTTAGTGGAAGCCCTTCTACCTCCGGGATACACTCCCACGGGCTACATTCCCAGACCTATTTTTTTAACTTTTTTTATGTGGAAACAGGGTCTCTTAAGCCAGCAAGGCTGGCTCCGAACCAGTGCGATCCTCCTGTCTCTGCCTCCCAAGTGCGGGGATTACAAGCGTGCGACACCATGCCCGGCTAATCTCTTGACTTTTAATTTCACAGAGAAGACCTGTGAAATTAAAGGAATTAAGAGGAAAAACCTGCATTAAGAGGAAAACCTGCATCATTTTGGGAGAAAAGAATTCTCTTAGAATGTGGTCAAATGGAGCAATATGAAATGCTGCACAGGCAAGTCTAGAAAGGTATGAGAGGAAATAAGCATACTTTGTTTTCTTATGATGATTCAGGCTCAGAAGTGCTTATAGCAGCATGACAGAACTGGCACACGACTTTGGGTTGTTCAGTTTATCAAATAATCATAATAGAGGAGTTCTGATTGAAGAAAAATGCAGAATGTGAGCCACACACATTCTCAAGCTGTCAGTCCATAAAGAGTGGAAGTTATGGTACCAATTCTCAGTCTTTTGTAACCAATTAGAAGAGTCATTCAGACAGAAAAGCAGCCATACTCATATACTCTCCCTGTTGTGCTCTTTAGACAATGCTACCACCTCTGGGACAGTGGTTTGATGTTAGACAAGGGCCTGACATCCTTGTTCCTTCTGTTGAGTGTTAAATTTATTTCTGTGGAGTGGAGGGTCATTGGCATGGTCACAGTTTTATTTTAGCATTAAGACTTTGAAGAATACAACTATGAGAACTTCCATACAGGACCACAACAAAATGATCTGTAGACTTCCTAGAACTGTGTAATGATGTGATTTGAGAAATTAAACTCAGGTGAAAGAGAATGAGAATGAGAATGAGAATGAGAATGAGAATGAGAATGAGAGAGAGAGAGAGAGAGAGAGAGAGAGAGAGAGAGAGAGAAAATGAGAATGGTCCCAGAGTCCATTTAGGTCTATCTTGGGCAGCCAGGTGACCATTTTCTTAAGTTTAGAGATGGATTATTTTACCTGAATATTTATCCAAGTGTGTGAATATGCTTGGTTTGCCATAACAAAATGCCACAGACTGTGTTACATAAAGAACAGACATTTATTTCCTTTCTTTTCTGGAGGCTGAAAGTTCAAGATTAGCATTCTAGTGGAGGTAGCTTCTGGGAGAGTTTCTCTCTGTGATTTGCACAGAACTCCTTTTTTTTTTTTTTTTTTTTCTTCTCATCTAACCTTTTCTTTGTGCCTCATGAACTGCTAGAAGAAAATTCCTCCTGTCTCTTCCTCTAATAATAAGGAAGCCAAAATTATTGTATTAGGGACCTGCACTTGAGTTCATTTACCTTTAATTACTTCCTTAAAGACCTTATCTCTATATAGAGTCATACTGGCGTTTAGAGCTTGACTGTAGGAATTTGAGGGGACACAATTTACTACATAGCATATTAACTTCTAACCTTTCAAAATTCATGTCCTTTTTAGAGGTAAAATATATTCACTCCATCCCAGCAGTCCCAAAGTCCTAATTTATGCCAGCATCAAACTAAAGCCTAAAGTTCAAAGCCTCATCTACGTATCATCTAAATCAGATATGGGTAAAGCTAGATGCATGAGTCATCTTGACAAAATTCCTCCCAGCTCTGAACCAGTGAAATCAGACAAGTTATTTCCTGCCAAAATGTAAGGAAGGAATGTATATAGAATGGATACTCTATATCCAAAAGGAAAAAGTTAAATGAAAGAAAGGAATGACAGGTCCCAAATAGCTTCAAAACCTTACAAAGGCTTGGAAATTACTCAAGGCCAGCAACATTGCTCCCAGTGCTCGAATGGTGCTCCACCATCAGCAGCTACTGTGGAAGTCTCACTCTTTGGGCACTAATGCACAGCCCTGGTGTAGCAATGGTTCCATCCCTGAGGCAGGGGTCAGCAATCTTGCCCCTGAAGTACAAAGAGTTCTGTTGAACCCATGGAGGTAGCGATGTCCTCTGATTCTAAGAAAGAAACAGCCTGAGTGCTGGCCTGGGATGTGTCAGTCCTGATGGTCTCTGACTCACCATTGGAGCTGCCTATTTCCAGTCACATCTTCCTGTCGTCTCATTCTATAGAATCCCAGAAGTGCAATAGCCGTCTTTAATTTTGGCCTTTTTCCGTTGTCTAGTTCCATTTGGAAGTGTTTCTGCTGATATAATCTTATCTCTATTCCTGGCTTCATCGGATATGTCTGATTAAATCTGTGAGTAATCTCTTTATGGAGTGATTGTCCAATCACATACTTGTTCTTCCCATTAGAATAAGCTTTCTCATTTTTGCAATGTGGATGTGCTGAGAATATACATATCTTCAAGCTCTGAGTTTGTTTTGCTTAAAAGTCTTTTTGATTTCTTTCTTTCTTCTTCCATTTTACTCTAAACAGGCAGTATCTTCAATGCTTAACTTACAAATATGATCAGTTAAATAACCAAATTTATTACAAAAAAGTTCTATTTTTCTCAAATTACTAAAACACAATTTGGCTAAATTATTTTCCACTTGAAAAAGTGGTTGCCTTTACTTCAAATATTAATAACACATTTGTCATTTTTATCTAAGACCTCAACAAAATCATTTTGGTGTTCATATTTCTAACAACATTCTGTTTATGATAATATTGGGATTCTATACAGAACTTTATTTTTGGTTCTTTTAGGCCTTTGAATCCTAACCAGAATTTCCTTTGATATTTATATTTCTACCAACAATCCCCTGAAGACAATCTAGGCTTTATTTTTTATCAACTACATCAAATGTCTTTTATCTCTACTCATTGCTCAATTCTAAAGCTGCCATGTTGAATCCTTTGTCATTCATGTGAGAGACTACTTCTAATCAATCAATCAACATCAACGCCATTCACTACATCCATTTTTAGTTGGTCCAAATATTATAAACTTGTCTGTTAATGTTTGAGACTGGTAGGATTATCCTTTACAATTTTACTGAAGTTAATAATAAATCTCTGGCCGTATTTTGGGGCTCTATAAATTTGATTATCAGAGTCTCCTCTTGGATGGTGCCTATAAAAATTGAGTTAATTAAAACTGGGTACGTCTACTGAGTAGCCCATATTGATTTCATTTCTAACTCTCTGAGTTCATACACAACGTGGAATAGTTCGTGAAGTTAGGGTTTTTGTATACCTAAAAATCTAACAATTACTTGATAATTACAAACAACATTTTTATTAGAAAATAAAGCTTGGGGTGTCTATATAAAATAGCATCTTAAACAGGTATCTTTAACCTATTTTTTTAGGGATATGTATGTCATTAAGTTTAACAAAGTATGCTAGTTCAGTTCTTGCTGGGAAGGCAAATTAATTAGATAAAATAGAATAACACCATAAATCAGAAGGGGAATCTCTGGGTAAAATAAGTGGACTACAGATGATACAATAGCCCAAATATTTCATTTAACCCAATTGTATTCCCATCCATCATGTATAATATTGTATTTAATTTTGAAGAAATATTTTTCCTCTGAAATTAAGTGTTGCAGGGGATAGGTTGGGGGGGGGAAGGTGTGTGGTGTGAAATAATCCCCCCCCCACCATCAGACACACAGAGACAAACAGAAAAATCGTGGATTCTTGTCCTAAGCTAAAAATAAGTATTCATCACTTGGACAGCTGCTGAAGATTTAAAGAAGTTTATTAAAAAGATAGAAATATAGAGATAGTTACAGCCCTGTGCCGGAGTGGGACACAGGGGAGCAATTCGAGTGAAAATGCCAACGAACTCCAGTTTACTGAGTTTTTATCCTGTCTAAGTCCAGCAGGTCCCTCTGATTTTGGAGATCATGTTACCCCTTATCTCCAACCCTGGCTCTGCTTCTGTTATCTCTCCAGCCAAATTTATGGCCTAAAGGGGAAGACATCTCTGTCTCCAAACACAGGCCCAGATTTATGGCCTGAGAGGGAGGCATCTCTGTCTTCAAACACAGGCCCCCAAACTGTGTTAAATTGTTCTTAGGAATGCAAGGACATGTTGGCTAACCCTGGCTTTCTTAGTAAAAAAGATATGTTTCAAGGTTGGACATCTTTCCCAGGATTGATACATTAATACTTTTTAAACTCCCTTCCCAATACCAGTACGTTAAGCTCTACCCATTACATGCTTATGTGTCAGGGTCAACAATGTCAACATATTCTAACTATTGGAAAAGTTCAGTAGAAACAAATGTTAGTTTCAGATAATAGGTATAGAATTCAGAGTCTTTACACATAGCACTATAGATACAGTCTCTGTGATTAACAATAAAATTGGACAATAACACTTTTGTGAATAGTCAAGGAGGACATAGCAATGGTTTTTAAAAATGTTTTCATCAGCAAGATTATACTACAAAGCATGATGTCAGCAATATATAAACATAAACTGGGAAAAATGAAAGAATGCAAAAACAAAGGAGAGTGTAGGAGATGGAGAATATGTTAATCTGGGTCTCTAAGCATTTGATGTTTTGTGTATTAAATGCCAGCTTTATGTCACCGAATAGTTGATTAGAAGGAGAGCATTGAGAAGTTCTTGGGCTTCTAGAGCATTTGAAGAACTGTCACCCACTATCAGTCTGGGGTTTCTGGTCCAGACTGTAGCTCTTTCCCAGAGAGATTTCTGTCGCTTTAATTAGTAGACAGGAATTCAAAGATTATTTGGAGTTTTACTACTGTGTCAATTGCTGCAAGTATCTTATAAAATCCTTTCTATTAGGGATCAAAGATTGTATTTCTCTGATGATGGTTCCAAGAAGTCAAATCCCCATATTTTAGGTCTTATAAAGTTTGCTTGGGAGAATGTAGAGGCAAAATAAATAAATAAATAAATAAAGGTTTATACTATTGATGATACAACTGAGATAACTCCAGAGTCCTTTGTGGGAGCTGATATACCTGTGATGTTTATGGTTTGCAAGACTGGGGTAGTCATTCCTAGTTGTATGGATGAGTCTGTTGCTAACTCAGAGGAGAAAAAAAAATGATGTCAGTGTCTTAAATCCAAAAATAGGACTTGGGCAAAGAAATTTTAAGTGTTTCTGAAAGTTTGGCTAACTTTGAGAATCAATCTTTTCTTTCTATATTGCTGAGTATTCGTGATAATCTAAACTGCAGAATTTCTGAGTAAGTGGCAATGCATTACAGAACTATTTTATGTCATTCTCAGTAAAATAAATCCTCCAATCACCAAAAATGTGATCTGAGATACCCATGTAGGAAACACACAATTGAAAATCTATTCCGCTTCTTAATCAGATACCCATTTTAATTTTTCTTTCTGCTAAGTGACCATTTCTGCACTCATTTGCCATTGGGAATTTTTTTTTTTTGTACTGGACTTTTATTGCTAGGTATGTTTTCTTTTATCACCACATATTCGTATACTGTGTTTAGTTTTTTGTTTGGTTTCAAATTATGTCATTTTTTTCTTTTCTTTTCTTTTTTTTCCCCTTTTTTTGGTGGTACTGGGGTTCCTGGAAGCCCTTTTACCTCCGGGCTACACTCCCAAACCTATTTTATATTTTTTGAAACAGGGTCTCTTATGCCAGCGCAGCTGGCTTCGAACCTGCGCGATCCTCCTGTCTCCGCCTCCCAAGCGCGGGGATTACAAGCGTGCGCCACCATGCCCGGCTTATATTGTCATTTAATTTGGTATGTTTTTTGTTATTTTGTAGCTGGATCTTTTTATAAAAACACACAAATCTATTCCTATCCTTAAAATATTTTAACTATTGATAGATTTTAATTAGGCCAAATTTTTCTATGCTTTCTTGTCTTAATGGCCCAGGCTGGTCTCAAATTTACAATCCTCCTGTCCCAGTCTCCTCAGTAGCTGGGATTACAAGCATTCAACAACATGCCTGCCCTATGTAAGCTTTTACAGTTATTACTGAGTTTTGAACATGCCTAAGAATATTTTACCAACATCTTTTAATATCTATTCAACTTTTTTTTTCATACCCAAGTATAACAAAATGCCTTTGGCTTATCTTCAAAATTGATTTATATTTGGTTTAGAATTCTAGGCTTAAAACTTTTTTCTGATATTGTCTCATTTATATCTAGTATGTCTGATGAAAAATCTGTTCCCATTAGAATTCTCATTCCTTTTTAAGACATCTCATTTTTATCTTTCTCTGGGAAGAATTTATTGCTTTCTCTTTTATCTTAAAGTCCAAAATTTTGCCAGGATATGACTAGATGTGAATGATATCTTTGTGTGTATCTTACTTGATACTCTGAGGTATTTAAATTTCAAGATTCAATATTTTTCTAGAACTTCGAAAATTTTTCTTATTTTTTGCTCCACGCTCCTTTTTTTCCTTTGTCTCTGTATTCCTAAAAGATGTTTAAACATCTTAAACTCTTCTCTACATCTTTTGCCTTCTTTTTCTTTGTTCTGTCCGGTGATTCTCATTGTGTTACAAGTCCTTAATTTGATCTTCCATTTTGTGAGTTCTCTCCTTAATTATTCCCATTCTCTAAGTCACAGGAACTTTTGCCTTTTTTGAATCTCAAAAGCACTAGGTAGTAATCTTTTGTTGTTGAAAGCCTCTTTTATAACTCTAGTAAAGATAGTAATTAAGATTCTAAAGTTTTGACTTTATTAATTGATCCTTTAGATTCCAGTCCTTTCGTTTGCAGAACACTGTCTCTCAGTAATTTCTAAAGTTGTGGCATGTTAAGCCCAAATGTATACACAGATGTGCCAAAGCTGATCGCTAATGAATGTGAGTGTAAGATTAAAATATGACAAAAAGCATCCTATCTCCTTGTGTTTCATAGAGAGCCCCTCCCTTTTTCTTAGGGGCTTGTTTGCCAGTTAAGTATCCACTCTGTGGACTTATGAAAGTTTTAAAAATTGTGGTAGTGAACTTGGCACAGTCTAAGCCATTTGATGTGAGGCCTCTTACTTTTCACACTGCCATGATTTCTATATCTTCCCTGGAGGCTCCTTTCTCCCCTGATATTCGCGACCTCCAACCTCTAATCTTACTCCAGACATTCAAGGCCTCCTTCTCTTAGATCCGCATCTTTAAATTCTTCAATAAAAATCAAGCAAATGAACTTCTTATTCATATTTGCTGTTACCCTATCTCCTTGTTTTGAGTCCACCACATTGTGACCCTGAAAGTTTGAAGCCTTTTCTGAAGCTAAAACTGAAGTCCGATGTTCTGTGAAACCTGTTCCTAATGCTGACTTGATACTTTCCCCTTTCCAGAAACTCAGCAACTTCTTTTTGAGAAGCATCCCTTCTGAACATCAAATACTTTTTCTGCCCAAGATTCACAAACTTTTCCTCTTAAAAGGAAAACTTTAGCTCTCACTAGATGTGTCTTCAACATCAAACTTTCAACCTATTAGTTTGACCTTCAGGAAGATGAGACTCAGGAGAACTTCAGCCTGGAGGTCTAGGTTCATATTTGATTGGGTTATCTTTCCAACATATCACAAAATCCTAGGCAAAGTTTTAGATATTTCCTGTGTTATATAAATTCTCTTATCTTCAGCCAAGTGACCAGCTCTAATTAGAGCAATCAGTTTTGCCATCTGGGCTGTGTTAGCCTCCTTTAGTGAAGATAGCCTAAGGCTGAAATGAGACCTAATATGATAAAACCAGCCCAAAGAAGTCCTAAAACTGTCCTATGCTATTTCGTAATGTTACCTACACATGTTAAAATTTTGTCTCTAAAACATCCAGTGAATACATCTTTTTTATGGTTTGCAAATCCAATTAATCTTTATTGGGAACTTGGCATATATAATCATCAGCAAGGATTTTTCCATATTGTGTATTGTTTTGTTGTGAGTAATAGTTTAATTATGTCCAGGTTTATTAAGTCATGTTTGTGCATTCTATTGTTTTCCCTTATACTTTAGAATCAGAGGAAATTATCTACATAGTATTAATTTATATTGACCAGGCTAGTGAGGTTATAGTATCCCAATAGTGTTCAAATCCATTAATAAATGTATGCCTTGCCTATAAAGAGTTCAGAAAGTTCTAAATATTTGCCATTAACAGAGAGACCTAGGAAATGTCATAAAACTTGACCACCAAAGACTAGTGCTGTTTGTTGTTGTTGGTGGTGATGGTTTTGGTACAGTGCCTTTCAAGAAAATGATGACTTGGGGACATTGAGGGGGAGGATGATTGAGGATTAGACAAGGTAATCTAAAAGAAGAAAGGATATAATATGAGATAGTGCAGAAACACTAGAAGTGGAAAGAGATATCTGGTAAAGATATTTGAAGAAACAAGGCTTTGTCAAATAAGTAATTCAATTTCTAAGTCTAAATAGTCTTTTTATTTTCATTTTAAAAAACTGAATATAGTCAAAATAGTTTGTTAATATAGCAATTTTGAGCCATAGTTGCATTTAGAATAATCTTAGTCCATTTTAAAAAGACATATTAAAAATAATATTTTCCATTTCTTCTTAAACATTTTGCTTGTGTTGAAAGGTTTCAAAGTATCCAATTTTAAAGTATTCTTGATATAATCATAACATGCAAGATATATTAAGATATTACAAATAAGATATTAAGACTACTTTTAACTGGGCATGTTGGTACACACCTATAATCCCAGTACATAGAAGGCCTAGAAAAGAGGATTGAATATTTGAGGCCCCCCCTCAACCACCTTAAGACTCCAGCAACATAGTAAGACTGATTCTTAGTAAAATAAAAATAAAAACCTGGCAGTGTAGCTCAGAGGTGGACTGTTCCTGTGTTCAACCTCCAGTACCTCCAAAAACTGCCTCTATAAAGTAGCTGTCTAGCCTTATAAAGAAAAAACCTGAACCAAAAAGTACTCTGAAAGTTCATAACTCTCTGCTGAATGATTTTTTCTGTGCATTGTTGTCTTTGATCCTTGACTAGAGTTTTGCCATTTGTGGGCTGAGTCCTAACTATCTATGGTCCACCCCCCAAATAGATTTACCTTCCTAATCAATTCTCAGAGTAACAAAGCAGGGATAAAAAAGACAAATATCACATAAGGTGCTTGGATGGTGAAATACAGCAAAATTTATTCATCAAAAGATGCCAACCCAAGCTGGGTCTGGCAGCGCAATCTTGTAATTCTAGCATTCCGGAGGCTGAGACAGGAGGATTGCAGTTTACAACAGCCTTGGCTACCTAGTGAGGCCCTTTGCAATTCAGTAAGACTCTGTTTTAAATAAATAATAAAAAGTAGGGCTGGGGGTGTAGCTCAGAAGCAGAATGCCCCTGGGTTCCATTCCTAGTACAAAAGACAGAAGGAAAGAAAGGAAAAAGGAAGAAAGGAAAAAGGAAGAAAGGAGAAAGAAAGACTGACCCAAGAAAATATAAAATACCTATTAATACTCAAAGCATTTATTCAGATTTATTAAGACTCTCTTCTTTGTTCATCATTCTACTTTTACATTTTTACACAAACTTTGGTGAGAAAATAGGAACAGACAAATGTGAGGCTAGATGAAAAATATACTAGCCACCAAGAATTTTTAGGGAGATGACTGTGATGAAATTGCATGTTCTGACAAGTCAGCTCTGTAACATATCTAGGACAAAATAAAAATCATTTCAGAACTTTAATGATTTTGGGACTCAGACTCAATTTGGGTCAAGATTGTCAAGTAGAAGAGATGAAATGGCCTTAAAAGGGAGAGCAAGAGAGAGAAGAGAGAGAGAGAGAGAGAGAGAGAGAGAGAGAGAGAAAGAGGACTTGGAGTTCCCAGGTTCAATGGACTGAGCCCATTTTGTAAAGACTCAGTACTCTCAATACCTCCTTCAAAGGCACAACTTCGTGTTAAATAAAGTATCCTTCTATGTTGTAATTACAATGAGGTTTCTTAACTTCCTATCACAGTGAAAAACATAACACAGATAAATCTGAAATGGTACTAAATTTGTTTAAGTAAATATACAGTTTTTCTTGTTTATGGGTCTAGATCAGAGTTTCAAGTAAATAACATAAGGAGAGTCCTCATAAACTTAATGATTCCTTAACAAAAGGAGTTTACAAATGAGAACCAATTCTGAGAGAAGTTTGAGGCAAGCCACAGCCTTCTTCTATTTTGAAGTACAAGTAATGACATTTGTTTTGGTCCTCAAAACAAAGATACAAACAAGTGATATCAAGGGAAAACCAAATAAAATCACTTATAAAAACTTAAAAGGAAGGAATAATGGACAGAATGATTGAGCTGGAGAGGAGGGAGAAAGAGAAAGAGGGGGAAAGAGAGAGAATGAGGAAAGGGAAGGATGGCAGAAGGGAAGAAAGAAAGAAATATGACAGAATTCCAAATTCCCCTAAATTATAGAGGTATTAAAATAAAAAAAAAATCAGTGCCAGGTATTGCAGCACATGTTTGTAATCTCACTACTTAGGAAATTGAAAGAGGAGACTACAGGTTCAAGGCCAGCCACAGCAACTGAGCAAGGCCCTCAGCAATTTAGTGAGACCCTATTTCAAAATAAAAAGGTTGAAGGTATAGCTCAGTGGTAGAATACATCTGGGTTCAATCTCCAGAACCAACCCATACCAAAAGAAATGAAAAATCAAGACAAATAACTACATCAAAAGCAGGACAATATTTTCAAAAGTGAGAGGAAAAGAAGGAATTAAAAATATTTACGGATAGCCAGGTGTACACTTGTAATCTCAGGATTTTGGAGGCTGAGACAAGAGGCCCATGGTTCAGGGCCAGCCTCACCTACTTAGTGAGGTCCTCTGCAATTTAGTGAGACCTTGTTTCAAAATAAAAAATAGGGCTGGGAGGTGTAACTCAAAGATAGAATGGCTCTAGGTTCCACCCAGTTACAAAAAATAAAATTGAGGGACAAAAAGAAAAATTCAAAAGGAACATTTTTAACTCATAAATATAGTTATATAGTTTTTTTCCTCCCATTCATTTCTTTACATATAGATTATTTAGAATCTATATGTGCTCAGTACTCTAGTTTATTGACAAATATTGACTAGAAAATTAGAAAAAAGTTGAAAAAGTAAATAAATATATCTAAGAAATGAGATAGAACTAGTCTCAGAAAAAATATTTCTAAGGGTAAAAGGAAAAGAGGAATAGAACATTTTGGTACATGTGAACATAGTTTGGTTGTTAGTGGTATATAAACATTTTGTTCTGGTTTTTGCTGTCTTCTTTATCATTGAGCACATTAACAATTTTTGTTTTTTCTAAAATTTATTTGCTTTATAATCAGTTTTTCTGGAAACAAATGTAAACTAAAATAAATCTCTAAGATTTCTGAGCTAAGAAATGGGTAAAAAGCAGGTGAGTCAGCAAGATAGTGCATACCTATAATACAGTACTTGGGAGGCTGAGACAGATTTCCAGGTTCAGTCTCAACGTGTGGCAACTTAGCTAGATCGTGTTTCAGAATTCAAAACCAAGTATGTAAAGAGCTCTAGATGTAGCTCAGAGGTAGAACCCTTCTGAGAACCTGAGTTCAATTCTCAGTAACAAACACAAACATACATACACACACATGCACATAACATGTTATCTTGCTTGTTTTATAAGAACACTGATAAACAGTTCTAATTTTTATTATTTTATTTAAATATAGCAGGTGGAAAAGTACATAATCCCATGTGTTTGTGTTCGCAAAGTGAATATATCCCTGTACATCACCAAGATCAAGGAGAATAAAGTCAGCCTGGTCCTCACTTGACATGCCTACCTTTGAATAACTACCATAACTAGTAATGTTAGATAAGGCACTGAAGTTCAAAGTGAAGACCTGACACCACATACTTATTCAGAAAGATATCCAAATATTGGAGAGCAATGTGGTCATGTTTCCTGTCCTTTTATGATCCAGGCACTGGCTACCTCCTCTACCTTTGCTAAAAAATGCTTTATTTTTTCACATAAGCCAAATCTTTCATATAAGATCTCTCCTAGATCCTTCTTATTTATCTATTTTATTGGTGCATTGTAATTTTACATCATGAGTAAGCTCAGAATGATAGAGGTATATATGCACACAACACTTGGTGAGCCCTCCCCCCAGATCCCAGCTCACTGCTCCTCCCCATCTTTCTATGCATGACATTTTGATTTTCATTTATAAGGTTAGGTATATAGATAGATAGATAGATAGATAGATAGATATAGATAGATATAGATAGATAGAGATATAGATAGAGATATAGATAGATAGATATAGATATAGATATAGATATATAGATGGGAATTGAGTCAGTATTGATTACTAATAATAGTATTAATTGCTAATTAAGAATATCTATACATAGGCAAAACAATAAAATCCTTTCTGTCTCTGGGTTATCAACCAAAGATAAAGCTAAGGCTGACCTTGCCAGCTAAAAGCTGCTACTAGCTGACAGGCCAGTTTTCATAGCAACTAAGATGCAAAGCATTGAATGCTAAAATTATGGACACCTGAGCTTAGAATAAAAGAATTATGTAGACTCCCAGAAAAGTTTAGAACAAATTAAAAGATGAAAAAGCAGGCTATATTGATCCAATATTTATTACTAATAATGCAAAAATAGTAAAGCCTTAAAGCTTTTATACTTAAAAATAAGCTACATTTCTGTGTCTTTTTTTATTACAAAATAAGATTTCTGATTATGCCCTTGGTACCAGCCACCTCACGGAGAGGAGCCACGACCGAAGATACAGGGGTGGCTGGGGGTTGAGAGTGAGATTGAACACGAGATCTTGTTAAAGGAGGACTAAAGGCTGGTTGGGGAGAAATCTGAGAAACGGGGGGGGGGGGGGGAGAGAGGAGAAGATGAAGGTTGCCCAGGAGGGGTTGAGGTTTGTGGAGGAGGGGTAGAGTTTGTGGGAGGGTGGAAGACTAAGAAAGAGATAAGTGCGCTGGAGGGATTTGTGGTGGTGGTGGGGGTGGGGTGGTTAGCCAGGCTGCTGAGAAAGTGATAAGCATGCTGGAGAAGAGTTTGTGTTGAAGGCGCATGCCTATGAGGGGGGGGTGGGTTCATTTGCCGGGTCAAAGGCAGCAGTGTCTGACTCAGGGATAGTTTCAGAGCAAGGTTTTTCTAAAAGAACTTGCTGGGAGATGCAGGAAAGAACACAGATTGAAGGGGTAAGAGGGTGGAACTCCTTCCACCCTTTTGCACGCTGCACGCTCGAAGTAATGAAACAAATCATGGAGGAGTAGAAGGTCAAGGGATCCCTGGTGGGGGGGTCAATGGTTGTTATTGTCCAGAGAGTAATGAGGCCAATTTAGGTTTAATGTCTGGAATAAGGGAGAGCCGGTTTAAATGATTAAGTAGTCACCTTAAAGGGGCAGTATTCGGGATGGAAGAAGAGGCTTCCAGGGTGAAAGGTTATGAAAAACAGAGGGAGAGGTTAAAAGAGAGAGGGTTAGGTAAGGATAAGAGAGAGATAGAGAGAGAATGGAGAGTTCCAGTGTTTGAGGAGGTGTGAGTGAGAGAGAATGGAAAGTCCCGGACCAGTAAAGGAACAAAGGACCAAAATGGGTGTCCCCAGATGGCCGATTGCTTCCGGAACCCCCAGTGGGGTCGGATAGGCTGGAGACGTTGTCAGGTCGTCACCCGCGAACAGTCTGCCTGGGCCGGAGCCGGAGGTCACAGGACACCTAGCACTAAGATTTTTGGACGGTCGGAAGTCGGACTTTATCAGTCGGATGGAGTCAGACAGACTTTTTCAGTCAGACAGATGGTACAGAAAGGTAGTCAGACTTTATCAGTCCAGTAGTCATCGGACTTTATCAGTCAGACCAATGGTATTATCAGAATGGAGAGTGTTAGGAGGAGGTAGGAATGAGAGTGGAAAGAATAGCAGGGCCTGTTCTTCCTTCCCGTTATCTCATAATTAAATGAAGCAGTAGACTATCATGGGAGTCCACCATAGCCTTGAAGGCCGTGGTGGGGTGCAGTCTCCCCCCAAGCCTGGCGTCAGGGCAGAGCTGGACAATCACGGTCAGATGCCCTGCTATAGCCAGACTCAGGCAGATAGCTTAAGGGGGACTTACCCAGTTGGCGGAGTGACAGAGATGGTTGGGATGGCCAGTGGTGGTGGGTGCAGAGAGCGAGCGCCCAAAAAGAAGGACGAGGACGGCTGGCCGGGGGAAGAGCCAGGAGGAGGGAGTCCTCTAGATAGAGGGGTCTCCCTCCCGGGTTTCGGCACCAATGAAGGGGTCTGGGGGTCTTCGGGACAATTGAAGGGGGGTCAGCGCAGGAAAGACCCAAGGCCAGCTGTCAGAGATAAGCAAGCAAGCAAGCAAGCAAAAGCTTTATTAAGACAGCCCAGCTCCCTTTTATATCAGGCAGCTGGGAGGAGGGAGCTTCCGCTCACAGCGGAAGATCACACAAAGTACGAGGCGTTTACTGATTGGGTGGCTCATACCCCAGTGAGTGTGTTATGAAGGGACTGGTTGTTGGGCATTCCATGCCCCCTTTTGGCTGGCTATGAGGTAATCAGCACAATCCGGAAGAGAAGCCAGAGAGGCGCCATCTTTGGCATGACTGGGCTGCTTATCCTAATATTATCCAAAAACAGTAGGACTTTTTAAAGTTTCAGACTCACAGAGCATATAATGCAGGATATTTCATTGTAACCCTCACACATAATCTTTCTCTTTCTTGGGAGACTGGAGATTCGGGACAATTCTATCTGTGAGCTACATACCTAGCAATATTTATTTACTTATTTATTTATTGAAACAAGATCCTGCTAAGTTTCTGAGACTGGTCTTGATGTGATCCTCTTGTCTCAGTCTACCAATTACAGGAATTATAGGCATGCACCACAACACATGCTATTTCCACTATCATTAAAATTAAAAATTTGATGGATACATTGGTTAAAAAATTGATGACATAATTAAAATATATAGGATTTTTTTAGATCACCTTTTTTTAACCTAATGTTCTTTTCTTGTCTCATTATGGCATCAGAATATCACATTGCCCTTAGTCACCATGTCTTCTTAAGGTCCTTTGGGCTAGGACAGTTTATCATTTTTTTTATGACTATAATGGTTTTAAAGTGAAGTTGCTAGGTGCATCATAAAATGTCCCTCATTATAATGTTTTTCTTATACTGGGTTGGGTTTTGTATATAATGCTAAAAAACAATTATATACATCAACAAACATGATTTTATATAAGGGGTAAGTGCTATCATGTGGTTTTTGACTATTGGTGTTTATCTGGATTGCCTGGCTGAAATCATATTTGCCAAATTTCTCCATTGTAACTCTTCCTATAATATATACTTTTGGGAAAGTCTCTATGTATAGTCTACTTTTAAGGGGTGAATAGTTATGCCTCTCCTCATTTAGAGTACAGTATTTGTATCATTAATTTGAAATGTCACTGCATCAGGGAACTGCCTTTCTTAACTTATTCAACAATTGATACTATATTTCTATATAAATCTTTAATATTAATTATATATTTCTAATTGATTGTAGTTTATCTTAAGAATTAACACTTCTGAAATAAAAAAAAACCTACTTGGCAAAAATAAAAATATAAAAAGGCATTCCCTTTAACATTTTGAAACATTCCTTTCTACTCCTAGTTTTATTTTATGCATGTTGAATTTTGTTAAATGTCCATAATTTGTCAATCAAGATAATTTTATTTTTTATTTGATTATTGTGGACAATGTATTAATACTGAGTGACTCATAAGTTCCTAGAATAAATCTGACTAGGTCCTTGTGGACTCAGATGGTATTTTATTTAGGGTTTTGCATGGACATTCATAAAGAATATTGCTCTGTAACTTTCCCATGATGTTGCTTATTTGGCTTTGATATCAGGCTAATGAGTGTGTAGTACTTGCAATAGAACCAAGGGGCATTCTACCTGTGACCTACTTCCCCAGCCCTATTTTAATCCTTTATTTTGAAACAGTCTCACTAAGTTTCAGAGGGCTTAAGTAGCTAAGACTGGCCATGAACTTGTGATCCTCCTGTCTCAGCCTCCCAAGTACTGGGATTATAAGACTGTACCACCATGCCCAGTTTTATATATTAATTTTTTTGGTGGTACTGGGGTTCCTGGAAACCCTTATACCTCCAGGCTATACTCCCAGACCTATTTTATATTTTTATTTGGAAACAGGGTCTCTTAAGCTAGTGAGGCTGGCTTCGAACCTGCACAATCCTCCTGTCTCCGCTTCCCAAGTACAGGGATTACAAGCATGTGCCACCATGCCCAGCCTATATATTAATTTTGAGAAGGGTTGGGGTTCACTTTTCTTTAAATGCTTGGTAAAATATACTTGTGAAGCCATCTGATTTTCTTCCTATCTTTGTTTATAGTTTTTTAAATTACCTATCTGATCTTACTTGGCATAGGTCTTGAGATTTTCTATTTTCTTTTCAATTAGTTTAGTAAGTTTATGTGCCTAGGAGTATTTTCATTTAATCTAAGTTATATAAGTTGTGGGTATGTAACTATTCATAATATTGGTCAATCAACCGTATCTCCACTTAATTTTACTGCTTGTGCCTTCTCTTATTCTTATTGTAACTAAAGTTATGTCTATTTTATTTATCTTTCTAAGAACTAACTTTTGTTTTCTGAATAATTTTTCTATTTCCTATTTAATTTGTGTTTGTTCTAATGTATCATTTTCTTTCTTCGAGGTTAGGATGTAATGTCACTCTGTTGATTCCTCAAGTCTATTTGCAGCTATCAGCTCATTTGTGCAATTTGCTGTATCCCATAAACTACAGTGCATTGCATTATCATTTTCATCCATCTCTGAACATTTTCTAATTTTACATGTGATATCCTCTTTAACCAGATTGTTTTTAATGGTATACTGTTATATTTTCATGTATTTGATAATCTCTTTACTTTAAAAGATGAATTTAGGCCATTTGCTTTGTAAATAATTATTGTTATAGGGTTAATATTTATCTTGAAACTTCTTATTATATGTTGCAATTTTTGTCTTTTATCTTCTGCCTTCTCTTGTCATCACTAATGGGAATCTGCATGTGTCTTACTGTTGTGATAAGATTATATAAAAAGGCTGGGGATAGAGCTCAGAGGCATAACCCAACTAATTCAATCTCTAGTACCAAAAACAAAAATATTGACAGTAAATATGCTAATTAGAAACAACTTAGTTTAATGATCAATTAGAATGATAAATATTGATCCTATATGATTGAACACATGTTATTAGCTAACATATAGAATAAACTTTAAATAATTTTTCAAACAATAAATAATATGGTAGATGTTCAAATGTCTTATACAGGGTAAGACTAGTTAAATAATGTAAAATTGATAATTTAATGGCTTGGATTGATTTAAAGCATATTAAATAGATATTTATAATACTTTATATTAATTAATAACTTGAAGCTTATTTTATTGGAGACTTGAAATATTGTAGGCTTTTGACTAATACTACATTAAGGAAATGTTCAATTAAATTCTGAGCTTATATTGCCCTTGGAGTGAAAATATTACCTAGTCAGACCAATGTTGAGAGAAATATTTCTCTGCCCTAGTCAGAATATTGACCTAGACTTCTAGAGAAACAGCTTTTTGCTGATGCATGGTGATGTCAAGAACTGTCCTTCGGCCCAGGTGATTCAGAGATGAACCCCTTATTTAACTTGACCAGAATTTCTGGTGAAAAAATTTAGTATCTTACCAATAATAATGAAAATCACCAAGGACTTGGATCATTATGTATGGAATATGTTGTTAAAATATTGGACTTCACTAATATGGCATTTGAGAAATTAAATTTGGAGGTCTTATTCTATAATAATGGTTCAATGGAAATCAGATTTCAAAGGATAAAAGAGGATATATTGAAATATTTGGACAGTGATTATAAAGCATACTTTCTAAATACATGATGCTGAGAAAAATAGTTTTAGGCTTGAACTTTGGGCCCCAGTACCTTGGTAGCAGGAATTGCCACAAGACATCAGTACTATTCACTGACTTTTTGATGCCTAAGTTAGCTTTTTTCTGCTCCTGAACCAATAAGATAAAAATTGCTATAGTACCTAAGCCAAAAGAAAAATAAAACAAAGTGAAGCCGAACAGAATAAAATAAACAGAAGTTCCTGGACTTTATTGAGAGACTTTTTTTTTTTTTTTTTTTTTGGTGGTTCTTGGAAGCCCTTCTACCTCTGGGCTATACTCCCCAATCTATTTTTATGCTTTTTATTTGGAAACAGGGTCTCTTAAGCCAGTGCGGCTGGCTTTGATCCTCCTGTCTCCGCCTCCCAAGCAGGGGGCGAGGGGGGGGGATTACAAGCGTGTGCCACCCCCCCACCCCACCCCCTGGGCATATTGAGAGACTTTTAGAAGTATGTTGGTAGAACTTTCTCCATTGTTGGCAAATCAGATGAGGGATTTAATATAGCCCAGAGAAAAAAGTTCAAAATAGCTCCCAAAGAATTTACTGTCTTTCTTTGTCAAACAAAAGGAAAATTTATAGAGGGGTACATGCAAGTAGTCTTCATTACTTGTAAGGTGGATAAGGTGATAAAACATAATAGTTTGAACAACAGAATATGTAAAAATAAACATCTATTAGTCCATATTGACAAAAAGTTGAATAGATGTATGGACAAAAATGGGTGGACAGATGATAAACAGATAGAGGTTTCCTGTACCAAAAACTTTCAAATAATTTAGTAGATAATTTATCTTTCAGAAGATAACACACAAATCTAATCAATGAGTTGGATTGTGGATAGCAACCTTTTTACAATGGTTACTGCATATAAAAGGAAGTGGAAAAGAAACCAGATAAACACTACTTCAGCCATTCTGTCAAGGTTAACATGAATAGTGAAAAATCATTGATCACACAGATTACTGATGTCATGGAAATAGTACTTAAGCCTCTGTAATCTTCCTTATACCCTGAACCCAGTTTAGTCTTAAAACACACACACACAAGACAAAGATTGTTAAACTATTAATTGAACAGATGCTCTTTCTCTGGGAAAAAACAACTCTGAATGGCAAATACAGGGAACTTTGAACAATATTATAGTACTTAAAAATAGTATCGAAGATTTTAAACCTGAGACAACTAGTGATTTAAAATTCAGCCTAATTCAAGGCATATGTTAGGAGTACAAGGCAACTAAAGAAAAAACATTAGAGTTTGTTTTGAACGTTAATAGATCCATCAGGTATCTCAATATACCTATTAAATCTACAGTTGGCAATGTGCATCTAGTAATCAGGAGAAATTTTAGCTAAAGGTATAAATTTTGTGGTTATTGGTATTATTTTAAAATTCATAGAGTAAAACTTGATTATTAAGACTATAGGAATCATGCATGTAGAGTTACATGGCAAAGTTGGAAGTGATAAAATAGCAAGAGTAATAAAATGCTACCTTGCATTTGTAAAATACTTCATAATTTCTCAATAGATGACCATGAAAATATTCTTTATAAGCATTGTGTTGCAGAGAGAAGAGAGTTACCATCTTTTTTTTTTTTTTTTGGTGGTACTGGAGATGGAACCCTTCTACCTCCAGGCTACACTCTCAGTCCTATTTTATATTTTATATTTGGAAACAGGGTCTCTTAAGCCAGCAAGGGCCTTCAAACCTGCACAATCGTCCTGTCTCCACCTCCCAAGCGTGGTGATTACAAGTGTACGCCACCATGCCCAGCAAGAGTTACCATCTTTTAACATGAAGATATTCAATACCAATTGTTAAAATTTTTGAACATGTAAAATAAAAACAAAAATTTGAGCTAAAATGTTTGAGTTTTCTTCACAAGCTTACACTTCCTTCCTAGACAACTTATACCTTAAAATGTTGATATCAAAGGGCTAAGAGAAATAAACCTTCAAATTTTACCAGTATTTCATATTTAATAAGTTTGAAAAATGTATTATCTGGTATTTCTATATGGCCATTCCACAGCCTTAACCTGGGAAGAAGTTTAAAAATAGAAATGTCTGCTTATAATACTCTTCAGGAGGCATAATATTTGCTGAGATAGTAAAGTAACATGCTGAGGTATGTTCTGTTTGTCTCTTAAATTGATTCTGTACCCACACATACAACCAAGTTACCTTCTCTTTGCAAATGGTTACCTCAATTCCTATAGTTATGTTGATGTTATAAAGACCAAAAGATGAAATGGGTGAAAATGTGTTTATTGAAATTATGCAAATATGCAAAATATCTTCTCAAAGGTGGTATAAAGCATGTGAAATCTAGGTCTCAAAATATCAATTGAAAAAAATTATACTGAAGCTCTGTGTGGTGGCATACCACTATAATTCGAGTACTTGGAAAGCTGAAATAGAAGGATCATAGGTTTAAGGCCAGCTTCAGCAAGATCCTGCTTCAAAATAAAATAATAAAATCAGGCTGGAGATGTAGCTGAGTAGTATACTACCTTTGGGTTCAATCCTCAATATCACCAAATATATACACCAAAAAAAAATTTATATATATTCGGTCCCCAGTACCAAAACAATAGCAACAGTAAAAACTTACTAAAACTTGACTCAATTTTTTTTCTTTTCTTTTCTTTCCTGCTAAATAATTCCTTGACTGACACAGGTAAAGATGAAGGCTTATCCTTAAGGTATAAACTTAAGGATTTTTAACACTGGTGCCTATCACTCCTTACCACTTTCTTTGGAATGTGCTCTTCCATTTTCTAATGGGAAACACCTTCTTGCTCTCTCAATTCATATGCTTACTGTATGGTTGACCTAAACTAATATCTTAAGGAGAACCAGATGCTCACTTCAGCAGCAAATACACTAAAATTGGAAGGAAAATAAAACCTATTCATTCAAGGTTCCTCATTTCTCTGCCTTGCAACAAATGATTTATATATGGTCACATTAATACAAAAAAGGCTATTGGCATTCATTCTCAGCCCTTGATGGAACTACTCAGAAATAAGAATTTTATCATCAGGGTTGCTAAACAGGTAAGATACAATCTTGATGATGGGTCTTATAGTTTAAAGAATGACAAAGAATGAGGCTGAGAGAGAAAGTTTGTATAAAGTCACTTCTCTTGAATCTCTGCACATAAGAATTACATAGCCTTTATTCACTTCCCCCACCAAGGCCTACTTTGTTTTTAAATTATCAGCAACTAAAATACTCTTTTCCAACAAATTTATACTAAACTTATTTTCTGTCTAGATTATCTGTCCAATGCCTAAAGCAGGGTAATAAAAGTCCAACTATTATTGTCATAGACTTTATCTCTTCCTTTTAAGTCTATAAAAATCTGCTTCATTTGGAGTATTATTACATTTATTATTTCTTCTTGCTTAACTGACCCCTTTATCATTATCTAATGGATTCCCTTATCTCTTTTCACTGTTATTAATATAGAGTCTATGTTATATAATATAAATTTGGCTATTACTTCTTTTAGGTTCCATTTGCATTAAACAACTTATTCCATCCCTTAACTGTTAGTCTACATGTGTTTTTAGAATTAAAGTGAGGTTCTTGCAAGGAACATATAGTTAAGTTTGGGTATTTTTTTGTTTTTATTTTTGTTTTATTGGTTTTTTTGGGTTTTTTTTGGGGGGGTACTGGGATGGAACCCATCATTCTACTTCTGAGCTACACCTCCAGCCCAAATTTTTGTTCTTTATTATGAAACAAGATCTCACTGAGTTGCAAAAAGTCTCACTAAGTACCTGAGGCTGTCTGCAAACCATGTTCCTCCTGTCTCAGCCTTCCAAATGCTGGGATTATAAGCATGTGCTATCACACCTGGCTTAGTTAGGTCTTTTTTTTTCTTTATTTTCATCCATTAAGTCATTGTACATATTAAAATTTAGTTCAGTATATGCAAAGTATTGTTAGGTAAGAATTAGTTATAAAAAAAACAATGTCCTTATTGCTATTTAATATATAGACTTAAGACAACCTCCATCAAAATCCCAATGACATTTTTCACAGAAATAGAAAAAATCTTGAATTGGTATGGACACAAAACACCCTAATTGGCTAAAGTGATATTGAAAGAAAGAAATTTGGAGGCCACATACTCTGACTTTCAATTATTTCATAGCTATAGTAAAAATTTCCCATAACATGGATGGATCTAGAGAATATTCTAAGTGAAAAGATGCAGAAACAAGTGAAGATATTGCATAATTTCACTTATATACTTATATGCAGAATTTAAAAGGGTCAAATACAGAGATAAAAAATAATGGGTACCAAAGTTAGGGTAAAGAATCTGAATGGAGGGTTGTAGGAAATAGGAATATGTAGGTCACAGGACACAAAGCACTGACTATGTGGGATGAACAAGTTGAAAGTCCTAATGTACTCTATGAAGAATATAATTCATAGTAGTGTATTATATTCAGTTTTTTTGATAAATGAGTGAATTGCAGCTGATCTGTTGATCTTATAACAAGGAAAGAAAACAATTATATAAAATTATGGATATATTAATTTTTTACTATTATAAAATCATGTTGTATACCTTAAATATAATACAATTTATTTTTTTATTAAATAAATTTTTATTGAATATAAATGGTATACATTTACACTATATTTGGTGCCCTCTTTCCCCCCACCTCAGTTTTCCCTTCCCCCCACCCACCAATGGTTGTCCAGGTTAACCATGTCATATTCATAATTTTACACATATTCAGATGTAGATCCTCATTAATCAAGATCAGCCTTCCTCCTCTTCTATCTTTCCATTCAAACTTTGCTGGTATTTCCCCTCCATTATCTGGAGTCCCACTGGTATCCTTTGTGTTTCCTAGTTAGGGCATATTAGAGGAAACATATGTACCTTCTCCTTCTGTGCTTGGCTGATCTCACTTAACATAATGTTCTACAATTTATTTTTAAGTGCTTCTATGGATGCATTTTTCAAAATCATACAAACAATCAAGCACACAGGTCTTGGTAAGTCCCACCACACTGCCCACCCTTGGGCATAGCCTAACTTGAGTTGTTTCTTTAACCAGTTTTTCTTTTTGCCTTTCCCCTTTTACTTTCCCTTATCCCCTTTTACTATTCTACTGATCACTCCTCAAGTATCTAAAAATCCTTTTTGTGTCTTATTTTCTGACTTTCGCTTTGAGAAAAAATATTTGATTCTTAAATTTCTATAAAAAAGTTAAAAGAATTATGCCCTAGGCACTGATAAGTCCTTTGTACATGGCAACTTATCCCTTTAATTACCATAAATTCATATTATCAGGTGAATAAAATGCTATACTGAACTATTTATTACTATAAATTGTTACATTAGTTCATTTATTTAAATACACATTGAGTGTCAAACATAAAATCCATATCCAGATTAAATGCCTGTTAAGATAAGGAATGAAAAGAAGTAATTGCAAGACCTGGCAAAATTGATATGAAGGAATTGGCTCTTAGGGTGGTAAAATATTTTCAGAATAGCCACAGACATGAAAAAGAAAAAATGGAGTAAAAAGTTCAGTTGATGTTCTAAGTTTTTTAGAGAAGAGTGTTCAAATTTAAAAGAAATTTGAAAATAGGTGAAAGAGTAATACTTAAAAAGGCTGTTAGTTATGGACCACTTGATAGCATTTCTTGTTTTCTGGAGAATATAGGCATATGTTAATAACACTCATTCTTTACCAGGTATGGTGGCACACTTGTATTCCCAGCTACTTGGGAGGCTGAGCAGAAAAATTATAAATTTGAGGCTAGTTTGGGAAACTCAGCAATTCAGCAAGACTTTGTCCTAAAAATCAAAAAATTAAAGGAGGGGAACTGGGGGTAGAGCTCCATGATACAGCACCTACCTAGCATATGTGAGTCCCTGAGTTTGATTTCCACAACCAAAATAACATAATAATAATAATAATAATAATAATAATAATAATATTGTTAAAGTTTTATATCAAATAGTTAAATATTATTAGTTATTATTCTCCAATAAAACACTGGGAAAAATCCCAGATATTTTCTTATCTCTGACCATTCTGCCTCTCAACCTGATTAGTTCTACTAGAATTTTCTTCCAGTCTTGTTCTCATTCCTACTCAGTTTTACTTTACATTAATGTTTTCATATATTAAAAGGGTGTTATGTCTTTTTGTTTTAGGAAATATAACTCAGGGGCATTCTACCACTGAAGTATACCCCCAGCACTATTTTACTTTTGAAATAGAGTTTTACTAAATTACCATACAGTGCTGGCCTCAAATCGGGATTATAGGTGTGTGCTACTGACCCCAGCTAATTCTGTTATCTCTTATAATTATGTTTTTCATTTCTGCCTAGATACAATGCTTGATTTGAATGAACAGATTCAATGGGAAGAATTTTAAATGTACTTCTGTATGGACAATCACCTGTTTAATCCTTTTTTAAAAAATTGAGGATTTATAGAACCTCCACTATAAGAGAGCATGTAGATTACACGTAAGGTAGTTAACCTCATTAGGTATACCAAGATCACAAACAAGAAAATATGTAGCTGGACGTAGTGGTGCACATTGTAATCCCAGCATTTGGGAGGCTAAGACAGGAGGATTGCTGTTCGTAGACAGTGTTAGCTACTTATTGCGGCCCTCTGCAACTCAATGAGAGCCTGTTTCAAAATAAAAATAGGGATGGAGGGTAAAAATAGGAGCTCTGAGGTAGAATGCCCCTGGGATCCATCCCCAATACTGCAAAAAAAAAAAATGTTAAAAATTGTAGGAACACTCTGGACATTCTGGTAAAATAAAGTTGGGTCAAAAAAGGCCCAGCTTTCATAACAACACTCTTAATTTTTTAGAAACTCAAATGTTTTTAAAAGCTCATAATGCTGTTTTGCCATGCTGATTCATCCATTTTCATTCATCATGCTAATATTATATTTTGTATTATACTGATAGTTTTGAATTTGGCTTATATTTTCAAAAGCACCATACAAAATAAAAGTTTAAGTAAAATATTGAAATACAAAATATTATGAGAAAAAAATAGACCCAGCATATCACAAACGCTAATTATTTTAAATTATAATCTTTTCCATAAGGTTCATCTTTGAAGATATCTATATGGAAATAATTCCCAAATACAGTTACTTACACTTGAGAGTGAAGCATTTGATTCTGTTATTAAATTTGGTTTTAAAAATGTGTTAGCTAAAATCATTTTCATGTGAAGGAATAAAATTATTTCCAGGTAACCCTTTGTACTGATATGAGATCAAGATAAAAGATAGAAGAGATTTTGGCCTCTTTTTTCTTTTACTCACCAAATTTAAAGGCTTGTTTGGTGAGTCTCTGAAATCTCTTACATGGCAATCTTACTTGTGGCTCTTTTGCTGAATTTTCTTCCACAGCTGTCCTTTATTTTTCTTGATACATAAACTCTCCCCTATTTTAAATATTTTACCTTTGTTTTCACTTTTTTTTCCCAGTACAAGGGATGGAACCCAGGGGCATTCTACCTTTGAGCTCTACCCCCAGCCCTATTTTTTCATTATTTTGAAATAGGGTCTCACTGAGTTGCAAAGGGCCTCAGTCAGTAGCTGAGGCTGTGTGCGAACCAAGATCTTCCTGTCTCTGCCTCCCGAATGCTGGGATTACAAGTTTACGGCACCACACTGGGCTGTTTCCATTTCACTTGACTGAAATTTTTGCTACAGAGACATGCTGTTATCCTTGAGTTCCTTCTTCCTCCTTTCATTTTCTTTTCACATTTTTCACTTGTCTAAAAATTGAGACATATGGATATGCATTATAAAATAGTGTCAGGCAGAAATTTCTAGTGGATCTCATCTTTTTTATTTTGTAGATCCAATATGATGAATCTTTGTGTAATAAAAGATTGGATTTAAATAATTGCCTTTGACACCTATTTATGTAAAGTCCATGTTTTTGAAATAAAGATTGCTTACATAACAAATCATTTTTCAGATTGTATTGTTCCCTCTGGAGATGGTAAGTTGAGGGGAGTCTACCACTTTCACACAAAGTCAATCAATGAGCTCAGCTGTATTTCTAATTACAATTTTAAGAGAGATAAGGCTTACTTGCTGCAAATTATAATTTTTATCCACTTAAAAAAACTTTTTTTTTTTTTTTTTTTGGTGGTACTGGGTTTCCTGGAAACCCTTCTACCTCCGGGCTACATTCCCAAACCTTTTTTATGTATTTTTATTTAGAAACAGGGTCTCTTAAGCCAGTGTGGCTGGCTTCGAACCTGAGCGATCCTCCTGTCTCCACCTTCCAAGCGTGGGGATTACAAGTGTGCGCCACCATGCCCGGCCACTTTAAAATTTCAACTGCAAAAGTATAAATCATTTCCAGTATATATATATATATATATATATATATATATATATATATATATATATATATATATGAATAAACTAGTTCTTTCATTTCAGTAAATCAATACTCCTTTATGGGATATAATCTGTGTGGCAATATCTTCTTAAATCTCAGAGGTGTAAAAATGTATAAAGATAATGGCTTTACTCAAAGATTTTACAGACTGTATTTGCATGAAGTTTGTTTTGAGCTCTAGACTGAAAAATATGCTTTCACAATTTAAGATTGAAAATGCATTTTAGTGCTTTTCATCACATCTAATTTGATAATGCTATTTTTTAAAACAAATGATCTTTATATGTATATAAGAATTGGATGAAAAGAAAAAATTTTGGTGATATTTTAATCCTTTGGGAAGTTAAACTTATGAACATATAAAGTAATAACAAAAGTGAACTTTTTGCATGAATATTTACACAATGTTAACATTCACTGCAAATACAACACAGGTCTCATGTTGGTGGTTATTTGTCTCAATGGTATATTGGGGAGTAGGGGCAAATTTGTAACTTATTTTTTTCCAGATGTTTTCCATGTATTTCTTTACTTTCAATGTTAACATTGAGTAAATATTGGTTAGTCTTGCTAACCAATGAGTCACTACTTATTTGTGACAAAAGGAACAGGTATCATTTAACCAAATAAATATACCTAGCAGAAATTTTAAACTGGAAGTTAGTCTTGGTTTTAGGCTAATATTTAATGGAAATTGAGCTATTGAAACATTACCACTGAAATCATTCAGCGAAGTCCTACAGCAAAAACTACATTTTTTCTATTAGGTATTATTTTGGAAAGATGGCAGGAGTTTTAGAAATTCTCTGAACATTTGTATAGAAACAAATATATCTTTTTGGAAAATAAAGAAATACATGGAGAGCATCTGGAAAAATATAAGTGACAAATTTGCTCCTACTCCCCAATATACCATTGGGACAAATAACCACCAACATGAGACCTGTGTTGTATTTGCAGTGATTTATGAGATGACAAAAAAAAAAAAAACACCTCAAATTGCCAAGAGCTAAAAAATGATTTGCAAATTATCGACAAAAAATCATCGGCAAGTTCAGTGGAACAATGCGAGAACAGTGTTTTAAGTGGCAGGACAAAGGGTTAGGGATTCAAGAATACTGTGACTGAGTAAATCCAGGACAATGTAATAACATCATATGGTACTGATGAATGGATAATATGAATACTTGAAACAACTCAATAAAAGTATTTTTAATGCAGAGCCACCAAATTATGAAATTGTTGGAATCCACTCAAAACTGATCACAGACCTTGCCTTGATTTTACAATATTACAGATTAATCATTTAAAAATATTGACCATGAACTTATTATCTTGATATATTTCATCATGTAATATATTTTAAAAATCACATTCTTAATGTAATACTCATGATTAAATTTTTAAATGCTAGATAACTGAAAATTATGGTGGCAAATACAAAATATTCCTAAACAATGGTAATTTGAAAACATAAGTAGTAAATAGTCATTATGCATAAAACGTCAGTGATTTCCTTGAATTTATAGTCTTAGTTTTCAGAAATATTTCTACTAAATTTACAAGTATCAATAATCTTAATCTGTCTGTTATTTTTTTCAAGTAAAAATGGTGTTTCATTAAAAAAATAGTTACCGGATGTCGTGGTGAACCCTTGTAATCTCAGTACTTGGGAGGCTGAGACAGGAGAATTGCAGGTTCTTATCCAGCCTCAGCAACTTAGTGAGGACCCCTAAAACTTAGTGTTACCCTGATTCAAGATAAAAAATAAACTAGGGCTACACCTAACAAGTCCCTGTTTCCAAATAAGAAATATTGATCTGGGGGTGTAGTTTAGGGTATAATGGCCCTGGGTTCAATTCTTAGTACCACAAAAAACCCTGAAATTATAATACACCTATAACTTGACAAACTTTTAAAAAATGATTGCATAAAATGAAGATTAGAAGAATATAAAAGTCTAAAATCTAAAAATATTTTCCACATGAAGAATAATTCAGATGAAACACAATAGAAAATAAGCAACATGAATAGTTTCTTAAAATATGTAATAGATATTTTACAAATAAATTCTCAAATTTAGCAATATGACATGAACAAAAAGCTACAAATTGTTTTATAATAATTCAGGAGGAAAAAACTAAATAAAACTTACTGAATTTTTAATATAACTTATAACTCAAAAATAGCATTAAATTTAAGAATGACTTTTAAACTATTAACTGAGCAAACACCGTTTTGTAAAAATCAACTCCAGCCAATATAGGCAAAATTTTTAACAAAATTTAAAACAAAGATATGCTATTTAGTAACTGTGTGATCAAATTTATGAACCAAACAGTGTAGAAGATATATGTGAAAATAGACATATTAAGAGTAAAACAGTACTCTTACTCTTAGTATTCCAACATAGAAATAATTACTAAGGATCTAAAATTATATTAAGCAATATAATTACTAGTATTCTTACAGATAGATCTACTAAATACAATTAGATAAATCCCTACATAACCGTACTAAATTATAGGTATAAAACAATAAAAGAATAGGAATTAGAATAAAAAATGTAAAATTATAATTATATGTCTGAAATTTTTCTAAAAGAGTGAGAAAAAGTTATCATGAATACTAAATGATTCAGTACATTAGTTGATTAAGAAAAAATAAGTAGCTTTATCACACATAAAATAAAAAGAACCTGTTTGCTGTAACGAAAATAGATAAAATAAAACATGAAAATAAGACACATCAAAATTAATGTAGGATAAATTATGAAAAACTTCTGAACAAAACATCAAAAGTTACACTCTATTTTTACTTAAGGCCCAATGTTTATGGAGGCCTAAGCATATTTCACTTAAAATTTATGAATTACACAATTTCTCAAAATAGTGGATACTATTATGTCATTGTTATTATAATTTACTAATGCATATGAGTAAAAGTAAAACAAATTAGATAATTTTTTATGTGATCTCCAGGATTTCTATTTGAATAAAAGATCATGGTGAAGTAACTGTTTAAGAAGCTGGATAGCCAAGTGGTACATTAAAATCTCTTTGCAATTCAGTAAAACCCTGTTTCAAAACTAAAAGAATAAAAAATAGGGTGGGGGTATAACTCAGAAGTCTAATGCCCCTGGGTCCCATCCCAGTTCTGCAAAATAATTTGTTTTAATTTATAAAATTTCCAGTTTCAAGTATTTACCTATAGCAACAGGAAATGGAATAAGAGTTTTTCTTCCAGCTTCAGATATTTAGCTATAGCAACAGGAAATGGAATAAGACAGGTTTTTTCACTTAAATTACTAAGAACTAGTACAGTACTTGCTCTAAAACTTTGAGTTTTGAGGCAGAAAAATGACTATGGAACACAGCACATCTCAGTAGCTATAACAAGTGAAATCAACTACTGAGAAGTCAGCTCCTTGACAAGAAAAACAAAGCAGCAAAGATACATACAAATACACAAAAAAAGGGAACCGTGGCACAAAATCCAGTAGTCAAAACACAAGAGCCTGAGCATGCCACTGACCTGGTGAATGCCACTGCCACAAAGGCCCATGCCATTATGGACTGCCCACCTGAGCCTTGTTCACCATCTCTGCAGCCCCAAGGAACCCTGAAAAAGGAAGCCAAGGAACTGAGGTGAAGTAAGTGGCGGCAGAATTCCAACATCATAACTGAACACCACCACATTTCAGGAATGAAGAAAAATTAAGAAGTCTGTGGGCTCACCAGAATTCTGCACCTGCAACAACATATTGTGCCCTCCAGAAATTCGGGTCCAGAGGCCTGTAAAGTAACTGTTTCTCAGCAGAAAACCACCCAGAGTAACTGCAGAAACCTCAGTGACCTAAAATTTGGCTTTCTACTCCTGAAGTGGTCAGGTTATAACCTAAAGAGACACAGGAGACATCCATGTGCCAGGATGCAATAACCAAACAGGATCACATGGGATTGCTCTGAGATTACACTGGACACTCACCACCAATACAGATAGGGAGATTCAGGCCCAAGGCTGAAAAGCACAGAATCCTATGCTTACACAGAACCCATTTATAGTTGACATTTCTTCTTTGAGACCTAAGCACAGAGCAGTGAGAGGTGAGTGGAGTGCAGGCTGAGTCCACAAACTGACAATAGGTTACTGAGCAAATTAGAAATCTTGGAACATGTTCTAGAACCTACAAAAGTGAGCAGACACTAAAAGGCTAAAAGTATCCACCCAGACCCAGGAGGATTACAGAGATCAAGTCAGGTCTTTATGTGTATTTATGTAGTATTTCTTTCATTGTAATTAGTGTTTAATTTTGTTTGACTTTATGATTTGCTATTTTAGTTATTGTTAGTTGGTTGTTTTGCTGTTTACTGGAAATTTGTTGACTCCTTCTCCTGTTTCTTTTACAAACTTTCTCCCTCTCTCCCATCTATTCTTCCCTCAAAACCTTTATTTCTGTATCTCCTTGCCTTATATTCAATCTATTTCATACCACTATACCTAAATACACTGATTACAAGAGTCCTACTATATATTTACTATATCTCATCTCAACCAAATACTACTTTATTATACTTAAACTCTTACTCAACTTGATCATATCCTCTACTTTACCCATTTCTTGTACCCATCACTCCAGCTTCTCTCCCCTCATCTAATCCTCACCATTAAAAATTACTACAGCCGGGTGTGGTGGCGCACGCTTGTAATCCCCGCGCTTGGGAGGCAGAGACAGGAGGATCGCGCAGGTTCGAAGCCAGCCGCACACGCGCTGGCTTAGGAGACCCTGTTTCCAAATAAAAATGTAAAAATAGGTCTGGGAGTGTAGTCCGGAGATAGAAGGGCTTCCAGGAACCCCAGTACCACCAAAAAATAAAAAAATAAATAAATAAATAAAAATCACTACAGACTTTACAACTCAAGTCATGATAGCCAGAAGACTGGTATGATGTAATCTAGACCCTAGGAAAAAAACTTCAAACCAAAACTGCTATATCCAACAAGATTATTTAAAATTTACATCAACCAAGATATAAACGTAAAATAAAAGAAAATATAAATCATATCTCAGTAATAACACTGTTGTCAAACAACTTAATTCACCAATCAAAAGACATAGGCAGTGTGGATTAAAAAATATAATCCAAATACATGTTGCTTACAAGAAACTCATTTTATAGCCAAAGATATTCATAGACTAAAAGTGAAAGAATGGAAAGAGATATTCCAATAGAGACAAGACAAGCAGGAATAGCAATGTTAATATCTAATAAAATAGACTACGCTGAAACAACAGAAGAGTCAAAGCAGGACACTTAATAAAGGGAACAATCCAGCAATAAGATATAATCATAGAAAACATTTATGCCAAATGTGGGTGCACTTACATTTGTAAAACTCTTCAAGATACCAGGTTTGAAATAGACCAAAATTAATATTGGGGGACATACCACTAGATCAATCTTCAAGGCAGTAGATTAGTAAAGACTCTTCAGAACTAAATAAAACTAAACAAAATGGACCTAATAGACTTATACAGAATATTTTAACCAGCAACAGCTGAATAGACATTCCTCTCAGTTTCCCATAGAACCTTCTCCAAAAGAGATTACATCCTGGGCCACAACGCAAGTACCAGCAAATTCAAAAGATGTAATATGATTCCCTTTCCCTTCAGGTCACAAGAGAATAAGAATAGAAAAAACAGGAACATAGAGATTGAATGATACATGAAATACCAAAATCTATGGGACACTTTGAAGGCAATGTTAAGAGAAAAGTTTATAGCATTGAGTGCCCACATAAAGTTGTCAAATACATTGCTGGGCGTGGTGGCGCACGCTTGTAATCCCCGCTCTTGGGAGGCGGAGACTGGAGGATTGCGCAGGTTCGAAGCCAGCCGCGCTGGCGTAAGAGACCCTGTTTCAAAAATATAAAATAGGTCTGGGAGTGTAGCCTGTAGCCTGGAGGTAGAAGGGCTTCCAGTAACCCCAGTACCACAAAAAAAAAAAAAGTTGTCAAATACACAACCTAATGGCATATTGAGGACTTAGAAAAACAACAGACTTCTAATCCCAAAGCCAGCAGAAGGTATAAAATTAAATTCAGAACAGAAATAAAGAAAATACAAAGAATAAAAAGCTGGTTTTTTGAAAAGATAAGATCAACAAATCTCTGGCAAACCTAACCAAAATAAAGAGAATCTACTCAAATTATTAAATTCCAAAATAAAAATGGAAACATCACCACAGACAGTGGGGAAGTTGAGTGAATTATCAGACACTCTTTTGAAAATGTATACTCCAATGGACCAGAAAACATGGAAAAAATTGACAGATTTCTAAGCACACAAAACCTACCTAAATTGAACCAAGAGAACATAGAAAACCTAAACCAACCAATAGCAAACAAAGAAATAAAAACAGCAATAAAAATTCTGCCATTAAAGGAAAGTCCATGGCCCAACAGGTTCCTAGCTGAATTTTTTAAAACTTTCAAAGAAATAAACCCAGTACTCCACAACTTGTTCCAGAAAATCAAGAGGTGAAATTCTTCCAAACTTCTGAGTCCAGTATTAAATTAATACCAAAATGAAATATAGATACCTCAAGAAAATTTCAAACCAATATCTTTGATGAACATAGATGCAAAAATTCTAAACAAAATACTAGCGATGTGAAATAAAAACCTTATCAAGACAATTGTACACCACAATCAAGCTGGTTTCATCCTAGGAAAGCAAGACTATTTCAACATATGCAAAAAAATACATGTTATTCACCACATAAATAGAACTGAGAACAAAATTCACATATCAATAGATGGTGAAAAAGCATTTGACAAAATCCAACACCCATTCATGTTAAAAAAAAAAAACTGCAAAAATTTGGCATAGAAGGCATGTATCCTATCATTAAGGCATTATACAATAAACCCAAAGCCAACATCATATTGAATGGGGAAAAACTGCAATAATTCCCTCTAAGACCAGGAACAAGACAAATTCACTATCACCATCCCCCCCCCTCTTTTTTTTTTGCATGTGGTACTAGGGATGGAACCCCAGGGCACTGTACCTCCAAGCTACACCCCCCACCCTATTTTTTAGTCTTTTTATTTTTTGAAACAGGGTCTCACTGATTTGTAAAGAGCCTTGCTAAGTAGCTGAGGCTGTCTATGAACTACAATCCTCTGGTCTCTACCTCCTGAATGCTGGGATTACAAGTATGCACCTCCACACCAGGGCTCACCACTCCTTTTTAATATAGTCCTTGAGACTATTTCAAGAGCAATAAGACACATGGTGTACATCAAAATCAATCACTAAGCCAAACATGAGAAGGGGGGTGAAGAGAATGAAATTGGAGAAGGGCTAATGGAGTGGTATATGCATTATGCCTTTACCATCTTGTACCCCATTAAGATGTATGCCTACAGTGCACCAGTAAAATCATTAAAAAAAAATAAGATGAGAAGGGTATCAAAAGAATTAAAATGATCCCTCTTTGTAGATGATATGATCCTAAATCTAGAAGACCCAAAAAACTCAGCCCAAAGACTACTGGACCTGATCAACCAAGTCAACAAATTAGTGAAATAAAGTCAACCTAAAGAAATCAGTAGCTTTTCTATATGCCAACAATGAATCTACAAAGAAATACAGATAACTATTTAATTACAATAACCCCAAAACCAATAAAATATCTAGGAGTAAACCTAACCAAAGATGTAAAACACCTCTACAGTGAAAATTATAAAACAGTAAAGAAAGAAATTGTAGGCTTTGGAAGATGGATAGATCTTTCTTGCTTATGGATAGGCAGAACAAAATGGCCATTCTGCCAAAAGTGCTCTACAAAATCAATGTAATCTTATGAAGATACTAATGGCATTCTTCATAGACATAGAAGATAATAAGACTTGAATTTCATTTGGAGAAACAAAAGATTCAGAATAGCCAAAGCAATTCTCAGCAATAAGAACCATGCAGAATGCATCATAATGTTTTACTTCAAATTATACTACATAGCCATAGTAATTAAAAAAGCATGGTAGTGGCACAAAAACAGGCACATAGACCAAGAGAACAGAAGTTAAAGAAACAGACTCACACATTTATAGTCAAATGATCTTTAATAAACTGGCCAAATTCATATGCTGGAGAAAAGACAGCCTTTTCAACAAATGATGCTGGGAGAATTGGCTCTCCATTGGGAGAAAAATTGAACTAAATTCTTACCTCTCACCCTGCACCGAAATCAACTCAAGATGGATTAAAGACTGGAAATAAGACCACCGACTGCAGCTATTAGGGGACATAGGTTCAACACTTCAACATATAGACAGAAATAATAATTTCTTCAGCAAGACCTCCAAAGCTCAAGAAATTAAAACAAAGATTAAATCGTGCATGGTGGTGCACACTTGTATTCCCATCATTTGGGAGCCTGAGACAGGAGCGTTGTGGTTCACAGACAGCTTCAGCTACTGATAGAGGGCTAATATACAAGGAGCTTAAAAGACTTTTATACTAGCAAAACAAGTAATCCAATCAAGAAACAGACAACTGAATTGAATAAACACTTCACAAAAGAGATACAGAAAGCCAATATACAGAGTATACAGCAATAGGAACATACATGCATACAATACTTGGTGCATTTTCCCCTGGATTCCACACCCTTCCCCATGCATACCATTGAGGTTGGTATTGGTAATATACACACATAACATTATTTAAGCTGTTACCTTCTTCACATAATTATTCTCATCTTCCCTCCTCCAAACTCCCTCCATCACTTTACTGGAGTCTCTGCTCCTTCATCTGAGGCCTCTTTTCCAACTACTATCTAGCTTCCATATATGAGGGAAAACATGACTATTTTCTTTCTGAGACTGGATCATCTCACTTAGCATAATATTCTCAAGTTCCATCCATTTCCCTGCAGATTATGTAATTTTCATTTACTCTCTCCTCTTGGCTTGAGAGACACATACTCTTATTTTCTCCATACACATTAGACTCTTGCTTTCTTTTTCTTGGTTCTCTTCCCCTACTTGCCTTCTGAATTTTGAAGAGACTCACAAATTATTCACTATCACCCTTATCTTTTATCTGCATCTTTTCCCTAAAAAATATTACATGGTCTCAAGGTAAAATGCAATATAAATGCTGGTAATTACTGAATGGAGAGCTAATGTCTGAAAACTCCTAAACTCATCCATGTGACTCCCTATTTATATCACACTTTTAAAAGTAAGAAGTCACTTCAAATTAGATGTAGCCAAAACAATATCACTGGCATCTCCATCTGTCTGTTTTTAATCTCCTTTACTCCATTTCACAATGCCTTTCCCTCTTGTACATAAGCCAGCTACTGAACTTCTCTAGTTTTTAAAATTTCTAAACCCTATTCTATCCTGAGATCTTGAACTTGCTCTCTAAATCTACATGGAACATTCTACAGGATATATTTTAGGTCATTAAGCAAAATATTAGAATGGACACGAAACATACAATAAGCAATATACTTGGTTCTACAAAAAGATTGATAAAGCATACAAGCCTTTAGCTAGAATGAGAATGAAAGAAAAAGGATTTAGTTTCTGAAATCAAGAATGAGCTGAATGTAGTGGTACACGTGTCATAATCCATAGGGAGCTGAGAGAGGAGGATAACTGTTTGGAGGACAGCCTCAACAATATAGCAATCTAGTGAAGCCCGGTTTCAGAATAAATGCTCGGGGTGTAGCTCAGAGGTAAAACGCCCTAGGGTTCAGTCCATAGAACCACAAAATAAAGTAATAAATACAAATGAAACAAAATAAAATGAAGGACAGGATGTTATTATGGACCTTTTAGAGAATTTTAAAAATAAGAAAATCCTCTAAACAATTGTATGGCAACACATTAGGTGATCTAGATGAAATATACAAATTTGTTCTGAGCATGATGGGGTATATTTATAATTTCAGTACTTGGGATGCTAAAACAGGATTATAGGTTCAAGGTCAGCTGCAGCAGCTTGATGAGGCCCTCAGCAACTTAATGAGATTCTGTTTTAAAATAAATAAAATATGGCAGGAGTATATATCAGAGGTAGAACACTACTGCGTTTAATCCCCAGTATTCCAAAACATGAGAAAAGAATTTCCAAGAAGACACAACTTACTGAAACGAATGGAGAATAAACTGAACTCTGAACAGATTTATAATAAATACATTAAATGAGTAATCAAGAAACTTTCTATAAATAGAAGTCCAAACCAATGAGGTATTAACTTTTAAATTTTGTACTTAAAAATATTTTAAGTTGGGCAAGGTAGTGCTTGTAATCTCAGAAATCCCAGCATTTGAGAGGTGGAAACCAAAAAATTGAGGTTCGTAGACAGCCTCAGCTACTTAGGTCTTATTCAGTTAGACACTATTTCAAAAAATAATAATAATAATAATTGGGCTGGGGATATAGCTCAGAGATAGAATGCCCCTGGTTTCCATGTTCTATACCACAAAAAAAAAGTTTTAAAATAACTAATCCAAATTTTATATAATCTTAATCATAAAGGAGAAAGGATACTTCCAATTTTAATTTATGAGATTACTGTGATACTAAAACAAAAATATCCTATGGAAAAAAACCAATTTTTATCAGTATCCCTAGCTGGCCTAGCTTTGGTAGTCCATTGACCCATTTTTTAAGACATTTACTCAATTAGAACAAACAGATGTAAACCAGACCTTAATGCTGAATCTTTGACTCAAAATGACAGAAAAAAAACTCTTATTGGTCGCTTGAATACAAATATAAAACCTAATATTAAAAACTCACCAAGGATACAGGTGGACAGCATATGCCTCAAACTTCAAATCGGGTATATATCATACAACCCCTGACCTTGTCAACCAAGTACAACCAGCTAGGTTTTATTTTTTTAATTTTGATTATTATTATTATTATTATTTTGCGGGTCTAGGGATGGAACCCAGGGGCATTTGACCTCTAAGCTATACCCCTTGCCCTATTTTTTACTCTTTATTTTGAAACCAGGTAACCAGGTCTCACTGAGTTGCAGAGGGCCTCACTAAGTAGCTGAGGCTGTCCGCAAACCGCCATCCCCCGGTCTCACTCTCTAATGCTGGGATTACAAGCGTGCGGCACCACGCCCGGTTTACCAGCTAGGTTTTAAATGTATGTACACCAAAAACCAAGACAGATCAACTAGAGAGAACTAAATGAGACAAACAGCTAAACAGATACCAGATTCCCGGGAGCCCAAACAGAAACCGGGAGGTTGGGGATGTCTCCCGCCTCTGGAGGCCAAAGTTACTGAGTGCATCCAATCAACCTTGGTCCCCCAAACGAGTTTACTCACTAGACAAATCCTCCAGAGGGTCCTTCCAGAGGGCCAGACCTTCTGCCAGCATTGGATGAGTGAGCGAGGCAAGATGCTGAAATGCTCCCCTCCTTCGGGACTGGAAGAAACCTCACAGCAGCCGCCCCCAAAAGGAGTTTGTTCAGCTCTCCTGCTCTGAATCATCATCTAAGGTCTAAGTGGGATCTGTTTAGAGTTGGGTTGGGTACCTGACAGGGGGCCAGGACAATGTCTCGTCTCAATCCTGGAGTTGGACTCAGTGTGTCCAGCCTGCCCATACTCCCCAGATGGTCGACCTACTAGAAATCCAGGCGGCTCCACAAGAGAGCGCCCAATCATGGGTTCAGGATGGTGTTGAAGAGTGAGGCCAAGGAACATCATCTCAGGAGCTTCTCTCTACCCCCTCAGTCAGACCAGAGAACTAGGAAAGGAGGCAAAATTTGATTCCCGCTGAAAAATTCTTAACTTCTCTAAAAAATCTTGCTGGGGCCTCCAAATGTTGTATGCAGGTTTAGCAAGAACCGAGAGACTCACGAGTCCAAGGAAATGTGCCAACTCAAGCCTTTATTAGCTGGCCAGCGGCGATAGCCTCACTCTAGAAACCTGACTGGAAAAGCGTGCTGAGGCCAGGCAGCAGTAACCTTTTATAATAACAGAGAACCAATCATATTAACCCAATCACCAAAACCCAATTACCCATTAACAGGGGGCTACGGCAGGAACATACAGCTGTGAGCCATTGAGTTCAACCAGAATATTGGGGTTAGCTAGACAACAAGAAACACATGTCCTAATCCTTGCACAGTCATCTCCATCATTACAAAACTATGGTAGAGAAAACAAAATGAAGTTACTCAGGTTTTACAAAACAACAACAAGGACAATTACAAAATGATTGAACCGGCCGGGGATGGTGGTACACGGAGGCCGAGACAGGAGGATAGCACAGGTGCGAAGCCAGCCGTGCTGGCTTAAGAGATCCAAAAATAAAATAGGTCTGGGAGTGTAGTCCGGAGGTAGAAGAGCTTCCAGGAACCCCAGTACCACCAAAAAATATAAAAAAAAGATGATCGAACCAAGGAAAATATTAAAAAATGATTAAATACCAGTCCAACTGGCATTTAAGAAATGCATGTTTTGTTTAACATAGTAAGTTTCTAAAGTGTACCTTATTAATAGAAAAAGATGAAATAAAATGAAAGATATAAAGCATGTGATCATTTAAAAATATATAAAAAGCACTTGACAAAAGCACTTTTATTATAAAAACACTAAACTAAATGGGAAGAAAAGAACACTGTCAATATTATTATGGGCATCTACAAAAACACAAATAGAATCATTGCTAAAAGAGAAAGTTTTAAAGTATTTCCCCTTCGGTCAAGAACAAGACGAAGTTGTCTCCTCTTACCACTTCCATTTAATATTTTTCCACACTGTCTATTTCATTAGACAATAAGATGAAAAAGTATCAAGGTTGGAAAGGAAAAAATAAAACTATATGTATTCACTGATGACATGGCTTCCTATATAAAAATTTAAGAAAGATGCTAAGATACTCTTAATGCTAAAAAAAGTGATCAGCAAAATTTAAGGAGAGACCAATAAACAGAAAACGATTATATTTTTATGTAGTAAAATGAATATTCTAAAATGAAATAAAAAACAATTCAAATTACTCTAACTTTAAAAATAAATTTATTCTTAGAAATAAATTAAAAAAATTAAAACTTCTATAGTGAAACCTTAAAATGTTAAAAAGAATCCCCAAAAATTTAACAAATAAAAAGACATACTATATTCATGGATTAGAAAACCTAAGACACTGGCCAGGCATGGTGGCATATGCTTATAATCCCCACACTTGGAGGGCAGAGACAGGAGGATCAGGCAGGTTCAAAGCCAGCCTTGCTGGCTTAAGAAACGCTGTTTCCAAATAAAAATAATAAAAAAAATAGGTGCCTGGGAGTGTAACACGGAGGTAGAACGGTTTCCAGGAATCCCAATACCACCAGAAAGAAAGAAAGAAAGAAAGAAAGAAAGAAAGAAAGAAAGAAAGAAAGAAAGAAAGAAAGAAAGAAAGAAAACCTAAAATACTAACACTAATGCTAATATACAAATATTCATAAAAATCATGTATTGATTTGACATGATCTCTGCCAAAGCTTCATCCTTTGTTTATAAATTGACAATTCAATCTTCTATTTTATATGTAAAATTTAAAAACCTGGTCAGGACAGATAAAACAACCATGAAAAGAAAAAATAATTATGGAGGACTGTTATAGTTTTGTATCCCCCAAAAGCTATGTGTTGAAAATTTTTTCCCCGTACAAAAATACTCAGGAGTAGGAAGCCTCTAAAACTGTAAACCAAAACAAATCTTTCTTCCTCTAAGTTGTTTGTATCAGATATTTAGTTACAGTGAGGAAAAGCTGACAAATAAAGGGACTCAAACTTAACAATTTCAAAACTTACTTAAAAAATAATTAAGGATGTCTATCTCTAGAATAAAGATAGCATCAATGAAATAGAATTGAGACTCTCTATGTAGATCCTTTCACTTATGGTCAATTCATTTACAAGAATGACAAGATAATTAAAAGACAAAAATCATAGTCTTAAAAAAACATTAAGACAACTTGTAATCTACATATAAAAGAATAGATTTGAATGTCTATGTCACATAATATAATTATCTCAAAATGGACCAAAGACCTAAGAGCTAAAATCATAAAACATATATAATTAAAGATAGGCATAAATATGTATGATCTTGGCATTAGGCAAAAGTTTCTTAGGTACCCAAAGCACAAGCTACAAAGGATAAACAGATAATTTGGCATTCATCAAAATTAAAATACTTGAGTTACAAATGACTTTCAAGTAAGTTAAAGAGTCACATAATATAAGTTTATAAAGTATGTATCTGAGAAGAGATTATTTGTAATATAAGCATGACTCTTATGAAGAAAACTCAATTAAAAGTGGACAAAAAACCAGGCATGGTGGCACACGTTTGTAATCCTCTCTCTTGGGAGGTGGAGACAGGAGGATTGCACAGGTTCAAAGCCAGCTGTGCTGGCTTAAGAGACCCTGTTTCCAAATACAAATATAAAAAATAAGTGCCTGGGAGTGTAGTGCGGAGGTAGAAGGGTTTCCAGGAACCCGAGTACCACCAAAAATTAAAAAAGTAGACAAAAGAGCCGGGCGTGGTGGCGCACGCTTGTAATCCCCGCGCTTGGGAGGCGGAGACATGAGGATCGCGCAGGTTCGAAGCCAGCCGTGCTGGCGTAAGAGACCCTGTTTCAAAAATATAAAATAGGTCTGGGAGTGTAGCCCGGAGGAAGGAGGGCTTCCAGGAACCCCAGTACCACCAAAAAAAAAAAAAAAAAAAAAAAGTAGACAAAAAATTTAATTAGACTTTTTTTAAAGATAAATGGATGGTATGCAAAGGAAAGATACTGTTTATCGTTACTAGGGAAATGCAAATCAAAAGCACAATAAGAAAAATTCACAGCTATTAGAGTGACTATAATAAAAAGAATATGAAAAATAACAAGTGTTGGCCTGATATGGAAAAACTGTTGCCTTCATACATTACTGATGGGATGGAAAATAGTGCAGTCACTTTGGAAAATATTTTGCAAGTTTCAAAAATGATAAACACAGAGTTACAATATGGCCAAGCAATTTTTTTCCTAAGGGCAAAAATGGCAGGACCTTTGAAAGCATATCCACACCCACACACATAGGAATATACATTGCAGTACTATTCATTAAAGCCTCTAAGTGGTAAAGACACCAATCTTATATACACTGATAAGTAGATAAAGAAACACAGTATATTCATACAAAGAGAAGTCAGCCCTGACAAAGAATAAAATATTGATACATGCTGCAATACTGATCAACCTTAAAAACTTTATGCTAAATAAAAGAAGCAAGTTACTAAAGTCCTGGTGAATATTATATGATTTTATTCATATTAAATGCCCAGAATTGATAAGTTCATTGATAAGTTAGTGATTGCAGAAGCTGGGGAAAGGGAGGTATCTAATTCAAACTGCAGTTGCTTGCATCAATCCTTAACAAAAAAAAATTAAAAATTGGGAGGCGAAGGAGGAGATCTTATGCATGTGCACCCAATAATAAAACCATTGCAAAAGATTACTAGAACCATAACCTTGCACAAAGTTTGCTGCAGCCTTATACAAAATATATTTCTACAAGGACATCTTCTCAGCAACTGTCCAATTTTGGACTCCTGCCACCATTCTTATTGATCCTTTTAGCAAAGGACAATTGTTTTATGACAACTGTTTTCAACTTACCTTTAAAAGTCTTTGTCTTGCCGGGCGTAGTGTAATCCCCACGCTTGGGAGGCGGAGACAGGAGGATCGCGCAGGTTTGAAGCCAGCCATGCTGGCTTAAGAAACCCTGTTTCCATATAAAAATATAAAAATAGGTCTGGGAGTGTAACCCGGAGGTAAAAGGGTTTCCAGGAACCCCAGTACCACACACATAAAAAAGTCTTTGTCTTTCTTTGCATTCTCGGATGTACACGCCCATGCATACCCATTGCAAAATTTACTGCTGAAAAAAACTTTACTTTGGAGAATCTTTGCTATTTATCTTGACAGAAGTATGGAAAGTGACTGTGAAAGGCTATACACAGGGTTACAGTTTTTTTTTTTCTGTTTTGTTTTGTTTTTGAGCAGAGGTGACAACAGAGGTAATTTTGAATAGCCTTACAAAAATAATAAAAATATTAATGGACCAGTTGAATTTTATGTGGATTATTTCTCATTAAGAAGTAAGTTTAAGCAGGGCAGCTGTTGCACGCTTGTAATCTCAGTACTTGGGAGGCTGAGACAGGATTATCGAGGGTTTGCAGCCAGCCTCAGCTACTTAGGAAGACTCTTCACAATTTAGTGAGACCCTATTTCAGAATAAAGAAAAAAAAACATCTAGGGATATAAATTGAATATAGAATGCTCCTGGGTTCCATCCCCAGTACCGCAAAAAAAGTAAATTTAAGGAACTTAGGAACAGGTTGTAGAATGTGGGTCTTTTCAGGGCTCAGTTATTGATTATAAACAGAAAACAAGAGGGTTAAAAATTTAAGCTCATTCATTTGAGTAGATATCAAGATAAAGAGCAGATCAAAGTCATTGCTTTTCTGTTTCTTCTACAGTGTCAAATTAGCTGTTAATATATTCAAAGAATGGGAAAAAAAAGCCGACATAACTCTCTTCCCTCCCCCAATACTGTAGATTCCGACCAGGTATAGTGCTGTACACCTGTAACCTCAACCACCCAAAAGGCTGAGTCAGGAAGATCACAAGTTACAGATGAGACTAGGCAACTTAGGAAGGCAATGTTTCCAAATAAAAAAATAAAAATAATAATTTAATGGTTTAGAATAAAGCTCAGTGATAGAGCACTTTCCTAGTATGAACAAAGTTTTGAGTTTAATATTTATTAGTGCATACACACACAAACACCTGCAGATTCTTAAATGATGTAATAAAATATGTAAGGTTAATTACTAGATTGTTTGAAGGTTAAATAACGATGGATAATGGATGTGGTGGTGCATGCTTTTAATTCCAGTATTTAACAGCCTGAGATAAGAGCACTACACATTCAAGAACAGCCTTGGGAACTTAGTGAGATTCTCAGTAACTTAGAAATACTGTTTCAAAAAAAGATTTTTTAAAGGAAGGGAGTATAGCTGAGAGGTAGAATGCCCCCAATGCCCCTGGGTTCAATCGTGTGTGTGTGTGTGTGTGTGTGTGTGTGTGTGTGTGTGAGAGAGAGAGAGAGAGAGAGAGAGAGAGAGAGAGAGAGAGAGAGAAGGAAAGAAAGGAGAAAAGAAAGAAAGATGGGTCTGTGAGCTGGAAAGGACTGGAGTTGTGTTCCTTAGTGTGGAGTTGATGGTGCTCTATGTGAAGGGTAACCAAAAGCACAAGTAAAATATTTGACATCTGGAAAAATGATGGACTGTTCTCAAGACAGCAACTGCTCACTAAATTTTCCATTTGCTCTTCTTCATTTCTCTACCCTTTTGCTGGCAAATTGGGAAGACTGAGAGGAGAGTTGCCCTGAATAAGCTCGTGTAGTATGTGCCATTACAGAGATGGTGACAGAGAAGTGACATTGTGTGTCTCCTTCAACCTTCTCTTCTCTGGAGCTTAAAGGTCATGGGTTTAGAAGCCCTAAGTAGCCTAGCTCTCACATGCTCACAGATGCCTTCCAGGAAGTGAGAAATAAAGATGGGTTGTCTTAACCTACTGAATTATTTTTTTCTTTTATTTTACTTACTAATGTACCTTAATTTGATTTTGAAAACTCAAATTTGTTTAGCTGACAGCTTCTTCATGCTAAATTTGGCATAGTGATCACATTTAATAAGCAGCTGTTTGAAAAGGTAAGTCTGAATAAGCTTATCCTGGGACATGTACAAATTAAGCAACTAGTTAATTTTAGTTCTTCTTATTATAATTTTTTATTTACCTAATGTTATTGTTTGAATATGAAATATTCACCAGAATCCCATGTGTTGTAGGCTTGGTCCCTAGTGAAGCAAAGTTAGAGGTGGGGTTTTTAGGCAATGGCTGGACCATGAGGGTTCTGATCTGACCCGTAGATGAGTTCATTGAGACCTGAATGGACTTGTGAGGGAAATTGTTGGCTTGTGGGACATGGTTGGAGGAAGTAATTCACTGTGGTATGCTCTTGGGGACTATATCTTGTCCTTGACTCTTCCTCTCTATCTTTCTACTTCCTAACATCATAAGCTGAGCAGCCTTCCTCTGCCATGTCCTTCCAGCAGGCTGTTCTGCCATGCCTCAGGTCCATAGTGAGAGACTAAGATGATCATGAACTGACCTCTAAAACCATGAGTCCCCAAGTTATTCTCCTTCAAATTGTATAGTCAGATAATTTGGTCACTGTGATGACAAGTTTACTGATGTACCTAGTAAACTGCTAACTGGCTAGGGTATAATATAAATCATATATATTTTACATAAATATAACTGAGGCACTATATTTAACGAGGCCCACTAATTTAAAAGGATATATGAGTTGAAAACTTAAAAACAATTGAGAAAGATATACTAGAACTTTATATAAAAATGAATAAGAATAGGGCTAGGATGTAGATCAGTGGCAAAGAGCTTACCTGCCAAGTGCACCACCCTGGTTTTGATCCCCAATCCAAAAAGAGAAAAAAGAAAAGACCCCCTTTAAAAGTGAATTAAAATTAAATAAATTAATTTTTAATTAATTAATGTATTATTAATTAAATTATTTAATTAAATCAAACAATTAATTAAATTATTTATTTATTTATTATTTATTAATTATTTAATTATATTAAATTATTTAATTTAATTAAATAATTAATTTAATTATTAATAAATTAAATAAAACTAGCAACAATTTTTTAAAGTCTAGATGAAGTTAAAAACATAATTTCAATATTCCGGGGTTTAGTAGTATACCTCCAGTTTTGTTCTTTTTGCTCAAAATTGCTTTATTTTAGGTTCTTTTATGTCTTCTTACAAACTTCAAGATTGTGTTTTCTAATTCTGTGAAGGATGACATTGATTTTTTGGTAGAAATTCTATTAACTCTAAAGATTACTTTGGACAGTAACTATATCTGGGGTATAGAATCAGCTCATACATGTATATGTATATGTAGATGTAGATGTAGATGTATATATTTGGTTATCACTCTATATATATCAGCTACATATATGTATGTATATATATATATATATATAATTCAGGCATTAAAAATATGAAATCATATCATTTGTGACAATAGATGGACATGAGAAACATATTAAGTCAGACCTTGAAAGACAAGAACATTTGATGTCACTCACATGTGGAGTGTTGAAATGGCCAATCTAATAGAAGTTGATAATAGAATAGTAGTTACAGAGACAGGGAGAAATAGAAGAGAGGAAGGGCTGCTAATGGGTGCACTGTTATTGTTTCATAAGAGGAATAATTTCTGGTGTTCTATGGAATAGAAGGGAGAAATATAACAAATAATAATGTTTTATATATCTTAAAATAGAAGACAGGGACTTGAATGTATTTGGCATAAATAGATAATAAAAGTTGAAGGTGATGCATGTGCTAATTACCCTGAGTTGATCACTATCCAATGCAGACATGAATCAAAACATCATATTGTATCTCATAAATATGTACAAATATTATGTGGAGATCAAAAATCTTTTTAAAAATTAAAAATAGTTTTATATACCAAGTCTTTTAGGTTCTTTCATTAATAACTATCAAACTGAGAACAAAGGAAAGAATGCACAATTATACGGTTTCCTAGGTTTAAGGGAATGAGCAAAGCATACTAAAAGAAAAAATAAAGCACAAAACCAAAGGTAGGTTCTCTGTCCAAGTTGATTAGAAACATAACTGAGAGCCAAAGGGAGGTGGTAGGCTGGAGGCAGCACGTTGTTTTATAATTTTATTTTTACTCCCTGGAATATTTTTCTTTCAATAATCTGAGTTATTTTTTAATCCTTGATGAATTTATCTAAAATGAAGAAATACAGCACAAAATAGCAAAAGTAAACCAAAACTAACCACTATTTGGGTTGTTGTTTTTATCAATGTCTCTTTGGATAGATAATTTGGATTGAGAAATATTTTTCTAAAATACCAGGAGTTTACTGCAAATTTTCCTGAAATTGAAAGTGAGATAGGAAGCAACATAAAGACCAGCTGTTGAGAAGATGAGAATGAGATGTGGAGTCATTTTGACCTGGATTTAAAAAACATAGGTTCTTGCCAGGTGTGGTGGTATAGAAATGTAATCCCAGTTCTTGGGAGGCCGAGACAGAAGGATCACAGATTCAAAGCCAGTCGTAGAAACGTAGTGAGTCTGTCAGCAATTTTGTATGACCCTGATTCTAAATAAAAAATCAAATTGGGCTGATGGTGTAACAAAAAGAAACAAATAAATAAATATAAAGTAAGTTCTTTATGCAATAATTAATCCAGAGTGATACCACATTTGGGAAGCAATACTTGGAAGGCTGAGACAGTAGGATCAAAGGTTAAAGACCAGACTTGGCAATTTAGCAAGACTCTTAACAACCTACTGAGACCCTGCCTGTTTCAAGCTAAAAATCAAATAGTTCTGGAGATGTAGCTCAGAGGTAGAATGCCCCTTGGTTCAATGCCTAGTACCAAAAACAAAAGAAAAGAAAAAATATTTATGTGGGTGGTTCCAAGAAAATATCATATTCAATTAGGCAAGATTGAAATGACCCAGTGAAAACAAAATGAGACTGAGTATGCTAATACTTTTTAGTATTTGATGAGTCATTTGACTATAACATTTGTACTAAGATAGCCATTTATAGCTGGACTTTGTGGTGCACATTTGTAATCCCAGTATTTGGGAGGGTGAGACAGGAGAATTGTAGGTTTGAGGACAACTCAGCAAGTAGTGAGACTCTTAACCTAGTGAGAACCTGTTTCAAAATACAAATAAAATAAAACTAGTGGTGTAGCTTGGAAACAGAATATCCCTGAGTTCAATCTCTACTACCACAGGTAAAGCAAATAAAATATCCATTTATATATTAGAAATTAACTAATGAAATGGTAAACAAAGTATCCTAATGTCATATCATCAAGCAAGGTGTCTGGCATATAATAGGGACAAAAAAAAAACCTTTGTGTTACTTCATGATGTGAAAGCAACCATGGAGATGGAATTTTGTTTTAATCGGAAAAAGGGAACTTATAATTTGTTCTCCCCAAGGGATGGAATCCAATTACACCACGCAGACCATTTAAAGTCACAGAGTGTCCTGAAGGATAGACGTCAGAAAGTAATGAGAGTCATACCCATTAAAAGTGTTTATGAATAAAGAAGCTGTGTTACCTGTATTTCCTTGTCAGATCTTTTCTTTTCCCATCAGCATAAGCCTTCCATAACCCATCAATCAGAAGAATTGATGGTGTGCCTAGCAACTCAGGCCATACGGAGATAATCAAGACATCATAAATCCTGTTCGAGCAAAGAAAGCTACAAAATGGCACTGCTAGCTTGCAATCAAATTCCAAGACTATCTGCCTGCACCAGCAAATGTGTCAACAATGAGGGGCAGAGGAAAAACTAGGAAAATCCATGAAAAAATAATTTACTGACAGCAAGAAAAGTTGGAGCCCTTATGGGGGAGGAAAGTGAGACACCTTCAAGAGAAGGGTTTGTGTAAAATAGTGCTCATTGTTCAAGAGTTTGCAGGTTGCCTTCAGATGGAATGCCACCATTGAGCGTCCACTGCCTGGACAGGGTGGATCCATCTTTTTAGGACAACACTCTGTGCTTCATTTTTATATCCATTTTCTTACCCTTCTTACTTGTCGCTCCTTCTGTAGAGATCAAAGTTTCAGATGTATCACTGCCCTTGGACAGAAGAATCTGAAGCAAATTCTGCTTAAATTTAGAGGTGGAGGGATATTTCCTGATAAATGATAGGCTGTGAAAGAAGACAGTGCCTGGGGCAGCTACAGTTACATGAAGACATTGTAAAAGACAAACCAAAGCTGATGGAGCAGGGAGGTGGGAGGAGACCAGGGTTGATTCCATCATTGATTTGTTAAAATGTCACTAAAAATACACCAAACTTTAGCCCAATTATGATGTGAGTCGGTAAAAGTTTTTATCATTTAAACCAGGGATTTCGATCTCATTTTTGTAAGGAGGGGTTTACTGGGGATTGAACCTAAGAGGGTTCTATGTCTAAGCTGCATGCTCATTTCTATTTCATTTATTTGTTTATTTATTTATTGGAACAGAGTCCTTCTAAATTGCTATGGGATTTTCTAGGTTGCTGAGGCTGGCATTGAACCTGAAAATCTTCTGTCTTTGCCTCCTAAATACTGAGATTTTAGGTATGCATCACCATGGCCAAATTGCTTCTTAAATCTTAATGTGTATAAAGAATCACTTGGGATCATGTTAACCTTCAGATTTTGATCCTGTAAGATCAGGGGAATACCTGAAAGTCTGTACATCTAACCAACTTCTAGATAGTGTCCAAGTATATACTCAATTAAAAGGAGTTGAGCCAAGCAGAGTGTAGTGGCACAGGTTTGTAATCCTAATACTTGGGAGACTACAACAGGAGGATCGCAGTTTTGTGTCCAGCTTCAGCAACCTTGTGAGGCCCTCCATAATTTAGTGAGACCCTGTTTCAAAATAAAACATAAAAGTAAGGTTGGGTTGTAGCTCAGAGGTAGAATGCTCCTGAGTTCAATCTTCAGTACCACACATGAAAAGAAGTAGTTTAGCTATTTTATATTTCATATTCAACTATGTACAGCCAGAAGTATGCCAAATGACACCTCTGAATAAACATAGAGGAACTTAAAGGTTTACTCTAACCTAAAGACACACATTCATATCTAGCATTAACTCTAGGAATTCACCAAATAAAAAACGCGTGGATGAAATCATGGCATGTGAAGGCTGACTTCCAATTGTGACTCTGTCATTTACATACTGTGTGATAAGGCTGGAAAACTATTAAATTTCTCTGAATTTTGATTCAGAACAATACCACTAATTGATCCCACAAATTTGGCTTGAGGATTAGTTGAGATTATGTGATAAAATACTAAATGTGTAAAAAAGTAAATTTCACTTCTAGGATGCTATTGGTAGGAAGAAATCCTGCACTCTCAAGGGTCACTCAGGCCAAATACGACTCAGTGAAAATGCTAGGTCTGATGGACATGGACAGGTTGTGGTTGTCGGCATAGACTTTCCTGGTAACTGAACTGCTGTATTAAAAGCCCTGTAATGCCTGCACCAGATAGCCATAAACTGACTGAGAAGTCTGAAAGAAAAATAATCAAAATTATTTTTGATGTGACTCATTTCCTTTCTAAAACCTGTCTGCTGTGTTTGATAAGAGGATTTTTTTTTTAGTTTTAATATCTTTCTTCTCAGCAATCACTGAAATATTGCCAAATGGAATAAAATTTTTGTTAGCAGATCTGATCAGCAGCAAATGAAATCTATTTCTTATAGTGGTAGAAAAGTGGGAGGTAATGCAATTTTCTTAAGTCAGATTGCAAATAGAATTGTAGGTGCCTGCTATGACTTTAAATGCTGCAATATACTTTCTGAATGTGCAGCATTCAAAGATTGCATGAGATATTCATGTTTACAAGCATTGGCACTTTTATCAACAAAATGTTTCTGCAGTACAGTCCAGGATGCCTCCTGAAATGACTTTGCAATGACTTTGGCATGATTCCTGTGAGAGGGACTTTACTAGTCGTGGTCATCTGAACAAAAGTTTTCATGGATAGGAGTAACTCTTATATATCTTCAGCAGAAAATGGAAAATATGTTCTAATATTACATATGTCTACTTGGCAGTGAGAATTCATTCAAGTCACCTCAAACCTGTTACACTGGTCTATTCTTTGCCTTTCCAACCTTTGCTACAAATTATTCTTAAAAATACCTGACAACTAGCTGGGGATGGTGGTGCTGGCTTGTAATCCCAGAACATGGGAGGCAAGACAGGAGGATCTCAGGTTTGTGGCCAGCCTCAGCTACTTAGTGAGGCCCTCCACAACAAAGTAAAGAATAAAATAGGGCTGTGGGTGTACTCAGACGTAGAATGCCCCTGTGTTCAATATTTAATGAGACACACACACACACACACACACACACACACACACACTATCTGAAACTATATTTAAAATATTTAGAATATTTTCTTAGATGGGCTATACATGTGTTAAATCATTCCTTATTTCAGCAATTACCCAGAGCAGAATGATTGAGAACACAGACTTCTAAGTTGACTGGGTCTGTTATTTCACCTGTTTATTTCTTAGTTATATAATTTCTGACAAGGCTGAAACATGAGGATCCTGGTTCATGGCCAGCCTCAGCTACTTAGTGAAGTCCTCTGCAACTTAGTGAGACCTTGTTTGAAAATAAAGACTAAAAAATAGGGTTGGGGGTGTAGCTTTAAGGTAGAACACCCTTGGGTTCCATCCCCAGTACCGCATAAAAATTGAGCAAGTTATATACATTTTAAGATTCATTTTTGTGTGTACTAATAAGAATAATATCTATCAGGGCATGTTAAGAAGATAGTGTATGCTTGCTACTTAATAAGAGTTCCATAAATTTTAGGTAGAAGCTTATTCAAACCTTGAAAAAGGACATTTTCATCTTCATTTGTTTCTTATTTTTTATTCTATTCTATTCATAGCGATCAGCTTTTATTTGAAGAAAAGTTTTTTAAGTAGAACTTGAAGCTGGGCATGGTGGCCCATGTTATAATCCCAGCATTCAGGAGGTTAAGACCAGAGGATTGCTGTTCATGGACAGCCTCAACTACTTAGTGATGACCTCTGCAATATAATGAAATCCTGTTTCAAAATGAAGAATAAAAAACAGGGAAGGGAAAAGCCAGGCGTGGTGGCACACGCTTGTAATTCCCGCGCTTGGGAGGCTGAGACAGGAGGATCACACAGGTTCGAAGCCAGCCTCAGCTACTTAGTGAGGCTCTCAGCAACTTAGTGAGACCCTGTTTCCAAATAAAATATAAAATAGGTCTGTGAGTATAGCCTGGAAGTAGAAAGCCTCTGGGTTCCACCCCCAGTACTACCAAAAAAAAAAAAAAATAGGGAAGGGAGTGTAGCTCAGAGGTCGAATGCCCCACAAAAAATAAATAAATAAATAAATAAATAGGAAAGTAGAAATTGAGTCAACAGCTGGCACATGTCTGGTGTATTTTATTTTGGAAAGTGATCCTGAGAAATGGAGTGGGATGGAGAAGCATAAAGTAGGGAGGGAAAAGAGAAGATTACACACAACTGTGACTATTGAGGCCCATGTAGTCTTCCGAAGGGGAGTAGAGTCACTTGCTACTATCTTCCATTATTTGGCCTTCCATGGGGTACTAGAACTCTCATATAGGTTTGTAGTGTATAAGTGGTGAGCCTGTTCATTCTGGAGGGTAGCCAACATGAGAATCAGAGAAACCCTGGAGCAGAAATTGAAAGTGAAAGCACAGCTGAGAACGAGAAGGCAGATTACACTTATACAGTGCTCATTGCTGCTAAATGTGAATGTGCTCAGAGCGTTTGAGGATGGGCATGATTCTTTATTGAATCCATATGCCTTCAGTGAACCTAGAGGCATGTGAACAACTCATACCAAGGCAACTCTGTTTTAAAGCCCATCATTATGAAGGCAAGTATCTTCATAAGGACCAATGCTTCAGACGTCTCAGTCTAGCAGGTCTATATGTAGCACCAGCAAGATCTTCAATGGTGTTTCTATGAAAAATAAAAGTAAAGATGACTCATGTTTCAAGAGTATTTTCTTCCTTTGGTTCTTCAGGAAAACTCAGTAGACTCAAAGTTTTGAGTTGGCTACCTTCTTAATGGAAGCAAAATGAAAACACCTTTTCAAAATAGCTGCAAAAGCTATGAAGATTCTTCTTTATAGTTGGATAGAATCCCAGAATCCCACTGTGCATATATATATATATATATATATATATATATATACACACACACACACACACACACACACACACACACACACACAGCATTTTCTTTATCTGTTCATCTATTGACAGACACCTAGGTAGGTTATTTTGAATTCTACTTCAATAGCTATGTATGTATGGCTATAGTATTATGAGCTTAATCTAAATGTTAGGATTAATATTTAAGATTAATAATTATCTTAAATCTAAATATACTAAGGAGTGGAAGATCCACATCATATGGTGGTTCCATGTCGTTTCTGAAGAACCTCTGTACTGATCTTTATAGTAGTTGTATTAATTTACAATCCAACCAATAGAGTATAGGAGTTCTTATTTACCACCATAAAGAAGCATAAAATTATGTTATTTGCAGAAACAAAGAATGAAACTTGAGAATATTGTACTAAGAGAGGTCAGCTAGTCTCAGAAAGTCAAGGTTTGTATGTTTGTTTTTTCTCTCACATTTGGAAGCTAGAGAGGAAATAAGAAGCAAAAGAGACTTTAATGAAATGAGGAAACTAATAAAATAGTGGAAGGGTATTGGCAGAGGGCGGTAAGATGGGAAAATAGAGGAAACAGTTCAAATAATGGTATCTCCATATATGAAGATATCACTACCAATCTCACAACATGTCTGGGGAGGGAGGAAGAGGGGACAGGGAGGGATATGGAGGGAAATACATCAAGTGCTGTGTGCATATGTGTCTGTATCACTTTGAATTTCAGTATAATGTCTAATTAGAATGTATCAATAAAAATACATAGAAATGTTTTTGAATGAGTGTTTCAGTTAATACTGCTTACCTGTTACATTATAGAATATTTAGCTTCTTATGATGTTTTTCTTCAACAAAGGCAAAAATAGTGTTTGGAAATCTTTTATGGAGTCCTAGGAAACTCTCAGAGTTTATAAATATGTTGGGAGTTACGGGATTATGATTAAGGAAATTGTATAAAGGAAAAATACAGTTATGTGAGTCCTTTGGTAATCTGACATGTTGATGAATATACCCTTTATGAGAAGCAAACTAATTATTAAAAGTCAAAGAATCACAACGATGAACATTTTCCACCTGCCTACTAAGCAGTATGTTTTCACTAGAGATCTACTTAGCTTTTAAGGGTGAAAGTGGGTCTCACACAAATGTCTTTCACATTACAAACTGTATTAAATTAATTAAAAATAGATAGACATTGATAATAATAATAAAACAAGATAAATGATGAACAGTAAAAGGCAAATACTTTTAAAATGTTACTCAAATAGACATTCAATAAAACCACATCTTTCAGACAACATAATAATTTGCATCATAAAAAACTCTACTGGTTGAAATTTAAAATATTGATTAAAAAGCTTCAGTTGGACTTCAAATTAGCCTAAAAAGAAATTTCCATCTTAATAAAATAGGCAAAACTTTCCCTTTAAACATTACAACTTATTTTGTTAAAAAATGTGTTTACTATTCTTGAAAAAGACCTAAAATAGGTCTTTCAAAGAAGAGAGCCTTTTCCATTTTAAATTGAATCTAGTGGATCAGTGCAGACATGATTCCAAGCATCTAGGAAAAGAGTGGCAACCCAATCAGTGAATCACAGGTTCCCAAACACCCAGAATTTGGGTTAGTCCTTTGTAAAGACAGGAGAGTGTCTGAAAGACTCCTTGGCATTTTAATTTTTCCTCCTGTATTCCAGTATTTCCTAAGAACTTAAAAAAATAAAACATGACAATTCAGCATACTTCCTGGGTTTTCTCAACTTTAAAACTTGGTTACAACTCTTAGACATCTTCTGGAAGATCCCTTTTATGAAGTGAGAAGGTACACCACAGTTAATATTCTCGTGACTTAAATGGACGCTGTACAGTCAAGTTTATTTTACAGTCTTCCGTTACTTACTGCTGCAAGTCAACAGAGCACAGAAGCCGATGCATTTTGTGCCTTCCATTCAAATTAAATAGCAAACACTGTTGTTGGTGAACTTTGGGGCCAGGGAATAAAAAAGATTTCATTTCTAATTCTCACCAGAAGGATTTAAATTAAACAGTAACAGATGACTTGGAGAGGCATGGAATATTAAACAGAATACTGGAAAATAAAGTCATCCAGACATTTGCTTTTACAATGAAAATGAGAACTGGTTCTGCACTGAAATAGAAGTAAAAGGACCAAGTGTTTAAAAAGAAGCCTTCTTCATCAAAAGAGCAAATTAGCACTCAGTGGCATTGCATTGTTAACAAAATTTCTTTATCAGAAACTATAATTTAATATTTAAGTATCTAATTTACATGTGACAAGGTATCATATTCAAAAAATTAAACTGCAACTAGAAAACTATTAACCACTAAAAACAATACCAAACACAACCCAAGCATTATAGGAAAGCAATATCTAGACTTTTAAATTGGAAAAAAGTGTTTCGTTATATTTGGCTCATTAAACAAAGCATCCATTATAGCCTGTAAAAGAGCATCTTTTCTAATTCATCAAAAGTTTACCCTTTGTAGCATGAATAACATGTAAAGATAGATTCACTTACTGTATGAGCACACGTGTGTATATATATTGTGAGACACACTCGTGTGTTGATTTAAAGATATTGTATCTACTGATAACTGGCTGAACTTTGGAAGGTGCTGAAATCCGTATTTCTAGATGTTCTAGACACATTTAATAATGCCTTTTAAAATCAGAAATTACATAAAATAATCTGTTTTTATTAACTGAATATTTTCTTAAGCATAATAATAGACAAGGAAAGAATTGCACTTCTTGTAAAGGTACAGTAGTGTTAGCTTGCAGCTCAGCCATCAAAGATCAGAGACTGTAGTATTGACGATAAGTTGTGCATTATATGCAGAGATGATGGTGGCCATCAAAATCAAAATGAGAGCAACTAGTTACAGAACAAATGGGGATAACAGAAGAAAACATGCACTACTCCTACTTTAATGTAAAACTAATTTCTCCCAGGAAACCAACCCTTCTACCTTCCTTCTACAAAGAAACAGATTCTGCACCCTTGGCAACACAGTAGACTTGGACTGCGGTCTTCAAATTCTAGTTCATTGTCTCTGAGTGTGCGATTCCAGTGTCCCCTCCTTAAGCTGCCCTTGAAATTCTGGAGCATCTACAATATGACAGTCTCTTGGTTAGGTTTCATTGAGCCTCAATATCCCCTTCAGTTCAGTATAAATAGGGTCCATTATTCATCTTCTTCCGGTTCCTGTGGTAACACGGGTATTTCCTCCTTTAAACAATCGCTGAAGAATCTGAGGATTGTGCTGTAGAGATGATACTTGCTTTTCTCAGATATGCTATGACCTTCATCTGGATAGACCTAAGATATCAAAAGAAAAATGAGTTCAAGTTACTAAAGCTACTTTTGTTACTTAAAATTTATTATTTTAGTCCCTATGATGTAAAGATTTTGAACAATAATATCTAACCAGGGGGTGGATTCATTTGTAGAGTGCTTGCCCGGCACATTTAAGGTCCTGAGTTTGACTCCTCAGTATAGCAAGAAAAAAAAAAAAAAAAAGTTTCAAAGTACCTGAAATATGACTTAATCAATTTCTGAGTTCTTTAAACTTTTACAAAAGATTGCAGTCATATAAATCAATATTTCAGACAAAAAGTATTTTGCATTAGGATTTATTGTTCAAGGAAAGCAAACTTTTTAATGTTTATGTTGAGTATGATGGGTTAACATTTCCCTGTTTGCCCAAACTTTGGGCATTTTTTGACTATATTTCCCTGACCTCTCTTTTCCTTAGAGTGTCTAATTTAGCAAAGTTACAATTAAGTATCTTTTTTCCTCTTTTGAAAATACTATAAATTTTTAATTCTCTTCCTAGTTTTACAACCTCACCATGTACTTCCTAAAAACAAGAGATCCATCCGAAATGCAAACATTAAAAAAGGTAAATGTCTCTCTCCTAGCCTCTGGGAGCATAGGATTTTTGCTCCTTCCATGAAGGCATTTTGGTAACAAGCAAGTCCCCATCCACTGCAGGATCCGAGATGTAAAAATATGGACTTTATCTCAAATTCTTTTATTTGAGAGGAAAACTCTGGTATACCTGCTATCACAGGACTGCCTGGTGAATTATTTCTCTAGGTCTGATTGTCAGTGTTCAGTCCTGAAGGCACTCAGAGACTGCTACAGCTCAAGTTGTCCTGGCTATAACTTCTGTTGGTGGCAGATCCCAACATTAAGCACACAATGCCCATTTTGCAAAGCTATGGGGTCATGGTGGCTTCCACTAGGATTTAAAAGGGATGACTTGGAGGCCAGACTGTATATGGCAGTATCAGAGTGTCTGCAAGCAGCTTCCAACAGAGCGATACATGAAGCTATGGGCTAACGACAGAGCTGCAATAGAGAACCCAGGAAGTTAGAGATGCCAGGAATGTGGACCATCTGCCAACAGGAGCTGCAGGCAGAAAACAGAGCCAGCCCAAGCTACACTCCCAGACCTTTTCTTTTTCTTTTTCTTTTTTTTTTCATTTGGAAACAGGGTCTCTTAAGCCAGCACAGCTGGCTTCGAACCTGCGAGATCCGCCTGTCTCCACCTCCCAAGCGTGGGGATTACAAATGTGCGCCACCATGCCCGGCTTTCCTATTCCTCTCTTTTGGAATGAAAGTGTTTACTCTTTCCCATCATTGCCTCGTGAAAGTATGTAAACAAATTTCCTTATTTTTGCAAGAGTTCACAACTGAGTTTGCATTGTATCTCAGAGGAGGTGTTGGACATGAATTTTTTCCCCAATGTTGAAACTTTTAAGATTTTGAGGACTACCGGATATGGACTGAATGCATTTTTCATTGCAAGACAGAGTTGAGTCTTTGGAGGCAGGGGTAGAATAATAAGTTTTGGATATTAAATGTCTCCCAAAGGTTCATGTGTTAAAGGCTTGGTCACTAACCTAGAGTACTACTGGGAGGTGAAAGAACCTTTATGAGATGAGATTTAGAAACATGGGTCATTGGGAATGTGCCCTTTGAAGGGGACATTCAGACACCAGCTCATGCCTGTCTCTCTGCTTCATGATTTCCATGAAGTGAATAGCATTACTGTGATGTGCTGTGCCATCAGGGGCCAAAGGGATGGGGTCAGGCAACCATGGACTGAAACCTCTGAAATCATGGACCAAAAAAATATTTGATCTTTTACTTTGATTATCTCTGATATTTTGTCACAATGACAGAAAATTAATTGACATAATTGTTTCCTCCAAATGCTGAAAAAAATGGGCTTTCTTTTTTTTTTTTCTTCTAAGACTCCTCCATAAGGCTGGAAATTTTCTGATAGCATAAAATATGTCTTGTTACCTACCTAGCACAGTGACTACTATAAAGTAAGTCCTTGATAAATATTTACTTAATGTGTGAATGTACAGATATAAATGGTAATATAAAGGGTATTTTATCCTCTCCATTTTCATGTACTATTTTCTCCAAACATGTATTTCTTTCCAACTTTTTGTAAGTGTGATGGAAAGTAAAGACAGAAGGAACAGAGAGAAATAAAAAATACCCTTTAAAAATAATTCAATAATAAAATTCTGAAGAAAAGAGGACAATTTTTGAAAGATTAATGCAGTTCTCTTCTAAAGCATGAGCTGATCCATATTCTCCCTCTCAATATAATTAGGAACAAATAATACAATCTTTGTTACCTACAAAATTAATGAAAAATAATTAAATTGAAAATGAAATAACAAAAAAACTGTTCTAGATCTCACAAGTGAAAGCAGGAAGGTAGACAAAGACATTTGGTGCAGTTTGAATACGGAATGACTTCCACAGGTTCATGCCATTAAAGGCTTGATCCCCAAGGTGGCTCCATTGGGAGGAGGTAGAACCTTTAAGAAGCAAGGCCTAGTGGAAGGTCTTTAGGTCATTGGGGGCATGCCCTCCAAAGGGATTGTGGGACTTCAGCAACTTCCTCACCTCTTTCCTCTCTGGTTCATGTTGTGGGTTGTTTTGCCTCCCATGTGCTTTCACCATGATGTGCTGCTCTGCTGTAAGGCCAAAGCATCAGGGCCACCTGGTCATGGACTAGAACCTCTAGGATTATGATCCAAATAAACTTTATTTCTATAGTTGAGTACCTTGGGTATTTGTTATGGTAATGGAAGGCTAACTGAAACCACACTTTTCTGAAGGAGTTGCTTACCTGCATAGTGTAATTCATTCCAGCTTTTATTAGATGCTTGATGAATTCTGCTGAATGCTGAAAATGAATTTTTGCTGCAAGAAATTAAATTACAACATTTTAAAAGAAGACTAATAAGATTAATATGAAGATTCTAAAAATGATCAAAAATTTATATTATACTTTCAAAAAGATTATTTTATATACAATGACCATTTGAAAGACTAATTGATTTTAAAAAGAAAACTGTTAGCTATTATGGTAACACATTACCTTTGCATTATTATAAAAACAATCCTATTGGAGGGATGGTGCAGGCTTAATTATTGAATTCATAGGATAGCATTTAGCTGTACTGTACTATATAGCATCTATTATTCCTAATTATTCACATATTTGTATTATAATTTTTGAGGGTGGTACTGGGGTTCCTGGAAACCCTTCTACCTCTAGGCCACACTCCCAGACCTATTTTATACTTTTTATTTGGAAACAGGGTCTCTTAAGCCAGCGAGGCTGGCTTTGAACCTGCATAGTCCTCCTGTCTCCACCTCCCAAACGCAGGGATTACAAGCATGCGCCACCACGCCCTGCAGTATTATAAAATTTTTAACATAGTTAATGTCATATCTGGATATTAATACAGCAAACCAGTTTTCCATTCCTTTATGAAGACTATTGGGACACAGTCTTAGCTTACTGGAATTCTGCTTTATTACATTAAATCAGAACATAATGCCCCATGCTGACAAAATAGAGTACATATCTCATAATTCAAGGGCTAAATATTTAATATATAACATACTGATTATACCTATTTCCTTGCATCCTTGTCCTGCTTAAATATAATGATTCCAAAATTCTGAAATAAGCAGCAAAATTCTCTGGGTTTGATAGCAGTATTGGTTAATTTCTAGCTATGGAAACCTGGACCAGTCGCTAAAATCTCTCTGTGTAATACTTTGCTCATACGCCGCTGGGCTGTTCCTTTCAGCACTCCGTATATCTTTGGATCTCTGTAAGTTTTAAACTAGTGTTTTATAACTGTCTTTGTAAAATCACAGCAGCTTCATTAATTGTTTAAGACTTCTTAATGCTCTAATTCTGTGATACCAAATAAACATATTATACAGCATAGGTTACAATATTCAAATGGCCATTTAAAAATTCTAAAAATATACCCAAGATCCTTTTCAATGTCTTCCTAGAACATTTAATAGGAAAATTACCATATCAACTCTAAATAAGTATACACTGCTTAGTAAATGTAAGTTACTAGAAATGCTAATAGAGGCAATGACTAAGTAATAATAATCCCTTATTTAGCTCATTTTTTCTGTTGTAGAAAAGATATATGGAAATAATCTCATCATTTCTCCATATAGATACAGCTGAAAATACAAAGGTGCAAATACATTTTTCAATTGAATTTTTTTTCTGCTTAGTTACTAGCACAGTCTACTGATATTTGTTGTTTGTGTCCTTCCTAGGACTAAACTAGGGATATTAATTGGATAAGTGAGCTGATTCATAATTTTCAAGTTAATACTAATACAGTTATATTCTAATGTCATCAGATGTGCACCTGTAACCCACCAGGCCCCTGCATATGGTTTATGACTACATGTGTTTGTGGCTCAGCACAGGGGTGATCTGAAGTGGCCAGGACTGAAACTATTTTATCAGGTAGGCAAAGCACCAGGCCCAGAAATGAGTAAGTTTAATAGGAGCAATATGATTTACCTGAATAGCTATAACAAACAAACAGAGACACTTGAAAGAATACTAATATAAGCCATGCGTGGTGGTGTACACCTGCTAACCCCAGTCTTGGTAGACTGAGACATCAGTTTGGTAGGCTGAGCCATCACTTGGGAAGGTGAGGATCACAGGTTCATGATCAGCCTCAGCAACCTAGCAAGACTTTCAGCAACCTAGAAAAACCCTAATTCAAAAGAAAAAAGTAAAATGTGCTGGGGGTTTATCTCAGAGGTAGAATCATCCTGTGTTTAATCCGCAGGACCACACACACAAAAAAATAGAAAATAAAAATAGAAAATAATATTAATATATTGTAGGGAAATAGCTAGAAGTACAATGACTTAACTTTGAACATGACTGAGGTTGCAGTTTATAATGATTAACAACCTCAATACCTGGATTCAAACCTCTACTAATTTTGTGTGCTTTTTCTAATATCTGTTTCTCTAATCTGTTATATAAGAAGGCAGTAGACTTACTATGCAATATTTCTATGCTGAACAAATATGATAGTACTAAATGACTTTATTACATCTACCGACATATAGTTAACACTTAATAATTGTTGGTTATTATTAGCACTATTGAAGTTATATACATATAATGTTATGTCTATATGATATTCTTGATTCTAAAGTCCTTCAAAATTTTTATATTATGTTTCATCATGTTTTACCCAATACTGGCATTACGTAATATAAATTCTTTTATGAATAAACTTCAAAATTATTATAGTTTCATATTTTCAGAAAAATTGCCAAAAAGCAAAAAGAATTTATGTATATCCCAGATCCTCCTACTCTTAACAGCTTATGTTATTATATGATATTTGTCATGCAAAAGAAACTAATACTAACATACTACCAACAGCTAAACCTATATTATTTGGAATCCACTGTTTTCTTGTGACAACTTTCAGATCCAGATTCCCTTCAAGAATAGCATATTATCTGTAGACACCATGCCTCCTTAAACATCCATCATCTGTGAGTTTTTCACACTTTTTTGGGTTTTGATGATCTTCCAAATTCTGGGCAGTTATTTGATAGAATCTTTTTTATTCAAGTTATATGATTTTTTTTGTTTACTTGATTTTTAGTTTCATGGTTAGACTATGATTATGGATTCTGAGTGTCAAACCATAATGTGTCATTCTTGTTATATCATAGCCAGAGTATTTACTAGGAACATGGCTTCTCCTAATAACATGAAGCCTAATTACTCGCCTGAGGTATTATAGGACAAGTATTTCATTGTAAAGCTTCTTCTTTTTCTCTCCATGTAGTGCTTTTGATGAACATCAAGTGTGACTCATTTTATTGTTGTTGTTGTTGTTGTTATTATTATTATTATTATTATTATTATTATTATTATTATTATTTTGGTGGTACTGGGGTTCCTGGAAGCCCTTCTACCTCCGGGCTACACTCCCAGACCTATTTTTTTTTTTAATTTGGAAACAGGGTCTCTTAAGCTAGCACTGCTGGCTCCGAACCAGCGCAATCCTCCTGTCTCCACCTCCCAAGCGCAGGGATTATAAGCGTGCGCCAACACGCCAGGCAAGTACGACTCATTTTAATGTGGAGGGAGTAAAACTTTTTCTCTTTGAAGGAAAGTAATTATATAATTTTTAGGAAAATTTTTCTAAGGGATATTTGTTGCTTTCCCATCCCCCAGGTGTGTGTGTGTGTGTGTGTGTGTGTGTGTGTGTGTGTGTGTGTGTATTTAAGCTCTGACTGAACTATAGTTTGACAAGCTTGAAAGTTAAATTGGAGAGATGGTGTACTCTTTAAGACCTTTAATTGTTTTTCTTTGTAAAAGTTACTAAAAATACTGAGGCAGGGTAGGAAAATCCCCAAAAGTTGATGATTTAGGAAATATTGATTCAAGACTCGGACTCCCTCAGCTCACTAGCTCACTTTTTAGGTATCCTCGGATAAATTTTTTTCCTAGAAATTTATTTTTCTCAACCATGAATGGGGCTCTAAATATCCAATCTTCTGTCGTGAGGTTTCACAAAGAATAATAAGTATATAAATTCTTTGAGCCTTAAGTGTTTCATGTAAATATAAATATTTATTGCTAATGAAATCAATCACATCCATGTTTCAAATAATTTTTTTCATCACTCTTTTTCTCATGAAAGGTAATTGTTCTTGTAAAAAGTCCTTGTTTTGACTCCACTGAAGTGAACGTGCTCACTGGAACTGTGTCTCAGTGCTTGCACATTTCTGCTGTTGAGTTTGCAGGTTGCTTCCACTGTGATACATTGTGTAGCCATACTCACTAGCCACAGAGACAATTTAAAATTACTATAAATTAAGTAATATTAAAAATTCTATTCTTCCATCACACTAAACACAATGTGGCCCTAACTGCCCAAAGGTATTATGTTCAACTGCGCAGATCAAATAGTCCCATCACCCACCACAGGTCGAAGCTGCTATTTGAAGCTCGTTCTGCCTTCTTCTCTTAACCCTGAATTGCTTCTTCCACCTTCTATCCTGCATCACATTCTTTGTCCCTCTGCCTGCTCTTTCTTTTTTCAGAAAGTATACAGAATTCTGTAAGAAGTCCCAAGATGCATTGCCTCATAAAAGGTCAAACCCCATCATCAAACAGTAGCAGCAACTATAATACTTACTGTCAGCAGTTCCATGAATTATTAATATATTTTCTTCTTTTAGGCCATGAATATTATGTAGTACACTGGATGCCTAAGAAGAAAAGCACAAATATCTGTACCTACAAATCTATCTATAAAATCAATAGAATCTAATTTTTAAACACATGCTCTTTTTTCTTTGTTATTTTTAAATTAGTTACCTGGTAAGTGCTTTCTTCCTTAGAGGGCATACCAAGGTATCTTTCAGAGAAAGCAGAGGCTGTGACCCAAGAAAACAGAAATTTAAGAATAAACTAAAAACCTAGCTTATTTCAACATTTTAAATTTATGTTTCACTTTCCAGTAAAATCGACTGGATCAGGGAGGTGATAAGCAATTTTAAAAGTCTTTAATAATACACAATAAATGAGCCCAATGAGCTTCTCTACATTAGGATTTTGTTTCCCACAAATCAATAGATTACATTAGGTCAGTCTGTGAGATATACTCACCATACAACTTCATGTCTGTGATTGGTGCAACCACTGAGCCACATTTAAAAAGTTTTTCATCTGACTTCAAGATCATTGATGCAATATAGCCACCATACCCCTGGCCAAAAAAAAAGAAACAAGGATATAAATATATATTCATATATATATATATATATATATATATACATACACACATATACATGTGTGTATGAGGTATATATGATATATGAGATATATACATATATGTATATATGTTTATATATATAACAATTGTTCCTGGAGATATTCTTAGCTTTGATTACTGATAGTGCATATATCTATATATCTTATAGTGTGACTGAGTTCAGAAAAAAATGCACAAATATCAATATGGAATAATTGCTTAAATTCTTGCATTATAGCTATTTTAATAACCTTTAGTAAAACATAAAATTAGATATCACCAAACGTCATGATTTATTACTTAAATAACAATGATGGTTATTGAGAATTAGGAAAAGAGAATAAAATATTGAATATATACTATCAGAAATATAGATTCTGTAATCAATTCCTGATGGGGCTCAGGAAAAAGCATCCCCAAATTTGATTGTAGGGAACCAAAATCTGTTGCAGGCACAAGACCAGTTCTGTAATCAATGTCAAAGTTACCCCCTTTTCTAAGAGAACTTTACATCTTAAAGGAAATCTCAGTTTGTAAATCTGTCTGCCCTCTGCACCAGGAAGGAGTGGATCATAAAAGAAGCTCATCAGAGAGAAGACAGTAATTTTTATCTGTAAGCCAAACCTGTTTTATGGTACATTTATTGATCATTTCTACTTGGGTCTTTCCACCTTCCCTTTTTTGTTTTAGAGAAGATGGTATTTAAACTCCGTGACTAAAACTTCCCTTTGAAATAGACACTAGAGATCTGCCATTTGTCTGGATTATATTCATCTCTAAAGGAGATATACAAGCTACTAAACTTCTTTTCATTTTTTTATTAAAATGACTTTTGTTACAGTGAGTACTACCTAAGAACATGTGGGAGGGAGAAGAAAAAATTACTCTTCCCTATCCCATGTTCTCAACAACTAAATAGAAGATACAAGATGCAATTAATAATGTTTCTAGTTATATGAGTTGAATTATGGTTTAATATAATTGTAAAACATCATCTTGAAATGTTTTTGAACTAATGTCTTAGTGTGTGTGTGTGTGTGTGTGTGTGTGTGTGTGTGTGTGTGTGTGTGTGTTTTGTGCATGTGTGGTACTGGGGATTAAACCCAGAAGCATTCTACCACTGAACTATGCCTTCAAACTCTGTAAATTAAAAAAAAAAAACCTTATTTTGAAACAGGGTCTTGATAATTACCACAAGCTGATCTCAAACTGGTGATGTTCCTGTCTCAGACTCTCTAGTACTCAGATTACAGTTCAGCACCACCAAACCTCCTCTAAAACAATAAATTCTTAAAACTTAAATCAAGTTGTCCAATTTTCTTTTGCAGCCAAATATCTGACTAGAAAAACTCCTGAGGATATTTAAATAATTTACAAAAATGTTAAAACTAAGGAACTAATGTACTGACTTATAAGGTTTAGAAATAAATTTTTGGCTATACCTTGCATAATGCTTTTTATAGTATTAGATAAAAGAATATCTTGGGAGGAATTAAAAAATATTAATGCTCAGGCCAGAATTAACCCTAGAAATTCTGGTGCAATTTGTCTCCTTTTGAGAGATTTTTTGATGACTCAAAACCGGTCCAGTTTTATGGAAATCCAGCCTTGTCACTTAAATTTGAAATGAGAAATATAAACTTTCATTTGGTTTATTTGGGACATCATTTTTTAAAAATTGGGACATGAATAATATAGCCATAAATCACTGAAATACTGAGCGCACATTTACATTCTGGTACTAGAATATTCAGCTCCTACTCATAAGCTTGAGTGAAGTTTCTCCAACCATTAGGACCTGAGAAAAGATGATTATTCCTTATCAGCTTAAAGTACTCCAAAGTACCTTTGCTCAGTCGTATTTGGAGATACAGAAAGAGCCCTAGAGGTCAGAAAATTTTTAAAGTAATAAATGCAACTATTTTAACATACATAAAACGTGTTAAAGGGTGGAAGGAGAGTCATGCAAAATAAGAAATAATTATAAAACAAAAGTAGAAAGTGCCTTTGAAAGTTCTATCCCTAGATGAAACATTTCCACCATATTGTTTCATGATCTTTATTATAGAGAAAAGAACGAGATGTTACAGCCAGGAAGCTTCCAATATTTTCCACAGGCAAGACTTTTTCCCGTGGTGAAGAATGCATTACACATCTTATCTGTTGCATGTAATTTACCTGGTTCCACTTCTATGACAGGCAAACAACTTCCAACTGATTGTCATCAGGTAGTTTATATAACTTGACTATGTTGAGAGGATAGCTGAACAGTACAGTCATTAAGACTCTAAGTTTATAAGTTGACATTGTGTTTTGTTTTCACTTCAGTGTCACAAGACTCTCAGATCCTGATTACCAAGAGCTAAGAAGAAGGGTGCCCTCCAAAGGAGAGGTAGATCCTACAGCGATGCTTCTACCCATTAAAGTCTATTCGCTCGCATAAAATAGATGCATAGACCAGAAGAAGAGAACAGAGTCCGGAAACAAATTCAAATATGTTCAGTCAACTGATTTTCAGTAAGGGCACCAGAGGACACAATGGAAAATATTTATTTAATAATAGTGTTGGCCGGCGCCCACTCTCGCTCCACGCGACCTGAGTGAGGCGAGGCTAGGCGCAGGCCACAGCCGGCCCACAGGGGCTCCTTGCGTCCTTTCCCGCGGCCCAGGAGGAGCATGTCCGAAGGTTTTGATCGGGCTCCAGGTGCAGAATCCTATGAGGATGGTTGTGAAGATTATCCCACTATACCAGAATATGTTCAGGGTTTTTTTTTAATCATCTTACAGAGCAGCCTGGCAGTTTTGAAACTGAAATTGAACAGTTTGCAGAGATGCTGAATGGCTGGGTTACAACAGATGATACTTTGCAAGAACTTGTGGAACTCATCTACCAACAGACCACCTCTCTTCCCCATTTCTCTTACATGGGAGCTTGCCTGTGTAATGACCTGTCTCACCACCTGACGATAAGCCCACAGAGTGGCAACTTCCATCAACTGCAACTTCAAAGATGTCGGACTGAATACGAAGTTAAATCTGCAAAAGGGGATGGGAGTGACTCGAAACCGATTTCATGCATTGTATTCTTCCTGGGAGAACTTTATCTTAACCTAGAGATCAAGGGAACCAATGGACAAGTTACAAGAACAGATATTCTTCAGGTTGGACTGTGGGAATTACTGAATGCCCTCTTTAACTCTATGGATGACAATTTGTGCAGTAAAATTACTGAAGTTGACAGGATCAATTTTAGAAGATGCTTGGAATGAGAAAGGAAACTGATATGGAAGAAATTACGCAGAGAATTGCAAATGTCCTAGATAAAAACTGTAGCAGAGATGTAACACAGATGCTCTTGGAGCTTGTTGAGGCCATGCAACTTCAACATACAGGGAAGCAACACCTGAAAATTATCCTAACTACTTCATGAATGAACCAACGTTTTAAACATCTGATGGTGTTCCTTTCACTGCAGCTGATCCAGATTACCAAGAGAAATATCAAGAGTTACTTGAAAGCAAGGACTCTTTCCCAGATTATGAAGAAAATGCAACGGATTTATCAGAGGCTGGTGATCCATATTGGATGATATTGATGATGAAATGGACCCAGAGACTGAAGAAGCTTATGGAAAGTTTTGTTTGGAATCAGAGCATAAGAAAAAACAGTAAAGTTAAATTTTAGCATATCAGTTTTATAAACCAGTTTAGGTATGGTGATTTAGCAGAACAAAGAGAAAGCAAGAAAACATGTCACACTACCAAATTAAGGATGTTGAGTTATATTACTAATGTATGCAACTTAATTTTGTTTAACACTATCTGCCAAAATAAACTTTATTCCCTATAACTTAAAAATAAATAAATAAAAAGTAAATAGTGTTAGGAGAACTGCACTTCCATTTACAAAAACTAAAAGTAGACCTTTATCTTACACCATACACAATAATGGAAATGAAAAGAAAAACCTACATGGACTATCTTGAATCTGTCAAGCTCCTATAAAAGAGCACAGCAGAATCGGACATTGTCTTGGCAATGATATCTTGGATATTTTACCAAAAATTTAGGCTATGAAAGCAAAAGTAAGTGGGACTGATTTAAACTAAAAGTTTTCTTACACAGCAAAAGCAGCAATCAACAAAGTGAAATATCAGACAATGGGTTAGAAAATTTTGGCAAACCATATATTTTACAAGGGCTTAATATGTGGTGGTGCATGCTTGTAATCCCCGCGCTTGGGAGGCAGAGACAGGAAGATCGCGCAGGTTCGAAGCCAGCGGTGCACGCTGGCTTAGGAGACCCTGTTTCCAAATAAAAATGTAAAAATAGGTCTGGGAGTGTGGCCCGGAGGTAGAAGGGCTTCCAGGAACTCCAGTACCACCAAAAAAATATTTTTTTATAGAAACAACATAAAATTAAATAGCAAGAAAAAATATAACATGATTTAAAATTGAGCAGAGGATCTGAATAGATTCTTCTCCCAAAATAACATAAAAATGACCAACAGTTGTTTCATCATAAAATGCACATCAAAGTCACTGTAAGATGCCCTTTCATATCTGCTAGAATAGCTTTCTTAAAAAAGAGATCATAGATATTGTAAAAGTTTGGAGAAAAGGCAACCCTTGTACACTCTTGGTAGTAATATAGATTGGTGTGGTCATTACAGAAAACAATTTAATGTTTTCCAAATAAAAGTAGAACTAACTTATAACCCAATAGGACCTTTAAACGAATAGAAAATGAAATCTTCATTTCTTAAAGAAATCTGCACTCATAAGTTTATTTCAACAACATTTACAATAACCAAGACATAGAAATGACCTAAGCTCTACAGTGAGACTCTCAGCAACCTAGCAAGACTAACTTTCAAAATGAAAATTAAAAAATGGCTGAGAGTATAGTGTCGCTCATAGGTAGAATGTCCCTTGATTCAATCCCCTGCATCACACACACACACAAAAAGTTCAAATATAGAGAGAAAATAAAACAATGGTTATCAGGAGTAGGATGAGGAGGTAGAAATTGAGATAAAGGATACAAAGTATCAAATATATAAATTTATCAAATCTAGAAATGTAATGTACAACACATGGCCTATAGATAAGAGAAAGATAATAATTGTAGTGACTGGGACTCCTGCCAAATGAGGTTTTAGCTGCTCTTGCTACAAAAACAAAAACAAAAACTGAGTAGCTATTTTATATGATGGAAATTCTCATACACTATATCATATAGTAATTACTTTGTGATCACTATATATTCTAAAATATCATACTGTTTATCTTAAATATACAAAATATGAATTATTTTTTAAATCACTTGGTTACTTCTCAAAAATGAAGATTCTAATTCTTTAGGACTGAGAGAAGGCAGTATGTTTCTTTCTAACAAACTCTCAAGGGCATGTGCAGCTGGTTCACATTTTGAATAACAAATTCTTATAGCATAATCATATAACAAAAATGATTAACAGAAACAGCTTATCTGTCAGCATCTCCTTGACTAGTGAAACTTAAAAAAAAACAAGACAATTAAATTATAATTTATACTTAATGAATACTTGATAGCCCCTGAAACTCTAAAGTAAAGGTAGGGGTATAAATCATTGCTGCCACACAGGAGTGGTGACTTACTACTTTTCAATATATGAAAAATTGAGACTTAATGAAACTAAATACCCTCTAAGACTTAATGATAGTGAAAGCTGTGGAATAAAATTCTTTCTGTAGCATCTAAAAATCAAATCCAAACTGCTGTTTTAATTTGATTTATTTTAGAGAAATAACTTCTATTTTTAAAAGAAAATCAACACTGACAGAAATTAGAATAAATTAAATTTTAATTACCTTCCTCTCAAGCATTTTATATTTATTCACTGAGTGCAAGAGTAGATCATGAAAGAGGGTTTAGAAAATATGTTCTGGAAGAGGGCAAGAATCAGATACAAGCTCTAGCTAGATATAAAGATGGTGATTTTAATTTTCAAAACAACTCATCATCAGCTAGAATCTGAAATTGAAGCTGATCGTATAGATGGTTTAGTTAATTAGAGGCAGTTTTTTATTTCATGTAGATCAAAAGCACCCAATAGTCAGTTGTAGGATGCTCAGCTCCCAATGGGCCAATGTGTTTGTGATTTACAAGAAAATAATCAGATTTTTCCATTGATTACAGTTGTTTTGCAACTTCCATTTGCTAAGCATCACAACATGACCTATAAAATGTTAACAAATTCATATTATTATTCTAAAATATTATCTCATGGACCTACAATATAGCAATATTTCCTGAGACTTTTTTCTTTAAACAATGATATAAAAAATAAAATTTAGTAAACAGAAAGACTTTGAGGGGCAGAGGTTGGAGTCTACAGGGCTATTTACTTAGGACTTATATTTTTATAGGCCCATTTTTGGTATACTCCTTAACTGACATCATGAATACAATAAACAAAAGATACGCTGACAAAACTAGGAAAGGATAAACAAGTACTTCCTACATACCTAGACTTGTGTGATATGTTCTGAACCACATGACTTGTCATGTATAATGAATTAATTTCAAATAATTTTATAAATATGCTATGAATAACACAATTATTGCATTTTAGTATTCTGCATTTACTCTAGAAATTTGTTTAATATGTAAAATCACTTGTGTTTTATCACACTTCTCATGATCACAGGCTTTATGCATCTAAAATCTAAAAGAAACTCAAGCTGGAATCAAACTGTAAAGTCCTCTCTCAAATGAAAAGATACTAAGCTAAAAGTAACGAACCATAACTTCCAGCAGTAAAGTTTTCAGAAGCTTCCATATTCCATCATATTTTTGACTGGATTACTTTCCCCAGATAAACATATTCTTTGCCTCCTCATACTGTCTTGTCTTAACTCAAGCTTGATCTGTGAGGAGACATTTTCAGACTTCTGATTTAAATTTACCATCTCACTTCCAATCTTAAATCTTCCTCTGCCTCTTAGCTTTATTTTTCTGAATTACACTATTATCCCATGATATCTTATATATTTATTGTTATTATTTGCTCTAATTAACTATCCACATCAAATTATAAGTTCAATAAAAAAGAACTTTTTTCTTTTTGTGACTGATACACATCTAGAACCTCAAAAAATGCTATAACCATAGTATACACTCAATAAATGTTGATTGCATAAGTTAATTTGATTTCCCCTTAATATTGACTTTGTAATCATAGTAATATAGGAACTATGCTTATATGCTTATATGATTTTTAATTTTGTCATACATTAAGTTTTAAAGAACATAACAGTTCAGAAAAATTTTACTTCCAGCTTTCTTACCTCTAACAGCTATATATAATTGCTTAAAGTTATATAAACACCACAACATGACTTATAAAATGTTAATAAATTCATATGATTAAAAATTATGCTATTTGAGGTTAGGTTCTGAGAAAAATCATTACAACTTCAAACTTTAAACTTCCTTTAAAGTCTTCAATCAAATTATACCAACAATGACTAAGCAACACATGATCTGTTGACAACTAAATACAGCATTTTTAAAAACTTCATGCTTGTAATCCCAGCATTTCGGAGGCTGAGACAGGAGGATCTGGGTTCGCGTACAGCCTTATCTACTTATTGAGATCCTTTGCACCTCAGTGAGACCCTGTTTCAAAATAAAGAATAAAATAAAATATAAAGCTGGGCATGTAACTCGGAGGTAGAATGCCCCTGGGTTCCATCCCTAGTACTGCAAAAACAAAAACAAAAATCTTTCAAGTGTTCTAGCAAACCAGTAAGAAAATAGTAGACATAAAGATACCAGAAACACAAAAATTAAAACACACAATTATAAGCAATAACTAGAAATTAATTATAGGGAAGATATTTCACCAAATGGAAAATATAAAACTCTATTGGGAAATATAAAGAAAGAATTAGAGACATACTTTGTATGTTGTATGATGGCCTTATCTTGTGAAGATTTTAATTCTCCTCAAAGTATTATCAAAAGACTTAATAAAATTTTAATTTAATTATTTCAGGTGACAGAGAGGGATGATCACCTGAAGAAGCAGAAACAGAGCAAGGAGGAAGGGGCTCAGAGAAAACCAACCTTCTTGCACCCTAATTTCAGAATTAAAAAAAATTAAAAAATATAGTAGATAATTTTAAAAAGGAGAAAAAATCTAATATTCTTTTGAAAAAAAAAAAGAGTGTACTATTATTGCTTTTAAAAAATATGGTAATGTTTCATGTAATGAAAAAAATCCTTTTTAAAGTACCAAAAGTGAATCTAAAGAAGCATAAAAATCTTGATAACCCTTTAATCATTAAGTAAATTTAAATATTAATTTAGAAATGTTCTAACAAAGCAAGCAATGAACCCAGATGCCTTTATGAGCTAATTAAAACGTAAAGTAAGTTTCTCCACATGATATAAAAGAAAAAATAAAAGGACATTACTTCCTAACCCATCTTGAGTCTAGCATAACTTCATTTGTAATGAAAGAAACAAGTGAAATTCAAGAGGGGTAGGGGGAATCCAAGGTCTACTATGTCTTTAGACTAACAACATTCCTTCTTTATTCTGAAAGTCAACTTCTAATTCATAATTCATTTATAAATAAGTACATATTTGTTTATTTAAATAGAATATTTTCTGTTTAAAATGAATTTGTTACTTTAAAAATAAATTATAGCCTATATCAGACCATTTATAGGTTGTCAGAGTCAATTGCCCCAAAGTTCATCAACCGCCAACACAATTACCCACCATGCAGGATAATGTGAGATTTTTAACTCCTAAAATATGAGGTTTAAAGTTCTTCTTCATGTTTATAGTCTAAGATCTAAATTCCTAGTTGATGTGGAAAATCCACTAAAGTCTATACCCAGTCTTCCTCTAGTTTTCATTGCCTAACCTCGAAGCTTTATCCAGTGAGTCAGTGACTTTATTTCATGTTCTCCAAACATGCTCTCTTTACAGACATGAGTATTTGCACGAGATTTTCTTCCTCCTCTCTGTGTTTAGAATGATTTTTACCAGAAAGCTCATGTTCTACTTTCTTTATGAGACACTTTAAAACCTTCTGAATCCTCTTTAAATTTTATGGTTTGCATAGCTCATTTGGTCCTTGAAGTGTAATGCCTTTAATCCTTTGTAAATCTTTCCATAAGAACACTAATGAGTAAAATGCTTTCTGAGTATGTGCCATAGTGTGTGTGTGTGTGTGTGTGTGTGTGTGTGTGTGTGTGTGTGTGAAAAACACCTAAGGTCTATTGTCTTAGATATTTTAAAGTGTATAGTTCAGAAGCACCAAGCTTATATTTACAAATACCATTAAATAAATGCCCAGAACTTTCTCATCTTGCAAGTCTGAAATGGCATACCCAGTAAAAAATTCTCTTTTTCCCCTTGCCCCATCCACTGGCATATACCCTTCCCCTCTTTCTCCATAATTTGACAACTCTAGATACTTCACCTAAATGTGCAGTATCATACTCTAGCAAAATTTTCTAAGATTTATCCATGCATGTGACAAAGTTGTTATACTGTCGCACATTTCTTAGTCTATCTAAAATTTCCATTTCTTTGAAATGATCACTTTCTGAAACATATTCATTATTTTGCTAACATATTTACTATGAGTGATGTGCTCTCATTTCATTATTTACATATATGCTAGGTGAGTATTGTACACAAAATGTTTTCCTTGACTCTGAGTATTATGACATAAAAATAGACTTCAATAAAGGCACTGAAGACATCTGAAGTAGGGGGGAGAGAGTGGTGGTGATTTGTGCTGATTTATGTTTTACTCATTTGCTAAGTGGCTTTTTATGTACCTACCTGTCAGTGTTCACCACTAAAATTGATATGCTGCAGTAAAATCACCAGTTACTTCATGTCACTGATCTCTAGCTTCATATATGAAATGTAGAAAATATATGCTTAGGTCCATGAACATTGAGACTTTGTCTCTACCCTCATAAGTCCAAGGTCTCCTTCTTTTCATCTTATTATCTTTAGAGCATGTGGCCCAGTGAGGTACAGAAACCAAGAGCTCCACAAATATCAATGTGTGGTCTTTTTTCCTATTATGAAAATGATGTTGAACTTGGCATAGTAGCTACTGTGGTAAGAAGTAAATATCTTGCAGAGAGCAAGGAAGAAATAATTATGCATAACAGTCATTTTTAGTTTGTAAGCTTGCATCTGTCTTTTATAAGGATGTGATTATTTGTGTTCCTTCACAGAAGAACATACAGTGTCAAGAGATTTGGTTGACCAGCTAACTATCATTTAGATACTGTCCTAAATATAATCTTATTAAAGAATCCTGTCTTGACCACTCAATCTACTAATGTTAGACCTTCTCACATAATCTTGACCAATCATTTTTTTGTTTGCTTGTTTTTATGATATCTTTTATTATATGAAATTATACTTTTTATTTTTGTTTACTATCCATTTCTACTCTCTAGAAGATAAACTTTATAAAAATAAGACCTTTTTTTATTTTTTGTTGTTAATATATTTCTAATACCAGGCCCCAATAAGATGCCCTACAAATAGTTGCAAAAAATCACATGAAAATTTCAATAGACACTAAAAAAGCCTTAGATAAAATCCAACACCCAAGTGGGGGGATTACAAGCGTGTGCCACCATGCCCATCTCCACAAGTCATACATTAAAATTTATGACTACAATGCACCAATAAAAATAATTAATTAAAAATAAATTTTAGAAATAGTTGCACAATTAACAAATGATTGAATGTATTTAATACTAATTATACTGGTTTTTAAATGATAAAGAGAAATTAAAGTGTGATGAAAAAGATAATTATATACATATGTGTACAAATCTACACAGAGTATATGCATATGTGAGTGGACAGATAGATACATAGATGTACTATTTCTACTATTTACCTTTCCAAAAATGCTTACTCTTTTGGAGTCAATGTATGGCTGTTTCAGTAAAAATCTGTAATGAAAAAGAAAAGATATATAGTTATACCTTCTTGACTAAAATTTACATATAAATTTATACTACACTCGTACACACATACACACAAACACACAAACATACAATGATTTATTGACTACGGTTTTATTCATGTTGAAGGCTGTGTATTCCAAAATATTGCTATTCAAAGTGATGGCTTAGTAGTTTTGTATCACATAGGAGCTTATTATAAATGCAGTCTTTGGCTGTATTCCTATACTACTGGGTTAAAATCTGGACTTTAGCCGGGCGTGGTGGCGCACACTTGTAATCGCTCTTGGGAGGCGGAGACAGGAGATTTGCGCAGTTTGGAATCCAGCCGCGCTGGCTTAAGAGACCCTGTTTCCAAATAAAAATAAGATAAAATAGGTCTGGGAGTGTTGCCTGGAGGTAGCAGGGTTTCCAGGAACCCATTACAACAACAACAACAACAACAACAACATTCTGTACTTTAACAATATCCTAGCTGACTTCTAAGTACAGTGGTAAGGAATCTGTAAGCTTTCTTAGGTCACGTTTTCATGCCAATGTGGTAGTAATAGCTGATAACTACCTAAATAATTGTAGCCAACCTGTGAAACAACAGACACTATGGATTATAAATCAATATGGTGGTGTAGGATGTCTCCCGAAGTAAATTCTAATTCTGGATGGGAAGCATGATCATTCCTTCTTACAGCACTGAAGATGACAGGTACTTGACAAAATGTATTACAGAAACATAATTAACTGAAAAAAAATTGCCCAATCACTAGAATAGGAATTCTGGGTCCATTGGTAGTATTATATGAAATACACTTATCTATGCTGTCAATATAGAAAATGCAGTAGAAAAATGTGTGCTCACTTACTTCACAGCTGCTATTTGGTCCTTTACTTCTACAGAGCCTAACCTTCGATGAATCTCCTGTAAAATTTTCAGACCCTGAAATCCACTTCCTCTGCCATCAAATCTTGCTATAATGACATTGTCGGTGTCAACAAGGACGGAATCCCAGTCAATGTGAAATTTATCTGTAACCAGTTGGCCTCCTGGTTCTTCATCCCTGCAAATGCAAATATCAAAACAAGATTAATTGACAAACTGGTAAAACTCTTAGTTTCACCCTTACTAGTAAACAAAAGTTATGGGAAGGACCTATGTTGGCTATTAAATTTTTTTGTTATTTTTTGATGATAATCCTCTAAATAAAAGTATCATTTTCCTTTGCATAAATTTAAAGGAAAAGCTCTGTAAATGAAGTAACAATTTGGCTTAAAACTGAACAATTCAAATAAAGAAAAATGTGCTGCACTTTCTACAAGTATTTCTAAAGAGTGATTGTCAACTTGACAAGAAAGATCTAACTTCATTGTATTTCTTCAAGTTTGTTTAGAAATGTCTTGCAGGTGATTTACAAGGATTGAAGGTTCTGAAAGAGATCAGAACCAATTATGGAAACAATAATAATTTAACAGAAAATGTACAATCCTAAAAAATGTCAAACACTAAAATAAGTACTGAATTTCCTGAAGGTCCCCTTACTCATAGTGGCATTTTAACTGAGGAGAATTTCAGCAAACAGTGAGAAAAATTCTTCTTTTGAAAATGAATTTTGACAGCATGAAAAGGAAGCAGAGATACATATGTTTGCAAAATCTGAAAGCTAGATGTAAGAAAGGACACAGAAATTACAAAGCATGAACTTTCCCTCTAGTGGAAAAACATGGTACGATTTTAAAATGTCAAACTAAAGTGCCAGTTTATTATTTTATTTTCTAGGACAGAGAAAAATGTAAAAATAGATTCTTATGAAACCACAAATTATCTAGGTAGAGTTGTCCACATGATGGATTTGAATAACATCAAAATGCCCAACTCTGAAAAGATTTCCACCATTAGTGGGACTACAAACCAGAAATCTTCTAATGATCAAGGGGAATATCCCAGCCTCCTCTGCCTTCATGGTTATGCAAATGTTTACAAAACAGTGCAGACTCCCAAGCCAATTCTCACAAATAAGCCTTTAGGTAATAAGATTTACTAAAGTAAATAACCTCTCAGAAACAAGTGAACTGAGCAGACAAAGGGCTTGTGTTCAACCAGCAAGTTAGGCAAAGGAGAGAGTAGGAAAGCAAGCTCAACTGCCAGCAACTACATTTACTGAATGTTGTCCTGTGCTGACTTGTGTTACGCCCAAATTTTATGTTGACTCTCTTACCCCCAGTATTTCAGAACGTGATTATGTATGCAGATAGGGAGTGGAAGAGGTAAATAAAGTAAAATGAAACCAGTAGTGTGTGTCCTGAATCTATGTGACAGGTACCCTTGTATTAAGTGGAAACTCAGACACTCAGGATACCCCAGAGGTATGCATGCACCTCGGGAACTAGTATATGAAGAGTCAGCAAGAGCTTGGCCATCTACAGGCCCAAAATAGAGCATTCGGAGGCCAACAGCCTTGCAGGGCTTGATCTTGAATTTCCCAGAACTATGGGAAGAAAATACATTTCTTTTATTTAAGACACATAGTCACTACTAGATAATTATTGTAGCCCTACCAAACTAATCCAAATGTCTTCTGTGTCCTAACCAAGTATTTAAGATTCATTACCTCACTTAATCTTCACTACCAGAGTTTAATTTTTAGAGAAAGAAGTACCCATTACAGGCTTATATTATACATAAGAAAAATAAACTGCCATGGAAGTTATTTAATCAAGACTCCTCTCCATTCCTTGTTAAATAACATTTTACAGTGATCTTGTGACTCAAATCCAGATCTGCATTGTCCTGCAACAAAGTTTGTGTTCTTAGTCCTTTAAAATTTTGCATTTTATTTATTTTTTGTTTTGGAGGGTATAGTTTTTTATTTTAATTTCTACAATTTTTCCTTTTGATAAAAAAAGTAGGGAATTAGTTACTGTACATGTCCACGAACTCTAGCCTAGAATTCTAATTCCCTCATTAAGAATGAAGTCTATTTTCTTTCCAGTGCCCCAGGTGATACTGATATAGTTTGTCCAATATTTGAGAACCAGCATGAATCTCTATGCCTAGCACATTTCTGGTACATGTAGGACAAAGCCAATGTTTTTGAACTAGACCTTTTCAGGGAAAATAGACTTAGGTGAAGTTTAAAGTGAGGAAACTTTAAAAGACTTGAGTTTACATAAAGACACTGTACTTTGAAGCTTGGGAATTTATGGCAAATATTATGATTCACAGAGGACATGATACCAAAGATTAACTTCAACCTTTAATATTAAGCTGCAAAAATACCAAATTCTGAGTCTGGAATTCACTCTGAGCATAGGCAAAATATGAAAATTCTAAGACCTAGTTTCTCAATCATTAATCATGGTAAAATATTAGCCTATATTATTCACAGAGATTTTTGTAGGTTTAAAATAGCACAATGCATTTTAAAATACTAAAAGAAATACAATGAGAAAAAACCTTATTAGATTTCTAGAATAATAAATATTCATTTTACTATTTCAGTTTAAGCTATGGTAGACATATTTCTTTACAGTTCAAAGTTCTGTGGAGAAGTACATAAAACATTTTGGCTAATAATGCAGAAATTTAATTGGAAAATATATATGGATTATACACAATTGCTATGTTGTCTGAGCTATTATGTCAGAAGGACTCCTATTTTCTAGATAGAAAAGGATATCTAAAGGCTTACTAGAATATAAAAGTGTTCAATCAACAGACCGTTTAGAGTGAATTGAAGAGTATTATTAGTTTTTAAGGTAAAAGTTCAATCTTGTTAGGTTTTTAAAGTAGAACTATCCAATTTAAAGCCTGGTAGAAGTGCTAAGGTAATATATTTCCTTAATTTAAAATTACATAATTTTCCAAATCACATGCAATCTGTTGCATTTTCAAAACAATTTTTGAAGTTATTGGTTAAGTTTGGACAAAATGTGAATAAGCCAATCATTTTATGGTAAACAAATAAATTATTTTAAAATATAGGTTAAAATATTGCACAAGTTTCAAAATGATAATTTGTCCTTGACTAACAGACTTTTCAAAACAAAATCCTTCAATCCTTTACTCATACTGGCAACATCCAAGGATAAAAATACAACTTCATACTCTAATCTCTTTGAACTGCTATTTTTAACTTTAATATTGTATTTCTAAGGTTTTAATTCTAAGTTGGATTCAAACTGGTAAATTTAGGTTATGAAAAATAGAAATGGCACATTTCTTTAATTGGGGATGATGTTCTTTCATTGTGTGTGTGTGAGTGTGTGTGTGTGTGTGTGTGTGTGTGTGTATGTGTGTGTGAAATGTAATTAATAACTATTTCAAGAAGAGTTTAAAAGAACATAGTCTTTTATTGCCACTCATTGCAAATGCAAAGAACAAGACAGTTGCATGAGAAGTGTAGTGATTCACAAAGTATTAACAAAATGATTCCATCTGTTTTAAGCAGAGGGAAGGTTATAGCAATATGAAACTTGTCCTTTTCCTATTAGGATCAAGATCAAATGAAGGCTAAATTTTTCTCAGAATCTCTTTAAAGACAGAATAAATATTCCTTGATGTTAGAACCTCCCACTGAGTGTGACAGTGTGAAGGAAGAGTTTATGGTGCAAGGGTATAAAAAATAACATAGAAAAGATGAATAAAACAAACAATATCTAAGTCCATGTAATTCATCATGTAAACAGAATCAAAGACAAAAATCACATGATCATTTTAATAGATGCTGAAAAGCATTTGATAAAATCCAACATCCATTTATGATAAAAAAAAACACTGCAGAGAATTGTAATAGAAGGAACATATCTTAACATATAAAGGCAATCTACAATAATCCCACCGCCAACATCATATTAAATGGGCAAAAACTTCAAGAATTCCCCCTAAAACAGGAACAAGACAAGGATGTCCATTATCACCACTTCTCTTCAATATAGTACTGGAGACTAGCCAGAGAAATAAGGCAAGAAAAGGAAATCAAAGGAGTACAAATAGGAAAAGAAGAACTCAAACTTTAACTATTTGCAGATTACATGATACTATATTTAGAAAACCCAATAAACTCAACCAAAAGGCTTATAGAACTGATCAACAAATTCAGCAAAGTATCTGGATACAAAATCAATCTTAAAAAATTAGAAGCTTTCCTATATACCAACCATAAATCCACTGAAAAAGAAATTCAGAAAACACTTCCACTGAGGATCTCCCACAAAAAAATAAAATACTTACTAATAAACTTAACCATGGAGGTAAAATATCTCTACAAAGAAAATTATAAAACATTGAAAAAAGAAATTGAAGAAGATCTTAGAAGATGGAAATATCCTCCATGTTCATGGATTGGCAGAATAAATATCATTAAAATGGCCATCCTTCCAAAAGTGATCTACAGATTCAACGCAAGGCCCATTAAACTACCAAGATCATTCCTCACAGACATAGAAAATCAGTCCTTAAATTTATTTGGGAATAACAAAAAGCCCTGTATAGCCAAGAACCATGCAGGAGGAATCACAATACCTGACTTTAAACTATACTACAAAGCCATTGTAATAAAAACTGCATGGTACTGGCACAAAAACAGATACATAGACCAATGGAGCAGAATAGAAGACACAGAAAAAAGTCCATACACTTTCAGCCAATTGATGGTTGAATAAGGGACCAAAAAAATAAACTGGAAAAAAGATAGCCTGTTCAACAAATGGTCTTGGCAAAATTGGTTAACCATATTCAGAAAATTGGAAATTCATCCCACTTCCTCACCCTGCACAACAGTCAATTCAAGATGGATCAAAGACTTGGAAATTAGACCAGTGACTTTGAAGCTCCTTGAAGAGGGCATAGGTCCAACACTGCAACACATAGGACAAGATAAAAGCTTTCTGAACAAGACCCCAAAGGCACAAGAAACTAAAAGTTGAATCAATAAGTGGGATTGCATGAAACTAAAGCGTTTCTGTTCAGCAAAGGAAACTGTCAAGAACCTCAACCCAGAGCCAACAGAATGGGAGAAGATTTTTTGCCACCTACCCCTCTGACAGAGGACTAATATCTAGAATATACAGAGAACTCAGGAAACGCAACACTAAAAACACAAGTCATCCAATAACAAAATGGGCAAGAGAACTAAATAGACACTTCACAAAAGAAGAAATTCAAATGGCCAATAAATGCATGAAGAAATGCTCAACATCACTGACAATCAGAAAGATGCAAATCAAATTACCCTGAGATTTCATCTAATTCCAACTAGAATGGCAATCATTCAAAACACAATAACAAATGCTGGAAAGGATGTGGAGAAGTGGAAACTCTAAAATATTGTTTGTGGGATTGTAAATTAGTGCAAACACTTTGGAAAACAGTATGAAGAATCCTCAGAAGAATGAGAACAAATCTACCATTTGATCCAGCAATACCACTTCTGGGTATCTCCCAAAAGATAGGAAACCAAACTACCAAACTAATGCATATGTATCTATGTTCATAGCTGCACAATTCACAGTTACCAAACTATGGACCAACCAAGATGTCCATCAACAGATGAATGGATTACAAAACTATGGGATATGTACACAATGGAATGTTACTCAACCATTAAAAAAAACAAACTCAATTACATCATCAGGAAAATGGATAGAACTGGAGGACATTATGCTAAGTGAGATTAGTCAGTCACAAAAAAAATAAGAAATCAGATGCTTTCCCTAATATGTGAAAACTAAGGAGAAATAGGTCATAGGAGGAAGTCTAGATGAAAAAGGAAATCTTATAGAGTAGCAAAGAAGAAAACCTAAATGAGGGGATGGGAGGGAGGAAGAAGGAAATTCTCTATAACATGCAATGTACTTAAAAGATATTGAAGTCAACCCCTAAGCCAAGCAAGGGAAGGGAGAATGAGGAGGGAATATGGTGGGAATTGGGTAGGGGTTAAATTGGTGATGTGTACATGTATGTACACACAAGTTTTTACCCCAATATGATGTATGAATATAATGCACCAATAAAAAATTTTAAAAAAGAGATTGGTTTAGACTAAATGAATTTATGAATTGAATCCAGGAGTATTTTACACCTCCAGCCCTTTTTATTTTTTGTTTTGAAACAGGTTGAGAGTCTCCTTAGGTTGCTGTAACTGGATTGGTCTTGAACCTGCAATATAATACTCCTGTTTCTGCTTCTTGAGTAATTGAATTACAGGCATTTGCCACCACACCACACTCAGACTATATTTTTGATCAGGTTAAAAAATTACCATTTATGTAAAAATTGGGTTGAACTTACATTCCAAGACAAAGATTTTGGTCTTTGATTGCTACCAATCCACTGAATTATCTTCAGCAATTATATGTTTCTTTAACATTTGGTAAATAATTAAGATCAGAGATCACCAGGACAGTAAGATATTTTTTCTTTATTTGTTTGTTTGTTTTGTGAGACAAAGTCTCACTTATTTGCCCAGACTGAACTTAACCTTGCAATTCTCCTGCCTCAGTCTCCTGAGTGGCTGGAATTATAGGCCTGTGTCACCACACCTGGGTTTATTTTATTTTATTTTGATTGATACATAATATTTGTAAGTATAGTACAATATTCAAAAATGATTTTCTTTGTCACTAAAATTTTGGTATAACAAACATAAGGAAGGTTATTTTCTAATACAAGCATCTCCTATGACTGGGCTATGGCATGGCAGTCACAAGACTGCTTTATTTCTTGTTTTGTTTTGATTTTTTTTTTTTTTTTTTGCAAGTCTGGGGATGGAACCCAGGGTCACTCAACCTCCGAGCTACACCCCCTACCCTATTTTTATTCTTTATTTTGAAACAGGGTCTCACTAATTTGTGGAGGGCCTCACTAAGTAGCTGAGGCTGTCTGTGAACAGAGATTCTCAGGTCTCAATCTCCAGAATGCTGGGATTAGAAGCTTGTGCCACCACGCCCGGCATAAGACTGCTTTCTTATTAGCTACACAGGGATCACAGCAATGGAAAGAGAAGCCACTGGATTATTTATAGTCATGTCCTTTTTTTTATCATTTTAGGCACAGAATAGTTGACTCAAGTGCATATTGTCCTACTAAGAGACAAAATCACTGAGAACCAGGTACTCTAATTTTATTTTACATAACAAAGTAAGGTAAAGAACAAAATGGAAGTCAAGACAAAGGACAGACTGTTGAGTCTTCAAAGAGCCATATAATACTAAAGTCTTAAGGAAAATTAGTTGTCAGTGATTCTAATTTTATTCTTCATTAATCTAAAATGAACAGATTTGTAGTGGTGATTTAGTTATTATATATCTATATATTTAAAGCCTAATGAAGTTTGTCCCATTTTAAGTAATATATATGTTAATATATACACATTGGCAAAGAACCTCTTGGGCCAATCCTACCTATTTTACGTTTTTTTTTTCTTTTCTTTTTTTTTTTGATGCATGGACAGTACTGGAAATTGAAATCAGAGATATTCTGCCTCCAAGGTAAACCCACAGACCTTTATATTTTTTTATTTTGAAACAAGGTTTAAGTTGCTGAGGGTCTCATAAGGCTTCTAAGTCTGACCTGGAACTTAGGATTCTTCTGCCTCAGCCTCCCAAGTATTGGGATTACACACGTGTCCCACCACACCAAGTTTCTCTTTGTATTATCTTTCAGTTTCTTTTTAAAGGTGAAATTTCCTACATGAAGAAGGGCAGAATTAGTTTTTTTTAATAGATTGCTTGATGTGATCAAGTTTGTTTGTGCAAGTACCCACACCTTATTTCCCAGTTCCTAAGATATTGTTTCTACTGATGAGTATGAAGCCTATCTAATAATATATGGATAATTAGGCTTGCCAATTAAATTCTCTAATTTTATTAACCTTCAATCAGTTATATTTATAAATTTTCATTCGTACACCTTATCTCTTGTTAAACCTTTTAGAAAAGTAGTATGCATTAATGACCTGAATCATATAGGGAGATCAGAACATCACTGTGGAAACAGGTACAGGAGACTGATGACAGGGACAGATTGATTGGCCTCTGGCCCAGTAGCTTTAGAGAAGTGACTTTCCTTCCTGGATTTGCTTATGTTTGGAAAGAAGATAAGAGTTATGATGACAATAAAACGAGACTATATACATATATATATATATATATATATATATATATATATATATATATGATTAATGAGAATATATGTTTGCACATGCATACATGTATGTATATGTGTATATGTATGTATGTTTTAGTAAAGTGTGTTTGTTCCATGATTAAGTGTTCAGTAGTACTAACCCAGATCTGGCCAAAGTTTTGGACCTTCCATTCTTCTCAAAGAAAGAGAGCTAAGCAAATATGGGTCCCCCACCCCCACCATGCTTTTCTACATTGGTTAATTCCTACACACCCATTCAAGAACACAGTTCCACAAGGAAAGTGCATTTGGGTCTACTAAGGTGTTCTTGACCCCTATTACACCTATTTGCACAAATAAACAATTTTAAAATCTCTTCTCATAAACAAATATTAAATAATTTTGTATAAAATAGGTTACATGCCATATATCCAAATCTTTGCTGACATGAATTAGAGTTATTTGGCAGTAACGCTCTGTCCATCCAAATGAAAAAGAACCACTGTGCTTTTTCTACCTATAGATGATGCTCCACAAGGAACTACTGAGAACCTTGCAGATCTATCACTCAGATACTTAGAAACTTCTTGAGTATTAGTATTCAAATTCCTTTAAAATTGCTAAGATTTAGAGTGCCTGTGTATTTCATTGTAACTTGATTTAAAAATCATTGCTATCACTTATGTGATTTAATTCACTACATTTTAGAGACATTTAAAATTGTTTTCTTTTAGTTCAAGTGGACCTGAAAAATGCCCTTAATTTTTTTATCAAACATTTCTAATTTACTTACTTATGGTTTTTTGTGGTGCTCTGGAATTAACCCAGGACCTTGCACATGCTACAAAAATTACTCTACAACTATATCCCCATCCCTTTTAAAATGTTTTTCTTTAAACGGGGTCTTTCTAAGCTGCACAAGATGACCTTGAGTCTGTTGCTGGGATTACATAGGGGAACCCTATGCCCAGCTTAATTTCTTTATTTGGGGGGGGGTATTGGAAATTGATCCCGGGGCATTCTAACACTGAGCTATACTCCGAGCCCTAAGTTACTGCATTCTGGCTTTGAACCTGGGGCCTTTCTATTTCAGCTTTCCAAGTACTGGAATTACAAGTGTTACGAGTATGCACCACTCTGCTTGGCCAGCTTAATTTTGTTTTCAACTTATTAAAACACATATAGAGTATTTATGTTTTACTGTTTTCCTTGATCTCTAAATTTGGGGAGATATTTTTCATTTATAATATTGAAATTTTTATTCTTCCACTTTGTAACCCTTCTTCTTCCCCTTTTTCTCTTTTTTAATACAAGTCTTCCTCATGCCACAATTATTATCTACAAAAAGCATTATTCTTTGCCTTGAAAAGAATTTGATCCCTATTTTGCTCATTCCATTGAATAGAAGCCAGATATTATATTTTTAGCCAGATGCAAAAGTTGCGTAAAAATTGTCATGAGGGCAATGAAGGAAAAGCAGAATTCAGTATTTCATATCAAGTTATTTATGTTGCAAGAGGAACTAAAAAACTGAAGGCTTATCAGTGTAGGTTGAAACACTAAACAGCCTGGATATTAATGAGCCAGCTCTAAAACTCAAAAATGGACTGTTAGCATTATCCACACAAAATTAACCTCAGGATAAACATCTTAGACAGCTCATGAAAATATCAGAAGAGAACCAATAGAAAAAGGCTTTAGGGACATCTCCAGGGCAGAAATTGAACAATAAAATGGTAGGAAATATCCAATCTCCTAATCATCTCCGCTGTCAAAGTTTTACTACATTAATTCTTGCCCTTTGGCCAATTTCTATTTGAGATCATTTCTAAAAGAATAGATGAAGAATAGAAGGAAAGTGGATTGGAAGATCTTTTCTTTCATATCCTGAGAAGAGTGTTTGCTCAATTATTTTACACTTAGAGTCACACCTAAGTCACTGACAGTTAAACACCACCTTAGCGCATCATATAAATAGAACAAGAAGAGGAGACTGGATTCTCTTTATGTATATATAACTCATGTAAATCTTTTATGCAGCAGATCATTTCTAGACATGGTAGTGCAAATATTCTACATGCTGAGTTTTAGATAAAAATAGAATAAAGTATGTGTGGTTTATAAATAGTAATAGACAATCTCACAACAAACAGATTTCTGCATTTTCTAAAGGAAATAGCATGAATACAACATTAGTACATACAACATATAGGATATATATCAGGGATATATCAGAGATTTCAATGACTTATAATTTTAAAATGGATGCTAATTACATACAAACTTAGAATCTTCATTTTGCCCAAGGTGGGGCATCATAAAAACATTCAGTACTATATGGTAATCATATATTTTTCTTTCTTTTCTTTCTTTCTTTTTTTAAACTGGGGATTAAACTCGGGAATTTATCTCTGATCTACCCATGCAGCTTTATTTTATTTTTTGAAACAGTATCTCACTAAGTTGCTGAGGGCCTTGCTAAGTTGCTAGAATATGTTATCCTCCTATCTCAGCCTCCCAAGTACTAGACACAGAGTCTAGAAGTAAATTTATCAACCAAAATCTGTGTGTGTGTGTGTGTGTGTACATACACACACACACACACACACACACACACACACATATATATACACACACAGTTTAATGTTAACCTACTGTGTTGTCAATTAAATACAGATTCATGACTATTCTGTTTGCAAGGGCAGGTATTAGTCATTGCACAGTTTTACAATTTAATGAATGGAGACACAGATAGGTAAAGAAACTATAAACCATAAATAAGAAGTAACCCCAGTTTTTTTTTTTTGAGAGAACTTGGTGAAAAGAATAGACCTCAGCCAGGTGTGGTGGTGCACGCTTGTAATCCCAGCATTTGGGAGGCTGAGACAGGAGGATTGAGGTTCACAGACAACTTCAGCTACTTAGTGAGACCCTTTTTCACTCAGTGAGACCCGGTTTCAAAATAAAGAGTAAAAAATAGGACTGGGGCTGTTGCTCAGAGGTTGAATGTCCCTTGGTTCCATCCCAGTACTACCAAAAAAAATAGACCTTAGCAAAATATTCATTTAGGTTGTTTGGCTTATAAGTGATTATGTCCAAAATAACAGGAAATTGGAATTTTTATCCAGAATAGGATTGAGATTTAAAATGTTGAATACTTCTTTTACTAATTTCTAATTCTGAGACTTTTTCTGTTTTACTGAATTTACAACATTTCTTTTTAGTACTAAGTATTGAACCAAGGGCACTCTACCAGTAAGCTAAACCCAACCACTCTATTTTTTTTTTTTTTTGAAACAGGGTCACTATGTTGCCTAGGGTCCTGCTTAATTTTTGAGAGTGGCTTTAAATCTATGATCCTCTTGTCTCAGCCTCTCAAGTTCTGGGATGATAGGCATGTGTCACCATACCACATCTGTTGAATGCCCTTATCACCATAACTAAGAAACCATAAGAAAATATATTAAGAAATAATAAGAAATCATAAGAACTTTCCTGCTATGCTTTCAGCTTCCTGTAGCTGCCAACATGTGGTGTTATCACCCCCACTTCTCAAGTGTCCTCACTGTGAGATGGGAACATAATCTCTAAATAATTTGTGTGTACATTTTAAAATAACAGTAAGAAATTAATTCAGACATTTAAGATGTATTATCTACAAGGATAAACATGTTTAAGGAAAAAGAAAATAAATTATTACCTTTTCTAGCCCATTAACTTAGATTAAATGTCACTGCCTTTCCTTAATTCTTTCCTGTGTATTACTGTTTGAGTACATTTCCTTTCATTTAATTTGAGGAAGATTAACAGAAGTGGGAAACTTAAAATTTAAGCTTTAAATCTCATTACATGGTAAAGCGATAATAACTGAAAATCACGTCTCAAAATAAATATTATTTCTCTCTCATTCATATCAAACACTATATATGTATATATGTTACTTTTTAAGAAACTAAACACAAAATTATAGTGTTTAAATGGAACAAACGAAGGATCAAATCATGTTAGAGGTCCTTGGAATATACATGTCTTTACTGCTGGGAAACCAAACAGATTTACCTCCGACCATCTGATTTGCTTAAAGTATCATAAAGTAAAAAGTAAAGAGTGTGAAGACTTTCTACAGAGTGATTTTTTTTTGGATGTGATTTAGAATCATTTTTAGATTAATTGATTGATTGATTTTTTGTGGCACTAGGCCTTGAACACAGGGGCATTCTAGCTCTATGCTACATCCCAGACAGATTTTATTTTATTTTTTAATTTTGAAACAGGCTCTCACTAAGATCTGAAGGGCCTTACTATGTTGCTGAGGATGGTTTGAGCATGGGATCCCTCCTGACTACAATGGTAGTATGGTGCTCACATCACTTTCAGTCTTGCACTTCTAGATGACTGCAGGTGAGTCAGTACATTTTCCGAGCCTCCTCCAAGCATGCTGGTATTATAAGGATATACTGAAGAAACCTCACAAATGATTTCAGACTTCAAGATGCTTATAATCGTTTTATTTCTCCATAATCATTAACACAGCTTCTTGCCCATAAAGCAACATGGTAAATATGTATTGTACTAAATTTCATATCCATGAGTAGGAAACAAGAATAACATAAAAAAGCAATTTGAGGTTATAAATGCTAAAATGGATAACGATGTAAATAGAATAAATACACTTCTGGGCTTTAAGGACTCATTATAAACACAAAGACTAGAGAAAGACAAGCATGTGGAGAGCAGTAGAGGGGTAGCTCAGAGAAAGGGATCAGGACTCTGTAGAGACCTCAGCAAGTCCAGGCCACCAAGAACCACTGGTGCTGGCAATGCTGCTTGGGTTTTTTATTGCAGCCAAAATATTCTTTTTGTTTGGTACTGGAGGTGGAATCCAGGGGCTTTCTACCTCTGGGCTATACTCCCAGAGCTATTTTATATTTTATTTGGAAACAGAGTCTCACTACGTTACTGAGAGCCTCATTCAATAGCTGAGGCTGGCTTTGAACCTGTGTGATCGTCCTGTCTCAGCCTCCCAAGCACTGGGATTCCAAGCGTGTGCCACCACGCCCAGCACTGCCAAAATATTCTGTCTGCATTCATTCATTCATTTGTATTTTCAGTTCTCAGAGGTAAATTCTTTTAAGGTTCCATATTGAAGATTTAACAGAAATAAGTTTTGAAATTGTGAAAGGCCCGTTTGACTGTCTCAGTTATGAGTCTCTAACTCATGCCTTCTGCATAGAATTCCCTGGATATCAGCACACTTCTACAGGCCAAGAATGATTCATACTCAATGGGTTTCCAGACAAACCACACAAAAAAGAAAAAAATCAGTGACACTAAAAATCACAAAATCAACTCTTAAACCCTTTAGCAGCCATGTTCCTGCTCAGCACTAGTTGCTCATTTCTGAAATATATTTTAGTCATAATGTTTAGAATGGAAAGTCCATTAAAAAGCAGTTTAACCATAACAGAAAAAATATACCTTTAAATTATGAGCCATTTTTAAAATTGTTGTTAGGTAACACTTTATATTTATGGTATTCTGGTCCACATATGCCTCCAAATACAAATAACTTAGAAAAGGCCATGCAATTTTTAAAAAATAAGCCACTTTATGAATATAAATTAAAACAAAAAATCCTTTGTTTTTAGCATGCCATATTCTATATAGCTACTGAGAATTTACCTCTGAAAAATAAGAAGTTTGAATAAAGTAAATTAGTATTTAAAATAACTAGACATGACATAATATTCCCTTCCATTCTTTCTTTCATCAGCCAAAAGAACAGCAAAATAAATTCTATGGGCCAACTATATCAGCTTTAGAAATACCTATCAAATAACTTTATGAATACTCAATCACACATTAAATACTTATATTGATAAATTTAAATATTTAAAAATATTACTAATCATAATTATTATGTTTATAGTTTATTAAATTTTGTGTGTGTTTATGTTTTTGTATGTGATACTATAGATGGCATCCAGGGGACATTCAACCTCTGAGCTATACCTCCAGCCCTATTTTATTTTTATTTTAAAACAGGGCTCTCTAGGTTGATCCAAGTCTCACTACTTTCTGAGGGTGCTCTCCAACCTTTGATCCTCCTGTCTTAGCCTCCCAAGTACTGAGTTTACAGGCATTCATACAAGCTTAAGACAAATATTTAAAGTATCTTCTTGTGCCGGTCCTTAGATTCCTCTTATGGCCTAAAGATCTACTAGAACAAAGCAGGTGTGACACCAAAGCAAGCTGGTCACCTTCTCTTAAGAAAATGTAAGGAATCAGAACCCCTGGTTTGCTTCCTGGGGTGTGTGACCCTGCCTTTCAGTATGCAAGTAATGCCTAAACAGACATACACAAACCAAACTAGCTAGTGCCACTACTTCCATAGGTAGCATTAAATTCTATTTGGGATGGAGAAGTATAAAAAATTAAACATCTCTACACAAAATTCAATGACAGACTTCCTGAGCAACTCAGACAATTGATAGCTGTCTGAGTTGACTATACACACAAGACTTCTGACGCTTATTTAATCAGAATGCTCTCATGAGAAACAGCAGAAAAATTATAACATGTTTATAGGTCTTTATTTCAAAAGCAATCAAAATACTTACATTATTAATAGAAGAGCATACTGGTTTCGGTCCATAAAATCTTTGGGAAAGGACAACTGTAAAGGAAGTTCTTTTAAAGAGAGAGCAAAATATTAAAGATGAAGAGTCATTTACATGTAAAATTATAAGATGTACAGAAAGTTCTTCTTGACTAGTACAGCATGCACAGAACTTTACCATAGTCGTCAATATGAAGAATTTTAATTTCTGGCTTTACCATCTTCTTCTTCTGTATAGCTTCCTTCAGCATAGAATTGCTTTCCAGTATAAAATATTCTGTAAACCAAAGAGGGCAGGATAAATAGCTAACCCCTATGCATTAGTCAAGAATCAGTGCAACACTACTTAAAATTATCTAATTCTACCATTGGTGAGGCTCTGTGCTAGGCACTGATTAGTCTCAGAATTTGTCTCCTAAATCACTACAATTTTCTAGCAGAACTTCTTTACCCCAGTGATTTTGCCATTTGCTCATATAGCATGGAGTTAGCTTCTACATTCTCAAAATGAAAATCTGATCATAATACTGCCCTGAGTGAGAATCTGTAAAGTAATACAAAGTTATCAAGCACCAAATGAGATGAAATTTGAAATGTCTAGACTCCAATAGAAAAAACTCAGGTAAAGACAAAATTTAGTCAAGAAAAACAATTAATTTTTGACACAACTGATATAATTCCCAAATAAGGACATTAAAATGCATTAAAATTATAGTCTGTTCATTAAGATTGAAAAAGCATGAAGATGTTACATATTCAAAAACAGGTAAAATATGAGCTATGTGAGAATTATACAATCTAATATATAAAAATACTAGGTGAGATTAAAGAAATATTAGGTTCTTAATAAAGATAAACAAACTTAATATTGCAATAGTAATATTAGGATAGTAAACAGTAATTGTAATACTAAAATAAAACAAAAAACCGATAATATAAAATAAATATCAGTAACTTGCTAGTGTTTTTATTTATGTTGTATTAAAATATTTTACAATTTAAAAATAATAAACCTTCAAATTAATATATACACATATAAGTCTATATCCAGTTGAGTTTTTAATTTCTTTCATATATGGTACATAGCTTTCATTTTAGAAGACTTATTTATTTTATTACGTTCAATCCTACACTTTATAATATTTCTATTTGTGTGTGGAGTGTTCTGGGGATGGGACCCAGTGTCATTCTATCCCTGAGCCACAACCTCAGCCCTATTTTATTTTTTATCTTGAAACAAGGTCTCACTAAGTTACTGAGGCTGGCCTTGAACCTATGATCTTTCTGTCTGAGCCTCCCCCATACTGGGATTACAGGCTTGTATCACCAAGTCCAACTCTAATGTTATTTTAAATGGTAGTTTTAAATGAATTTTAAATTTTTCATGGTAATTTAAAAAATAGTTGAAATTTGAATAGTGATCTGTACCTGTAACCATGATAAAATCACTTATTGCTGATAGTTTACTTTTGCATATTCTATAGTATTGTAATTGTTTGCCTATTTTAAATTTTGCAAATGAACATGTCTTTTGAAAATGATGAAAGTTGTACTACTTATGCTTCTTTTTGTTTCCTATTTCCATGTGTAAATCTTCTAACATAATGTTGTACAAAGGCATTATAGAGCAGACATGCTTGACTTTCTTTATCCTGGGGTAATACATTAGTGTGTTGGCAGTTACAACAAAGAAACATAGGATCAACTCTGTAACACATAAGCACTGAGAGAGACATGACCCTTAAATTTCAGAAAATAAAATCAAGAGTCAATAAATGGGATGACATCAAATAAAAGGTTTCTGTGCATCAAAGATACAATCAAGTTTAAAGAAAAAGCCTACATATTGGAAGAAAAATCTATGGTGGCTACTCTTCTCATATAGGTCTAACAGCCAGAATATATCAAAAGTGAAAAAACAACCCAACAAAAACAGATAACCCAATAAAAATGGTTGATTGAGCTGAATAGACACTTCTCAAAACAAATACAAATGCAAATAAATACATTAAAAATGTTCAACATCTTTAGCAATCAGGAAGTGCAAATCAAAACTAAGTAGGTTCCAGCTAACCCCAATTACAATGACAATCATCAAGAACACAAATAAAGCCAGGTGTGGTGGCTCAGGCCTGTAATCCCAGTGCTTGGGAGACCTAGACAAGAGGACCACAGGATCTAGGAGAGCCTCAGCAAATAGTGAAATCCTCATTAATCTAGACCGACTCTGTTTCCTAATAAAAAATAAAGTTGGCCTGGGAGGGTAGCTCAAAGGTAGAATGCCTCTAGGTTCAATCCTTATTACCACGAAAAAAAAAAAAAAAAGTTAAAAAAATAGAAAATGCTGGTAAGGATGTTGGGAAATAGGAACTCGTATATACTTTTGGGGAGACTGTAAATTAATACAATCACTATAGAGATAAGTATGGAGGTTCCTGAAAGACCACCACATGACAAGCCAATCCTATGGGGATTGGGGTTTCTCTAATCCCAGCATTCCGGAGGCTGAAGGAGGATCACAGGTCTGCAGACAGCCTCAGCTACTTAGCTAAGCTAACACCATTCCTCAATATCTTTAAAAATAATTAAAGTTAGAATACTAGAGTGTTTTACAACAGCTCAATGAACAATAGCCAAATTATAAAACCAAATTAGGTGTCTAGATAATGCAGGCTTTATATTTGCTATAAGTAGTTTGTGCAAGTTTTGTGTTAATTTATTAAGTGTTGCACAGAATACATCAGTGAAGCTGACTGCAACTAGAGTTTTATTTGTGGGAAGAATGTTAATTGTGAACTTAAGAAATTTAGTAGATAATAGAATATTTATGTATCATATTACTTCTTATGCATATATTTATTAATCATTGTATATTAAGGAATTCATTCACTTTCTCTAACATGTCAAGTTTACTGGTATTAAATTTCTTATGATATCCTATTATTTTATTCTAAATCTCCACAGAATCTGAATTAGCATCATCTATTTTATTAATGAAAATTCTAATGATATTGTACTTTTTCTCTCTCTAGGTCTCTCTCTAGAATCTGGTCAATTTTATTGATCTTATCAATGAACCACCTTTGGTTTTCTATACATTCCTTATTATTAGTCTATTTTCAATATACTCATTTATTTCTACTCATTTTTATTTTTTCTTCATCTTTACTTTAAATGTTATTTTCATTAAAATATATTTTTCAAGGAAATACTATCTTATTAAAAGTAAGTATTATTTTGTATTTCTGAGAAATGAACACAGGTTTTGCACATGTTAGGGAAGCATTCTACCATAGAACTATATTCTCAAACTTTTCCAACAACTTTGTAAAGTGGAAGATTAGCATATTGGTTTTAAAAGTTTCTTTTTGGGGGGAAAATAAAATTTTGGAGCTATACATTTTTAGAGCTATAACTATCTATGCCTAAATTTGGATATATTATATTTTCTTAATTTTTGGTTCAAAATATTTTCTAATAATTTTGTAACTTCTTTGATTGATTTATAAGTGCAAGTCTCATAGCAACACTTAGCTCCTTTCCATCTTGAAGCTTTATTTTGCCTTCACTTGGAAGGAAATTTTGTATAGTGAGGGTTTTTTGTTGTTTTTTTCCAGCAGTATTTTTAATATTTTGCAAGACTGTCTTTAGGTTTACTTTTCTCTGATGAGACATATTCCATTTGTCTTTGTTACTGTGTAAGCAATGTACAGATGTAGTATGTCATTTTTTTGATGACTTGAGATCTCTTCATTACTGCTTTCTATAATTTATTTATTTTTTATTTTTTTATTTGCCGCACTGGGGATGGAACCCAGGGGCATTCTATTTCCTAGCTACACCCCTAGCTCTATTTTTGATTCTTTATTATGAAACAGGGTCTTACTGCATTGCGCATGGCTTCACTAAGTAGCTGAGGTTGTCTTTGAACCGTTATCCTCCTGTCTCAGCCTCCGGAATGCTGGAATTACAAGCCTGTGCGTCCACCCTTGGCTACTGGCTTTCTATAATTTATTTTGTACCTTAGTGTGTGTTTTTGTTTTGTTTTGTTTTGTTCTGTTTCGCGGGTCAGGGGGTGGAGCCCAGAGGTATCTGACCTATGAACTACACCCCTTGCCCAAGTTTTTATTCTTTTTATTTTGAAACAGGGTCTTACTGAGTTGCAGAGGGCCTCACTAAGTAGCTGAGGTGTTCGCGAACCGCGGTCCTCTGGTCTCAGCCTCCCGAATGCTGGGATTATAAGCGCACACCACCACACCCGGCTACCTTAGTGTGGTTTTATTGAGATTTACCTTCTTAGGTTTCCTATGCACATTTTTATTTACGTAGGATTTTAAAAATTATTGGTTATTTTTTCATCAAATATTATACAAGCCCCACCCACTTTCCAACTCAATTAAAACATGATAGATGTGATATTAGTCTACCATTGAGATTCTCCTAATCTTTCTCATTCTTTTTGATCTCTGTGTCTGGAAAGATTCTATTGATAAGGCCCCAATTTTATTGATCTTTTCTTCTGTTTGATACATTCTGTTTTGCATATGTTCTAGAGAAGGCTTTATTTCAAATATTTTGTTTACAAAGTTTCTGTACAAAAATACATTCTAATTCTTTCTCACTATATTCACTTTAAATATATTTGGCAGCCTAATTATTGTGTATGTCAGTGGGCTCTGTCATTTTCCTATCATTTCTGAGTGTTTCTATTCTCCAATATTTCTCCTAGTCATTAGTCCTTTTCTAATTCCTTCATATCTCCCATGATATTTTATTTGGTACTGACCTTTGTGTGTTGTTTACCTTTTGAATTCTGAATTTCGCTGTATTCTTTTAAAATTTGTTAGACCTTATCTTGCAGGTGCTTGAGTTATTTGTAGTTCAATGCAATCATTTCAAGCTGTTTAAAGTATTTTTTTAGTGTGAGTTTGATGACCCTTTTTCTGTGGATAATTTAATTCCACTAAGATGTCTGCCTCTTCTGGAATCCTTCCTAAATATTCAGTGTTTTTTCTGTTAAGCACATGAACAAGCCCAGCACTGTTTGAGCCTTGGCTTCCCTGGAAGCATGGAGAAAGACTCCAGCATGCCGTGGTATGCAGACTGCTGGAGCTCTTTCTGCTGCTACCTTCCTCAATGTGTCTGCCCACCTTTCTAGCATTCAAGGAGCCTTCACCCTTCTGAATACCCAATTCTGTCTCCTCAACTTGGAAATATCTGAGTAATCTGCTTGGCCTGTTTCTTCTTAAATAGTTCAGAAAATATTTCCATCCGAAAGCTAGGAAAACAAAAACACTAAAAACAGTCATCTGCCTATTTTATTATTTTAGGGATCAGAGACCAATGCTGATTACAGTCCTATATATAAAAAAAGTCATTTCACACATTTTATCCAATTTTCTCTTTTCTTTTTTATTTTATTTTCTGGAAGATGGCGGCCTTGTCTACTTCCGATTTCTCCACAGAATGAAACACTTATAAGATATCAAACTTTTTAAATTAAACTTTTATGGTTAAATTCAAATTCCTAAGAATGAAGCTTAAAATTTATAATCTGGCTCTAGCCTACCCCAGTAGCTTCATATATCCTTGACTTTTCTTAAACATCTGTTCTAACCTTGTTGACCAACTTTTATTTTATTTTATTTTATTTTATTTCATTTTATTTTATATACTAGAGATTAAACCCCAGGGCATTCTACTAGGGAACTACACCTTCAGGTCTTTTCATTATGTTGTTATTTTTAGTTTGAAACAAGGTCTTACTTAGGTAAATGGCTGAAGCCGACCTTGTACCTATGATCTTAATGTCTCAGCTTCCCAAATACTGGATTACCAGGCCACCATACCTGGTTCAGCCTTTATCTTTCAAATGTGACAATTTTAATGACTTCTTATGTCTGTCCACACACATTTCTTCTTCTTGAAATGCCCCCCAACTGCCAGGTATTTCCCCAAACTACATCCATTTCCCCCAAAGAAATTGTCACACTATAATCATTTCATCTTTTATCATTAGTCTATGACTTACATATACAATCTCAGGCATATCAGAGTACCAGCTTGTAAATAAATGTCTTCTTTTGTAGTATAAATCCGAGAAAGTAGATATTCTTAGAGATTTCTTATATTCCCTAAATATAAAATACTCAGATTACTTGAACACTAGCACCTTTTCAAGGAAGCTATCACAAATATTTAACTTTAAATATCTAAAAATGTGAATTCTTAAACTCTATCCTTCATCAAGGATTTACCATTTATAATCTATGTGTTGATATAAAAATGTACCTAAATATTATAGATAAAATATTTTGTAAAATGTAGAAGAAGCTAATATCACTTAATATTTGGTAAATAAAAAGGGGATAATACATTCTGCTAACTTTCTATCTTACACCTCTAACAACAGATCATCCTAAAGATATGTAGCTTTTCTTTTAATGTACAGTAGCTCATCACATTAAAATAAATAATTAAATAAATGAAGAACTACACTTAGAAGCATTGGTAATTTCACATTGGCAATGTGGAGGGAGACCCTAATTAGATATAAACTAATTATATGACTATAGCTACAGTTGGAAAAAGTTTTACTTTAAAATCAGTGTCATTAATTTACTCATAAAATATCCATCCATGGGTACAGAGAAAGAAATTCTAGTCAAGAGAAATATATATAACAAAGATTAAAACTGCCACGTGTGATGGCACATGCCTGTAATCCCAATATTTGGGAAGCTGAGGTGGGAGGATAGCAGATTCAAGAACAGCCTCAGGTCGTAATGGGGCTCTCATCAACCTTGGGAGACCCTGTTTCAATACCAAACTAAAATAGGGCTATGAATGTAGCTTGGAGGTAGAATACCCCTGAGTTCAACCCTCAGTAACACACACACACACACACACACACACACACACACACACACACAGAGTTTAAGTTCATTTTCAAAATATAAAGATCAGATAAATTTTTTATCATGATAAATTCAGAAAACATTTCAGACACACCTTTTTTATGACATTGCTTTAGGTGTAAAGTCAAAGAAGAAAAAAGAAGACAATGAGAACAGGAAATTGAGGAGAAGAAAATAAGAACAGAAAATTGAGGAGATGAAAAATTAAAAAAAGATCAGAAAGAAGAATAAAACTTTAAAAATGAGCAAAACTGGATAGATGAAATAGAGAAAATAAAAGAAATGAAACAGACATTCAAAAGAAAGGGAGTAAATTAAAGGAAACAACATGTAAAATTAGAGAAGGAAAAAGAAGAAAACATAAAATTAGAAAAGAGACCATAGTGCAAGTGTGTGGAATATGGTTTATTCTCCCAGGTCATAGAGAAGTTTAATACCCAGAGTCATATGCTAATGGTATTAAGAAAGTGAAAACTTAATCCAACTGTGGTTTAGGGTGGAGCTTCTGGTTGAATGTATAAGCAGAGAGAAAGACACAGGCTGACACAGACACATACATGTATGTGCTCCCTGTCTGTTGCCATCAGATGCCCTATGCTAAATTGGGACTCAACCAGCAAGAACACCATCATTAGAGGCTGAACCCACTGGGGTCTCCTTGATCTTGAACTGTGAACCTACAAAAATTTGAATCAAAATAAACCCTAATTTATAAAGTTAGCTTATCCCAGGTATTTTGTTAGAGTAGTGAAAAATGAGTCTTTTTATAACATATTAACTAAGAAAAATTCTACATATTGATGCTATGTCTCAAGTCACTGAGCATTTTAATGAAAGATTTATTATAAAATAAATGAAAAAAGTATTGAAAGTAATAAAATAATAAAGTTTCATTTTAGAGCACTGGAAAATATTAAAGAAGTACAACAACATAATCACCTGGAAGGCTGACAGGCAAATGTAAGTTTCTAATATTTTAGACTATTATCTTCTTGCATCATTATATATACTTTTGAATAGTTTTGTTGAGTGGCACAAAACTTCTGGTCCCTTTTAATTACTGAGAAATATAGATTAAACTTGTTTTTTGTTTTTTGTTTTTGCGGATCTGGGGATGGAACCCAGGGGCATTTGACCTCCGAGCTACACCCCCTTCCCTATTTTTTATTCTTTATTTTGAAACAGGGTCTCACTAAGTTGCAGAGGGCCTCACTAAGTAGCTGAGGCTGTCCACGAACCTCGATCCTCTGGTCTCAGCTTCCCGAATGCTGGGATTACAAGCGTGAGCCACCATGCCCAGCTAGATTAAACATTTTTGAAGAGTAAAATTTTATAATTATACCTTTAATTTTTATCCTCGTAGTAAAGAAACGGCATTCATTCATTTAAATTATTTGACAAAAATTTAATAAAAGAACTAATTACAGTAACTATAAGTTTATGAGAGCAGTGAGGCCTAAAATGTCAGGAAACCATCAGACCTAGCAGTTACTGGACCCTCCATACAAATGGTTATGTCAGGGATTCATACTGATGGGACATTATCCTATCAAAGGCCACAGCCAACTGGGGAGGCTACCTTGAGACTCAACCAGCAAGAACACCATCATGAGCAGCTGAACCAGAGACAGAGGGCAGATGCACAGAGACACTACTTCAATTTCTTCCTCTCTCCAATTGCCCACAAAAATGCCTTCCATTTAATGAAGTGGCAACATCAGAACATCAGAACCTAAGTCAATGTAACTTCTAAGTCAGATAATGTTGAATATACAGTTGAGATCTAATTATGGTTCTGGAAGGGCAAATAGAAGCTATTCAGGGTACTCAACAACACTTTATCAGAATTCATTTATAAACTCTCACTTTTGGTATTTTTTTTTATAAAATCTTGTACTATTTTAGGTAGTCTTGTTAAAATAATCTCTATTTAGACTTATTCTCTCAGTAAAACTACCCAAAGGAAAACAAATATTAAAAAAAACATTACGACTGATTCCATTTTTTCTTAAATGCTCCTTACAATTTATATTTCTACCAAGATGTTACAAAAGACTGTATCTTAATCTTTAAAATAAATTTTTATGTTATTAACTTGTTAGAAAATATTACATGAAATTTTTTTTTTATTTTTGCTTCTTTGATTAGTAGGCTAAAAGACTTTCCATGTTTATGAGGTATTTTCATTTTACTTTTTCTTCCCAGTAAAATCCTCAGGTCTTATTTTAATTCAGGAGACCCCAAAATGAATTAAAACTAGTTCATTGGTGAACATACTCTCACCAACCAAAGGATATACTTATCATTGAATGTAAATTTTATTCTCATAAGTAATTGTTATGAAAAAAATCAAATTGAACACCTGACCACTGTTCACAGAATTTTATTTATTTTTGTTTTGTTTTGATATTATGAGACAATTAGAAATGGCTTCTAAATGGGAAAATAAGAAAGATTTCCCTTAGGTAGAAATGTTCCATAATTTATAGCAGAATTGCTTCATAACTTGTAGCATAAATATTTTATAATTGTAGCAATGTTATAATGGTAAGATAAAATTAAATTAAAAGCAGGAGGTAGACAGGGTGGCACATGCTTATAATCCCAGTATTTGGGAGCCTGAGACAGAAGGATTGCAGGTTCGCAGTCTGCCTCAGCAATTTAGTGGAGCCCTCTGCAACATACTGAAAATCTGTTTCAAATAAATAAATAAATAAATAAATAAATAAATAAATAAATAAATAAATAAATAAATGTATGTTGGTGTAGAGATGTAGCTCAGAGGTAGAATGTCCCTGGGTTTTTATCCCCAGTACTATGAAAAAAATAAAATTAAAATCAGATTTGGAATTTTGCTAAAGATAGAACATGCATTTATTAAGGGTATCTTCTATGTCATGAATGCATCTCATTCTAAATGCAAATCCATTTGCTTTTTTCCCTAAGAGGAAACTGATTCTATGAGACGTTGACTAATTTGTCTCAGGTTTCATAAGATGTATGTGAAGGTTTCATTTCATAGAACTTTTCTATGAATATATGAAATTCAACCAACCTTTCTACTTCATCAAGCATAATGTCTTTATTATCATTATTTCTGCTGTCGGTATTAATACTGAATATATTTGCTTACTGCAACCTCTTTAAGATGTACATTGAGGCGCACGCTTGTAATCCCCGCGCTTGGGAGGCAGAGACAGGAGGATCGCGCAGGTTCGAAGCCAGCCGCGCGCGCTGGCTTAGGAGACCCTGTTTCCAAATAAAAATGCAAAAATAGGTCTGGGAGTGTAGCCCGGAGGTAGAAGGGCTTCCAGGAACCTCAGTACCACCAAAAAAAAAAAAAAAAAAAAAAGATGTACATTGAGATCAGGGATAAGAGAAGAAAGCATCTATGACTCCTACTTCAATAGAAGTATGTGATGCAGGATAACACAGGACAGCCATTTTGTAATGATTATAAACTGTATTCTAAAGTTCAACTGCCTTATTTGATTCCTGGCTCTGCCATTTATTAGTGTGACTCTGATAAAAGTTATTTACTCTCTTTGTGACTCAGTTTACTCATCTATAAAAGGAGGTAATAAAATTTGCTACCTCAGGGTTATTTGAGGGTTAAATTAGTTAATCAGTGTGAGCCTCCTTATTCTATTATAGTAGTTTATGTTACATCATTGGAGAACAAGAAAATTGATCAAATATATCTAAAAATAAAAAAGAATGAAACAGAGATGGAAAAAGAAAATGAGAGAAGATAGGAAGCAAGCTGGATATTTACTTCTAAGATTAGTTCACTTATATATTTACTTATCCACTACTCTATTGCAAGTTCTTAAACCCATGTCCTTATTATCAATATAGCCCTCGCCTCCTTTACATTGCTTGATAATAAAGATACCTACTCAAAATAATGTTGAATAAATGTATAAATGAGTAAAAGTAAATATAAAAATACTAGCTATGGATATCTGTAACAAACAGAATATAAAATACTTTCAATATTATCACGACATCCATAAAAGTCATTGTCCTAAAGGAAAAACCTATGTGAGGCCCAACATGAAGGTTCCAGAAGGCTGGAGTGCCCCTGTTTCATTCACCACCCCACATTGAATTAGGTATAGCAGGAACCTTATGAGATCCAATCCCACCTACACACATAATGTCAAGTCAATGGTGACTGCACAGCTTTCTTCATGTTGGGGATTCCTTTGAAGAAGGGTCTGTGGAGTATGACATTCAGAATAAATAACAAGATGTCTAATACCAGTGCTGAACCCAACTACTGTGGATCGTCTCCTCATGTACTCACTTCCTGGGTTTCCCGTGCTGTGTAGGCTGACCAATGGGACTCGTGGACCTAGATTTAAAAATAAGCAGATAGCCATTGTTAAGACATATAAGTAATACATATTGGAAGGGTTATATATCAGAGTTATTTTTTAATGGAAACATTTTGTTGTTAAAATGTAATGAAACATGAACCAGGTAAATAGATTCCATTCCTTTCTGCAAGTATGTTGTTCAGGGAATTCAGGACAAAAGGGAAAAGAACTATATTCAGAGATTTTGCTGAGATCTACATCTCCTCAAATGCCCTCTCTCTCTACGATTAGACTGCCCTGTGTTTTGTACTCTTCTATGTCTAATCTTTACAGAGTAGTCATTGATGACCAGAAAGTTAGCTTAGTACATTTTCACCACCCATCCACTGACCCAAGGAATACTTCTGTTTACCAATCATCCAAGAAAGAAAAAATGGATGCATTATTTTAAAAATGCATCCACAAGATAAATAAAAAATTGGGGCCTAAATATGTTACTTAAAATATATTAAACAGAATCCCAAACATTTAGAATATATTTAATTAAGTTATTACCATATATGAGATTTTGAAAATTCCTTTCTCTAAGGATCTCTATCTAAAAGTCTAATGATTTTTTCCTGGTGTTATTACATATGTATTTCTCATTTTTGATTACTCACTTCAGATATTGAAGACAAAAATAATTATAAAAGCCAATGTTGCTATGTTCCTCATTATGTCTTAGAAAGCTTAGGGTTCAGACCAGGTTCAGACAGCTTAGGGTTCAGACCAGGGCTAGAAAGCCCAATTAATCACTTTGTAAGAGGACACATAAATACCAGTTCTCCTCCAGAAAATAGAGCATCATATTAAAGGAAAAAAATGACTCCTATGAATTTATCCTAGAGATACTGTATCAAGTATCTGTTACAAGACAGAAGTATCTGGGCTGATGGAATTTCTCAGAATGAAAGCTTGAGCAGGGAAACTCAACTTCCCTAGATCATAAAAGTTCCAACAAAAAAGCCATTGTTTAAAGAAGAAGACTGATTCTGTTCCTAAAGAATAGCTCAATTAGTTTATCACTGTGGCATAGCTTTGCCAATATAAATGTTTGTTCACTTTTTTAAAATGTTCATGTTTAGCCAGGCGTGGTGGCGCATGCTTGTAATTCCTGCACTTGGGAGGTGGAGACAGGAGGATCTCGCAGGTTCGAAGCCAGCTGCTCTGGCTCTGTTTCCAAATAAAAATCTAAAAATAGGTTTGGGGGTGTAGCCCAGAGGTAAAAGGGCTTCCAGGAACCCCAGTACCACCACCACCAACAAAAAATAAATAAAATAAAATAAAATAAAATAAAATAAAATAAAATGTTTAGTTTTTATTGATGGTGAATATATGTGGACTCACTCCTAATTTCTATTTCTAAAAAATATGATTGAACAAAATTCATATCTATAATTTATAGCCTTTTACATTTATTGGTGATGGCAATAAATAATACAAAATAAATGAAACAAATTAATTCTATCAAATATCACGTATTTATCCTTACCTTCACAGAATAACAGAAAGTGTTGATTTAATGGACTAAAACTGGCATCAAAATATGTGCACTGTTCTTTCATAAAATTGCATGAAATGCATTGGCGATTCAATAATCCTTCAGTAGAAGCACTGGGGAAAGAAAATGGAAGTTAGAAATGCTACTATGTCAGGACCCTGAACATGTGGGACCCACATTTAAACACAGTGTAAGCCAAACAGAAAGGATACAGCAGTGCTTGCACGGAAGTTTGTTATAAATCATGGCTCACCCTCCACATGCTGATAGAGTCTCAAACAAAAGTGACTCCATCTTGTGACAATGAAATTCCAAATTTTTTTTCTTTTTTTTTTTTTTGCGGGTCTGGGGATGGAACCCAGGGGCATTCGACCTCCGAGCTACACTCCCTGGCCTGTTTTTATTCTTTATTTTGAAACTGGGTCTCACTGGGTTGCAGAGGGGCTCACTAAGTAGCTGAGGCTGTCCGCGAACTGCAATCCTCTGGTCTCAGCCTCCCTAATGCTGGGATTACAAGCGTGCAACACCACGCCCGGCTCCCAAATCTTGCTTGGGATACCCTTTCCCTGTTGTGACCCCAAAAGCTTCATAAGTCTCTTTGTTTATCTCACCCTGGTTTACAGGAAAGTCCCATTGTCCTGCTTAACACTGCTATAAACACTAACTTCCTTTGATAACCCCTTTTGGCAATAATTAAACACCACTTCCCTGCCCTATAGAATTCCCCCTTAACAACACAGTCCTCCATAGCTAACTACCATTTCCCTTCCCTGTAGACTCTCTCCTTAAACACCTATAAACATGTTTTGTCTGTAAGCAAGCATATATGATTCATTCTTTTACTGGAGACCCTCTTTGCAGGTTTTATTACAATAAAACCCATACTGCTGTTGAGTTGTCTTTTGTCTCCTTCCTACTGGAAGTTTTCACACTTTTAAAAAAATATTCAGTCAGGCAAATTGTTTTAATCGTGTTTTGGAATAAAACATGATTTTCATATTCTATATAGATAGAAATGTTGATTTGATATGTAGTGGGCTTTGGTTTAGGAATGAAACAGAAGTCCGTGCCAGAAGCTACAGAGGAAATTGGAATTTAATGTTAAAAACAGTTTACGAAGTCACGACAGTTTCATTTGAAACATTTGTGTTCATTATAATCCATACTTTTCTTTTACTAAAGGTAATTTATACATACTAAATGATAGGTCATGTCCCTCTCTTCCACCACAGAACCTGTTTTTCTTAATCGGTTTCAGGAGGCTTTTATCCTCTATACCTCCTTAGACCCATCTACTGAGGAAGGATCTGTGGTGTTGGCAACCCATTTCATTGGGCAATTGGCCCCTGATATTCAGAAAAAAATTAAGAAAGTCTGAAGATGGCCCTCAGACCCCTATCTGAGATTTGGTGAACATTTCATATAAAGTCTTTAATTCCCAAGAGGAACAGGCTGAAATGGAGAGTACACTCTGACTTTGCCAAAAGGCAGATCCTTGGTAGCTGCCCTGTGGCCTGTGGTGGAGGCTCAGCCCTCTGGGTTGCCACCTGGGGCTGGAGGACAACAAGACAACTACCTCCAAGAGCCTGCTTCAAGTGAGGCAAGGCCACAACCACCAACCAGAGCATGCCGGGCAAGCAGCCATGAGGGCCACTGGAACAGTGCCCTTGGAAAAGCAGTGAACCCCTGATGTATCAACACAAACTCCAGACCACGCTCCACCTCTGGTGCTACTTGGGCTGGCCGAAGACTGATGGCTCCCAGATTCCTCAACCTTGATCCCCCTTGCCAAGACCAGGGTAACTCTCAAGGTAGCCGGTAAGCTAATCTCCTTTTTGGTTGCCTACTCAGTCCTTCCATCCTCTTTGGGTCCTAGTTTTCCTTTCCCAATCTCAGTACAGGGGATTGATGCTAAGCCCTCCTGCCCATGCACTACAGGCCCTCTTTTACAGGACAAAATTGCCCTGCCCAAGGCTCCAGCCGAAGCAATTGTTAACCTAATACATAATTCCCTACACATTGAGCTTATGGTGCTTAAACATTTCCTAAACCCCTTGTTTTATTCTCCTCTCCTGCAACAGCTGATTAGTTAAAGTAGTACTGGGGATTAAACTCAGGGGAATTTTACTTCCTATCTATACCCCCAGCCCTATATTTTATTCTTTAATTTTAAAACAGAGTCTCACTAATTTACTAAGGCTGTCCTTGAACCTGTGATCCTCATGTCTCAGCTTTCTAAGTACTGAGATTACAGGCATGTACCACTGTGCCTACCTTCCATTTCTATTTTTAATTGTGATAAATAGATATGTAACATTGCTATTTTAACCATTTCTAAGCATACAATTTAGTTCATTAACTCTTTTCACAATGATGTCTGCTGGTCACCACACAGGGGCCTACAAATGTCTTTCTTCCACATAGAAGTTCAATGATATTTTAAGATTATAAACTTTTCCTCTCTATTTTTTCATCAAGCTTTCAGATCCAAACACCCTAGATATATAAAGTGGTTCTAATTATTTAGATTATGAAATTACTGAAATAAGAAGTGCAAATTTTGTAACCAAAAAATATGTAACACTAAAGATAGTATCATTCCAGATACTTGAGGGGTGTCCAAAGCCACACAGGAAGTCAAACAGTGATCCTTCTTACAGGCTGAGCAAGGCATTGACTCAGTTTTCTGGGTCAAACACTAACATTATCTTAGTGTCTGGACAAATAGCCTTTGATGAGCCATTTAAGGGGAAATTTATTTGTACTATAGTCTCTTTTTAACAGTCAGCTACATTAGTACAGGTCACAAATGTACTGACTATTCTGCCTCAGTCAGAAGATGGATAAGACAAGCCCAGAACTCTAAGAAGCCATTGTGATTCAAAGAAACCATTGGGATTCAAATCACACTTTAGAAAGGAAAAAAGGAAGAGAGATGGAGACAATTCCATTTGCTGACCTTGACCAAATCTTATCTTCTGATATGGTTAGTTTTCTTTAAGAGTTTTATTAAATAGAAGGAATAAAACTTTGATCAAGTATTTCCACAACTCTAAAGTATTATTCCTGGCCAACAACATTAATCATAATGCATTTTGAAAAAGATAAGTTTCAAGTTGCCAGAAAAAAAAAAAAAGTGTGATCAGTACTTTGATCAAGGCCTATAAACCAAAATTTTAAGACTTTTCTTCCTCTCAATGTCATTAAAATTGAGAACACAGGTTCCCAGAGATATAATAAAATAAAATAAAATATGAAAAGCCTATGTTGGGAGATGTGGTAATAAGAAGGAAGAGTTCGTTTTGGATGGAAGAAAACTGAGCTAAAGTGAGAGTGTGGGTGAATTGTGGGAATTTGAGGAATGTTAAATATGTATTTTTACTCTCAAAGGATCATCTAGGCTTAGGTGGTAAGAATCAGAGGTGATATTTCTTCAAACATGATGAATTTCCACTGAGAATATGCCATGGCAGTTTTGACACTTTAAAAATGGATCTGTGAAATGGAAATTAGAAAGTATATAGAAAGTCTGGAATTAATAGGTCGTTTGCCAGCCAAAAATAAAAGTCATTCTTGTGAAGTACTGGTGAGTGGTGTTTGAGTGAGAAGACATTTTAATGCTAAACAGGTGTACTTTTAAGTCATCTTTATGAACATAGCTTTTGCACTTGGGGAAAGTGTTCATTTATAAATATTTCACATGCATTGTTTTATTTTAGGTGTGCATGCAATGAGCATTCCTTAAGTAAGAATGCCTCCTCCTACAAAAATCTCATTGGATTTTATGAACTATGTGAGAAAAAATAAAGCTTCTATTTGATACAGTCGACTAAGTGCTCACAGAGTCATTATGTTATTCAGGAATAAATTATGTATGTGCCACATTAAAGCACTGAAAATTCAAAAGGAGATGTAGAAGATGAAGAGGTTAACTGAGGAAAATACATAAATGTCACTGATGTGGGTAGTTGAGAGAGGCAAACCACACACATTTTTTTTCCTTGTAGAAACAGATTTAAAAATAAGTTAAAAAGAAGCAAGAGATAAAGGCTCCAGGCAGGTGTAGTCTGCCAGGTTCATGAAGGGGCCAGAACCAAAGGACTAAACCAAAAATATGTTTTGTATTGTTTTGTTTTGTTTTGTTTTGTTTTGTTTTGTTTTGTTTTGTTTCCATACAGAGATGGCTCTCTTCCCAAGCCATGTTGAAAATGATGCTTCAAGTTTTTGCCATCTCTTCATCGTTTTATACTAAAGGTCATTAAAGCAGTCAACCTGTGTAAGGAGATCCTAATACTGCACTTACCTATACAGCTGCCTCCCTCTGGGGGAAGACTCCGTGCTCAGAAAGTAGCTGTCCAGTAAAGAAAACAACAGAAACATTAGAGATAGATCTATTTTTGTCAAGCTGAATTTTCACTTGAATTTTCTGAACATCCTGAAATGTAGACAAGTGATGTTTTGTTATTTAACCACAGGACTTTGATCCCTCTGGAAAATATACCTTTTCCTTTAATAAAACCATTGCCCTTTCTCATAATCTCTCTCAATCTCTCTGTGTCCTACACATGTGCCTGTGTAAGGAGTCTCTGAGTGAAGTATAGCGGTCTCTCTAAAAAGTAGGGATGTGGTGAGCAAAACATAAGTCTAGTTGAAAAGATGGCATTTGACAGCCCTGACAGCACAGCCTGCGGAGGAATCCAAAAGCACTCACATTTTTTGAGTAGCTTCATCATATGCCAGGATCTTTATCACTTCCCAGTTTCCTGATGTCAGATGCCGCACAGTAATTTGCTCACTTTTACTCTGCAAAGAAATAGAAAATATTGATTTTCTTTTTATTTAAACAGCATCTCTCTGGTAAACAAGAAAATACTGACTGCCAATGCCATATTTAATTCTTTAATTCTCTGCTAACATTTTGTGTACTGTCTTAAATCTCAAGGATACATGCACCCTCCTATAAACACAGATGGAAACAGGACTGTGCCTTTATTCCTGTATATAGGAAAACCATGCAGAAAACATCAGGTGAGAATGCACCTGTGTATATCTTGGCAACGGTGTTTGGTACCAATGTAAGATTTTGATCACTCTCACCTAAAGAATAGGCACCTGTTTAACATCAAACATTTCAACATAGACATGTCAGGACAACCTGAAGTAAAACATTTCAATGGAAACTTTATCATGAATAAATAGTGTTTTGCTCCTTAACCATATATACATACATACATACATACATACATACATAATATATATATAAGTATGTATATATATAGTTAAGTATATATACATACTTATATATATAAATATACACAATGCAAATTTTCAATATATATATACATTGAAAATATATAAATGTATATATATATGTTGAAAATTTGCTATTTTCACACAATAATTTGTTTTAGAGATGAATCTGTTGATGTTTACAGCCATAATTTATTTTATCACTATATGATATTTTATTGAAAATGTATAGCATAATGGGTCTGTTTGAGTTATTTCTATTTTTGTATCTTTTTAAAATTAATAATATATTGTTCAATGAATTTAACTAAACTTCAATTATAGTTTATTTGAAAAATTGTAACCAATACACAAAAATTGAACGTATTCACAGGTACCTTATGGAGTCTCAATACATGAATATACTGTGTGTTACTTACATCCAGTAGACTTACCTTCTTTGATTTAACATTCATACAACTTTTAGTTCGCACATAGTGATTATACATATTTATGATGTAAAGTGTGACATTTCAATATATGTATACAATGGGTACTGATAAGATCAGGGTAACTGGCATATCACCTGGTACATACATCATTTATTTGTGTTGGGAATAGTTTATATCTTCTCTATTGGTCATGAAATAATTAAATAATTGTCCAACATTCTTATCCTGCTGTACTATACAGTGGTAGAAATTATTCCAATGTACTGTGCCACATTTTCAAAAATTTGTTCTTAAATTTTAATAAATTGCTTATGAGCATTTTAACTAGGTTTCCTGATCTGAGACAAAGACCTAGGAATGGGATGGTTTGTTCACAGAATATGTGCATTGTCGTAAGTTGTAACACGTATATTTTTTAATGGTGTCCCAATTTGTAATCCACTGTCAATATGAGCTTGCCTTGTCCTTCCTCTTTCCCACTTACTCACCAAGTTATTTTCATCATCTTATTTAATTTTTGTCAAACTAATGAGTATACAATTGTATCTTATCAATTTTCATTTTCTTTTTGTTTAGAAAATATTCAAACCTAGAAAAAGTTGGATACAAGAACCAATTAAATCTTTGCCTAGATTCACTAAACAACATTTTGAATATGTGCCTTCCTTTCTTTTCTGTTTGCTGAATCACTTGAAAGTAAGTTACAAACAGTACATTATTTCAAACCTAAATACGTCAGCATATATTTCTCAAGTTTAAGAATATTTTTCTATTAGCAAATCACACCAATGGAAATTACACTAATAACTAACATCATCTAAATATAGAGTCCATAGGAAAATTTATATGGATTTATATAGTTGACCCAAATTTAATAAATCACTATATATGCATGTATGTGTTTACATATATACACACATATACAGGACCTAGGACGATTTACCTGTTTTATTATGTTGCCATCTCTTTAACCTTTTTCAAAATAAACTGTTACCCTCTTTTTTTTGTGTGTGTGGTACTGAGGATGGAACCCAGGGGCTTTTCTACCTCTGAGCTATACTTCCCAGATTTATTTTATACTTTATTTGGAAACAGGGCCTCACTAAATTGCTGAGAGCCTCACTAAGTAGCTGAGGCTGGCTTCAAACCTGTGTGATCCTCCTCAGTCTCCCAAGCACTGGGATTACAAACCTGAGCTCCGTTATTCTCTCTTTGATTTTTCCAATGTCAACTATTTTTAAGACTCTAAATCTAGTTGTCTTATAGAACGTTGAATGCTATGGACTTATTACAATTACAGTTGTAATTACCTTACTTGCTTTATATCTACTAAAGCAAACATTGGCTAAGAAGTTAAATCTCCATTTCATGTGTAATAGCCTAGATTTATTGGAGAATTTTGTTTTAAAACAATGAACACATTAATTTTTATCTAGACTCTAAGTTAATAATCCTAATATCACTCAGAATATGGTAGATTACTATACAATACATAAAAATGCATGCCCAGGAACTGGACTAGTTTGCATATGGAGTATCTGTACTTCAGTTAGTTTATCAAATACTTTCAGCAGAAATACAATCACAGGAGAGAAAATTGAATAAAGCAAAAAAAGAATAACCATTTTTACTCAGCAGTAACATTTCTTTCTTCCTAGGAACCCACAATCACTACTATGTTAACTCTATTAAGAGAATAAAAACACTGAATATGAAATTAAAACCATGGTGAACCTTTGGTGGAGGCAATACAGCATCATGCTTTAAACTGGACTCATAAAAGCCAGACATGGTGGCGCATGATTGTAATCCCAGCATTTGGGAGGCTGAGACAGGATTGTTGTTCACAGCCAGCATCAACTACTTAGAGAGGACCTTTGCAACTCAGTGAGATCCTGTTTCAAAATAAAAAATACAAGATAGAGCTGGAGGTGTAGCTTGAAGGTAGAATGCTCCTGGGTTCCATCCCCAGTATGTCAGTAAATAAATAAAGTAATTAATTAATTAATTTGACTCATAGTTCAACTTTAATTTTAGAATAAAAAGCAATGAAATTACATATTTCATTCATTCTTAAAAGAAGGCTGAAAATCTAGAACACAATGTTTTTATCTGGTACTAGACATCAAATACTATTCTAAATCGGTGGAGATTTTATCTTACTCAAAGAAATTAAATATCAATTATATATTATAATTAATAAAATATTATTTTACATTTAGACATTAGAAACACATTGGTATCAGAAGAAACTTCATGGTACTATGTGCTTTTTACCTGATTCAAATATCTGATATTAAACTATTTAACTTTTACAGCTCCAAATAAGAGAAATGTTGTAGTTCTTAAAAATAGCATGCTTTAATTTACTGTCTATTCATCATATGAAATGAGCTAATTGTTTTCAGACAATGTCCTAATCAGATACAGCAGTGAAATTTAATGAAAAATTTTTATTGGGTTGATTAGGTGATAGAATTGTGAATCGGGGACATGCTATTTTCTACAGTATTTGTAATGAATAATGGCACTTAAAATTGTTCCAAGTGAAATCATCAGCTCTCATGGGCAAAACTTCATGTTGCTGAATTGAGAAAGTGAATGGATTCACCAACATATAATTTTTCATTTAACACAATTTTGGAAGATGACAGCCCAATTGCTTATGTCCATGAATCTGAACCACTTAACATAATGGGAACTTCACTTACCCCACATTTGATAGCAAAAGGTGCCATACCTTTAATGAAAACCTTTCTTTTAAGTTCAGGAGGAGGTATGATATTATAGCTCCAGAAATAGTAATTGAGAAGTCAGAGGTCTACACAACAAATATTATTTTTGGGAGGAGAATATCTAAAGTGATCAAATGTTTAATGGTTTGAGGTAAAGAAGTTTTGTCTCAATGTGAACTTCAGGAAGTACATAAAATGATATTAATAGGCATATAGCCAATACTTTTTCAGAATAACAATTTCACAGATAATAGCATGGACTCAGCTGTTAAGAACAATAATTTTAGCTCCACAGATGTTTAGAAAATACCTAACTCTTAAAATACTATTTTAATGTAATATGTAAAAAAGAAAATGCTTACTAATTGTGCTTTCATAAAATCATTATGAAACTAATCTGGAAATACACTTATAAGGGCATAAAATATTTTACTTTTGACCCATAAAATTCAATTCTGTTAAATAACATCATTAAAATAATCTACAATATAAACCTTATGTATAATGCAGTCTAATTATAACAAATTGCCACTCAATTAATTATTGAACAATTATAGGTACCTATGTACATCTAATCAACAATTTTTTTTTTCATTTTGTGGTACTAGAGATTAAATCCAGGGATATTCAACTTCCAAGCTACAACTCTAGACCTTCTTAATTCTTTCTTTTGAAATAGCGTCTTGCTAGATTGCCGAGAGCTTCACTAAATTGCTGAGCCTATCCGCAAACCTCCAACCCTTCTGTCTCAGCCTCCCAAATACTGGGATTACAGGCATGCTCCTCTACACCTGGCAAAAGTTAATTTTATAAAAAATACATTCAAAACTATTTAGCACTATGGGAAAATCATGCCTTTAAATTTTAAATATAAAATACTGGAATGTAATAGGATAGTTCATGTAAAATTAAATTCATGTTTCAAAGGAGAAGATGAAAGAAAAATACAGAAATGTATTCTCTTTTTATTTTTTGCAATTAGTTTAACTAAAGATAGTTGCTCTAAATAAGAGGGAAAAAAGTGAAACAATACAGTATTTTTAATGACAGTCCTAATGAAACAAGTTTGATAATAATCCCATAGTTAGCCCTCCGATGGTTTTAATCTATGCACTAAGGTGTAAGAAAGCACCATGTTCAAGCAAATATGTCTGAGTGACTTGGGATGCTCTCAGACATAGCTAAGCACTAAGCATAGCCATGGAGGTCTTTCTGATGGAGCTATGGAGCCTCCTGGAGCTGTCACTTCTCATTTTCTGTGTATTCCAACCTTAGGTGGAATATTGTAGCATGGCAAGGACACAGAGACAGGGCTGGCATGTTAATCTTTTGAGTAGAAGTTAATACATATACATTTTTTGATGGTACTGAGGATTGAACTCAATGGGTGTACCACTGGGCTACACCCTCAGCCTGATTTTGTTTTCAGTTTTGAAACAGGGTCTTACTAAATTGCAGAGGGTATTAAGAGGTTGCTGAGGCTTGCAGCAAACCTACTATCCTCCTGTTTCACCCTGTCAACTGCTGGGATCATAAGCATTCACCACAATGCCAGGCTGTGTGTGTGTTTGGGGGGGTACTGAGGATGGAACCCAGGGGACTTCTACATCCGAGCTCCACTCCCAGCCTTATTTTTTATTCTTTATTTTGAAACAGAGTCTCATTAAGTTGTAGACATCCTCAGTAAATATCTGAGGCTGGCCACAAACCTGTGGAGTTACAAGCGTGAACCACCATGCCCACTTATTAATGTAATTTTTTGAGGAGCAAATTTAAACTGTATATCAAAACCTAAACACATCCATTTCATATGCATAGGCTTCTCCTAGATATCTTTTAGCATGTAGAAATGTATTTTTGTGGGAATAAAAAAGTGTTCATATCTAAGAGTGCTTATCTCTGAATCCTTCCCAATACAAAAAATATAAGTAACTTTTATTTGTGTGTGGTACTGGGGTTCCTTGAAACCCTTCTTCCTCCGGGCTACACTCCCAGACCCATTTTATGTGTGTGTGTGTGTGTGTGTGTGTGTGTGTGTGTGTGTGTATTTTATTTTTTTTTGAAACAGGGTCTCTTAAGCCAGCGCGGCTGGCTTTGAACCAGCATGATCCTCCGGTCTCTGCCTCCCAAGCGCGGGGATTACAAGCGTGCGCCACCACACCCAGCTTATAAATAACTTTAACTATGAATAAAATTAAATACAATATCATATGTTTTCTGGAGAGAATTTTGAATGGTTATTAAAATCACATTCAAGAAGAATATTAAATGTTAAATATTAAGAATATCAGTAAGTGGTGTGAAAAAATATGCTATTTACAAACCTAAATTATGTTATAATTGTAATCTTTTAAGAAAAATTTCTATAGTCTTAATAAAAAATTAATTTGAAATATTGAGAATTGAACTCAGGGGCAATCTACATCCAAACTATACCATGAACCCGTTTCATTTTTTACTTTGATATAGGGTCTTGCTATGTTGCTGAGCCTGGCCTCAACATGTCTCAGTCTCTCAAGCACTGGGATTTCAAGGATGCATGACCACACCCAGTTTCCTAAAACAACTTTTATGCTAGCTATTATTAAATTGAAGCAAGAAGTATTAAACTATTTTTAAATAATGTGTGTGTGCATGCAAAATCAGGTATAAATTTTATTTACCTAAACATGAGCATCTGAGTCATTCACAAAAGAGATAAATTTCAGTTAACTGTCCAACTATCCATAAATAATCATGTAGTCATGTTAATTTCTCAATGAAGCCAACCATAAATACTCTGAACAGCCACCAGAAAGAAGAAAAATGTTTCCTACTTCAATGAAGCCTTTGTTATAATCTCCATAGAAGAGAATCAAACTAAACACTTCTGCTCTGTGGAGTTGTCTTCAGAATACTTTAGAAACGCATTAGAAATAACCGGGTGTGGTGGGGCACGCTTGTAATCCATGCGCTTGGGAGGTGGAGAAGGGAGGATTATGCAAGTTCGAAGCCAGCCTCGCTGGCTTAAGAGACCTTGTTTCCAAAGATAAAAAAAAAAATGTATAAAATAGGTCTGGGAGTGTAGCCCAGAGGTAGAAGGGTTTCCAGGAACCTCAGTACCACCAAACAAAACAGAAATACATTAGAAATAATGAATAAGACTGAGTGTCAGGCTGCTTTTATTGGGCATAGAAACTATTTCTTACAATATCTAAGAAAGAATCTCTTGTTGAGATGTTTCCACAAGTCAGTACCAACCTCCTGCAGAGTACATATATGTGTGGGAATTGCACACATGTATAAAGACATTGTTTACTCCATTCCCTACCTCCTACTTATCTTATAGGTAACTATGACTCATAGCACCTTTATCACTTAGGTATTTACATAACTTGTTAAATATAAACTATTCAAAACAAATTTTTTTTTTTTTTTTTTTTTTTTTTTTTGCGGGTCTGGGGATGGAACCCAGGGACATTTGACCTCCGAGCTACAGACCCTGCCCTATTTTTATTCTTTATTTTGAAACAGGGTCTCACTGAATTGCGGAGGGCCTCTCTAAGTAGCTGAAGTTGGCCACAAAACGTGATCCTCCTGTCTCAGCCTCCTGCATGCTGGGATTACAAGTGAGTACCACCACACCCAGCTCAAAATACTAGAATTTTAAAATGCAGGAAAATGCCACAGTTATTATGACTTGGGAAGTATAATGTTATAGCCAAAATATTTTTCTAGTATTTATTGTAGCAAAGTTTATTGTTAGTAAAAGTTAAGTAAAGCAGTATGTTAGTGACACTTCCAGAGCATATTAAAAAAAAGAGAGAAAATATTGCTTTAAATTTCTCCCAGCCTGATATATTATGATACAGTCTGCTTCAGTTGCCAAAATTAAATCATATATAAATGCTTACATTTATTTAAAACATAAATGGTATCACATTATACAGAAGTATATATTATTTTTCTCCTTAATAATATGCTATAAAAATCAATCTACATCTCTCCTATAAAAATTATGTATGTGCTAAATTGTTTATTTCATCCTTGATTAAAATTAAAGTTAAATTCATGACAATTACTTTAATAGCACAAACCTTGGACAACCTTTACATTTTAAGCCATTGATATTAGATTTGAGAATTCAATGCATTAAGCTGGTCAATACAAATGTGTGTGCAGATAGCAGCAACTATTTCAGAACATGTACAAGAGATGACGTTTCTAAGAACATAATAGCAAACTTGGTTGTTAAGAATCATTTGCACATTTATATTGCCTCTCTATTTTGTAAGCATGGAATGATTCTTGGCTAGCTTGTTCATAAAACTCTCATAAAGATTCCAATTTAGTCACAATTATTTTTTGTTATAAAGCTTTTTATCTGTAAGATTAGAACATTTATTTAATTTTTGTGGTACTTGGATTGAACCAAGGGGCATTCTACCTCTGACCTATATCCCTAGCACTTTATCTTTTATTTTGAAACAATGTCTCACTAAGTTGCTAAGGCTGACCTTCATTCTGCAGTCCTCTTGTCTCAACTTTTCAAGTTCCCAAATTATAGATGTACCAGCATGCCCAGCTTCAAAGGATAGGTTATTTATAGATGTGTGTTTGTTACTAAAAATTAAACTCAAATTAATTAATTAATCTTGTACTTTTAAACCACTTATTGTGAACATACTGAATTTTTAAATAATTAAATATAACTTTTATACTTTAATATTCTTTTGAAGGTTAGAAAAAAGCAAAAAATCCCACTCCTTTTATCAGAAAGACCACAAAAAGTAATATGACATTTGTGACAATATTAAAAAAGTACTATTTTATCCAATTTTTAAAAACTTACATTTTCCTGTGTGTTTCACTTTAGTGTATTTAGCCATTCAATTATGATAGACTTTTAGCTCGTTTTGAATATTCAAAAACACTTGTATAACATTTTAAAAATATTACTTGTACAAAATAGCAATGTGCTTGTTAAATAAAAACTCTACCCTAAATTGTCCATTGGTTTCAAAAGTTTGATGCTTTTCATTTAATAAATTCTAAATTCCAAGATTCACATTCCATCCATATATGTATGGCTGACAAGATCGTATGGAGTGCTGTGACTGTTTGAAGGGAAGGCAGAACTTGGATTTATGACTGTGGATGGAAGTTCTTTTCCTAACATGTCAGTGAACTGGCTATGACTGAGCCTCACAGACATTCACTGTAGGCTCAGAGTTCTATAGCGATTGGGCCAGCAAGGACATAATGGCAATAGATTGAAACCAGAAGAAGCTGGCACTTACCTGGATGAGGAACATGGCTATGTGGTGGAATTCTCCTCGACCTCCTTGCTTAACAGGAACTGTCATAAAGAATTTGTTGCCATCTCTAGAAAACACAGGCTCCTCATTCTAAAACACAGAAGTGCATATAAAAATCTCAACTTGTGCTATGCCTGCTGCCATCTACAGCTGAGCTATGCACAGCTTTATCAATGGTTGATTTTTTAATTAGTTTGGGAAATGGTCAAATTACTTCAGCAGTAAAGTGTATTACACTTAATATTTTTTAAAAGTGAACTTCATGTTACATTGTGGGTATGAGTGCTAGGAATGATGGAAACTTATGCACAGTAGATGGGAATGATTTAATATTAGAATTCAGACATGTAGTAAACTGATTCAGGTAAGAATTTTCATTTGATACTGTATTTGACAAATTATTCTTTAAAGATAAAGAACATGTGAACATCTACCCCTATTTACCAATTTTTTTTAATTTATAGAATTCTATCATACAGAGTTATTTTCTTTGGAAATGTTTCAATTCAGCAACTCCAGATACTTGAAGATTTTTTTCTGATAATGTAAACAAAATTTATATAAAACACAAAATATAAAAGGCCAAAAATTGAAAGAAACTATAGAAAATCATTTAATCAAAAATTTCCATTCTTATTGCTTATCTTTCCACAAACACAAAGAAAATGCCCACCAACAACTGTGAATTACTAATTTGTTACTTTTAAACTATAGTAGCTTATTAAATAATGAAATAATTTTTGCAAATTAAATGACAAAAGCCATATATATGTGTGTGTGTATATATATATATATATATATATATATATGTATATATATATATATATATATCTCAATGCATAGATATTAAAAATGATAGATCAATTGCTTTATTTTGTTTCTGGAAGAATATTTAAAACTGGTCTTAAAAAACATGTAACTCTATCCTATCAGAGTAAGAGTCTATACATTTAAAATAACAAAGGTGTTGATATGATTGTGTCTGTAGGTCTGTAAACAGCCCTCCAGTTCTTTAAGATGACCTGACCCTCTGCCACTTTTCTGATCTTGTCTTCTCCAGTGACTCCATCCCTGCGCTACTTCTGGCCTTGGCACTTTTCATTACATTTGTCTAGCTCTTCTGCCTGTCTCCTTCATGTCTCCTCTCCAGTGTCATTGAATCAATAAGATGTTTTCTGATTATCTCATTCATAGCATAAACAGAAGAGCTGGGGCATTCAACTCTACCTGCTGCCCTTCTTCCTATTTCCCTTCTTTCTGTTTATTAATAGCAACTAACACTACCCAACACATATTTTTGACCTATATGCCTTTGGTCATGTGCTTTTGTGTGTGAATATAAACATGCACTTATGAAGTACTCCTCTGTGAACAGAAGAGGCAGGAGCATTCAATGCTGGATCTCTGACATCTGGGACAGTGCTTGGCATGTCAGTTGTGCTCAACAGATTATTTCCTGAATGAATAAGTTAATTAATAAATATTTTAATAATTTGGAGAGTCTGATTTTAGATTTATTAGTAGCAACATCCCTTAATGGCAATATAAAAAATATTTTCCTTGTCTACTTTATGGACATTCATGAACATATAATTTAATATATGTTCTAAATTGAAAACTCTCAAGTAATATGTAATCCAAGGTTGTGAAAATGGCATAACTGGGCATATAAGAGAAACAAATGCAATACATGACTTAGTAAATTCCAATTTCAGCTCTAAAATCATCAATAATTCTATTTGTTCCACCCCCTGCTCTTCTGGGATATCTGTTTTGCTTTGCACATGAGATTTTCCATATGAAATTTAAAAGGCTTGGCATGTAACTCAGATGTAGAGAAAGAAAAGAAGATAGATATTTCATGATTTGGAGTTATCTGAGCATTCTCCTGCTTACACTGACATCTCTCTCAATTCTTGTGTCTTAGAAATGGTTTAGAAAAAGAAAGCACTTGGGGCTACAATCTGAAATGTACTGCTTAATTGATAAACTTTTACCACTAGACATTATCTAGCTAGAAATATTCAGCCCTATGCAGGTGGTACCTACCAGTCTCACTCCTCACTTTTATAACTCAGGTAGGTCACACTTCTTACATGCATGACATGAACTTGGGATATTAAACTCAGTTCCTTGACCCAATATATAATATACTGGTCATCTCACCTGTAAGTACCTTGAAAACTAGGTCAAACAAACTTCTCTCTTCTCTTCCTATTACCCAAGAAGTGAGCACAATATTCTATTAAGTTTCTAATTACCTTAGAAATTTGCTTTGTATTACTGCTACCATACTTATTCCTTCAATTTCAAGTATTTCTTCACATTCATCAAAGTCCCTTAAAATTTCTTGGGGAAAAACAAATCAGCCATGATAAACTTCCAATTATATTTCCTTACTGAATAATTGGTCAATAATACTTTGCTATAAAAGACATTCTATGAAACCCTCATAAATTTAAAATTTTGAACTTATATACATCAGTGTCTACTAAACTATTATGAATGTCATTGGTCATAAAAATGATAGAAAGTAATATGTAATAAGGCAGGGCAATTCCAGATATATCAATACCCATATTAAGAGAAGTTAGTATTAGATAAGTTATTTTTTTCATTATTTTTATTTTCACTATCTTCATTTAGTAAGACACCATTATTGGCTGAAAAATCGAGTTTTTATTCTAATTTATTTTACACACTGTAATAGAGTATAATTGCTTAGATTAATAGGTATCTGTGTATGCTATCACTTACAAAATATAAGAATATATATCTCTATCTGTATATCATTAGTTCAAACAAGTAAGGGTTTCACTTTTTACAATTCTTTTATTTTTCTTCCATTCAACAAATATTTGTGGAGCTATTCTTATACACCAGATTCCACATTAGACACTCTGATTACACTGGACAGCAAAACGTGAACATCCCTTTTGCCACCGAATCTTAGTGTAGAAATTATAGAAATAGTGGTATACATGTTATACAAAGATTATACTTGAATTCTGGATAATTTTTATTGGCAAATATGATATAGTTAGATGGTTAGGGTGTTTGGAGAAGTTGCTGCTTAGTAGGTGATTTTAATTGAAATTTAAAAATTGAATAAGTTTCAAGGAAAATGGAGTTTGAAAGAATTCTGTCCAAAAGGAAGGGTGCATTAGAAGGCCCTTTTCTTATAAAGGCTGAAGTGGCTGTAATGGAAAAAAAAAATGGTTGAAAGGATAGAGAAAAACCAAGCTATAATAACTTTCTTTCATCAAAAAGAAGAGACAAATGTTGTTTAAACTATATAAATGGGGCTATGAGAGCAATAGTGATAGTGAAAATCAAGTGTATATTTAAAAAAAAATCACTCAGCCACCTGCAGTGGGAACAGATTGGAAGGTGCTGGAGGGGTTGAGAGTCTGCCAATAAGGAGAGCGTATGGAACCTGCAGTTTCAACCTGGAGAGTGCTTGTAAACTGTAAAAAAGTCATTGATTTGAGAAATCTTTGAAAGTAAAATTTAAAACACTTGATGATGAATCATTAAAGATAGGAAAAAGTTCTATAATACCTACTAGGTTAATGACTTTAAAAGACAGATGGATAATTAAGTCATTGGCCCCTGTAATAAATAAGACCAATGAGAAGAGAAAGGTGCTTATTTTGGACCTGGGGACTATGCAGTTATTTTATAAATTTAGAAGAAGATGCCAAGCATGAATTTGAACACCTCAGAATTCATAGAAGTCCTGGGGCTGTAAGTTTGGTGATCTCACTATATGGGTTGTAATTGAAACCATAGATGTTTATGCCACCTAGGAAGAGAATAAAAAATAAAAGAGGGCTATAAAGAACAAAACCAAACAAAACACTTCTTTTGCAAAAGCTGAAGCTAACGATTAGCCTTTGGGTGGCCTATTTATTTTTCTGTCTGTATAGATATTTCCTTCTGTCCAGGATGAAACTATGTTTTTTGGGGGAATTTGGTTTTCACTCTATTGTACTCTTTTCGTTCCAGGATCACTTACATCACACAGTAATATTGCAAGCTCTCATATGTCTAAGGAAAAATGTGTACATTTGATTATTCTTCAAATGGCCAATTTACATGAAGGTTAGACAATTTTCTGGGCAATTTGAACAGTGCAAGATGGTTTCTCTCTTTGATAAATTGTAATGTTTTCTCCTTCATCGACACAAATATTTATTTATATAAGTGACCCTGCAAATGAATCCTGGTAGTTATTCTGCAATTTATATCTCATACAGAAAACAGTACGAACATACTTACAAATAATGTCATTGAAAGCCCAAATCAAATAATAAGTTGGTCAGAATTACCAAAGTCAGAATCATATTACTGAACTAAGTTTTTGGAAAAAGACTACCTATACCATACCTGTTTAGAGAGCCAGGTGTCTGATGTCATCTCATATTTCTGAAACAAAAATAATTAGCTACATGAAACATGTAAGACTGAAAGGAGTATATACAATTTAACTGTTTTTCACAGTGTATCCTCAGACACTTTCTTCCTTTCTTCAACTAGTGAAATATCAAGAGGTACCCCATTGTCATTATTGATCTAAGCTGTATGAAAAGGAAAGAATTGTAAATAAGTGATAATTTAATCATAAAGTCTTGGTTTTCTTAGTGAACTCCTTCAGAATGCCCAGCAGGATGTCACCAGGGATGGAAGATCATTTTCCAGCCCTGTTTGATTACCTCATTCAAACCATTTTAACCACACAGACGCTGTCTCTTTTCACCTCTAGGCATCATCAGAAAACAAAATTATTAAGTCTTTTCATAGGACTGGGAAAACAGCCAGGAATAAAATTAAAAAGCAGACATTATTCCAATATTCAATACACTCTAAATCATAGCCACATTTTCATATCAGTAGTACTTCTATCTTAGGAAAAAAATCAAACAGTTGAACTGTCAAAATTATACATTCCTTTAACACATTCTTATAAATGGCCAGAACCAAAAATTGCAATGCAGAAAGAAAAATTTGACTAATTTGATTTCAAGTTAAGTATTTATAGATAAAAGTCTTTAGCAATGTTTTGGTGTGATGACATAAAATATATTGTAGTTTTCTGAAAAAATGATTCTATAACAAAAGTATTCAAATTAACAAGGCTAAATAAAGTATATTAATGCTTTTCCCACATGTAGTGGTACCAACATAAATTGTACATAATAATTTATTTACAGATTTTTAATATCGCTTTTCCTTGCTAAATCCGTAGGGTTAGTACTTTAGAGTTGACCACTTTATCCTTTCCAGACATTTTAGAAATAGCTCCTCACTACATGCAGACATCAAAAAAACTCTTTATCTAATTAAGCACTTTTTTGCTAGGTGTGGTGGCACATGCTTGTAATCTCAGTACTTGGAAGGCTGAGACAGGAGGATCTGGGTACATAGCCAGCCTCAGCTTCTTAGTGAGGCCCTGGGCCACTAGTGAGACATGATTTCTAAATGAAGAATAAAAAAATAGGGCTGGAATGTAGCTTGGAGTTAGAATGCCCCTGGATTCAATCCCCAGCACCACCACACACAATAAAAGCACTTTCTACCCTACTTATACCTCCCTCAGCTATAACCGTTCTTGATACTTAGGGAACACAGACATAAAATAGATAGCGATGCCATTACTTAGCACCACTAAGTTTCCATTGAAATTATTAAAGGGCAACACTTTTTGTGCTATTATTTGTCTATTTCAATTAACCTGATTAACTCTGAACATGGCATAAAATTATAGTAAAATATCAATAAGATGTCAACTGAATAATACAATTTGTATATTTTCTTCCTGTAGCATTTTAATTTCTTTTTGCAGTTATCTATTTATTATAAAAATATTTTAAGTCTCCTTACATAGAAAAGATAATAAGCGTTCTTTGATAAACTGAAATATATGTTGGCCAATTTTTAAGTAAATTAGTTATGCATTGAATAGGAAACTAAATGCATGTAAAAAGTTGAGTCAGTATATAAAATAATCAGGTAGAAGAGGATGACTAAGATAAATTGTCTAGTATTATAAGCTTAATATGATAAGCATCAAAATCAAACACAGTGAGTACACAGTTGATTCAGTCACCACATTTCCATATTTATGCTCAACATTCAGCCAAAGAGAAAATTCTGTCTGTTCCTTTCTTTTTCAGACCATTTAAGAAGTACATTTTAAAATTATTCACATGTAGTGACATGCATAGATATTAAATGTACAACATAATGAGATTTTATGAGTTTATTTACATCTCATCAAAATACAGAACCTTTGTAGCCCCTCAAAACATTCCTTCATGCCTCTTCCCAGACACTCCAGAGAAGCAACCACTTCTCTATCCTTTACCCATATATTCGTTTAGCTTGTCTTAGGAATTCAGAAAATTAAAAGCATGTATTATGAACATATTATGCTGTTGTTGGCATGAAGCTTTTTTATATATCATGTGTTTTTGAAATTCGCTCAACTGTTCAGCATATCAGCATTCTGTTTATATTCTCTTTCAAGTTGCTCAGTAATTACATTGTACAGATATGCCTCATTTTTAATCATTCCATGTTAATGAACAATTAAATAGTCACCAGTTTTTAGCTATTATGAATAAAACATTGCTAAAGATGGAAAAATGCTTTGGTAAAAGGGTATAGTAATCCCAGTGTTAGGAAGGTTAAGATAGAAGAATTGCAGGTTTGAGGCCAGTCTCAGCAACTGAAACACAAAGCAACTTAGTGAGACCCTGTTTCAGAATAAAAAAAGAAAAGACAGGGCTGTGTGTGGCTCAGAGGTAGAATGCCTCTAGGTTCAATTCTCAGTACCAAAAAAAAAATAATAATAAATAAAAATAAATAAATAAATAAATAAATAGAACTAAAATTCTCGGTAGACATGTGTTTTTTATATACTGTATACTTAAAAATAAAATTACAAGCTGGGCATGGTGGCACACGCATGTAATCCCAGCATTCAGGAAGCTAAGACTGGAAGATCATGGTTCGGGGACATTCTCAGCTACTAAGTGAGGACCTTCACAACTGAGTAAGACCCTGTTTTGAAAATAGAAGGAATAAAAATTAGGGCTGGGGTGTCATTCAGAGGTAGAATGCCCCTGGGTCCATCCCCGGTACCACAAGAAAAAAAATAGAATTACAAAATATTTTATACATTTATTTGCATATAAAAATATAAACTATGTTTACATTTTTAACTTTTTTAGAACTAAAAATCATTTTAAAAACTAATTTTATTATATGTTTTACTTCCACCTGTAAAGAATAAGAATTTTAGTTTCCCACAGCCTCTTCCCAGATAATATTGTCACTCTTTGTTGTTATTGCTTCAATTTAATTGTCCTATGGAATGTTAGCTAATGATCTCATCGTATGATAATTTTAATCTATATTTTCCTAATGTCTAAAGATTTTAATGTACATTTTCCTAATGTCTAATGATATTGAATACTTTTTATGTCTTTATTATCTTTTTTAAGGATCTGTTCACATGCTTTCTCAATTTTATTGATTTATCTTTATTATTGAGATGAAGGATTTCTTTAGATTTTCTTTGTCAGATACACATCTTACAAAATATTTCATTTCACTCAATAGTTTGCTTATCAATTGTCTTTATGGTGCCTTTGATGAAACATTTCTAATATTGATGAGGCCCTATGTATTGTTGATTTTAAAATCAGTGAATTTTTTGCCTATTTGATAGTGAAGTTACATCTCATAGTTTCCTTCAGAAGATGGACAGCATTACACCTCAGGGATGTGGCTTATCTCAAATTGAGTTTAGAATATGATTTGAAATAGGTATCAGACATAATTTTTCCATTCAGAAGGCATTTGCTTCAGTGCCTTTTTCCCCATTGAATAGTTTTTGAACCTATGTTAAAAACCAAATGATCTTATAAACATGGGCCCATTTTATGTGGACTATGTGATTTAGTGAGTATGTCTGCATGTCCCTTACCTCTCCCACCATCTCTATGCTTTTGGAGCTTTCTGGTTATTCTTGAACTCAGTACAAAATTCTCAAACTTCATTCTCTTACAAGATTACTTTGGCTAATTCATGTCTTTTTAATTTTTGTATAAAATTTTTTTAAGAGCATATATGTTTCTACAAAAAGGTTTTAAAGGAACTTTGATTCACATTATACTGAAATTATAGTTCAACTTGAGTTGAAATGACATCGGAACAACATTAAGTCTTTCAATTCAAGAACATGGAATGGCTTCTATTTATTTAGATTTTTTTTTTCTTGTGGTACTGGGGGTGGAACCCAGGGACTTTTCTACCTCCAAGCTATACTCCCAGACCTGTTTTATACTTTATTTGGAAACAGGGTCTCACTAAGTTGCTGAGAGCCTCACTAAGTAGCTGAGGTTGGCTTCAAACCTGTGTGATCCTCCTGTCTCAGCCTCCCAAGAGCTGAGATTACAAGCTTGTTCTCTGATGCCCAGCTTATTTAGATCTTTTTAAATGATTATCTATAATGCTGTAGTAGTCATTATTGAGGTTTTTGCACAGTAATTCTTGAGTTGATATTTAAGAATTTTATGTTTTAAATATCTTAGTGCTAGCCAGGCATGGTGGAACACTTCTGTAATCTCAGTAGGTGGAGGGCTGAGGTAGGAGAATTGCAGGTTTGAAGACAGCATCAGCAACTCAATAGACTTTCAGAAACCTAACAAGGCCCTGTTTCAAACAATAAAAAAGGCTGGGAGTACATCTCAGAGGTAGAATATCCCTAGGTTAAATACCCAGTACCACCAAAAAATAGATAAAATAAAATAGTAATCATCATCATCATCATCATCATCAAGACATTAGAACTATTCTGATTTTTTTTTTGTAATGGGGATTGAACCCAGAGGCATTCTACCTCCAAGTTATAAGCCCAGAATAATTTTATTTATCATTTGGAAACTGAGTCCCACTAATTTGTAGAGGGCCATGCTAAGTTGCTGAGGTTGCCTTTAAATCTGTGATTCTCTTGTTTCAGTTTCAAGTATTGGGATTACAAGCATAGGCCACCACACCCAGAACTATACTGTTTTAATATACAATTTGGCAGTAAATTGGAGGTATTGCATCATTACACTTTAGTGAACACTATGGATATTATAATTTACAACATAATCTCAATAAAATTACTCAAAGTCAGAATATTGAAAACAAAATTTGTGTTGGCACATTGAACTTACAAATTGTAATATTTTATTTTAGGTGTTTTACCTTTTGTGTACACAACAGTGTCACCTACAGTTTCACTTCTTTTTCTCCAAATGTAACATTTGCTCTTTGCTAAGATACTCTGATCAGTGTCTTTAGTAAATTCAGCAAAGTTTGTAAAATAGTGGTGAGAATCAATATCTGTAACCTACTGCTTATCTTAATGTGAATTAGGTCAGTATTTTCATATTAGATGTGAACATCTTTCATGGATATCCTTTATCAAACTGGGGATGTGTCTACCCATTCATATCAAGAGGTTAATTAAAGGAAAAACTACATTTGAATATATGGACACATGTGACTATAACCTGGACACTCAGTATTTGGAGGGAAGGAAAAGGGGAAGGGGGGGACCAAGTCCTGTGTGAATACAGACCACTGTCAACATGATCCACATTATGATGTGAGACTATAGTGCATCAATTAAAAAATGTTATCATGAATTTTGAATGTTGTAAACAGCCTTTTCCTTGTCTACTGAAATATTTATTTTTCTTCTTCTTATCTTATAATAATTATATAATTTGGTTTTCAATATTAAAACAATCTTACATTTCTAGTAAAGATCTCCTTAATAACTACTCACTATCTTCTATGTACATTACTGGAGCTGGGTATTAATATGTTGGAGGACTTTTGTATGAGAAATACCACTCTAAATTTAAGAGCCTCTAAAATGTTTCCTTGTAATGTCCTTGCTGAGTTGGATTCTGATTACTGCTGCTTATGTAGATAAGAAAGACCATTGTGTGTCCCCTGGTCTCTATCTTCTAGCTGTGTCTTCTCAAAAGTGTAACAATACAGAACTGGAGATGTAGTTCAACGAGAGAGCGCTTGCCTAACATGCATGTTCCTTCTATTGTCCAGTACCTGACAACAGTTGTATAATATATATGTGTGTTTGTGTGTGTGTGTGTTTGTAGTATATATATGTATATCAACTGTCAATATATGTAGTTATATATAAAAATGTAAATAGAGTTTTATAGTGGCATGCAGCAAAAATAATTAGTCTTATAATATTTATTCCATCTTTTCCAGAACCGAAGTTTGGGAATTCAGTTGCAAAGTATTCTGGAAATCCTTTACCTAATTACCAGGCACATAATATAACAATTTAAACTTATTGCCCCATTTGCTCTACTAAGAACCTGAAAATTGACACATTTAATTTACTTCAGAGTTTATAAAAACCAATTTTAGAAATTGAATTCCAACCTACTATCAAAACAGACATTTTCAAGAGCCAATTTTTGTCTATCTTTACTTAATTGAAGGACAAAGAGACTATTATTTTATAAAACTAATCTGAACCAAAGGAAAAAAAGGAGTGTTTAAAAAATACAAAAAAGAAGATTCCTATAACTTCAAATCAAAGAAAGGCAAAATATGGAGATAAATCCTATATGTGAGCAATGCATTAATGTGGCTTAGATTACCCTTTATGCTATATAACTATTTATTTATTTGTATTTATTTGTTTGTTTGTTTTTTGTTTTCTGTGATGCTGGTAATGGAACCCAGAGTCTTTCAACCTCTGGGCTACACTCCCAGACCTATTTTCTATTTTATTTGGAAACAGGGTCTCACTAAGTTGCTGAGAGCCTTACTAAATAGCTGAGGCTGGCTTTGAACCTGCACAATCCTCCTGTTTCAGCCTCCCAAGCATGGAGATTACAAGTGTGCGCCACCATGCCCGGCTATAATTGATTTATTTTTTAAAAGCTGGGTTTTCTCTCTTTCACTGAACATTTTGATAATATCTATTCACATCAAAGTTTGGTAGCTTTACACATCAAAGTATATACTATTTTTTCTTTTTTTTTATTGGTGCACTGTATTCATACATCATAGTGGGATACAAACTTTTGTAGACATACATGCACACATCGCCCAGTCAGCCCCCACCCGATCCCCACCCCATTCTCTCCCCATCCCTCCCTCCCATGCTTGGCTTAGTGGTTGACATCTAGTATTATAGCAATTTATCCAAAATTAAAAATTATAATCTCACATAACAGTTTCATTTGTCTGATACCAAGCTTTTGATGACTTAAAGATAACATTTCAATATTTCTTTTTGCTTTCTTTCTTACCAGAGAATATTTTTTTCTATTTTTTTAGGTGAAACTATCATATATTTATATATTTATTTTTCAGAAAAAAAAATCTATCCTAATATGGAATATGAACTCTAGATACCCAAAACGATCTTGAAAAAGAACAAAGCTAGATGATATATATTTTCTGATTTCAAACCATATAAAGCTACAATAATTGAAACAGTGTAGTACTATTCTAAAGGCAGATATATAAACCATTGGAGTTAAATAAAAGCCTAGAGCTAAATTCTTCCCTATATTGTCAAGTTATTTTTGACAAGGTTTCCACGAACATTAGATTTTCTCCTAAAAGTTTATAGTCTTAAGATTTATATTTAGGTCTTTTATCTATTTTGAGTTAATATTTGTATATGGGATTAGGTAAGGGTCCAATTTTATTCTTTTCCATGTAATTATTATTTTTCAACAATATTTAGTTAAAAGATTATTATTTCCACCACCAAAGTATATACTTTTAATAGTATGAATTTTTCTTTTCCTACTACCTTTGGAAGTTAAGTATTAAATATTTTTATATAAAACGTTTCTTGCTTACTCTTTGTAAGGAAAGATAGACTACTTCATTTTAAGCACAAAAGAGAAGTAAATTGTACTCACTCGACTACAAGCCCCTGTAGTGGTCTCGCAGACGGTGAGGATGGAGATGTTCTGAGGTCGGTTTAGCCATCTTACCACTGTCTTGGTATTGCTCACCCACTTAACCATAGTGATATAGTATTCTCTAGTTTGGAAATAAAAGGTAAATGTCATGTTTAGTGTCAGAAATCTGAATATTACCAATATATACTTTCTATTTTATATGCACACATAATTAAAACATTAAAATATGTTACATTGTATTAATTTTTACCTATATACAGATAAACATGTATATATACATGTGCTCTTTTTTGTGTGGTACTAGGAATTGAAATCAGGGGGAGTCTACCCCTAAGGTACATACTCAGCCCTATTTTATTATTTTTTGTGTGTCTAGAAATAGGGTCTAAGTTAGCAGATCCTGACCTTGAATTTGCACCCCTCCTCTAGTCTCCCAAGTACTGAAATTACAGGTATGCCACCATGCCCAGCTTTCTCTTTTATATACTTACATACATAAATGCAAATAAACCTATATGTGTGTGCCCATGTGTACATATACCTACATATACAAATATATATAAAATCTGTGAATAAAACTGAAAATGATTTTCCAGAAAAGCAATAATTTTGTAAAACTTACATATTAGTACTAATACACATATAAAACAAATACAGTTTTAAAGCTCCTTTGTATTTTATTTATTATTTATTTATTTTCCTTATTTTGGTACTGGGGATTGACTCCAAGGGCATTCTACCACTGAGCCATATCCTCAGTTCCACTTTATAAAACAGGGTTTCACGAAGTCCCAGAGGACCTTTCTAAGTTGCTTAGGCTGGCCCAAAAACTTCCGATCCTCCTGTTTTAGCCTCCCAAGTATTGAGATTACAGATAAACACCACCATATCAGGCTTGTATTTTATTTCTTTAAAAACACAATTGATAGATAATTAAAAGGCAAACCTTCATCTTCATATAGAGGTATGTCTTATGCATGACCGTCATGTTGTTGCACTTGCTACATCAGGACTTTGGCTACAGAAATGTAGCCAAAAATGGCTTATTGCAGTCTTTGTTAGATATGAGCAAATTGTCAGTCTCAATCTTTTATGCAATTTTTTTACAAAAAATGTTAGTTATTTATTTGAAACAGTTTAAAGCAAATAAGAAATCAAACAGAAGGAGTTGAGTGGGTATTAAATTTTTAGTATAACAAGGATGCTATCTAATAGACCGTATAATGTCCTTAAGGTGGCTCAAGATTAAGGAAAATTTATATATTTTTATGACACATTACAGATTCTGTGTTTGGAAGTTGACATATCACAAAACTTCCAACCCATACACAACAGAATACAGTTTTATTAATAATGATTAAATAATAATAAAGAGAAAATGAAGAAATCTTTTCTACAAATTTTTCCAGTTTCAAATAGATGTGTTATTTTAGAAAATGCCTGAAAAGAGCCATTCATGAGTCATGTAATGACACCAATTAACCAGTTTTATGTGGTTTGGAACAAATCACCTACAGAAGAAAAGCTTGGTGACACAAACCACCTGTTTTTAAATATATCTGGACTAAAAACCTGTTTACATGAATCTTAAACTCCCTATACTACTGTGTAACTAGTGATTCCTTTAGAAAACCTATTAACCTGTCAAAGTTAAGGTATCTGTCAAATGTCAAGTATAACTCGTCATGCAAGTGAAGTTTTGTCATATTGTCTTCTATGGTTTCATCAAGAAATCTGACAGCTTTCACAACTAGCTGAGCTCTGCTTGAAAATTGCCTAGAAACTCCAGGAAATCATAATACATAGTGCCCTAAACAAATGATAAAGCAACTTTGAGCCAAAAGTACAGCTTGCTTAGCCACAGTCTATGGGAAACTCTATGGGCCTTGTCATCCTGCAAGAAACAATGTCTTGACAGCTTAGAGGAAAAGTACAGTGATTACTGTACATGATCAGGAAAAGATGTGGTGAATTTAGAAAATATGCATTTCTGAATGACAGGTATAAATATTCACAATTGCATTAAAATTTAACATGAATATTGTAAACACTAATCAAAAACTGCAAAATCAAGGAGAATATATTTATGAAAAAAATCTACAAATCTGATTTTCAAGCCTAGTCAGAAATTGGTCTCAATTAGTTAAAGTGATATTTTGTGCAAAGTGAGATGACAAAGTAACATGAATGATTTTTAAAATAAAGTAAAACAAGGCTGGGTGTGGTGGCGCATGCTTATAATCCCCACACTTGTGAGGCAGAGACAGGAGGATCATGCTGGTTCAAAGCCAGCCTCTCTGGCTTAATATACCCTCTCTCCAAATAAAAAATATAAAATGGGTCTGGGAGTGTAGCCCGGGGGAAGAAGGGTTTCCAGGAACCCCAGTACCACACACACACACACACACACACACACACACACACACACAAAATAGTAAAACAAATTAAATAGAATGGGGGGAAATTTTTGCCTACTATTTTTCCAAGAGAAGACTAATATTTATAATATACAGAGAATTCAAGAAACTCAGCACTAAGAAAACAAATAACCCAATCAAAAATGGGCAAGTGAACTAAATAGACACTTCACAAAGGAAGAAATTCAAATGGCCAATAAATGCATGAAAAAATACTCAACATCATTAGCAATCAGAGAGATGCAAATCAAAACTACCCTGAGATTTCACCTAACTCCAACTAGAATGGCAATCATTCAAAACAACAACAACGGATGCTGGCGACGATGTGGAGAAGTGGGAACTCTAAGACACTGTTGAAGGGATTGCAAATTAGTGCAACCACTTTGGAAAACAGTATGGAGAATCCTCAGAACAAAGTTACCATATGATCCAGCAATACCACTTCTGGGTATCTACCCAAAAGAATGAAAACCGAACTACCAAACTAATCTATGTGTATCTATTTTCATAGCTGCACAATTCACAATTGCCAAACTATGGAACCAGCCAAGATGTCCAACAACAGATGAATGGATTACATAACTATGGAATTTTACTAAGCCATAAAGAAAAACAAAACTATGTCATTTGTAAAGAAATAGATGGAACTAGAGAACATTATGCTAAGTGAGATTTGTCAGTCACGAAAAGTAAAAAAATTAGATGCTCTCTTTAATATGCAAAAGCTAGGGAGAAGATGAGTCATAGGAGAAACTCTAGAGAAAGAAGGAGAAACCATAGATGAGTAAATAAAGTGACCTAACTGATGGGAATGGGAGGGAAAAAGAGGAAAATTTCCAAATGTTTATGATGTACATTCATAAACATTTAAAGTCAATCACTAAGCCACACAAGAGAGGGATGGAGGGGAGTGGGGATAGGGTGAGAATTGGAGAAGAATTAAATGAGTGACTCATGTATGTATGTATGCCTCTATCATCGTGTACTCCATTAAGATGTATGACTATAATGCACAAATAAAAACCAAGTAAAATTAGGCTCAAATACTAGTATCAAGTGGTTTCCCTTTCAAAACAGCCCTCAGATGAAATGTTGCTAGGAAATCCTTGCAAGGTCTTCACACTCACACGTCATATCATATCAAGTGCCACTGATGGCCAAGAGTAACTTTCAAGAAAGATTTTATATTTGGAAAATAAAAGACAATAGTACAAGTCTGGCATAACTGAGTTTTTAAGGGATTCTAACTTAGACTTAAAACTATTAAGTTAAAGGTTGTTAGTATATAATTATACATTTATATTGCTATTTGATTAAATAATGTATTTATTTTTTGTGTTTGTATATAATTTGTCTTTGAAATAAGCACAATTTAATCTGGTGTGTGGTACCTTAGTATGCAATTCATTTATATCCAAGTGTGACAAATTTTCTTCAAAATTGAATTTGTAAGGTCTTATAAGGGACAATTTCCAAGCATTAAAATTTCCATGTTAAAATGTTGAAAAGACCTCAAACACAAATTAAAGTGTAGACACAGGCAGAGAGGAAGGATATGTGTAGTAATTAAATCACTTTTTTCCATTGGCCCAAAATCTTAGGTGCATACCGCCCTATGATTCATATGGACATAGTCTATTTGCTTCCAAGTAGTTAGGCTTTCTCTGAATGAGAGAGTAATTCTAATAGTTCCCTTACCTGGAAATGTCACACTCCTTGGCCTGCCTGCTGCAGATGTGGCTGTCCTCCTGGAACTCCATCTCGTGAACACATTAGATCTGGTGTTCCATGACCAGTGGCCAGCAGAAGTGTCCCTTTCTTATAACTGGCTCTCCTGCTTGTTCCTAGTCTCCATGGCTCTGGGTTACCCAGGAAGTCCTCGAGGATCTGGTCCTCTTGAGCCACAGAGACAGAGACAAGCTGGTTAGAGGCATTGCACTCAAGTCAACAGAGACTTTATATCAGCTGGGTGGTCTGGCGCAGAAGATCTAATTGTCACAAGCATGTGGAATGGAGACCCCAGCGACACCTGCAGTCAGGTATGTCCCTTTGTGCTCTCTTTGTCTTTCCACCTTATCACTGCTCTGTGTTCCTCACACAATCTTTGTGCACATAGAGCTGTCCTGAGGTCACTCTCTTTGAGACTGCCCAGAAATTCTGCCCATGAGTGTATTACAATGACAATTACGACTTGCTGACAGCTAGTGTTCTCCAATGGCCTCTGCTAATAACTAAGTATTACTCGTAAGAAGGGTCATTTAGGACATTGCTATGAACAGAAAGGAATCTGTTAATTAGATTTTCTTGAAAGGCATAGATATTCCTTGGAAGAATAAGAGTTGTAGGCTAGACATACTTCAGTGAAATAAGAAAAGAAAGCATGACAGTGTCAAGCCCAAGTGACAGGATTAAAATGACAGTGTCACATAAATGATGCAGGTGGAGAACAATGGGTCACAAAGGTGAGTGACCATAGAAGGATTTCATAGGAGTAAAATGATGCTAAAGACTCAGTGTAAGAAGAAACAAACAAAAAAATTATTACTTTTACCTTTCAGACTGGAGAGATCTGAACACAAAGGTCAATGTACCATTTCTTCAAGATAATGTGACACATTTGCCTAATCTATAGAAAATATTTGCATCATTTATTATCATTAAAAATCTTTTCACTAGAGCTTTATATACTTTATATTTAAGTTTTCTAATACAGACACTGAGTGCTTATATTAAACCCCTAGTACAAAAACTTGCAAATCTCTATTACTCTCAGGATGAGATGAAGCATCTAATGCCCACTGTTTCTAATTGTGGGGTTATTAGACAAGGGCTGTTGCTTTATGTCCTACCATGCTGAATTCTTTACAAAATCAATACAGACTATGATTCAAATGAAGAAGAACTGAATAGCAATAAGTATGAACCAAATTATTACTGAAGGCAGGCTCTGTTCTTATTCTAATTCTATTTAATTAAGTGTTTTTAGTTGTACATAGGATTCAAAAGTAAATAAAATGAAAAAAAGAAAGATGAAATTGGGAAAGAAAATTACAACTTTCCATAGGTTATTTTGCCTTTTAATTTCTTTTCTAAAACCATGTAAATGAGTTAAAATCTATTTTATAGCCTCGGATTAGAATATAAATATCTGTTTGAAGGAAGGTCTACTGAATACTGATGCTAACTTGGTGGCCTTTCTCAATCACAGAAGCATTAAAATACATTGCATTATTTTTATAAGTATATGCAAATAATTACATTATTTATATAAGTATTATTTATAATGCCTCACAAAGGCACTAAAAATAAATAAACCAACTCTACAAATAAACAGACCATAAAAAATGGTAAGACTGTCAATTCCAAACAAATTTTTCTCTGGGGTGGGCATCAGAGAATATAGTTAATAAGTCAAGTCATAAAATAATACCTTTCTATATTTATCTTATTAATCCCTTTCTTATATATCCATATATACACTATATATGTATAATAATAATTGAGTATATTCAATTATTATTCTTGTCATTGCAGTTGTTTTATTAAAGAGAAGAAAGCTAACCAGTGATCATATTTGAGTTATGAGGAGAGAAGATTTAAAATAAATTGGTAGAAATGAGACATACAGGAAAACAAGGATAATGTAATTTTATTTTATTATTGTTACTTTTTGTGATATATGGGATAGAGCCCAATAACATTCTACCTTTGATATACACCTTCAGATCTACTTCATTTATTTTTATTTATTTGTTTGTTTGTTTGTTTGTTTATTTATTTATTTATTTATTTATTTATTTATTTATTTTTGGTGGTACAGGGGGTGGAACCCAGGGGCTTTCTACCTCCGGGCTACAGTCTCAGACCTTTTTTTTAATATTTTATTTGGAAACAGGGTCTCACTAAGTTGCTGAGAGCCTCACTAAGTAGCTGAGGCTGGCTTCTAATGTGTGATCCTCCTGTCTCAGCCTCCCAAGCACTGGGATTACAAGCCTGCGCCACCACGCCCAGCCTACTTCATTTATTTTTGAAACAAGGTTTCAATCGGTTGTGGAGGACCTTATTAGCTTGCTGAGGCTGCCCATAAAACTGCAATCCTCCTGTTTTATCCTCCCCAATACTGGGATTACAAATATGCACAGCAACCATACCGGGATGGAAAATGAATAGACTGAAAAATGTAACTTTAATATGGAAGCCAGTGGCAAGCAAGGCCTGTCAGATCCTAAATCTTCTGAGGAATTTTCAAGGGACCCTGAGTACATACAACCAGTCTTCATCAGACAACAGAGATAACATTAAAAAGGAATCTTCTGGGGCACTACTTAGAAGAGCAGTCACCTCAGAGGTTGAGGGCTGTCCTTGAACAGTTTAAACAAAATAGCTACCTATTGTTCAGACATTGAAGGTCAAGACCTGGAAGATAACTGACGCGTCCTAAACCACCTGTGACTACTGAACTGTAATCATCATCACACAGCTCCTACTGCCCACCCCTCAGGAAAGTCTTGTAAAAGTCCTGTATTTTCAAAAGGGCCTCTATCACATTTGGCTGAGGTGTCCCATATTCTGCCTTGAATGGGTATTTCCTACCTTCCTAAATAAATTTCTGTCTATGTTTCTGTTGAAATTCTTTTTCTTTGTGTAAGTCAAGGACCCCATTGATCCTGAGTTGAAGAATCAACCCTACCCTCATGACAAGAGGCTATGAAGAAAGTATATCATTAATAAATCAGTTTATACATGTTTAGCTATTTGTAAAAATAGGTAACAAAATCAAGGCCAGAATAAACTAGCTTCTATTGGAAAGAAGCATGGATATTACATTGGAAATAAGCACGTGATCCACATTGATAGGATTATTTTATTTTATTTTATTTGGTGGTACTGGGGTTCCTGTAAGCTCTTCTACCTCCGGGCTACACTCCCAGACCTATTTTCATATTTTTATTTGGAAACAGGGTCTCTTAAGCCAGTGCGCTGGCTTCGAATCTGCGCTATCCTCCTGTCTCCGCCACCATGTCAGGCGATAGGATTTAAAAATAAAGGGACCTAGAAATTATTGGTTCAAGATGAGGCAGGCACTGAGAGAGGTACAATGGCTTATTCCAAGGTGACATAGTAAAATGGTGGCACACATGTGAATCAAGCACTCCAAACCCAATGCTCTTTTCTGTTAATTCTGAGCATTAAACTACCAAAAGGAAAAAAAAAAAAGAGTAAGGGCCATACAAACTAAAGATAGTTTCTATAAAGACGTTACTCATGACTGAACCATTCATGGCTGACAGACCAAACTCAGAAATACAGGTATCTATCTGATTTGGTCAACACTGCTACAGTTATATGTGAGAATTCAAACCAATCTTTAAGGGTTTATATTATCATGTGGATGAAATGTCCTGTAACTTGATGCTAAAGGACTGACTAAAGTCTTACCAACACGACCAATTAGCCCTGAGATCCTGCTTCAACCATTTGTTCTTTCTGGGTTTTACCTCTCCCATCAATAATAATAATAATAATAATAATAATAATAATAATAATAATAATAATAAGTTTACACTAGGTAGTTAAGAGGGTCTTTCACTTGTATTTTCTAGATTTTTATTACCTTTCAAACAGGAAAAAAAATTTCTCTACAACAGATTGTGTTCTCTGTAAAGATTCTCAAGTGGGAGGAAATTATCCTAAATCTGTCAATATTACAGTTGGATTTTTACTTTAATCAGTCATCCTGCATTGACAATAGACATCATTTGAAGAAACTTTGAGCTTAGCCCCATTTCATTTAACATTCCATGAAACCATTTTCCTAAATCTGTCTCAAGGACTGCGATATATTTCCACAGATCTGTAAAATTCTAAAGACTCTCCTTTGAAGTTTGAGAGCATTTGGGATTTTCAAATACCCATATTTTTTTTTATTATTTGTTCACTACTGAAGACTGCTAATATTAAATTTATGCTTCTGACACATAAAATGTATTTCTTTTCTCTCTGTTCTTAGAAATGAAGGCTTCTGAAGTAGCATAATTGGAAACAAAATCTCATTAAATTTCTCTGCCTGGAGATGAATACTAGAGAATTCTTGGCAAGCTTTGGGGGAAAAGTTGGAAAAACTACACAAGTTTCAGGGAGATTATACTCTGTTAAAAAGCACCATTTTAAAAAAATGGAGCAACTATTTTCTGAAAGAAAATTTAGTGGAAAATTATCCTTTGTCCTCCTTTCTCTGTCACATCTCCAGCAAAAATCTCAGTTCTCAGTATCAGTATCTTTAGTCATTTCCTTTTGTGGTGCTGCTAATCAACTTTAAACTAAATGCTTTTTGGGAACATCCAAACAACCAGAATGACTTCATTTCTCACTAATGGAGGCAACCTCCGTTTATTTGCAAGTGGAATTGTTGAGCTTATCACATCTCTCTTTCAATTGCAACAAAATGATAATTGGATTGAAAATATCTGTTTCCCTGTAAAAGTAAAATTGAAATTGCATACCTTGATTTAAAGCTGTCCGGTGGCATGAGTTCCAAAGTGTGAGTTGGTCCATATAGGTTTACAACATATAATTTTATTGTTGGGTTCACTTGACCTGCCTTTGAGAAAATGAAAGTTGTAATGCAAAGATATTAAGCATGAGACTACATTGAGGGAAAAAAAGGCATTTTGACTCATTTACTTTATGTGTTACAGTGGTAGGGGAGAAAGGTTTAATTTCTATGAAGCAGAAATGGTTTTAAATTCAGCAACATAATGGTTTTTAATTGTTTTTGGAGAGTGTTTCCTATCAAGCAGGTTAGTCAGATAATTAAAGGTGATAAGAAATGGTGATGATTTTATCCATTAGGCAGTACTGATACATTCCTTCCCTAGAATTGCACCAGTGGGCCAGATGTAAAAACTACCACTAGATCAAGCCACTACTTATATCAAATGGGGATTGCAATGGAAAGGTCCCGCTAATTAAAAAATAACAAGGAAGAAGAAGAAGAGGAGGAAAAATAAGAAAAGGAGGAGGAAGAGGAAGAGGAGGAGGAGGAGGAGGAGGAGGAGGAGAAGAAGAAGAAGAAGAAGAAGAAGAAGAAGAAGAAGAAGAAGAAGAAGAAGAAGAAGAAGAGGAGGAGAAGAAGAGAAGAAGAAGAAGAAGAAGAAGAAGAAGAAGAAGAAGAAGAAGAAGAAGAAGAAGAGGAGGAGGAAGAAAAAGAAGGAGGAGGAGGAGGAGGAGGAGGAAGGAGGAGGAGGAGATAAAAGAAGATAGGAGGAAAATGTAGCATGTATCACATGTTTAAAATCCCACAAAATCTACCCTATTCCGCTGTATTAATATTCTTGGCTTTTCTTTTAAACTTTACTCTGTCAGTGAGAAATTATCCTTTGCCCTCATTTCTCTGTCATATTTCCAGCAATAAAAGAGAAAAAAAGGAGTGGCTCTTTTGTTTAATTGACCTTTGACAATTATCCAAATTCCCATGCTTCAGTCCCTGGTATAAAGACTAGAAAGGGCATGGTCAAGATGCCACCTGAGTTCAGCGAATTAAAGTTTTATTAAATAAATAATAATTAACAAGTACAACAGCTGTCATGTTTGGGGCATGTAGTATGTGCTAAAAAGATATCATATAAATTTTCACACTAAATATCTTTACTACAATCCTAAAATATAATTTTATATGAAAATCCTCAGTGGAGGAGCCTCGAAAACTGTGAGGTAAAATACTTAGTAATAAGGGGCTAGGAGTGGTTACACACGCTTATAATCCCAGCACTTCAGAGGCTAAGACAGGAGGATCATACTTTGCAGACAGCAACAGCTACTACTTAATGAGGTCCTTTGAAATCCAGTGAGACCCTGTTTCAAAGAATAAAAAATAGTGCTGGAGTACCATGTTCAGAGGTAGAATGCCCCTGGATTCCATCCCCGGCACTGCAAAAATAAATAAATAAATGAATAAATAATAAAATAATAATAAAGAGAACTAGAGCGGGTCCTGTTGGTGCAGGCTCATAATCTCAGCATTTGAGAGGCTGAGACAGAAAGATCATGGTTCGCAAACAGTCTCAGCTACTACTTAGTGAGGCCCGTTGATATCCAGTGAAACCCTGTTTCAAAATAAAGAGTAAAAAATAGGGCTGGAGGTGTAGCTCGGAGGTAGACTGCCACTGGATTCCATCCCCAGTACCGCAAAAATAAATAAATAAATAACTTTATAAAATAATAATAAGGGAGTTAGAGTGGCTTCTGTTGGCACAGGCTTGTAATCTCAGTACTTGGGAGGCTGAGACAGGAGGATTGTAGGTTCACGGCCTGCCTCAGCTACTTAGGCCCTCCACAATTTAGTGAGACCCAGTTTCAAAATAAAGAATAAAAAATAGAGCATGGGGTGTAGTTCTGAGGTAGAATGCCCCTAGGCTCAATCCCCAGTACTATAAAAAATAAACAGAGAAACAAACAAACAAGCAAAAATAAATAAATAAGGGGAGCTAGTATTTAAATCCAGGATACTCTTAGCTGGATTTTCAGTTCATTTCAGTGAATGGCCTCCAGAGTTTTTCTAAACTCACTGTGAGCACAAAGTGGAAGGGTAAGACATTTCTCAAACACGTCTCACTGAGGGAATGACTGAATGAAAAAACATCTGCAGGAATAATTGATGCTTCAAATCAGCTGGTCACTGCGGCTCAAGGTGTTTCTACATAATATACCATTATTTTTGTGCTATGGTTGAAGCTTAAAAATAAGGTTATATAAGGTATAAAAATGATAAGGAAATTAAAAGTAAGATGAGTTAGGTCTCACTACCATCTCACTAACATGTCTGGGGAGAGAGGAAGAGGAAGAGGGCAGATTCATGGAAGGAAATACACCAAGTGATGTGCGCATATACACATCACACATATATCACTTTGAATCTTGTTACGATGTATAATTACAATGCACAAATAAAAGTATAATAAAAATCTAAAGAGAATGAAAAAAACTGAATGAAAGATGGGACAGAACATATTCATGTTCAAATAATTGGCATTTAAAACCCCAGAGTTGTCAGAACCAAGAGCAACATAATCCATTTCACAGATTTTAGTGAAACCCATCTTCTATAAAATGCTGGCACTCCCTGGACCTGGTGAAAGGACCACATTTTAAGAAATGGCTTAGCTTGTTCTGAGATTCAGAGAAATCTGAGTTTAAATTTTAACTCTGTCTTTTATTTGATGTGGACCATGGAAAGGCACGTAAGATTCTCTACTATTATTTACTGGATTATTAAAAATGAGTCACAGATTTCTTGAGAACATCACAAATCAACATTTTGAGTCAAAAAAAGGTTTCCTCTTTGTAAACAAAAGTAAATATCAATTTTACTATATGAACAAACAAAAATGATGGTTATAAAGTGTGACTAAATTAGATACAGTAATGAGTTAAAATGATAGTTATTGTTGTGACATTAATTCTTATCTTGTTAGTGAAAATGTGTGCTGATATTTTGTCACTCAATATACTGATTAAAGCAATAAGGAAATCAAATTAAATCTGATCTCTGTGAACCCTGACCAGTGATGCATAGTTTATGACATACTGTGTCAAAGACACATCAATTATTCTATCTAAAAGGCAGTTTTTTTTTTGTCAGTAGCATTGTAGGTTTATATGAGTGCAGAATCATTAATATCCTAATTAGATTCTCCTGAACACAAATTAAAAGTTGTGTAGACAGGGGTCAGTCTTCAGCCAAAAAGTGAACAACTCAATGGAAATATCAGGCTCCCCAAACTCAACTCTTAAGCCAATCATAATCTCAGTTACACTTTCACTTTTCCATGGGGTTGTAAAATTAAGTGCACATAGCAAGTTCATTTGTACGTTTTAATAACTGAATCATTTTAAGAGTTTGCAAATTAGAGGAGTTTGTCTATTTGTTTTAACAGTCACATTTACCACTAATACTGCAAATCCACAAAATTCTTTCCTCTATGATTCTGAAATACAAGCCTCAATAATAATTAACCTTATTTTACTAGCAACTAAATTGTCATTAAATGAGATAATGTTTTAATTAAGAAGATTAACCTGAGGTTACTGAGATAGAACTGTGCATCTTTTTTGTGCTGAATTGCTAATGATAGGGTATTTTATGAGTTCTGAATCATGCTGAATTAAGTAAAATGCAAACATATTTGCTTAGTGTATTTCATTAGTAAATTTGACCACATTGGGTATTTGCTGAACTAATTTTAATTTAGTTTAATTTAAAGTGCAATTTAGTATGAACTTACGAAGTGTGATTTCAATTTCTAAAGTACCACTTTTTGAAAGTTTATTGCATACCAGCAAACTGAAACAATATATCTGTCATAGAAACAACTAAATTTTTTGAAGCCAGAGTAGAAAACAGCATTCCTGAAAATTAAAAAATGCACCCAAAGTGATATTGAAAATTATGGACAAATACCAAAAACCAGGCCAATTTTCTTTAAGTCTTATTGAAACACCCGAGCAGGTGTTCCAAATAGCAACCACTTATAGGATGGGACGCTTTCTCTTAGTTTAGTCTGCTATTATATTAGCTTCCTTTTTATTTTTAAAATTCTTCAATAGTAGTCATTAGTACTCAGAACCTTCATCATATTATATTTGCATTTCACAAGTTTGAGACTAAGAATACTACCCATATACAGCTAAGTCATTGGGCTCAAATGGAACAAAGAAAGATCCACAAATATGTTATCCTTACAAGAAGTTACTTTAGTTTAAGTTGTGTCTTCTGAAACATGAGTTTCCCTCCGGCAGTATTATTCAGAGGTATGGCATCAATAAACTTGAGTCGCTTTTGTTGTTGTTCTTAAAAATAGCTATGAATTTTATAAAAGCACTTAGCCTTTTGAATCTCAGTTTGCCCATTTGTAAAACACAGGCAATTGCAATGAAGACCAAAGGAGAAAAAAAGTAGTTTCCCTAAAAACATAAATGTATTATTACTTACAATTTATATAGATAATATTTACTGATTAAATAACAAATTATTAAATAATAATTTTTCTATATTTGTATCAGTGTCTTCTGACTTACTGATAGTATATTTCAATTTTTTAGCTGTTTCTTTTCATTTTTGTCCTCAGCCTTGCTAAAATTGTGAGTACGAGAGTTTCCAAGTTCAAGCACTGGTTCGATAACAGAGAAGGGAACTTGAAGAGGAGCTAATGCATATGACGTTTACATGATTCACTAAGTCATTACTCCTCTTGAAAAATGAAAGAGAAAGTTTTGTCTTCTCTGTGATTTCATTCCCTCTGTGTGTACTACTAGCCAGCAGCTGTGGTGCATGCCTGTAATCCCAGTACTCGGGAGGCTGAGACAGGAAAGTCACAGGTTCGCAGTCAGCCTCAGCAACCTCATGAGGCTCTCTGGAACTTAGTGAGATCCCAATTCAAAATAAAAATAAAATATTTGAGCTGGAGGTACAGCTCAGATGTAAAATTCTTCTGGGTTCAATCTCTAGTAGCACACAAATGCACACACACACAAACACACACACAAAATAATAATAAAATAAAAACAGCTTCTAAGTAAAATCAGCATCCTCTCTTACTTAAGAGCTAAAATATGCAAAGTAGAATTTAGAAGTTTTCTGTAAGACATTTTCACATGACTAACATAAAGACAGTCTCACTGTGAAACTTTCCTTTTGTTATAAAAGCATAAGGGGTTCAAAAAGTTTGAAATAGAGACCTTGAGGAATTAAGGATGTGCCAACAAAGAAAACCCAAGTTCAAGGTTTTTTTTGTTTTGTTTTGTTTTGGTTTTTTTGCCCCTTATTCCAAGGAGCCTCATGCAACAGTTGAAAATAGTTTTGCTGTGTGGGTTGGATTTTCATAATCTTTTACTCAAAAAATCCTTTTCCTCTATCTTATCTATGCCTGGCTATAACTCAACACCAGCATTTTATAAACTGCGTTCCAGTGTATGCTCTGCCAAAATGATGCTGATATTAATACTAATGCTAATAAATTCTTTATGCTTAGTCTATTCTTTATGGGTGATTCTTTATGCGTTGCCTATTTTTTATTGAGATTCTTTATGCTTGGCCTACTCCTTGCTAGAGATTCTTTATGCTTACTCAATTTTTCATAGGAGATTTATAATACATATTAACATATAATATATTAAGTGATGTAAGAAATCATCTGAAAGAAAGAAGTTAGCTTTTTTTTTTTTTTTTTTGGCTAAGAACTTCCAACTTATTTGACCACAGCCCTTTTCCCTCCCATGTAAAAAACTAACTTCTAGGCCCTTAGGATCCACATTGGAGAAACCCTTGTCCCACCATAAGTTTTGCCTCTTAACCATTCTCACCCTCTAGTCATCTGGGAAGGTGAGAAGCACAGGAAAGGATAGGCCTCAGAAGGAAAGATATGCAGCAAAAGTGGAAGCCCCCACCCCACAATCATTTCTACCTCTTTTTGACCAGCATTGTTTAGACTACTTACTGAAAACTCAAAAATAATCAGTCTCCACGTAAGAGAAGCTTCCTCTTCCAAAAACAACTTATTCATGAAAAACAAGTGCACCATACACCTAGTTTCTTGTGCAGACAGAAGGAAAAAACTGGTACTTCCATGTTCCTTACCTTAGGATACGGATACTGCTTTGCTTTGGGATACAGCGCTCCAGTGAAGCGAGGGATAACCATGTTAGGCACCAAGGAGTCATTTACCATCAGGAAGGCAAGCCTCTCTCCGTCTGGGGACCACCAGTGGGCGATGTGAGAATGCAGAAGCTCCTCTAGAATAAATGAGTGTTATTTGAAACCAACTGTAGAGATGTGGGCTCAGTGACCCACAAACATCTGTCCTTGAAACCTCCACGTACATGTGGAATTCTCAGGGAAGTTGATGGGCAGTGTTCTGGATTTCATCAAGTTTCCTGAGAATTCACTCTTTCCAAATTACCCTTTAAACCCAGGAAAAACAGATGCAGAAAAGGAACAGAATGCAGGAATGAAGTTAGAGTTTCATGGATTCTGAGCAATGCGGACAGGGCATATGGAATCACTACTGGGATAGAGAGAATGGAAAAAATGGTTGAGGAGTATGATATGGCCAAAACCACACACATATTACTATTCATTCTTATTTCTATACAATTATTTTTTCATTCTCTCACCAAATGAGTTGAGAACTCACTAAACTCATTAAACTATTTTAAGCTCTAAGGAAATAGAGTAAGAAACACATTTCATATAACCCAAGACCCACTATCCAGTTTTCTACACCTGAAAGTTAATCTGTGTGAACTACATCAAAAGGGCCCCCATGCCCTCTGGCTTCCAAAGGGCAGATCATTATAATGCTTTGGCAGGAGATTAGAAGGAAGGGAGTAAAGTCAGCTTAGTTATTCTCTCAGCTCCATCCTGCAATGTCACCTCAGGCTGGCTGTGAAATTTAAATGATGTCACCACTTCTGCCGACAGGGCCTCCTCCACACAATTTTCTCCTGTGTGCCGGGTAATGGCTCATCACTATGCTTGTAGGGTGCCAATGGCTTGGCTGCTACTAGTTTCGATTACAGCACATTTCTTTTCCCTGTACCTTTATCTTTTTAAGTTTTATCTTTGCAAATAGATCCTCTTTCAAATGATCCTATTAAAATCTTTCTTTTGGAATCCTGACAGGTACATTAATTAATACTAGCAGTGGACTCCAAAACCAGGCCCTCAAAATTAGATTTTTGAGAAGGTTTTATGTAGATGTCTGGAATGTAATAATAATTTTTCCAGGATAGAATTGGATAATAGATAATTAAGAACAAGAAATGGAGTTGAGAGTGATCAACTATCACTTTTGGTGACATGAAATAGAACGAAAGTAGAGGGGAATGGTGTTGGGAAAACAAGTGTTGGTGGCACTCAGTTACTACAACAACTGTGATTGTAAAAATTGTAAAATATAATTGACCTGGTTCTTCTGAACACCAGAGAAATGATAGAGAAAAACAGAAAAATTGGAACCATGACTGTGATGCTAGAAACATACATAGAGAACAGAAGGTTACCATGGCACTTTAGAAGAGTTCATCTCTTCCATAGTTTAAGAAAAAAAGGAGAAACGGAACTAAAATAGACAAACAACAAAAACAAAAAGAAAACACAAGTGCCCAAGGAGAAGTAGATAAACCCAGGCCTGGCTTATGGGTATGTCTGCCTGATGCAGACTGGAAGTGGATAGGATCTGTACTGTGATCTGATTCAAGGATGGCATTGGATCCTTAAAGGCAGTAACAAACATAAATCATCTGAGTTGGCAGAATATTGATCATAATATTTAGCTGTCCACTTTTGTGATTTGGCTTACAGACTGGATCCATCCTGACTCCTGCATGATAAAAAAATAAACGTGCACCAGATCACAAATAGGTAAAAATAAAATTAAAAGCAGTGATAAGAATGTTTAGAAAAGATGAGTGGATTGACAAATCAGAAGGGATAAAAATGTGAACATATTAGGAACTCCCATAGTGTTCAGCAGAGTGCTTCCACAGCAGAAGTACCTACCTATCAATAACTGAATCCATAGATTACTCCCGCAGGCATGTCAATCAGCCTTTGGCTCCCACCCTTACCTGCCAAAGGTAATGGCCAGCCCTGGGCAATTGGTACAATATGATTTCCCAGTAGACTAGTGACTACCCAGTGGCAGGTGGATTGCATAGAATCTTCCATCAGGAAGAGGCAGCATAGGTGTTGTGCAGAGAGAGGCACATATTCTGGAAGTCATTTGGCTTGCTGTTTACAGTCCTGTCATCACTACTATCTGCAGACGTAGTGAAGGACAAGTCCATTATCATAATAACTCATACTGCAAGGCCTATAAACAGAAAATATTTTATGGTGAAAAGAAAGGCTGTGGTCTCAGTATTGGGGAAAATTTGCTGGTTTTATCATGTTTCCATTTGCTTTATATCTGTGGATTGAGGGGAGAGTGAAATAGTGTGCTGTACCTTGGTTTAGTACTTTTGTTTGACAATAACATTGAAGGTGTGATGCCATCTTAAATCACGCAAAGTCACGTTCTGCAGAGACAGGAGGGACAATTCTAGAAACTAAGGAGTAAAGTGAAAGTGTTCTCTCTCATTCTCATGCCAACAATCCACTGGACACTTTTTGTTTCCTGTTTATTCTAATAATGAGGTAACTGGGTTTAGAAGTCCCACTCTCTGGCCTACTGTCTCCAACAAAAATAATAAAAATTCCATTCTTCTGAATTGGATGATGGAATTTATCCCTTAATTATTTTGAGTTCATTATAAATGACAAAACAAAAACAAAGTAACAGAAGACACAGTCACTATATTAAGCCTGATGACACATCTCATCTTCAAGAAATAAAAAAAAAGGTTTTACTATCTAAAAAAGGTCATGGAGCAATATATTTGGAATTCATGTGATTCTCTGAGCAATAGTACTGGTTAAGTAAAAAAGTAAAATTATAACATTCTAATTTAAAAATGATGCAAAGGAAGAAAATTTGGGGAGAGTATAGTTTTGGTTTGGACCATCAGTAACATGTCTAGTCAACAAGATGAAAAAATAAAGAGAAAAAGGAATAGGTCGTTGAAGAAGGTAGTCATGATAATCTTTTTTAAGCTACATAATGACCTAATTAACTTTTGATAATGGGAACATTTTCTCCATAACCTTATATAAAAGAGATAATTGTTGGCTATATTTACAAATTGCAGATCTATAACTGGACTGATATCATCTTGCAATGAAACAGTAGCAGGTGGACTTTGTGTGCTCCTATTTTAGGGACATAAACTTAATTTGAATAATAAGAATGTTTCCACAGTCTCTGACTTTTCATTGAGTATGACAAATAGGAAACAGGAAACTCAGGCAAATCAAAGAAAGGTAGTGGGTACTTGGAATTTATTTTCTTGGCTCCCAGACATTAAACTCATGTATTTGGCTTTTTTTTTTTTTTTTTTTCAAACTCCTTACCTCTGTTAATGTGAAAAATCTACAGGAGTCTCTTGTAGTTTCTGATGACAGTGCCTCACCACCCCACTTCAGGTGTTAATGGCTAAACCATTACTAGCCCCAGGTGGTCTTAAATCCATCTCTTGATAAGTGGCTGCTTCACTGAAAAAACTTCTTTACTATTTAGGGTGAGTATCCCTCAAAGTCCCAGTCTCAGAGGCTTTCACTAGGAATGCCTGAGACAATGATTTTGATAAATAATGGAACCTTGGAGAAGAGGGGCCCAGTGTAAGGGCCTAGGACCCCGGCCATGTGCCCTCAAGGAGGACTGTGGGATCCCAGTGTCTGGGTCTCTTTATTTCCTGGCTTGTGATATAAGTAGTTTGATCCTCCTTTCATTCCTGTCATGATGTGGCACCCTTGAAAGTGGACCAAAGTGATGGGACCAACTGATCGTAAAAAGGAAAAATGGTGAGCTAAATCAGCATTTTCTCTTTTTAAAATATTTTTTTGTTGATGCGTTGTAATTATACATTACAATGTAGTGAGATTTAAAGCAATACTACCCTACATGTATACAACACTTAGTGCATTTCCTTCTGAACAGTTAATTGTCTAAGATATTTGTTGCAGCAATGGGAAACTGACTAATACAGTTTCCTTGAATTATTTTCTTTCGAACATGATATTTTTTTAAGTTGTTTGAGTTACAAAAATAATTTACGGTTCAGTCAAAGAGACATAAGTTGCATAAATATTTCACTGAGGGTATGTCTGTGTGTGTGTGTGTGTGTGTGTGTGTGTGTGTGTGTGTGTGGAAAAAAAGAGAAACAGAGAAAAAGAAAAAAGAGAACTACTAAATATAAATTCTATGATTAAAAAGTGAAAACAAATTCAGTTAGCTAAAGTCAACACTCTGGATCTAAGTTCTATCAAAGATAATGAAGTATGTGAGCCAGTACTTCCCACTAGTAAATATGTTCCAAATTTCAAGGCAATAGAAATTAGGTATGACCAACTCTCCTTTATTTCATAGTAATCTATGCCTAATACCTTTTCTATAAAAATGCTATCAAACTAAAATAACATAGAGTTACACAATATTCTTCCGATGTAAAAATAAAGCTAATTGAAAAGAGAAGGAAATAAAAGAGTCTAGTATCCATTTCTTTAACAGTCATCCTGGAAAAGACACAAGCTTCTTTAATTGCTACCAAAAGGGACATTTACTCAAGGATTGAAACCTCCTGTGTTAATTATATTATATTATTTACAAACAATTTATTTTTACAAATTGCATGCCATTTCAATTTAGCGTAGGTTTAGCTCTTCATCGTTTTTATTATTCTGATTTAGAAAAATCTCACTACTGAGCAGATGGAGTTTGCAACACATGTGGTTTCATTTCGCAGATACTGAAAAACATAGCCCCAACACAAAACATTACCAGAAAGTAACCAAGATACAATCATTGCATTCAGATTAGCATGCTAATCTAAGAAGCAGGCTCATTTTATCCATTTATAATCAGCAGAGACAGACAGAATCTCCTGAGGATACGTCTGCCTGGCCTTTGGGCCTGTGGTTGAGTTCCCCCTTGATTTTCTACATTTCACTGTCAACTTCCTTGTAAGAGCTATCTGTATTCATAACTTCTCATTTCATTCTTACACTCTCAGCCACTGCAGTCTTGTTCTGACTGCAACTTGCTGATTTATTTCCCGTCAAGGTCATCAGTGATCAGTAGCCGATACATCGGCAGCCTTGGAACCCTTCATTTGTTTGATCTTGGAGACCCTGCACTGTTGGTAGCCCTGTCTTTCAATGGCTTCTATAGCTGCATCTGTGATTTTTTTTATCTCATCTGTCACAGTAGTTTCACTGGCACTCAGTAAGTGTCCAAAAAGTACATGTGGAATCAGTAAGGAACACTTGGGACACCTTCATGTGATATGGAAAAGTAAAAAAAAATAAAAAAAAAAATACTGTGTCATTTTGCATAGATCTCTTTAAATAAAAATGTGCAACACTTTCAGCTTATGGATAGAGATAATATTATTTATCCTGTATATTTTATCATGACTTCTTTACTCTTGTCATTCTTACAGATCAATGCAAGGATCTTTTTTTCTATGAAGCACCTAGTTTATCACATTAGACTTAGTTTTGTTTATTATTCCATTTAATATGCAGACATGAGTTTCTCAGATTTCTATTTACCATCTTCTGAAGGGTGCCTTATATAAGAGTTGGTCACAGTTTATCACTCCAGTAAGTTGAAAAGAGCCAAAACTCAGAAATGCTACTGCTCTTTGTATCACTCTCAGATAATCCATTACAGGCATGCATGCTATATAGTTGTAGAATGAACTTAAGCCGGGCGTGGTGGCACACGCTTGTAATCCCAGCGCTTGGGAGGTAGAGACAGGAGGATCACGCAGGTTCAAAGCCAGCCGTGCTGGCTTAAGAGACCGTTTCCAAATAAAACCTATAAAATAGGTCTGGGAGTGTAGCCCAGAGGTAGATGGACTTCCAGGAAACCCAATAACACCAAAAAAAAAAAAAAAAAGAATAACCCCTTAAAATTATGAGAGTCCAAGACTTGGCATGGTGGCACATGCTTGTAATTTCTGAGCTTGGGAGGTGGAGATAGGAGGATCGCGCAGGTTTGAAGCCAGCCGTGCTGGCCTAAGAGACCCTGTTTCCATACAAAAAATATAAAATAGGTCTACGAGTGTAGCCCAGAGGTAGAAGGGTTCCATCCCCAGTACCACCAAAAAATATATATATTTTTAATATATATTTATATATATATTTTTAATATATATTTATATATATATATTTTATATAAATAAATAAATATATATATAATATATATATGAGTCCAAAACATATTTCCAGATAATTTAAGCCTCATTGCACATCATTTAAATGTCCTTATTTTGTATACATGAATAACTGAAAGTCACATTTTTTTCTCCAGTAGACAATTTTCAAAGCTGTGAACTTGGCAACTGTATATTTAACTTTAATTTTAAAAATAATTTATATTTTTTAAACTTTTAAATGGTTATAAGCGTTTATATTACTATGTACTGACATTTTTATCAATAGCTTTAGATGTGATTTTATGTGACTGAGAATGGAATACAGGAGCATTCTACCTCTGAGCTACACCCCACCCATATTTTTTATTCTTGGTCTCACTAAGTTGAAGAGGACCTCAATAAGTATCTGAGGTTGGTGGTGAACCTGCATTCATCCTATCTCAGCCTCTCAAGTACTGAGATCATTAAGGACTTTTAAAAAACACTCTGTTAGTGACTGTGTTTGGAAAAAACAACCACACTAAGTAATTGGCATGAATCTAAAAATATTAAGCCATGTCTTTAAAATTTGCCATAAAAATCATTTTCTTCTCCTTTCTATGACTCATTTTTTCATCTCCATTTCATGACATATATAAAAGATAAATTTCAATTTTATGTATGTATGTACTTATTTATTTTTGGCACTGGATGCAGAACTCAGGAGCTTTCTACCTCTGAGCTACCTTCTAGTCCTATTTTACTTACATTTTAAAACAGGGTCTCACTAAGTTGTGGAGGACCTCATAAATTGCTGAGGCTGGTTTCAAACCTGGGATCCTCCTGTCTCAGTCCCCAAGTACTGGGATTATGAATGTGTGGCACCACATCTGGCTCTCAATTTTAAATAAATAGAAATAAAGAAGAATGTGGTGATGTACGTCTATAATCCCAGTACTTGGAAGGCTAAAAGGAGAATTGCAGACTTGTGACCAGCCTCAGCATCTAGAAATACCTTTTTTAAAAAAAAAAGTAGATAAAATAGGGCTGGTGATGTAGCTCAGAGATGGAAAGACCCTGGCTCCACTCCCCAGTAACACACACACACACACACACACACACACACACACACACACACACACACACACACACACAGAATGTTACATGTTACTTTCTGACTCTTCCACACTAGACTGACATACACAGCAGTGAAGATAACATGCCTTTATCAGAATACATCAGTATTTCTAAGAGTTTGTGAAAGAGAAAGAGAAGGTCTGTAGTCTGGGAGCTGTTGGCACATTGGACAAACAAAGCGATAATGAGGAATTAAAGTGTACACAGGACTCTTGAAGCATGGGCTAGGGATGGCAGGCAGAATACTGTGGGAGCATCACTGACATCTGAATTGCTAAAAGTCCTTCAGCCAAACCTTAAAAATGAATCTCTTGGAAGGTTTCTTCTGGAAATACAGCAAGCATTGGAGTGAATCCATGGACAGTAGTATTCAGAGTCTTTGGCTGAGAAAAATATCACTGAAATTTAATAGTTTAGAATCCCAAATGCTTGTTACATCTTCAGACCAACAGAAAACAAACACTATAATGAGTGACCCAGTGCCTAAGCAATGGCTTTGGAAAAAGAAGACATACAATCAAATGCCAGCTCTGCTACTCATTACCTCTGAAGCTACTTCCAAATCACTTCCTCCCTGAGACCTGGGTTCATTAATAAGTAGTGTTGTGAGGATTAAGTCACAAACACATCTGAGATTTCCTAGTATACCTGGAAGGTAAGGGTCCCAAATGTTGAGTTTAATGGAAAGGCCCCAAACTATACATTTTCCCATTTCCCCTCTGGACTCTTTCAGACCTACAATGTTATCATAAAAATTATTACCTGTTTTTCCTACCCCATTCCCAAATTCCAATTCAATCTCCACTCTCAGCACAAATGTAGAGACTTTTATTTATTTATTATTATTATTATTTTATTTATTTATTTATTTATTTATTTATTTATTTATTTTTAGTGGTGGTACTGGGGTTCCTGGAAACCCTACTACCTCTGGGCTACACTCCCAGAAACCTGCGGGATCCTCCTATCTCCACCTCCCAAGTGCAGGGATTACAAGTATGTGTCATCATGCCCATCCAATAATTTTATTTTCTCACTAAGAAAATGGTCTTATTTAGCTGGGTGTGGTGGCACAACACTTTTAATCCCTGCGCTTGGGAGGTGGAGACAGGAGAATCACACAGGTTCGAAGCCAGCCTCACTGGCTTAAGAGACCCCGTTTCCAAATAAAAATATAAAATAGGTCTGGGAGTGTAGCCCAGAGGTAGAAGGGTTTCCAGGAACCCCAGTACCACCAAAGAAGAAGAAGAAGAAGGAGGAGAAGGAGAAGGAGAAGGAGAAGAAGAGAAGGAGGAGGAAGAAAAAGAAAATGGCCTTATTTGTTAAGGCCTACATAGCAATAATTTTTTTATTTGTTTGTTTATTTATTTATTTATTTATTTATGTATTTATATTTATTTTGGTGGTACTGGGGATGGAACCCAGGGGCCTTCTTCCTCCGCGCTACACTTCCGACCTATTTTATATTTTTTATTTGGAAACAGGGTCTCTTAAGTCAGCAGAGCCTGGCTTTGCACTTACGTGATCCTCCTGTCTCAGCCTCCCAGGCACGGGGATTACAAGCGTGCGCCACTATGCCTGGCATTATCATTATTTTTAAGTGGAATGTGACTAATGAAAGTATTTAAAAATTATTGAAAGTGGAATTTCTATAACCTATATGAGGCTTTCACAATAGAACAGAAGCCCAAGTCATTTTGATCACAGTTCATATCAGGCAAATAGGCACAGTCTACACTGAGTCTAGGACTAGTTGCCTTACAGGCGCACTGATGCTACATCACAAGGTGTTGCCTGAAGCAGCCTGACCAGGGCTCTGTGAAACACCCTCCCACTAACTCTGCCCCTCCCCCAAATCCCCTGCTCCTTGTTAGTGCTTGCTCACTGTGTCAGCCACCACCATTTACTAGTGACCCAAACCAGAAGCCACAGAGTCATTCTTGCCTTTTCCTCACACACTCCATCTGCTCAGCCACCAAAACCTATTTTACTGCCTCATCGGTTTTAGAATCTTCCCTCCTTCTAACTGCTTTAACCCTTGTTCCATTGCTCATTATCTCCTGATAGAGCATAGAAAAAGCCTTAGAGTTGTTCACTGCTCCTTTCCATTATTTGATGCCAGCTTCACACCATAACCAACACCATCCATTTACATGAAGAGCTAATCTCATCACTCCCATCCTTGAAAAACTAGTGTCCACATTTACTTACTAGTAGCAAAATAATTGAAATCGCAGGTCATTGTTAGAGACCACAGCCTCTTAGTTCTTACTGCCTCCCTTTTGTCTCAAATTTTATACCTCAATAGTATCAAAGGGATCCTAGTTCCCTATGTACACACTGTGCTATCTAATCCTTCTGTGTTTCTGCAAACTGTTGTCTCTGCTTAAGGTTTCTTTCCTAATTTCTTCTCATGTATAGGCCCAACTCTGAGAGTTTTCCCTTTAGGAAAATGTTTGTAAATAACTAGAATGAACTATATCTTACTCCTTTATTATACTACAGAGTCCTCTGTTGACTGGGATTCGAGTACTTATCATATTGCATCGATCTGCCTTCTTCAACTGTCACAGTGTCACGCACAGTACCAGTGACATGAAGATAAAGGGATCTGCGTTCCTCCAAAGAAGGTTATCATTTGGCTCCTGCTAGCTAAGTTCCCAGAACTACCCATGTTTGTTCTACACCTGCTCCTTTCCTTCAGTGGGCCATCCCAGGCCTCTCTAATAACTTTCCCTTTTGAAATAGGAAAGCCAGTGTAAGCTTCTGTCACCTTTAAAGAACCTTCTTACTTGTTTGTCTATTTCTTTGTTGTAGCTGTTTATGGACTTCCATGGCAAAATTATTGCTGATAATCACAGTAGCTTTTATTATTCCTCAAAATAAAATTTGGCCTTTAAAATTCTTTCATTATTTGATGCCAACATATACACACAAATCTATTACAGATATAAACAGGCATACACACAAATATATAAATCTCAAGGACTACCACTGCATGTACACATATATAAATTTCAATGACTATAACTCTTTTAATAAAATAGTTCCACCCAGCAAAATATTTCACTTGAATATGAGGTCAAGACCATATATTTTATTACTCTTTGCTATATTAGAATCTGACCAGTATTTTGAATAATGAACTGGCTTTTAGCAGTAGTCATGGAGTGAGATGCCAAGCAAATGGATGAATACTCTGAAAGAGTCATTCTTACTACAGAATTAAAAATGTCAAATCTAAGGTAGAGGCATTGCATCTACAAGTTTTGTTCCAGAAATAAAATTGATTTTCTGGGTGAATCTTAGGTCTATAATTTGCAATCATATAGATTTGCATTAAATCTCAATATACTTTGGTGAGATTGGAATCCTAGATTTTCTTCCCCAGACAATATATATGAAAACTCAGTTGGTAATTAGCATACAATTAAAATTGAATAGATTTTCATCTGCTGGTTCAGTTTTACATTCTTGGCTATTACCTTAATTCTTTTTATTTGAAGTACTAGGAATTGAACCCAGGGCCTCATGCTACTTACCACCGAGCTACATCCCCAACCCTATTCTTATCTATTACCAAAACTTGATTCAATTATTATTCAAAATAATTCTCCAGGTAGCCTTTATTTGTCTCTCTGTGCCTTGAGTTTTAAAATGTTACAGAGTGTCCCTAATGGACCAAACTAAAATCAAATGGCTTTTATGCAGTTTTTGACACTAAAGGCTTTAGTGTCTTTTTTCCAAGGGGTCTGAAAAATTCAGCATCTAATTCCAGAGCGATATGAGGTAGCTATTCACTCTCATAGATTAAATGTCATCAACAACAAAATCTATCTAGCCTGAACAGAATCTATCTATATACAAATATTTATGTATGTATAGATGTTTATTATATATGTATACATATACATAACCTATAAATAAATACATCTATATATACAGCATATACACACTCACACATATACCAAATATAGAAGCATGTAAGTAAATGTAAATCAGCACCAGGCAAAATATGAGCGCATGCAAAGCTATGAAAGCATGAAGTCAATTTTGAGAGGAAATGAGGAGAAAAAATAGTGCTGTACGTATCATTATGGAACGCGCAGAATTTTTCTTGTAGATTTTGTATAAAATATGTTGCTTGAATTCTTTTGAAACTAAATCTGTTGGACTCACCTTCATACAACCAGTCAGCAATCCCATTAAAAATAATGCCTTCTTTCCCCGAGGATGTGAGTCGCAATGAGCTGCTTTTTATATCAGGTTGATAGTAGATGTTATTTTCAAAAATATAAATCTTGATCAGGAAACATGAAACAAACAAAAAAATCCCAACATGTTAGGATGTCTTTTTAAATATAGGATGATCACTGAATATTTAAGTGTTTTCTTATTTGCTTGCTTTCAAACTGTTTTTACCTAATGCATGCATTTGTACTATATTTAATTACCAATGGCAGTTTATTTTTGTTCATATCAAATTGTCACTTAGAAATTACATGCACTTGGTTTTGATGCTTTTAAATTAATATTTAAGAACAATATTTTATCAATATAATAACAATGTTTCTTGCATAGTAAAAAATTTTGCATGCTCAAAAGACTGATAACTGAAACTCAATATCATTTAAGTAGGAGCCAACTGTTTAAAAAGCTTCAATATTAGATCTTTACTTTAAAATATTGCATTTGTTGGTCAATAAAATATTCTTTAGAAAACTGATTCCATCTAACTTGACTTATAGATTCAGTATGATAAATAATAAAATTCCTTTTCATTGACAAATACCAATATTTCTTGTCAGCTTTTTCTCAAGTGCAAACAATATTAATAATAATATTTTTCCTGAAATGGAAGAATTTTAATTTAATCAGATCACAGGGAGAGTCTTCCAAAATAATATCGAAGTTTCCCCAGCCAAAGAATAATAGTGCCCACACAAAAGGCTGGGTCTTTACTATCAACACTTCAGAATAAATTTATTATTCAGTGTATAATATCTTTAATGCCAGATGTTTTAAACTGCTGATCTATGTGGTATTATAAAGTATCCTACAGAACCACATTTCTTGTACATACTGGGAAAGTTAAAGATTACCCAGGATGAGCCTAATTGCAATTAATATCAAATGATCTACTAAGAAAGTGAAAGATGGTCCAGTGCTCATGTGTCCACCATGCTTTAGAATTGTACACAAAACAGCAAATAGAGAAAATACAAGAACTTTCCAAATAATTGTCTAAATAATTACAGGACCTTAGATTTTAAATTTTGCATGGGTAGTGACAAAATCAATATTAATCTCCAGAAAATGTACAGGATTTGGCAAGCACTTAATAGCTAATATATATATATATATATATATATATATATATGTGTGTGTGTGTGTGTGTGTGTGTGTGTGTGTGTGTGTACATATATCATATATATAGTTTATCATTTCACCAATACCCAGTTTTTATATGTCAGATGAGAATGCCAATCTAAGAATAAAAACAGTTAAAAGAGACTACAGAAGGGTGCTTAACAGCATAGGCTGTTATAATCAGACAACCTAAATTTAAAATCCTAGGGACCTTTATGGGGTGGGAATTGGGTAATGTCTAATTGAGTAATGTGTGTATATGCCTCTACCTTCTTGTACTCCATTAAGATGTATGACTACAATGAACCAATAAAATTTTTTAATGTAGATAAGACTCACACATATTTTACTTTATTGAGAAGAATAAATGAGATGATGGATATAGAATATACAACACATGTAAGTATTACCAGAAGCAAGGCTCATTTCATACCCATAAATGTGGTTCAAAATCCTGACTTACAAATTTAGAATAAAAATAAAATCTCTGTGGCTGCAGTCCATATGTAAATCATCCCCAACTGCTATTCAGTAATCCAGATGATGCAGGTTAAATATATATTATTATTACTAGTAATAGTAGTAGTAGAATAACAATAGTAATAAGTGGAATGAGGAAAAGATTAAATAAATTAGATTTGTTTGTTTGTATGTCAGTTAGAAATTTTCAGGTGATAATATGAAAGAACAAATATGCTTATCATTAAAAGCATATATAGAGTGGTGCACACTTGTAATCCCAGTGCTTGGGAGGCTGAGACAGGAGGATCACACAGGTTCAAAGCCAGCCTCAGCTATTTAGTGAGGCTCTCAGCAACTTAGTGAGACCCTATTTCCAAATAAAGTATAAAATATTCTGGGAGTATAGACCAGAGGTAGAAAAGCCCCTGGGTTCCACCCCCAGTGACACACACACACACACACACACACACACACACACAGACACACACAAAGCATATATAAAGGCAAAAGTCTGAGAAGGATCTCTCAGGTATCCTAACAAAGAATGGAAGTTGGTCTTTCACAGATTCTGATAACTCAGAAAAAGAATGAATTTTACTTTAGTCAACTAAAGCTTAAGCTTTGCATCTTGCACAAATGACTTTCTTTTGCCCTTCACAAAGTTGCACAAAGTCTTTCATGGAGAAAGTCCCTTCCATCATTTTTTTAGATCTGAACATTTATTTTAAATATACTTTGATTGTGGCATTGCAATTATACATCATAATGAGGCTCATAGTAATTGAAATATATGCACACTCAGCACTTGGTGTGTTTCAACAAGTAGTGTGAGTAATGGTTGCAGACCATCCTCACCTCATCTACTTAAGCTTCTACCAGGGATAGTGGTGACTTCACCCAAAGCAGTATAGTCCTATCAGCTTTCCAAAGAGAAAGATCTCTAAGTCAAAATAATTAATAAAACCCCCATGACTTCAGCAGATGTATAAATTGTCCAAAACTATTGACCAGTAATTACATTTATATTTGAAGAACAGATTGGATGATAGTCAGAATCCATATGAGACTGATGTCTGCTCCAGTGTAAGAGAACAAGCAATATGAAACCAGAATTTTAATGCGCTACCAGAGAATGTTCACAAGATCTTTGTTTCTGGTAAACTAAAAGACTTTATAGCAGCTTTCATAAAGATGATCATTTTATAATTTCTAACCTTTTGTCAATTATACAAATATTTTTTATTGAGTTACATCTTTTTCAACTAGTAATCACAAACTCTAACCACTACTTTGACAATTTGAGTTTGAGAGCAGCACATATTTCCAGGTACTATTTGTGCATTCTGACAGAATTTAACTGGATCCAAATGGCATCATCAAGGTCTACAAATAGACTTAAATCATACTGAAAATATGACAAACGTTAATACCATTTATCCCTATGGTACTAATTAAAATATCACAATATCGTGATATCACTAATTCCTTCAACAAGCCACCCAAACAGCATAATAAATTGAAACAATAGCTATTTGATCCTCTCACTCTTAAATTTATGGGGCACTCAACTATTTTGTTTTTCAAAATTAGTGTTCTTAATCTATCCACGAAATAACTTATAATTTGTGAAGTCACCTACGCAAACAGGAAGATAACTATACTGTTAGAAGATTTAAGTGTTCCAAGAAATTATTTTAATCAATGTGTTAGTCAATATTGCTCATTATCAACTGAATAGACACATTGAATGTTATTAGTGTAGGAGATTTTTTAAATTTTTAAAGTTTTATTGGTACACAATAGTTTTACATCATAATTTGAATCATATTGACAATATCATATACTCACACAGTATTTGGTGCCCACCCCTGCTTTGCCTTCCCTCCTCCCAATAATGAGTTTCCAGGTTGACCATGCTACAGTCACACATATAATTGTAGCTCCTCCATTAATTAACCTGAGCCTTCTTCCTCTCCCACCCTTCCATTCTAGCTTTGCTGAGATTTTCCCTCCATTATCTGGAGTCTGTCTGGTATCCCTAATATACCCTAGTTTGGGCATATTAGAGAAAACATATGTTCCTTCTCTTTCTGTGCTTGGGTGATCTCACTTAACATAATGTTCTCCAGGTCTTTCCATCTTCTTGCAAATGCCATGATTTTGTTCTTCTTTATTGCTGAGTAGAATTCCATTGTGTGTATTTCCCATAATTTTTCAATCCATTCATCTGTTTATGGAGACCTAGACTGATTCCATATTTTAGCTATTATAAATTGTGCTGCTATGATAATGGGTATGCATATGTTAATGCAGTTCTCTTATTTCAACACTTTTGGAAAGATACCCAGGAATGGTATAGCTGGATCACATGGTGGATCCATTCCCAGTTTTCTAAGGAATCTGCACACTGATCTCCATAGTGGCTGAACTAGCAAAACAAATAACTCAATCAAGAAATGGGACTGAATTGAATAGACACTTCACAAAAGAAGAGATACAAATGGCCAATAGATACATGAAAAAAAATGTTCAACATTATTAGCCATCAGGGAGATGCAAATCAAAACTACACTTAGATTCCATCTAACCCCAATCAGAGTGGCAAGCATAAAGAAGTCAAATAACAATAAATGCTAAAAAGGATGTGGAGAAGTAGGAACTCTTTTACACTGTTGGTGGGAGTGCAGACTAGTGGTAGGAGAATTTTAAGAACCAATTGTCATGTTGATTCCTTCTCTTCTTCCTGTCACACCCACCTGAAAATGCGCTAAGTTCTGGATATCCCAGAAGCCTGGATTGCTGAAGGAGGAGACACTGGCAAATATTTTTCCCAACCACGAGCAAGTGGTGGTGGACATGTAGAAAGAAATGAACATTAAATATTAAATGACCTTACAACTTGAGGGTTGAGAGTAGTCACAGCAAAAATGAGAAGTTAGCACTTGATATTAAAAGACCTTATAATGTGAGGGTTGAGAGTAATCACAGCAGAAATGAGCCTTCTGTGACTAACTTAACCAGTGACAGTGGCTTACAACAGCAGCACTCACACTTTCAGCCAGCTTAAAAAAAAAACAGAAAAGAGAATAAATGCAATTAAACACTTAATCTATTTAGCTGAACTATTACTCAGAAATTATTCCACATTTAGTGATTTGAGTAATTTTTATGATAATCTTAAATTTAAAAACTATGAATTATTTGAAAAATCTTTACATATCGGGGAATCTGTAAACTTACAGTGGAGTTGAAATAGTTTTTTAATTGCTTTTTACTATGCCTTGCTTTCTGGAGGGAAAAAAAGCTGTAATTAAAAGAAAAATAAAAAAATAAAGCTGGGCATGGTGGTGCATGCTTGTAATCCCAGCATTCAGGAGGCTGAGACAGGAGGATCGCACGTGGTTCGCGGACAGCCGCCACTACTTAGTGGGACCCTTTGCAACTCGATGAGATCCTGTTTTAAAAATAAAGAATAAAAAAATAGTGCTGAGAGTGTAGCTCGGAAATAGAATCCCTCCTGATTAAATCTCCAGTACCAGAAAAAAAAAAAAGACTATCCCAGATGACAGCTATTGATAACAGAAAAGAAACAAAAGCTAGTTAGTATTTCATACCATAGATAGCCTATTTATGATCATTTGGATTGTTTGCACATGCTGGCTATTTTAAATAGTGCTGCAATAAAAAGGAGTACTAATATCTTTTTGAAATCCTCATCTCAATTCTTCTGCTTCAATACTTCTTGATGAATATCAAGAAGTATAACTACTAGATCATGAGGAAGTTTCATTTTTAATTTTTTTCAGAATTCTCTCTTTTAACCTGGAATTCCTCCTATGACCCATTTCACCTTAGCTTTCACATATTAGGGAAATCATCTGATTTCTAACTTCTTGCGACTGACTAATCTCACTTAGCATAATTTTTAAGTATGCCTTAGGATGTATAACTTCACATTCTAGCTAACACCTGTCTTTTGTTCATTGGCTAAGGGCCATCCTTGGACAGTGTGAAGGGATTTCTGATTGTCATTTTGATTTGCATTTCCCTGATAATTATTGAGCATATTTATATTTGTACTATAATACATACATATATATATAAACATAATGATGGATGATTACATATTTGTAGATAAATTACCAACATTAACTTTAATGATAAAAATAATAGGAGTGATACAGAAATTAACCTCAGACATAAGCTATAGAAAGAATTGGTGTTTGATATATTTTCTAAAACTGATGACAATATAGGTATTTTCCTAACAGAGCATAATGTTTCTAACTTGGAACTACAGACATTTAGTACTAGAGCTTTCTTTGTTGTTGATGACTAGAGGATATTCAGCAATATCCTTGATTTCTACTCATTAGACACCAGTAGTATTCCCTCTCCTCAGATGTGACCATCAAAAATGTCTCCAGACATTTTCATATGTCGCTTGGCAGGGAAAAGTGGGTTGCAAAACTATCCTCAGCTAACTACTTATTTAGAGGTTAAAAAAAACTCTTGGCATGAATATGCTCCATAAATTAAATAATTCAATTTCCCAAGATTTTAAAAGCTTATAATGGTTTTCAAAACTGGGATAGTGATGATGCTTTGAGAAAACAGTAACTAGTATAAGGCAGAATAAAATTTTCTGAGTATAAAAAAAAAATCTGTTTCTGTTCTGGGCACTGTGCAGATAAGAGTATTTACAAAGCTCAGCTCTGTCTCCTTTCCTGCATGCATGCTAAAATAAATTTAAATCAAAGGAAAAAATGTAATATGGAATTTACATTAGTACTTACAAAACATTACCATAAAAACTTTAATAAATATTTCACTGAAGGCCACAATGCAGCAATCTGTTTTACTCTTTATAAAATTCTGTTTCCTTAATTTTCTAGTATACGACAAATTCTTCAAGTTCATTTATAGAGTGCAAAGTAAAGCTACAAGCACAAGGTAAGTGGTTTGATTACCTTTGACATTTGGCCTTAAATCAATCTTCCTGTTGGTTATAAAGTGCAGCTTTCATCTGACTGCAGGAAGATCTCTGGGCTATAGAACAACTTATTCAAATCATTCAGGCCACCTTTGCATCAGTATCTGACATTCTAGAAATAGAATCACTATCAGGGAACTCTCGTCTTTTGACATTTGCTATTATTCATATCAGGAAGCTCTTTCAAAGTTCTTATTTCTAAAAACCTTTATAGAACATTATAAATTGTTGAAAGGGAAATACATCTTTTTGTCTTAAATTTTTAATTGTGTAAGTAATTTCCCAGTCCCTAAGCCTCATCTTTTATCCATTTTTTTATGAGACAAATGGATACCAGATAAGTTAGTGAAAAAACCAACTCCCATGGCTTGAATGTAAAAGCAGATTGTCTCTTGGTTATTTCAGTCCACAAAGTCATTTAGACTAAGAAAAGAAAAGTGATGAATAGATAATTTCAATCATTAAAATATTGACATACATATTTATGTATCTGATAAATTAATTGGAACCCATAAGAGATAAAGTCATCAATATTATTGCTATCATAAAAAAACTTCCTTAGCTGTGCATGCTGGAGCACACTTATAATCCAAATACTTGGGAGGCTAAGAAAGGAAGATTGTAGATTAGTGGCCAGACTCAGCTACTTAGTGCACCCCTCTGCAACTTACTTAGACCCTGTTTAAAAATAAAGAATAGCCGAGCGTGGTGGCATATGCTTGTAATCCCAGCGTTCAGAAGGCTGAGACCAGAGGATCGCAGTTCAAAGACAGCCTCAGCTACTTAGTGAGGCCCTCTATAATTAGTGAGACCCTGTTTCAAAATAAAGAATAAAAAAAGGGCACACGGTGTAGCTCAGAGGTCGAATGCCTGGGTTGCATCCCCAGACCTGCAAAAAAAGAAAGAAAGGAAGAGTATGTACAAAGCTCAAAGGAAGAAAGAAGGAAGGAAAGAAAGAAAGAAAGAAAGAAAGAAAGAAAGAAAGAAAGAAAGGAAGAAAGAGATAAAAAATGGGCCTGAGGGTGTAGCTCGGGAGCAGAATGCCCCTGGGTTCAATCCTTAGTACCACAAATAATAAACAAATAAATATAAAATTTCCTTTGATACTGACTCCTAAGACAGTGCTAGAAGACGGTTCATTCTAGATTCTGTATATTCATTTGCTCCTGTTTATTTCCTTCTTTTTCATGCTTCTTTAACCACCTCATCATCTGGCCTTACTTCCCTTCATCATAAACCAAACATGTATCTGTCACCTCCTATACATGAGAGACTCTGCTAAACCCTGGAGATACAAAGACAAAAAACACATGGGATCTTGTGGTCTAATGTGACTTTCCAATATAAGCACATGTAAATTAGTGGTGGATAAGGAAAAAATAAAATTATAAAAGAGAGTATTAATTTAGGAAAAAACATTGTCTGAAATGAATGATGGCAATAGAACATTGAGAGAAAACTTAAAAGTAAGATAAAAGCAAGATTTTGAGTATTAAAGACAAATATAAAAAAGAAGATATATACCCAGGTGTGGTGGTGCATGCTTGTAATCCCCGTGCTTGAGAGATGGAGACAGGAGGATTGCACAGGTTTGAAGCCAGCTGTGATGGCTTAAGAGAACCTGTTTCCAAATTTTTAAAAAAAGTATGAAAAATGTGTTTGGAAGTGTAGCCCGGAGGTAGAAGGGCTCCCAGGAACACCAGTACCATGAAAGAAAAGAAAGAAAGAAAGAAAGAAAGAAAGAAAGAAAGAAAGAAAGAAAGAAAGAAAGAAAGAAAGAAAGAAAGAGAGAAAGAGAGAAAGAGAGAAAGAGAGAAAGAGAGAAAGGAAGGAAAGAAAGAAAGAAAGAAAGAAAGAAAGAAAGAAAGAAAGAAAGAAAAGAAAGAAAGAAAGAAAGAAAGGATATAAGACAGGTGGAGTGACTTTGATCTGAAAGTTTTTTTTCATGGCCCTATTGAAAAATGAAATTTATATCAGGAGACACAGGATGTAATCCTAGCAATGCTAATTGTCTTCCTTAAGATTTGTGGCAATGTTTGGTCTCCTCTCTGACCCCCACTTTCCTCATTTGTAAATGGAGTAATATTAACAGTTTCCACAGTGGCCTACAGGTTTAAAGAAACTAAAATCAATTTATAGATATTGGTCAGTGAACCCACACATACATGCTCAGTATTTTTGAATTACTTAAAGCTAGCAGTGAGTAGTTGGCCATAAAATCATAATTTAGAAAAACTCAAACTATTCTTATCTAGTTATTTAGAAAACAAAACCTAAACAAAAGATAGTAAGTTAACGACTCTAACTTGTTTCTCTATATTAGCTATATAGTGTACATTTTCCCTTGGTCATTTAGCATCTCATTTCCCTTTCAATATTGGAGAATCCTTGCATTATCTCAGTATTGGTGGGTATTAGTTGGGAAGCTGAATCTGCAATCATGAGGACAAAAAGCCTAATAAAACATTCTCGGGTCTGGCTTCTTGCATGACTCTGAATCTTGAGGCAGTAAAGTTCTATTGATAAACTATTCACAAGAGCACCAAGAAGACTCTCCAGTATCCAGCAAGGGCAGAGATAAATGGCAAGGATTTAACTCTCAGAGGCAGCATCCTTAATAGATTTTGCTACCATACCTTAAACATATTTTCCAGAACATATTCCTATGTTGAAAATGACTATCCTATCATGGCTCCTGCTCATTTTCCTGTCCTCGAATCCCAGTCTTCTCATGGCTTTGAGAGCTTCAGATATATTTTTAATACGTACATTTTATCTTAAAGTAAGCCTGAGTTACTTTCTGTTGTGTATTTTCCAAATATTAATTAGCAGGTAGAATGTAAATGTTTAACCTTTATATCCTCATGGAAAGAAAGTCCTTCATCACCTTTTACATTGAGAGTTGAATTAATCCTTTCTTCCCATCTAACAGTCTTCCTCTCATTCATCTGAATATTAGTACAAACTGGGTTGCATATGCCCTTTAGCCTCCAAGGTTAAAATAATTTGTTTTTACATTTATATTGTAACTCCCTTTATTTCAAATGGTAACTCCAAGATCCTTAAAAAAGTTTTCCTGAAGGAGGGTTGAGAGAAACTGGAAGAAATTCTTATATGCTTATCAATGGGTTTGTGCCTAATACTTTCCAGTTTATGAGTGTGCTGATAAGAAAACAAATTGAAAAATGCAGAAGGTGGAACCAGGCTTGGCTATCTCTCACGCACATTTCCCCTACAGCTCTACATTCTTTATTCTACTTCATGCAATTTCAAGGCATCCTTGGCCACAAATGAAGAAATGTAGTTTTATTTTATTGCAAAACAGAAACATCCAAACATTTTTTTTTCACTGTGTCCTTCATAAGTCGTGGATACCAGTAAAATAACCATAGAAGAATAGACTTGGTGATGGAATGCCTATGTCCAGAATTAGACTATTTTTTTCTGGATAATGTTCTTATGAAGTAAATTGGATTGAACCAATGATGGACTGAGGATATGAGTCATCCAAATTTAAGCATAACTTGGTATCCAACTATTTTATATGTTTCAGTAACTGCTAAAATAGATAAAATTATATATTATCTATAATGCATGCATAACTACAAATGTACTATTAGAATATATTGCTACATACTCTAATCTTTTTTTGAGGGGATACATGCATATGAGATGGTATTTAATAATTTTTTGTTCCTAATGATTTGTTTGGTTGTTCACAATACACTATTTACAGCTATCCTTCCCTTTAGTTGTCACTGGTATTCACAAAATACAACAACAAACCTGAGTCTTTCTCTCAGTACTTACACTATAACTTTGTCCAGTTGGGGGGTAAAGTTCAATGAGGAGAAAAAATTTCACATTCCATTTAGAAAAGTCTAAAACCATTAGGCTAAATTTCTAAGTATAGTGTACTATTCAGGACCTATTTCTTATATTTCTTAATCCATTTTTTCATTCTGCCTTAGTAATTACTATCTACTTGAATATGGATTACTGAATTTATATGGTCATATTTCATTAGATATTAATACCAATCTAACTAACATGTATGGGGGATGAGATCCAGAAATAAATACACCAGTGCTATGTACGTGTATGCAGGTATTGCTCTGAACCTCACTATGATGTCTAATTACAATGTTCCAATATAAATAAAAATAAATGTCAATTAATATTTGTGTTTATTTCTTATTTGTTTCTTCTTTAATAATGACTCTGATACAAAAATTAGAAAGAATTAGTCAGATATTTAGGAAAATAGTACTTTGGTCAATTGCCAATGCTAAGTGATATGACATATTTCATATTATTAAAGGGAGTATAAAAATACATGTTTTTTATTTGGGAAAAGTATTTTTAAATTTCTAACAAAAATTTAAATATGAAAAAAGAAAGAAACTGTGTATGAGGAAAGAGTATACATGGAGAAATGATGATTATATATTCATTCATTTATTTACAATTTTACTGCAGTCTTAATCTGTACCCCATCCATGGTTAGAGGGACTATGTCATACTACTCAACAAGCATTATGATACAATTTAAAATAGAAAAGATAAAGTGTTAATGAATTTAGTTAGAAATATATTATTTTAGCAATATAATGAAACACCAAGTATGACTGAAATCTGAGCAAAGGGCTAAGATGGTCTGAATGTAGTTGAGGGTGGAAGTGTCAGGAAAGGCTTTAGGTGAGATATGATATTGTAGCTCAATACAAAGATTCCAGTAGGTTTTTCTGAGCAGAAATGAGGTAGAAACACACTTCCATGCAGGGGAAATGTCCCGAGCAAAGTAGATCCAGAATATCTATCCCATGGTGGAAGCACAGTGGATAGAAAGAGCAAAAAGGGAAGAGGGAGAATGACAGGGCCATAGGATTGGGTTAGACAGTGAATGGGGCCAGCTAGACCTTTATTAGAGAAATGGAGGGACTTTGGGGCAACAAAAAGGGTCATTGTTTACTTTCTTAACAATTGTCCACTTTGGGATTTAAATGATCATTCTTTTATTTTTTGTGGTACTGGGGATGGAACTCAGGGGCTTTTCTACCTCCAGGCTATCCTCCCAGACCTATTTTATACTTTATTTGGAAACAGGATTTCATTAAGTTGCTGAGAGCCTCACTAAGTAGCTGAGGCTGGCTTCGAACCTGTGCAATTCTCCTGTCTCAGCTTCCCAAGTGCTGAGATTACATGTGTGTACCACCATGCCTGGCTAAATTATCATTCTGAAGATTCATTTCTTCTAAAACAATGACTTAAAATAATGTTCCAATTTTGGAAATATAAAGATGAATAAAGTGTGTGCCTTGAAAAAATTTAATAATGATCATAAGATCTTTTATTTTATTTTAATTAATCTGAAAATTTATTATCTGTACTTTTTGAGAAGAAGAAAATGAAATGGGATACAAATAATCCCAATGATACCATAATATTAACAACTAAAACTAAACTAAAACTGAGCTTCTGAAAACCTTTCCCTTATGAGTCTTCTAATGCTACTGGTAATAACACAGTAAGGAAATAAGACATCCTCAGTTAAAATTGAGTGGTGTTCACAACAGCTTTTGGTAGGAGTTGAGTATGCTTCTTAACCTTGATATGTATAATATGTTAAAGCTGCAATAGACAAAACAGAGACTACTAGCACTAGAATATCAGATGTACAAATGGGGCATGAAGATGATATGGGAAAGTCCACACTGAGTCTCCACTAATGTCTTCCTATCATACAGTTGAAGAGCTATAACATGATTGGGAATCAAATGAACCATGAGAGACTGGAATGAATGTCACCAGTACATAAACATCTCTGAGTTTATAAATGAAGGATGAGGTCAAAGATTAAAAGTAATAATGAACTAACTTTTCTAGAATAGTCTCCCTGAAAAGACTTTTCTAGAAATTTTAAAGTAGACCAGGAGTTGTGGTACACACTTGTAATTCCAGTACTTGGGAGGCTGAAACAGGATGATTACAGGTTCAAGACATGCCTCAGCAACTTAGCAGGATCTTGTTTTAAAATAAAAATAAAAAGGGCTGGGAGTGTAACATAGAGGTAGAACACCCCTGGGTTTAACCCCCAGAACACACACACACACACACACACACACACACACACACACACACCCCACATACCTTAAAAGTAATATGAAAAAGAGGAAACAGACAAAAACTAAGAGAATGAAAAGAGAAATTGCATGCAAATATTATCTGCTCAAAATCACTTGGGATGTACAAGGCACAAGTTAACAGCATAGAATCCTTTGACACTAAGTTCAAGCAATGTGATGTCTTATAATAGCATCTTTCCTGCTTTCTTAGTCTAGTTGGTGCTGCTATAATAGAATACCACAGACTGAGTAATTTATAAACAATAACAATTGATTCCTCATGCTTCTGAAGGCTAACAAGTGGAAGACAAAGGAGCCGGCATCGAGGGCTGGCTGGCTATGACCTGGCCTGCTAGAAGGCAGAAGGCCATGAGGGTATGCATGACAGAGTAAAACTGGGGTGAATCCCCTTTTTTGAGATAAGGTTATTCATCTTTTTATCCCACTCTTCCAACACTATTAAACTGTGGATCCTGAGCTAACACATTCCAACTACAAAGAAGCACTAACAAAGAAGAGCCTGGACCTGTGATGCAGCCCATCACCGCACCAACTAGTCCCCTTGCCGCTCGGTGTAGTGGCCACCATCCCCACACAAACTACATCAAGTCAATCTCCTATGCTGCTCCAGTTCACATCAATCATCCTCAGATAAGAAGAGTTATAGATGCCACTAACAACTGATCCTCTTCCACACTGCCATCCTGTAATAATGTGTAACACTCCCTGGCACTTTAGCAAAGCAACCTTCCATTCCCTTTCACTGTGGGCTCCAATACTGCTTCTCCACAATCAACCAACTCCCCTCTATTCTCGGTTTCTCTCTGCCTGTTTCTTTTCCCTCTTTGTCATAACTGAACTCTGGCATTCCCTGAAGGACAGAATTTTACAGCAGGCTTTTCTAGTGACCGCTGCTTTCCAGGTCTTAGTTTAAGGTGCTTAATGGCTCCTCTTGTTTCTTTACATCACTTACTTTACCATGTCACATATTAAACAAAGAAACTACCTTCTTATACGAGGTTCATGTCAATCATCCTTTGCTTTCTCTGGCTTTTCACTGCAGAGGAGTAATTTTCTAAAACACTAGTTCTAATAAGTATTGTGTTAAAAAAAGAAAGAAAGAATTTTCCATGGTTTATATAATTATTCAGCAAAGTATGGTACACAGAAAAAAAAAAATTTGGTCTGCCCATGCTTATTTTACAGCCCAAGAGCTAGGAATGGATTTCATAGACCAATTGGCAACTAATTTGATGCCAGGGGATGTTTACCTGTAATTCACAGGAAAATAATTTTATTCTTTTCAATTTTAGATTTATATTTCAAACCATTATACCTATTATTTTACTTTATATTACCTTTATAGGATTTTGGGACTATTTATTTTCAGTCTTTTTATATGAATGCCTATATAGCTTTAATTTTGTCTCATATGCCACAAAGCTAAAAATATATTTACAATTTGGATCTTTACAAAAACAATGGTGACCCTGGTTGAGGGTAAAACAACTAAGTAACACTCAGCTAAAGACTTATTTTCATTCTTTTTCTTTTTAATTTAAGGCTCTTCAAAACTTTTCTAGTTTTATTATAAATTTTTCAAATCTGGGATACAATATTTTCTGAATTTATGAGGCTATAAATTTTTTAAAATCAGAAAATTTTGTAGGTTACAATTTCTAGGGAATACTCTTAAAAAGGTATCTAAAATATATCCTGTTTCTTTAACAAAAATTGAACTGTGATTATTTGAAACCTTAAAAACCAATTATTTTCACAGCTTTCAAAATTTATAACACTTTTACAAGATGTAGGTCAACTCTGTGTCAACAAATTCCAGTGGTGATAACAAAACTCATCTTGAAGAAGAAACTTCTGACCCTTTATCTTCTGGGTCTCCTCACATAGTCATACCCTAATCAAACAACAAAAATAGTCTTTGTTCGTTTTATTTACAAACTTTGGAACTTCTACAAACCCACATATATAAAAGTTAGTGCTTCAAATTTGTATTTAAGGAACTTTCAGTGGACTCTGTCCTAGTCAAACTACTCCACTAAATTCATTCATCCTAATACTTGTTCCAGTCAGCTTTAATTGAATTTGTCTGTGTGTGTGTGTGTGTGTGTGTGTGTGTGTGTGTGTGTGTATGACACTGGAGATTGAATTCAAGCACATTATATCTCTGAGCTACACCCCAGTTCTATATTATTATTTTTTATTATTATTATTTTGTTTGTCATTACTATCATCATCATCATCATCATCATCATCATCATCATCATCATTCTGGTACTGGGTTTGAAACCAGGAGCATTCTGTCTCCAAGTTACATCTCCCCTCAGATATTTTTATTTGTATTTTGAAATAGTGTCTCACTAAATTGCTGACCATCTCTTTAAGTTGCTAAGACTAGTCTCAAACCTGCAATCCTCCTGTGATCCAGGAAGAGACTCCTGGTTTTACAAGCATATTCCACCAGGCCTGACATCCTTTAACTGCATTTTAAGATGAACAAGAATCCACAGTGACTCTCAATGTTTGATCCTAGCAAAAAATCTTTCCACTGTATTCCAGGTAAATCAAGCCAACCCCATTCCTTATCAGTGTGTCCTTTATATTTCTCATCTTTTAGATTTTCTAACAGTATATATTCAAATCTTCCCTCTAAACATGTACTCAGTCTTATCTTCATGTTTTTGTGTTATATCCATGGTAATTTTGCCTCAAGTATTTTTATCTTATCATCTTTTCCTTCTAGATTTTATGTGCCTCAGCAGTTCTTTACCTTCAACTGAACTCTCCAGAGTGACAAAAACTTTACATATTCTAAAAACAAACCTCATTCTTTAAAAACTCGAGTTTATGCTTTATTTTTGCTTTACAGAAAATACTTTCCACATTCTATTAACTATATTCTTGATGGTCATGACCTTTGGGAGTAACACAGGCTACCAGAAAATTAGAATTACTTAATAAATAATTTTTAGCTGCATGATTAAAACTCAATTAGTTACCAGGAGAATACACTTTAAGTTTTAGAAATAAGAACAAACAAACAAAAAGAACAATAGCTTGAAAGTTTAAAATGTTCTAGGGAAGAGTTGAAACAATTTCACATTGTTCATCATTTAGAAAACAATTTCACCCCAATCAGAGTGGCAGGCATAAAGAACTCAAACAACAACAAATGCTGGCAAGGATGTGGGGAAAGAGGAACACTTACACTGTTGGTGGGATGGAGATCAGTGTGGAGATTCCTTAGAAAGCTGGGAATGGAGCCACCATATGATCCAGCTCTACCACTCCTGGTTATCTTTCCAAAGGGGTTGAAATCAAGGAACTACAACAACATATGCATACCCATGTTCATAGCAGCACAATTCGTAATAGTCAAAATATGGAACCAACCTAGGTCTCCATCAACAGATGAATGTATCGCAATATTATGGGAAATACACACAATGGAATTCTATTCAGCTATTAAAAAAAAAGAACAAAATCATGTCATTTGCGAGAAGATGGAAAGACATGGAGAACATTATGTTAAGTGAGTTCAGCCAAGCACAGAAAGAGAAGGGACTTATGTTTTCCTTAATATGCTCAAACTAGGGAGTATTAAGGATACCAGAGGGACTCCAGACAATGGAGGAGAAACCTCATCAAAGACAGAATGGAGAGCTGAAATAAATAAAGTTCAACTACTTAGAAAGCAGTGTCTTAATCAACAAAATAAATACATCCCAGGAACCAAAACAGATCCAGGTACCTCGGTGGAAACTCTGAACTTGAAGAAGAAGAAGAAAAAGATTGGGCACCAGACCTACTGCAGATACAATCGGGACCCCCGCAAGTGGGCTGCTGGCGCGGGCTGCCTGCCTGTCCAAACTGTACTCCCGAGCCCTGACTGAAATCACCACGTCAAGATAATCAGATGCTTTCCCTCATATATGAGAGTTAGGGAGAAAAGAGGAGCAAACAAGACAACCTAAAGGAGGAGAAAGGAGGGGGGAGAGGAAAATCTCTAAAGCACACAATGTACTTAAACATATCGAAGTCAATCACTAAGCCAAGCAAGGGAGGGAGGGACAGGGAGGGAATGGGGTGGGATTTGGGTAGGGGTTAAATCAGCGATGAGTACATGTTTGTACACACAAGTTTTTTACCCCAATAAGTTGTATGAATATAATGCACCAATAAAAAAAATTTAAAAAAAAGATAATCCGAGATGGAAAACGGACATAGAGCCTCATCTTAAGCAGTGAGCAGCACCCACGTCAGAATTCTGTGTGCTCACCAGCGACTGGATCACAACGGCACAGAGACTTCCACGGACGCCTGGACCAAGGAAGCCAGGTATCTGAGTGCGTCCAGGGAAAGTGTGGGTACTTGCGTGCACCCCAGGCCCAGCACTGGCCTGGGGCATCTGTCCCACGCCTCAGAACCCAGCACTGTCCTCTCACACCCTGTCTGCGCCCCGGACCCCCGCTAGTAGTCAGTGCCTGCACCACCCCCACCCCTAAATCGAAGCCTACCTTGTGTGCCTAGCCCCCGCCCCCAACTGGAGCCTAGACACCCACCTTGCCGGAGGCCTGCTTTCCAGGCTGCGAAAGCTCTGTGTGCCCATGAGATCTCCTCAGGCCCCCAGCTTCTACAGCCCGTGGGAGGCAGAGATCATTGCTGGACACCTCACAGCGCCTGTGCCCCCCGGACACTTGTGCACCTATCCCGCACCCTTGGCCCACTGCTGGGAGTTCCCGCCCACCCGGCAGCCTGATACTGCCATATCTAGACTGTGCTCTAGTCTAGAGCACAGCCCAATGCACCTTGGAGGAGCATAGCAGCAGGCACTAGGCAGCTATATCCACTCACACCTGGGTCCAGTAATAGCAGCGCACCCAGCCTGCACTCTTGGAACTGGCAGAGCTCTGGCAGTAAGTGTGGGCATCCAGGAACCAGCAACCCTTTGCTCAGGGCACATCTTGGGACCACACCTGCTAGCCCAGTTAGAATTTCCAGAGACACAGGAAAATCCATCGAGACACATTATCTGCACAGGACTGCAGGGGAGGTTCCAAGTCTACTTTGGACATCCTCCACTCCTTCTGTAGGGAAGCACAGGCCAGAGTCTAGGGTGGTGAGTGCAGAGATCCTGACTACAGGTTGGAATTATGCAGAACCTGGGAATTGTACAGAATCTATTAACAGTAACACCAGACATCCTGACACATAAACCCAAAGCAGTTAAAGGAAAGAAAGGTGTCTAAACACCCAGAGTGACCTAAGAAGATAAAAATAGAGTACAAAAAAAACTAAGAGACATTGGATTATATTCTGAAAGTTACCAAAGCAATCAGATATGCAAATACTATATGGATCTGACCCCATATTCATAAATAAGTAGGACTGTTTTTATTTTATTTTTTTTAGTGGTACTGGGGTTCCTGGAAGCCCTTCTACCTCCGGGCTATACTCCCAGACCTATTTTATATTTTTGAAACATGGACTCTTATGCCAGCACGGCTGGCTTCGAACCTGCGCAATCCTCCTGTCTCCGCCTCCCAAGCGCGAGGATTACAAGCATGCGCCACCAAGCCCGGCGGACTTTTTTTTTTTTTTTTTTTTTTTTTTTTTACTGTTATTGTGGATGTTTTGTTTTGCTTTTACAGTGCTTTTGTTTTGTTATGGTTATTGCTGTTTTATTTTTTCCCCATCCTTCTTTTACTTTAACTTGTTTTTTTTTTTTTAAATATATTTGATAGTTTGCCTTCTTTTCTGATTTCACACAGCTGCTAGTTCCTTTTATTTTATTCTTGCCCTTTTTTCCTCTTTCTCCCTCCTTTCTTCCTTTTTTCATTCTCCTCCTTTGATTGGATGTTCCTTTCTTTTTCTTGGATTACATAATAGTCTTGGTATCTTGTATGGATTTTTTTTGTTTGTTTGTCTGCTCCTTCCATCACCCCTCTTACAAACTTCCCCGCACTAACCTATATACTCTTCTCCCCCAAAACTTTTCCCCATAATATACCTCCTTGTTTAATACTCAAAGTATTTCATATCTCCTTACTTTACTAACGACAAGAGTCCTACTAGTTAACTCTCTCTCATTCTCAGCAAGATATTACCTTATCATACTTAAAGTCTTTCTCAACCTAAACATATCCTCTAACTAATCTGACTCCTTTACCCATCACCCCAGTTCCTCCCATATCACCCACCCTCAACACTGGAAAAGCTCTGCTAACTTGCCGATACCCCTAAACTTCTAATATTAAGATTAGACTAAGCATAATACTCACAAACAATGGGTAGAAATCAGAAAAACAGGACAGAGAACGCTATAAATATGAGGATCAAGAATTATGAAGAGACAGCAGAAATCACGAATACTGACCTACTAGAAATGCAAGAAGGGGAGTTCAGAATCTTGATGGACAATATGATGAAAGGATTTAAAACAAGTCTAGAGGAGGTGAAAGGTGAGTTAGAAATACTAAAAAAGAATCAGAAAGAGGTCTGGAATGAAATGAAAGAGGCAATAGGCATTGAAGAAGGGATAGAGGTACAGACCAAGGGCATCTGTAATATCTTCAAGGTAATAATCTCAGAGAATTTCCAAATATGGAAAGAGACTTGGACCTTCATGTCCAGGAGGCATACAGAACTCCACTGAGACAGGACCAAAGAAAGACCACTCCACACCTCATAATAACCAAAATTACCAATATAGAGGCCAAGGAAGGAATCTTAAAGGCAGTGAGAACAAAAGGATGGGTGACATATAGAGGCAAAACAATAAGAATCACCCCAGACTATACAACCCAGGTCAGGAATGCTAGGAGAGACTGGTACGACGTGATTTAGACCCTGGAAGAAAATAACTTCCAACCAAAGCTCATTTATCCAGCAAAATTACTATTCAAGATCAATGGTGAAACCAAAGTCTTTCAGGATAAACATAATCTCAAAAAATTCATGAATTCAAAGCCAACACTAGAGAAAATTCTTAAAGAAATAAACCATAAGGAAGAAAAAAGAAGCAGACTTCAGAATCAGAGAAGAGAGGAAGTTAATAAGTGGGCCATTTAAGTAAAGAAGAAAGATCAAACCACCCAAGAGTAGACAGAACACAAAATGGCAGAAAACAAATATCATATTTCATTAATATCTCTTAATGGCAAAGGACTTAACTCACCAATCAAAAGACATAGACTGGCAATGTGGATTAGGAAACATAATCCAAATATATGCTGTCTGCAAGAAACTCACGTTACAGCCAAAGACATTCACAGACTGAAAGTGAAAGGATGGAAAAAGATATACCATGCCAATGGTGACCAAAAAAGAGCAGAGGTAGCAACCCTGACATCCAACAAAACAGATTTTAAACTAAAACACATCAAAAGAGACAAATCAGGGCACTTCCTTTTATTAAAAGAAACAATGCATACGCTGGAGAAAAGACAGCCTTTTCAACAAGTGGTGCTGGGAGAACTGGCTAACCATTTGTAAAAAGATGAATCTAAACCCCTATATCTCACCAAACACAGGAATCAACTCAAGATGGATCAAAGACTTAGAAATTAGACCTGAGACTGTGAAGTTAGTAGAGGTGAGCATAGGTTCAACACTACAACATATTGGCACAGGCAGTAACTTTCTCAACAAAACCTCCAAAGCTCAGGAAATAAAAGCAAGAATAAACAAGTGGGATAATATCAAACTAAAAAGTTTCTTCTCATCAAAGGAAACTATCAATAACCTAAAGAGGAAGCCTACAGAATGGGAAAGGATCTTTACCAGCCGCCATTCTGATAGGGGGCTAATATCCAGAATATACAAAGAGCTCAAATGACTCTACACTAGCAAAACAAACAACCCAATCAAGAAATGGGCAAATGAACTAAATAGACACTTCACAAAAGAAGAGATACAAAGGGCCAATAGATACATGAAAAGATGCTCTTCATCACTGGCCATCAGGGAGATGCAAATCAAAACTACACTGAGATTCCATCTAACCCCAGTCAGAGTGGCAAGCATAAAGAAATCAAACAACAAATGCTGGCAAGGATGTGGGGAAAGAGGAACTCTTTTACACTGTTGGTGGGAATGCAAACTAGTTCAACCACTATGGAGATCTGTGTGGAGATTCCTAAGAAAGGTGGGAATAGATCCACCACATGATCCAGCTCTACCACTCCTGGGTATCATTCCAAAGGGGTTGAATTCAGAGAAATACAGCAACATATGCATACCTATGTTCATAGCAGCACAATTTGTAATAGCCAAAATATGGAACCAACCCAGATCTCCATCAACAGATGAATGGATAGCAAAACTGTGGGAAATACACACAATGGAATTCTATTCAGCCATAAAGAAGAACAAAATTATATCATTTGCAAGAAGATGGAAAGCCCTGGAGAACATTATGTTAAGTGAGATCAGCCAAGCACAGAAGGAAAAGGTACATATGTTTCCTCTAATATGCCCAAACTAGGAAACACAAAGGATACCAGTGGGACTCCAGATAATGGAGGGGAAATATCAGCAAAGTTTGAATGGAAAGATAGGAGAGTAGGAAGGCTGATCTTGATTAATGAGGGTCTACATCTGAATATGTTAAAATTATGAATATGACATGGTTAACCTGGACAACCATTGGTTGGAGGGGGAAAGTGAAAATGGGGGCGGGGGGGAGAGGGCACCAAATATAGTTTAAATGTATACTATTTATGTTCAATAAAAAAATTATTAAAATAAAAAAAAATAAAATGGAAGGATGGGAGAGGAAGAAGCCTGAGGTTGATTAACGAAGGAGCTACATCTGAATTTGTATAAAAATATAAATATAACATGATTAACCTGTTAACTCATTCTTGGGAGGGGGAAGGGGAAGGTGGGGAGGGTGCCAAACAAAATAAAATAAAATAAAATAAAAACTTCACATCAATAAAAAAAAATTTCATAGTTAATTGTTTCAATTTTTTCAAATATATCAGGAATAAAAATGTCAGTAAAAATACAAGCATTTTAAATATGTGATTCTATATTTGTTCAATAAAAATAAATTACCATATGTCCTGAATTCTGAGATTATTTACCAGACAACTTAATTTTTATCAGTCAACTAACAACCTGAGGCACCTTGTATAAGCAAATTATCATTCTAGATGATGAGCTCATGTAAAATATAAAAACAATTTAAACTTAAAAGTGGTGGCATTTTTATTGTTACACTTTTCTATAGGGTCACACATATGTACACTATAGGGTACCACATTAAATGATCAGTTTTGCTTTTAATATTATATTTCTATATAGAAATTAAGAATAAATTCAATGTTTTATATTTACTCATATATGTAATATTTTCAATGTTCCTCCTTCTTACCTATGGGTCTAAGTTTTCCTCTGGTATAACTTTCTTTAGGAATAAAAACATACTGAAAGTGTTAGGAGAGAAATTTTTGTAGCATAGTTCCTTTTGTTTTTCTTTGATCAGAAATTGTCTTTATTTCACTTAGATTTTCCTTGATTTCAAATAAGAGCTCTGTCCCTTTTTATATTTGCAATGTTTCTCTGGCCATGTCAACACTATCTCTTTATCTTTAGTATTCAACCGTTTGACTAATGTGTGGCTATGAATACTTCTGATAATTTACTGTGTTTGGGCTTCATTGAGCATCTTTAATGTGTGCGTCATCGCCTTTAACTAAATTTCAGAATTTGAGGTTATCCTACCTTCCTTTTCCCTCCCTCCCTCCCTCCCTCCCTCCCTCCCTCCCTTCCTTCCTTCCTTCCTTCATTTGCAGTACTGAGGATTAAATCCATGGACATTCTACCTCTGAGCTATACCCCTAGTCCTATTTTTTATTCTTTATTTTGAAACAGGGTCTAATTAAGTTGTGGAGGGCCTTAAGCTGGCTGAGAACTTTTGATCCTCCTCTCTCAGCCTCCCAAGTACAGAGATTACAAGTGTGCACCACCCTGCCTGCTAGGGACTATCATTTCTTCAAATAATTTTGCATCTCCATTCTATTCACTCCTATGATTCCAGTTACCATATATCAGATCTTTTGTAGCTCTTATGAGCACCTAGGTTTTTATCTTTTGTCCATTGTAACCTTTTCACTATATTTTCAGAATGAACATTGCCCGAGTATGTGTGTGTGTGTGTGTGTGTGTGTGTGTGTGTGTGTGTGTGTGTGTGTATGTGTATGGTACTGGGGATTGAACTTGGTTGGGGGCATTCGACCTCTGAGCTATACACCCAGCACTTTTTATTTACTTATTTTTTGTTGTTGCTTTGAAAAGGGTCTTGCTAAATTGCTGAGACTGGCCTGGAACTACAATCCTCCTGTCCAAGTACTGGGGTAGCAGGCATGTGTCACTTCACCCAGCAAATGATGTCTCTTAATATCTGTACCCTCTATCTGTTCTCTGTAATTTTTATTTTACTTTTAGTCCCATAAATTAGTTTTTTATTCTAGATATTCAAGAATTCTAAAAATGTCCACTGTGTTGATCTTAATATTTTATGCATATACATATACATATATGAGAGAATATGAGGGAGTGGAGAAAGGGGAGGACAGGGAAAGGGAAAGGGGCAGAGAGAAGGAGGGAGAGAAAAACAGGGAATAGATGCCTTTTTATGCTGATTCAACCAATATTTTCATTCCTTATGCATTTTTTTTTCTGACTCTCAAGGTACATAGCTAGACTAGCAGCTCTAAGACCTTGCCTGAGAATCCAGGCATCCATGGTTGAGGTGCTGTCAGAGATTGGGCTGAGGTTTTTCACTCCTTATACCTCTTGTCTGAGTCCTCGGGGTTTCCTCCTCACTCTCTCGCCCCCAGTGCCACTTAGGGGCTCTTCCTTTTACTTCACCCCAAAACTATAGACTTTCCTGCCAGAGTCAGCTCCCTTCACTCAGCCCCTGCCTCAGCTCCAGCTGTCCCTTGAACAAAGCCCAAAGCAAAACAAATTGAAGGCAGGTCAACATCTTGCCAATCACTTTATCAATTTAATTTCCTTCCCAAATCTGCCTGAGCTCAAGACCAGTTCTTTGTTTTGTCTTTGGTAAATAATATTTATAGCTTAAATTTGCATGCAGACTAGGGTGTTCACAAATTCCCTTTTATTTTAGAGTTGGAAAGCCCTTTATTCAAATTTTGTCAAAGTTCTTTAATTGGAGACTGCTCTAAATTAAAAAATTATATTCCAGGACCTAATTTATCATATTACAGACTTGTTTTTTATTTTCAAATTGAGTTCCTTTTTATCAAGTAAAGGACATTATTTTAAAAAGTGATAATCATTTAAATTTGAGGGCAATTCAAGATATAAACTGTCAGTAGGTATGTGTCATTAAAAGCTTCTCATAAAAGGATTTATGTTACAGACATAAAGCTCGCTAGAAGATGGTGAAATTATTACAGAAGAAAATTATTTTAGAGTACACTGAATTCAAATAACAGGATAAGTCAAATAAACTAGTGGATAAGAATTTGAATAACGTAGAACCTTAGAAGTTATATAGTAGATAAGCTTTGTTTCCTTTAAGTGAATAGCCATTTTATACCCTATGTTCCAGATTAGTTTGGGAAATAAATGAAGTTATTTGGATAATTTTAAAGAAATTCAGATTTAGATTCCAATTTTAATAAAATTGTATTTCAGCTTTATGCCAAAGGACCTCAGAAATGACTAAGACACTAACCAAAGTATTTTACTATTCAACTTCAATAACAACAAGATTTTTTTTGTTTTGTTTTAAATAGAATTGATGTCCAAGCCACATTGCTTTTCATTTAGGTCTAAATATGCACTCTTCATGTCCCCTTGTTCCTTTAAAAATCTAATTTCTCTTCCAACAATTTAAACATTATGCAACATGATTATGTTAATTTTAAAGAACTAATTAGGCATTAATTTTCTACTAAAAACTGTTTGGTACATTTATTTTGCTCTGTCCCCATTGCACTTATGTCTCTGATTATGTTTTACATTTGCAGCACAGGTAATGCCTCAGGGCTTTTTATAGGGACCACTGCTACTGACATGTACTTCAATCTGTTCCCAAATTTAAACTCTTATTGTTTGAAATTATGTTGCTTACCTGCTAATACAAATTTAATTTGAAAAAATATAACCTGGAATATGAAAAATTATCCCCTCAAAAATAATGACCTAATACAGATCAGTCTCCTACTAAAAGGATTTATAAATGGTCTTCCAGCTCTGATATGGAAAAGCAAATTGGCAAGCATGTAGAATTAGTAACTCTTTCTTTATTTTTTAATTTCCTAATGTTCTGAGTTTTCAAATAATGAATGGATAGCAACATTATAGTACATGCTTACAATAGAATTCTAATCAGCATAAAAAACAAAATTATGTCATTTGTAGGAAAATGAATGGACCTGAAAAATACCATGTTAAATGAGATGAGCCCGTTACAGAAAGTGAAGGGTCATATGTTTTCTCTCAGTGCAGAAGGTAGGGAATAATCATGGTACAAGAGGAAATTTAGATAAAGGAGAGAAACTCCAGTGGAGCCAGGGAGGTGGTTTTGGGAAGGAAGAGGGGAGGGTGAGAATTAATGAAAGAAAAACTTCCAATGACATTATGTGCATATGTGAGGACACCAATGTCAATCTCAATATTTTATAAGGGGAAGAGGGGTGGGAAGGGAGCTGGGGTGAAGCCTATCAAGTGCTGTGTGCTTGTATGTCTTTATTATTGTGAACTACATTATGATATGCGACTATAGCACAACAATAAAAGTATAAAAATAATAAATGTATTGTTTTAGGATTTGCTTTGTTATTCATAATTCTGAAAATACTTAAATAGTATTTATACAAATATTTGAAGGATAATTTTGCTTATTATATTAATGAGATCATAATAATGGTAATAAGGACCTTGGTTTTATCACTTTTAAGTGGTAAAAAGACCTGTGCTTTTAGCACAGCATATCTGCTCAATTCTAAGATTCAATTTGAATGGCCTCTTAATAGTTTATTTTGTTATTTTATGTAATTTATTATTATTAGTTTACACAATTTATTGTACCACATCCATAATCATAACTTGTTTCCTTTTTTCTGTTTTGTAAATTACAAATAGCATTGCGATAATTTTCTTAATATATATCATTAGGCATGACTGCAATATATCTACATGATAAATTCCACATTCAGAATTTCTATAACATTCAATATTTCATATTGGAAGTATTCTAATCCCAGTAAAATTGTGTGTGTGTATAAAAAAGTGATAGTTCTGTAAAATTTGTATTTTAATTCCTTTGTGGTCAAAGAGCATAGTATGTATGATTTAAGTTCTTTCTTATTTATTGAACATTTTTCTGGCTCAAGGGATGCTCTTGCAAATGCCATATGTTCTGTATTTTGGGAGTATAGGTTTCTATAAATGTCACTTATCACAAGTTGGCTGTGCTGATAAAAACTTTTACATCCTTTATGTTCCTACTTGGTACACCCTTTACTCTAAAAGAAATGTTGAAGTCATTAGCTAGGATTTTAAATTTGTCTGTAATTTTATGCTTTTCTTTTAAAGTGTATGATTTGTTTTTAATCTTTTCTGGAACTGAAGACGTTTTGCTCCATGTTTCTTAGAGATTACAGTTTCAGATGTGGCTCATCATGGTTTCATTAAAGATGCAACTTCTTCTCCCATTTTCATTTTCTTTCTTGTCCTTAAAGAGGAGCGCCAGGTGAGAGCTCCTGTTTCACACCATCAAATAATGTCTGGACTTCCTCTGAAATAAAGAATCTTGTCACTAAGGCAGACCACAGTTTTCCTGAGGTAATGCCACTTAACAAATTAAACCCTTCCTTATTGAGGTATGTTTTTCAGGACAATATATATGCAAAAGTTGCAATAAAAGGGAAAAGACTAATATTTAGGGGCCTTCACTGAATATAAACTGCACTGCTATTTTATGCACATGATGCACTTAGCAGGAACTGTCTAAAGAGTAAATTGGATTATATATAACCTCATTTTAAAGCAATAAAATTCATGATCTTAAAATATCTATTGTTCTTACTCCAAAATATACTACTTAATTGTATGTTAGGGTTAGGATGAGATAAAATTTGACATAGAAATTTATACTTATGATAAAAAATAAAGAGATATTTATTGCACTCACAGCATTATTTCTAAATAAAATAATGCTTAAATACAAATTAAGAGAAATGTAGTAAGCTTGTATTAGAACCAGGAAACAATGGTTATTCCTACTAGTACAAATCTACTGACATGTTTTATAATGATGATTCATTTGGTTCTTCCTATCTTCTTACATGTGGAAGTGATATCTACATTTTACTTTTTCAGTGTTTCAAATAGCAACACAAGAGGAGATGGATTTGGCCGGGCGTGGTGGCGCACACTTGTAATACCCAGGCTTGGGAGGCTGAGACAGGAGGATCGCACAGGTTCGAAACCAGCCTCAGGCTTGGGGGCTGAGACAGGAGGATCGCACAGGTTCGAAACCAGCCTCAGTTACTTAGTGAGGCTCTCAACAACTTAGTGAGAACCTGTTTCCAAATAAAATAGAAAATAGGTCTGGGAGAGGAACCCAGAGGTAGAAAGCCCCTGGGTTCTACCCCCAGTACCACAAAAAAAAAAAAAAAGAGGAGATGGATTTATAGCTTAGTGGTTGAGTGCTTACTTAGCACAGTCAGGAGGTTCTATACCTAGCACTGTAGTAGTAGTAGGAGTAGTAGTAGTAGTAGTCGTAGTAGTAGTAGTAGTAGTAGTAATATAATAAATATGTGGTCCTGTATATGTCTACTCTATTTTTCCAGTAGTCCAGAGGGATTCAAATTTGACACCAATAGCTAAATCCAACATTGAGGTCATAGATCACTTTCAGAAAACTATCCTACCTTCTTAGGGTGGGCTACCTCCTTGCAAGAGGAAGTTAGGTCAAAATCCTCTTGTTCTAAGTGTTCTCAGTGCTCCAAAACCTTACCAACAACTCTGTGTTATGTGGGCTTCTGGAGTGTGGAGATTATGTGGCTTTTTATATCCTTTACTTAGGTTCTTAACACATAGTAAAATATCTATAATATCTATCTATATCTAAAATATCTATAATATGTATCATTCATAATGGACAAATATAGCCAAACATTTTTTCTTTTCTTTTTTTTTTTTTTTTTGGTGATTCCTGGAAACCCTTCTACCTTCAGACACCTAATTTTTATATTTTTATATGGAAACAGGGTCTCTTAAGCCAGCAAGGCTGGCAGCCAAACATTTTCAATTGGGATAAAGGCTACACTTTTCCCCCCAGAAAAGAGATAAGTAAGGGTCAGTCATTCCATTATTGATACTGGTACTTCTTAGCATGAAGTACTGATTTTCTTTTGGTTTTTCTGAACTGTTGAATAAAAGATTACAAACAAGTCAGGAATGGTGGCACACACCTGTAATTCAAGTATTTAGGAATTTAAGAGATTCCAGTTTTATGACCATCCTTAGCAACTTAGCAAGACCCTGTTTCAAAGTAAAAAATAAAGTGGGCTGGTGGAATTGATTCAAGGTAGGAAGTTCCTCTGAGACTAATCCTCAGTACAAAAAAAAAAAAACACCCACATATACAAACATAGTATAGGAAAAAGCATTCCCAGATACCATACAGTAGACTCCTCTCCTGTTTTATTTTTCTTTTTGCTCATCTTTCCTTTATTTCATTTTTTGTTATATATATATATATATATATATATATATACACATATATATGTATATATACATATATACATATTTATATATTTACGTATATATACATATATACATATACATATACATATACATATACATATACATATACATATACATATATATATTCTAACGAGCATGGCAATATTTCTACTCTGTCTCTAGTGCTGGCCTGACCAAGAAACTCCCAAATTTCCATCTCACATATTGGCATAGATTTTAACAGTCTTCCCTGGGCATCATCTCTTATTATTTTCAGTGGAAAAACCTATGCCTGCCCTGTACATGCCAGGAGGATTATGGAATTTCAGTGCCTGCCTTAGGAGAATTTACAGTCCAGGGCAGTCAGGAGAGTCAACTCAACATGCACTAATCAAGTGACTTCTAAGAAGGGCACAAACAACCTGGAAGCACCATGACTACAGCAAGCAATATTCCAGTTGCTCGGTTTTCTCTTCCCTTTGATATGTGCAATGGTGCAGTGGAAGGAAATAGTTTCAAATGTATGTTTATTAACAAGCAGAATTTCATTTTCTATTTTTTTAAGATATCTGAATTTAGTTATAAAACTCACCAATATCCTGGAAAACACTAAATAGTTTATGCAGTGTGAACCTGATGGTGGGTGATTTTCATGCAGCAATTCAAATAAATTTTCCTTTGCTTTTAAATTGTGTATTGCAATTGCATATTTTCCCTTTTACACATATATTTATTCATTCTTATAGCATTTTACTTATCTGAGAATGCATTTCCTATCACAATTACATATGTAAGTCATAAATCTAAATATGCAGCTGAATAACATTCAAATTTTTCAGTCAAGACATTTGAGATATTTTAAGGGTTTTTGTAAGTCTATGTGCATTTGTGTCTATGTGTTTTCAATAAAACTGAGTTACTATAATATGCTTGTTATCATTTTGGTCTGGAATGTCCTCCAAAAGCTCATGTGTTGAAAGCCTGTCCACACTGCAACAAGGTTCAGAGTTGGGGCATGGATGGGGAGATGGGTCACTGGCAGCAGGGCCTTGGGGAAAATATTTGTCCCTGGCCCCCTCCTCTCTATTTCTCTGCTTCTGGCCACCATGAGTAGAAGCAGCTTTTCTCTATAGTGCACCTTGCTGTCATGGTTTCTTCCTTGGAGCTGGTCAACTATTTACTGAACTTTCGAAACTGTAAGCCAGAAGCTGTTCTTCTAGTTATTTTGGTCACAGCAATGAAAACACTGAATAAAAAATGGTTCAGTAGGATATCTGGTTTTAATACCAAATAAAGATAGAAACTAAGCTTCTTGATACTGATTTTCCTGATCTTTAAGTAAAAGCTTTTAGACTTTAGGTGTGGCTAATCCTGGGATGTAAAAAGGGATATTTTTTATTTCCTGTAAAGAAAATGGTTAGATTTTATTCTAGATGAAATGAGAAGGAAACTGTTATCTGGGTCTCCTCCCTGGCAGTATTCCTATACCAATAAGTAGGAGGAATGAGCAGCGTGCACAGTTCACTCAGGAACTGAACTAGAAACAACTTGATTCTTGCTCCACTTCTTTTGTCATCTAGTTCTGTTATAGCTCTGCTGTGCTTGAAGTCCAAACCCCAGATTCCATCTGGCAGTGGAGTGAGTGTTTGTGCATGTGTGTCTGTGTAATATATACATTATAATAGCATAATATATAATATATAATTATTATAATATAATATATAATAATTATAATATATTTTATATGTAATATATAATATTACATATATTACTATATATTGTTTAAATGTATCTTAATGAGAGTTAACAATTACTTTTAGATTAAAAATAATATGATAAGAATTTGAGAAAACATATTTATTTTTAGGAAAAACATAAAATTTCAAAGGCAAATTTTAAAAGTATTACACTAAACATATACATTGGAAACTCAATAAAATATTAATATAAAAGTAGAAATCACATCATGGAAATTAACTTTTTATTAATGATTTTTTTTTCTTTTTGGAACTGGATTTTGGACCCAGAGCCATTTTACCTTAAAGCTACACTCTCAGGCCTATCTTATTTTAAATTTTGAAACTGGGTCTCATTTAGTTGCTGAAGACCTTATTTGCTAAGCTGCTGAGGCTGGCCTCAAAACTGCAAGCTTCTTATCTCAGCCTTCTAAGTACTGGGATTAGAGGCATGTGCCCACACCCAGATACATAATAGAAATTTAAATCTCCCTGAGACATTAAACCATTGATTTTTTTAAGGTTTTAATATCATTTTAAGATAAATCTCTAGTAACAGTAAAAACTATAGGTGATAGAGTTTCATTTTTTATATTTGGGTAATTACCTAAATATTACAACTTATTTATTTATTTATTTATTTATTTATTTATTTATTGCAGGTCTGGGGATGGAACCCAGGTGCATTCGACCTCTGAGTTATACTTCCTGCCCTATTTTTTATTCTTTATTTTGAAACAGGTCTCACTGAGTTGCAGAGGGTCTCACTAAATAGCTGAGGCTGTCCATGAACTGTGATCCTCTGGTCTCAGCCTCTAGAATGCTGGGATTACAAGTGTGCTCCACCACCCCAGCTCACAATTTTATTTTCAATATGCTTTTTATTGATACACTGTAGTCTCACATCATAACATAAATCGTGTTGATAGTGACAGCATTTGGTGAGTTTTTCCCTGGCTCCCTCCCAATCTCCTCAATCCCCTCCTTTCCCATACAAAGTACTGAGCTCAACATTAGTATTCTCACACATTTGAACATAATGTCAAAGGAAGTATTTTCTTCACTCATCCTCATTGTCCTCCCTACACTTCCCCTAGACCACCTTCCTGACTCCACTGAGGTTTCTCCTCCATTATCTGGAGTCTCTCTAGTATCCCAATTATTGCTTACCTTCCACATATTAGAGACCCTTTGGCTAATCTCATTTAACATGTTCTCCAGGTCCTTTTATTTTTCTGCAAATAACATAATTTTGTTCTTTTTATTGCTAAGTAGAAATTCTCCGTGTTAATATCTTATAATTTTATAACCCACTCATCTGTTTATGGACACCTATATTAGTTCTGTAATCTGACTACTGTGAATCGGGCTGTTTTATGAACATGGATATGCATATATTACTACAGGTCTCTGATTTCTGTCCCTTTGGAAAGATACTCAAGAGTAGTAGAGCCAGATCATAGAGTGGATCCATTGCCAGTTTCTGAGGAATCCATATTGATCACCATTGCAGCTGAACTAATGTTCAATCCCACCAACATTATAGAAACATTGAAATGTCCCCACATTCTCATCAGTGTTTATTATCTTTCGACTTTTTGATTGCCATTCCTATTGGGGTTAGATGGAATCTCAGCATACTTTTGAGCTGAATCTCCCTGATTGCTAATGATAGTGAGCATTTTTTCATGTATTTATTGATCATTTGTATCTCTTCTTTCGTGAAATGTCTATTTAGTTTAATTGCACATTTCTTGTCTTGACTTTTCTTGGTATAAAGTCTTTAAGTTCTTTGTATATTCTGGATATTAGTCCTCTGTCAGAGAGACAACTGGCAAAGATCTTCTCCCCTTCAGTAGGCTTTCTCTTTAGACTCTTGATGATTTTCTTTGATGAGAAGAAACTTTTTAGTTTAATGCTATCCTATTTATTAATTTTTGTTTTAATTTCATTAGCTATAGGAATCTTGTCTAAGATTTCACCTGTCCCTATATGTTAGTTTGTGGGACCTATGACCTTCTTTAATAGCTTCAAAATCTCTGACCTAATTTCTAGTTCTTTGATCCATTTTGACTTCTGTGCAGGATGAGGGGTAAGAATTTAGTTTTATTTTCTACAACTGAACAATGAGTTTTTCTAACACCATATATTGAAAAATCTGTCTACCATATATTTTTCTCCACTGTGTTTGGTACCATTTTAAAAAATCAATTTACTCTAAGTGTGTGGATTTGTTTCTGTATTTTCTATTTTGTTCCATTGATATTTGTGTCTGTTTTGTCCATACTATTCTGCTTTAATTACTACAGCTCTGTAGTATAATTTGAAGTCAGGAATTGTGATGTTTCCTGCATGGCTCTTGTTGATAAAAATTGCTTTGGCTATTCTGAGTCTTTTGTTTCTCCATATAAAATTTAGGAATGATTTTTTAGGACTGTAATTAAAGACACTAGTATTTTTGATAGGGGTTGCATTGATCCTGTAGGTCACTTTTGGTAAAATGGCCATTTTGATATTTATTCTACCTATCCAAGAGCAAGGGAGAGCTTTCTGTCTTCTAATTTCTTTTATTACTGTTATAATTTTCATTGTAGAGGTCTTTTTCCTTCTTGGTTAGGTTTATCGCTGGGTATTTTATTGCTTTTGAGGTTATTGTGAAGGAAATTGCTTTCTGATTTTTTTTACAAGTGGGTTTATGTTTGGCATATAAAATTACTATTTTAGATAAATTTTATGTCACATTACTTTGCTGAAATTGTTAATCAATTCTAGTAAACATCTGGTTGAGTGTTTTGGGTCATATAAATTTAGAGTCATGTTATCTGCAAATAGCTATTATTTTAGTTCTTCTTTTTCTATTTTAATTCCCTTGATAATTTTTCTCTTGTCTTATTTATTGCTCTGTTTTTCATTTATTGTTCAGTATTTTATTTTCATTTATTTCTGGAATTTTTAAAGTTTCTTGCCTTACTTTTTCTTTGACACAGACCTTATTTAAATGTGTATCATTCAATCTCTACGTATTCATGTAATTTTTTTTGTCTTCACATTGTTGATTTCTACTTTCATTCCATTATGATCCGAAAGTTGCTCTGCAAAGAGTCTCAAGAACTATATTGAAAAGGAGTGGTGATAGTGGGCATCTTAGTCTTGTTCCTAATTTTAAATCAAATTCCTGCATTTTTTCCCATTCAATGTGACCTTGACTTTGGGTTTATCATATATTGCCTTAAGGATTTTGAGGTATGTTTCTTCAATTTTGATTTTCAGCAGTGTTTTTCCATAAATGAAAGTTGAACTTTGTTAAATGTTTTTTGGTTTCTAGCCACTTATTGAGATGATCATCTGATTTTTGTTCTCATATGTATTTATATGGTGAATGAAATATATGATTTGCATATGATGAACCAGCCTTGAATACTTGGGATTTAATAAAATTGGTCCTGGTGTAAAATTTTCTTTTTTTGGTTTTGAGTTGTACATGGCTAGTATTTTGTTTACAATTTTGCATCTATGTACATCAATGATATTGGTCTATATTTTTTTTTATTGAGGGAATTTTTATTTGGCTCTGGCATTAATATGATACTGACCTTATAGAAATTTGAAAGGATTTCATCTCTTTCATTTTCACAGAATAACTTATGAAGAACTGGTTGTAGTTCTCCTGTAAAGATTTTGTAGTATTGAGGTAGTAATCCATTCGGGCCTGGGTTTTTTTTGTTTTTTTTAATAACAGAATTTGTACTGCTGTTTCTATCTTTTTGTTTGCTATTGGTTAATTTAAGTTTTCTAAAACTTCTTGTTTCAATTTAGATGGCTAGGAATTTATAGATTTATTTCATGCTTTCTAGTTTATTCAAGTATACATTTTCAAAATATTTTCTATTGAACCTCTGAATTTTCCCACTGTCTGTGGTAATATTGCCTTTTTCATTTCTGATTTAATGATTTGGGTTGATTTTCTCTTTCTTTTGGCTAGGTTGGCTAAATTTGTATCAATCTTTTTAATTTTTTTAGAGAATCAGTTTTCTATTTTGTTTATCTTTTGTATTGTGTTGCTGTTTTTCTCTATTTTATTGAGTTCTGCTCTAATTTAAATGATCTCCTGCCCTATATTGTCTTTGGGATTAGACTGTTTCTGTTTTTCTAGGTCCTTGAGGTCTGTTTTTAGGTTATTTATTTTGTGGCTTTTTTTTTATGTAGTCACTCATTGGTATACAGTTTTCTCTTAACTTTGCCTTAATAGTGTTCTATAGTGTTTTTGATATGTCAGTTTTTCATTTTCATTTATTTCTGGAATTTTTAAAATTTCTCGCCTTATTTTTTCTTTGATCCAGACCTTATTTAAATGTGTATCATTCACTCTCCATGTATTTATGTATTTTTTTTTTTTTTTTGGTCTTCACACTGTTGATTTCTACTTTCATTCCATTATAATCTGAAAAGATACAAAAAATTTGCTGTTACTTGTTTTATGGCCCAAAATGCAGTCTGTTTTGAAGAAGGCTCTATAAGCAACTGAGAAGAATGTGCACTCAGCTACTAGAAAATTTTTATTTCTCCATCAATTTTGAAGCATATCTTTAATGAATATAGTAATCTTGGTTGGTTATTGTTTTCTTTCAATGTCTCAAGTACATGATACCAGCCTCTGGTGGCTTTCATAACTTGGGTTGAGAAGTCTGAGAGATCCTAATTATTTTGCCCCTGAATGTCATCCATTATTTGTTTCTCATTGCTTTTAAGATTATTTGTTCTCTATGTTAGTCATTTTGATTACTATATGGGATTTGATTACTGAATGTCTCTAGTACATGGATGTCTAAGACTTCTATTTGGGAAATTCTCTGATATTTTTCTAAAGAGGTTTCTAATTCCCTTGCTTTGTACTTGTAGACCTTCTTGAATATCTATTATCCATAAGTTAGGTCAATTCATATTATCCTGTATTTTTTGAATGTTTAGGTTGCATTTTTTGTTGTCTTCTCTATATTGTTGACTGTGTTTTCAGTTTTGAATGAATTGTCTTCCTAAAAAGACTAAAAACAGCAATATGTTAAAAGTCTCATAAATAATTTTTCTGTAAGAAAATCTGTAAAATATGATTTATTCACTATATATATTTGTACTAGGTATAGAACCCAGGGACATTCTACCTACAAGTCACATCCACAGCCCTATTTTTGATTCTTTATTTTGAAACAAGTTCTCATTGATTTGCAAAGTGCCTCACTAAGTAGCTGAGGATGTCCACAACCACAATCCTCTCATTTCTGTCTCCCAAATACTGGGATTACAAATATATGCCACCAAACCCAGCTGTATATAATTTTTATATTTGATAAGCAATCCAATTTTAGGCAGGCTGTTGTCATAACAACAAAGATAAGGTAAATGAACACACTGAGACCTAGAAGGTCATAGATATTGGCACTTAAAGGAGAATTGGGAATCATCATGTATCCCCTCAGTTAGTTGCTGACTAAGCAATAACCTGATTTGTAATTTTATATTTGGTGATGTCAGACAAGACCCATCTGCCTCTGTAAAGATAAAAAAGTATGCACAAGACTCCGAATTCAGGGACTGGCAGTGTCTTATTCAAGCACTCCATCACCTTAATGTAGTGCTTTTTTTTTTTTTTTTGGTGTGTGTGTGTGTGTGTGTGTGTGTGTGTGTGTCTCCCAGCCCTATTTTTTATTCTTTATTTTGAAACTGGGTCTCAATTAAGTAGCTGAGGCTGAGTTGCAAAGGGCCTCATTAAGCAGCTGAGGCTGTCTAGGAACCACAATCCTTCTGTCTCAGCTTCACAAATGCTGAGATTACAAATGTGTGCCACCATGCCCGACAACCTCTTAGCTTTGCAACTGAGATTTCTGGTTCTTTATTTCTATGCTGAGCTAAAAAGAAACCCATGGTAAATCCTACGCTGTAACAGCATTATATGTGGGATCAACAATCAGCCCTTCTGTAATTTCTCAGTGTAACAGAAGTTTATTAAGCTTACATTTTGCCTTGAGCTAAGGTAAGTTTTATGAAGAAGGAGGAGGAGAAAGAAAGAAAAAAAGGGAGAGATATTTAGCATATTCTCTATTCTATGTGCATCTTAACAGGTCAGTGCTGGATGATAACAATGTAAATAAATAGCATTAAAGTTAAGTAATTTGAGGTAAAAATTGAGGTATGTCAGAAATACTGCAAAGCAATCACTGGGAAAGGCTTAGGAAAAATTATTAGACAAGAGAAGACAAAGTGCTCGACAAAAAGTTCTGAGGGGGGGGAAAAAGGCTTTGCACACACAGGGTAATGACTCAGAGAGACAGAAGAGAACACCAGTGTCCAGGAATCACACTGAACTTTGTGCAGGTGAAGGAAACCCAAGTGCTGGTGATGGAGCAGCAGGTTCAGCTGATGTGTTAACATTTGTCAGGTGAATGACACTGTGTGTCACTTCAATGGCATCTTGATACCTCCTGGGAGTCTTCTAAGGTAAGTATCTTTTAACACATATCTCTACACACAGTGGATGAATTAGACTGCTTAGGAGTGTGAAAAAGGATTAAAAATAAGCTACTACTCTACTTAGGTGAACTCTGAATTAAATGCATTATATATAGAAAATAATGGGTGGAAAATAATATATCAAGTGCTTATACTGTTGTGTGTCATACATGCTATGATAGTTAATATTATGTGGCAGCTTAGCTAGGCCAAAACACCCAGTTCTTTGGTAAAACATTTGGCAAATTTGCTTTAGATGCATTGTGTTTGTGTTAACTGTGATTAACATTTAAATTTAGTCAACTTTAAATATAGGAAATTATCCTCTGTGATATAGATGGGCCTCAGTAAGATAAAGCTCATCTGTGTAAAAATAAAAGGAATTACAAAATCCTGCCTGAATTTTCTAACTGCCAGCATGTAAGACAAATTTAGGACTCAAAACAAAACATCAACTGTTACAGGAATCTCCAAGCTGCTGGTTTACTCCATGACATGGGATTTTCCAGAGTTAATATTGCATGAGCCAATTTTTTAAAATGAAAGCCCCACCAGTGTTCCTTATACCATAAACAAGGGAACAAACAAAAAAAAAGAAGGAAGAAAGAAAGAGAGGGGGGAAAATGAAGAGCTGGAAAAAGGGAAGGCAGGAAGGAAAAAAGAAAGGGAAGAAAGGAAGGAGGGTTTGAGTTGAGATTTAGTGATTCCAAATATATATATATATATATATATATATATACACACATTTCTCTTTCTAAAATTATTTCTCTTCCTAAGCTCAAGTCCATTTACTTTATATTCAAGTACTTTCATTCTTGATGATGGAATTATAGGGGAATATGGTATATATGCATGAATGTTAAACTTAATTTTACATAAATTTTAAAATGTTCTATTACAAGTGATTTTAATTTATATAATGCTAAATTATTTTTAAAAGGAAAAGGACACTATTAAACTACAGACATTTTAAATTAAATGACTAACATACATTTCCCATTTCCAAATTAATGTTTTCTTTACAAAGGAAACACTTTCACTGAGATATGACATATTTTACAGAAGTCAGTCATTAAAATATAGAATTGAATGCTTTAGTATATTAACAGATAAGGTCAAACATTACCACAGTCTATTTTATAACTTTTTTTTTTTTTGCAGTACTAAGGGTTGAACCCAAGAACGTTCTATTTCCAAGATACCCCTTAGCCTATGTGTGTGTGTGTGTGTGTGTGTGTGTGTGTGTATGTGTGTGTGTGTGTGTGGTGCTGGGGATGAAACCCAGAGGCTTTCTACCTTCAGGCTACACTCCTAGACCTATTTTCTATTTTATTTGGAAACAGGGTCTCACTGAGTTGCTGAGAGCCACACTAAGTAGCTGAGGCTGGCTTTGAACTTGCGCAATCCTCCTGTTTCAGCCTCCCAAGTACTGGGATTACAAGCATGCGCCACCATTCCCAGCTCTATTTTTTTATTCTTTATTTTTAAACAGGGTCTCACTAAGTTGTAGGGAGCCTCACTAAGTGGCTGAGGCTGGCCGAGAACTTGCAATTCTCCTGTCTTCCTAAGTACTGGGATTATAAGCATGAGCCTCAATGTCTGGCTATTTCATAACACTTTTATTACCTCAAAAACAAACCCTGTACACTCTCATCTAGCATCTCCTCATCCCCCATCCATCCAACAAATTAACTCCTAATATACATTTTGACTATAGTTTTCCCCCTTTTAGAATTTTACACAAAGGAAATGATATAAGATATCAAGTACTGAAAGAAAACTAGCTTCTTTCAACTCATCATGTTTTTGAGATTCATCCAACTTGTAGCACAAATCAAAATTTCATTCACTTTTATGGGTGAATAATATTCCATTCTGTAAATATAACACATTTTGTCTATTTTTTATTGATGGACATTTGTCTTTCTCTCAATTTTTGACTATTATAAAGATAGCCGGGAGGAGGGGGATAGCGCACGCTTGTAATCCCCGTGCTTGGGAGGCGGAGACAGGAGGATCCTTGCAGGTTGGAAGCCAGCATGCTGGCTTAAGAGACCCTGTTTTCAAATAAAAAAATATATATAAAATAGGCCAGGGAGTGTAGCCCAGAAGGGCTTCCAGGAACCCCAGTACCACCAAAATAAATAAATAAATAAATAAATAAATAAATAAATAAATAAATAAATATGCTGTAAATATTTCTGTACAAGTTTTGTGTGAAATTTCTCCTGGGTATATATATCAAGAAATACAATTACTGGAGCATATAGTGACTCTATGTATAATTTTTTAAGGAATTACCAGATGGTTTCCAAATGAGCTTCACCATTTTACATTAGTTCATTTTAACTTACACATCACCAACTCGTGTTACAGAACCATATGATGTCATCTATATTCAATTTTGATCACCTACAAAAATTGGTAACCCCTTAGGTTCTACTTCATGGTTAGACTCAACTTCTTTCCATGGTAGGTTTATTTTTCTCCATTATAATATGCACAACTGTATAATTACTCTTTGTATATTTTGTCATTTATCTGATTTTTAAATGGGAGCCATTTTGTATCAGTTTAATGAAATTTATTTTATTTCATGTTGTTGTTGTTGTTGTTGTTGTTGTTACTGAGAATTGAATCCAGAGGCATTCTACCTCTGATTTATACTCCCAGTCTTTTTTTTTTTTTATTTTGAAACAAAGTTTCATTAGGCTTCTGAGAGTCTTATTAAGTTGCTGAACCTGGTTTCAAACCTGAGATCTTCCTGTTTCTGTATACCAAGTACAAGATTATAGGCTAGACTACCACGCCTAGCTTGAGTTATTAACATTTATATATATGCTATATATATGTATAAAATGTTTCAACATTATATATATATATTTTTTCAACATTATAACATTTTCAACATGATATATAAATGTCTTTTCCACTCTGTGGTTTGTGTTTTACTTTTTTTATGGTATTTTGTTTATCAGATGTTTTATAATTTGAATAGAAATACATTGAGGAATCTTATTTTGGTCTTTGCATTGTTTTGTACCTTGTATGAGAAATTTCTTCCTATCCTGAGGTTATACCATAACTCCTTCCTTCTGTTTTACAAATGTTAATGTTGTCTTTATTCCACTCAGTTTTTAATCTATCTGGAATATACTTTTGTGAGTGATGTAATGTAGGAACCTAATTTTATTTTTATTTTTTCCTGATACTGTTATCCAAGCTTATCTGTAAGTTTGTGATTTCCTCTTGATTCGCTCTCCTCCATGTCATTGGCAGGTCTCCATTGCCGTGGCTCTACACTCCTACAGGGATTCACTTGTTGTCTTCTCATTTATCACTTTTAAAAACAAATTAGAAACGCAGGGTGTGGTGGCACTTGTTTGTAATCCCTGCGCTTGGGAGGCGGAGACAGGAGGATTCTCTCAGGTTCAAAGCCAGCCTCGCTGGCTTAAGAGACCCTGTTTCAAAATAAAAATATAAAAATAGGTCTGGGAGTGTAGCCCGGAGGTAGAAGGGTTTCCAGGAACCCCAGTACCACAAAATAAATAAAGAAGTAAATAAACTAAGAAATAAAACTCATTATAAAATGCACTTAGCAAAAATCTCCATTTTAAGTGTATAGTTTATCACTAATAACATTTATATTCTGCAAGTATCACCACCACAGCCACAGAGTTCTTTCATCTTGCAAAACTGAAACTTTATACCTAACAAATGATAATTCCCCATTTCCCTCTGTACCCAGTCTTGACACAACAGAAGTCTACTTCATCTCTAGGGTTTTGACTATTCTACTACTTGTTTACTTATACCCTTGATCTCTCTTTGAGTTATTGATATTATAAAACTATACATTTGTGAACTGTGACAAAATATTTTAATACATTAATATTTTAGTACATTAGTCTCTTAAATGTTTGCAAAAACAAAGTGTAGTTACAAACCAGTTAAAATAATACCAAATTTGATTGATAATTTTAATATAACCACTTTAAATGTGTAGAAAATTTTAAATGTGTAGAAAATTAAATGTGTAGTGTAAGTATTTGTCAAAATAATACTAGCTTTTATGATTGTCAACACTTTTTAGTTTTACTTAGATTTACTTTTAATGTTTTTGTTCCGTGGATTGAACCCAGGAGTACTGTATACTCCCAATCCCTCTTTATTTTTGTTTGGAAACGGGATCTCACTAGATTGCTGAAAAGATTTTATTTCTTATATGATTTCAAGTTACTGACCAGTGTCCTTTCGCTTGATCTTCTGGTCTGCCTTTTGCAATCTTATATATTGGGTCTAATATCACTCTCATTTTTGAAAGATTATTTGCCAGATGGAGTATATTTAGTTGAGTGTTTTATTTATTTATTAATTTATTTATTTTAACATTTTCAGTTAAATATGTTCTTCTAGTCTCTAGCCACCAACATTTTTTCTTTCTTCCTTCTTTTTTTCTTTCTTTCATTCTTTTGTTCTTTCTCCTTTCTTTCTTTCTTTCTTCTTTTTTGCTTTTCCTTTTTTTTTTTTTTTTTTTTTTGGTTACTTGGTATTGAACAGAGGGGTCATTTATCTCCAAGCCACATCCTCAGCCCTATTTTATTTTTCATTATGAAGCAGAGTCTCACTAAGCTGCTAAGGATCTCACTAAAACTACTGAGGCTGGCCTGGAACCTAGGATCACCCAGTATTCCAAGTACTGGGATTATAGGCATGCATCATCACATCTGGCTTGTCTTTGATAGCTGATTATAATATATATTGGTATAAGGCTCTGAACTGGGATTTATTCATCCTATTGATTATTTATATTCTTGTCTTTTATTGAGGCTAGAAGGATTTTGGCCATTGTATATTCAAGTAATCTCTCTTTTTATTTCTGGTTTCTATTTCTCACAGTCCCACATACTTAGGTTGGCCCACTTGATGGTGTTCTTGAGGGCTGATATACATTTTCTTTTTTTTCCCCTGTGGTGATAAGGATTAAAAACAGAGGGATTCTATCTCTGAGCTGCACCCATTTTTTACATTATTATTATTATTATTATTATTATTATTATTATTATTGAAATGAGGTCTAGCAAAGTTGCTGATGGCATTACTAAATTTCTGAAGCTGACTTCAAACTTGTGATTCTCCTGTGTAAATCTCACAAGTACGGAGATTACAGGTATGCACTACCACACCTAGCTATACTCTCCTGTACTCTTTTTTTTCTTTATATTTCTGAGACTCACTGATTTCAATTGTCCTATTTTAAAGTCACTGATTTATCTGTATGCTTAAAACTGTCTTGCACCTTTATAGTAAGTTTCTCATTCTAGTTTTTAGAAATTTTAAGCCGGGCATGGTGGCGCACATGTTACGGAGGCTGAGACCGGAGGATCAGGGTTAGCGGACAGCCTCAGCTACTTAGTGAGGCCCTCCACAACTTAGTGAGACCCTGTTTCAAAATAAAGAATAAAAAATAGGGCAGGGGTTGTAGCTCAGAAGTCAAATGTCCCTGGATTTTATCACCAGACACTCAAAAAAAAAAAAATTAGCTCTACAACCCCATTTGGTATCTTTTTAATATTTTTGTTTCGTTGTTGATATTTGTACTTGATTCATATACAATATTTTCTCCACATCTTTATTTACTTGTTTGGACAGCCGTAAGAGAAACATTTTACGTTTATTTTGTCGTTTATTTTTGTTTTGTTTTGTTTGGTTTGGTGGTACTGGGGTTCCTGGAAGCCCTTCTACCTCCGGGCTACACTCCCAGACCTATTTTTACATTTTTATGTGGAAACAGGGTCTCCTAAGCCAGCGCGCGAGGCTGGCTTCGAACCTGCGCGATCCTCCTGTCTCTGCCTCCCAAGCGCGGGGATTACAAGCGTGCGCCACCACGCTGGGCAACATTTTAGTTTTTTAGTAGGTCCGAAATCTGATCTTCATCAGGAATGTTTTCTGTCTTTTTTTTTTTTTTAATTTCTTTTGAAAGGCTATGCTTCCCTCTTGCTTGGTATTGCTTGAGATATTTTTGTTGAACACTGGACATTTGAATCTAACAATCTCTAGAAGTAAGATTGTTGCCTTTCCTCATGGTTTGCTGTTTTATGTTTTTCTTTCATTATTTATTTGCTTATTCATTTTTTATTTTGTTGTTGTAGGCTGTTTCCATGCAGAAACTCAGCCTCAGGTATGTTCTGAGCCTGTATGTTTTCTTATGAATGCATGCTGACTTTGAAATTTCTTCCATATATCCAGTTGCTTTGGAATGCTCTGCTACTTAATGGATGGCTTTCAAACCATAAAAGAGAAAACCAAAGAGGGAAATAAATGAAGTGACCCTTTAAATACTCTGGGGATTACCATAGCTTAAGGGGAAAGGGCTTGCAATGATGTTGGTGAAGGGGCTGGGAAAATTTCTGCCCACCCCTGTGCCTGTAACTCTATGAACAGAAGGGGCAATTAGCAATACAAACACAAATCTCTAAAATTTGTGTTACAGGATCCTCATTGTCCACCTTGGTTTCCAGAAGGCATGTTCACCTCAGGCACAAATGTGCAACACCTGCCATGAAGCAGGCCGTGGAAGACATGCAGCTACTGCTGAGCTAAGAGCAGAAACCACTAAAATGAACTACAAATTTACATCTAAGAGTTCCATGGAAGTTGAAAACTTTCGGTAAATTCTAGAGTTTCCAATTATCATGTTTTTACTAGTATAATTGCTGCCTAAGTGGGCAGGCAGTTACTGATGCTTATCATTCATATCTTCCTAGAATTCTCTCCCAAACCATTTCTTTCTCTAAAACATTTGGTACAACTAACAGTCTCCTCACTCCTCCAAATAATGCATCTTGTCTTCTTTCATTCTCTCCAAAAACATGGTGATCGACTGTAAACAAAGGTGGCCACATTAATATTGCTTTCCCTTACACTTAGAAAGTTCTGCTAGGTCGGGCGTGGTGGCGCACGCTTGTAATCCCCGCGCTTGGGAGGCAGAGACAGGAGGATCACGCAGGTTGGAAGCCAGCTGCACTCGCTGGCTTAGGAGACTCGGTTTCCAAATAAAAATGTAAAAATAGGTCTGGGAGTGTAGCCCGGAGGTAGAAGGGCTTCCAGGAACCCCAGCACCACCAAAAAAAAAAAAAAAAAACAGAAATTTCTGCTAAATCACTTGAGTTAAGCCTTAAACCTTTTAAGCAAAATATGTGAATCTCTTCCATTTTTTTCTGTATTTCCATATTTTTTCTATAGCCAGGCTATTTTAAATAGCAAATAAGATTCAGAAACTGAACATTTAGAATAAGAATTTAATTATCCTTAGTTAGTAAACACTATAGAGCTCTTTAATTTACTTGATGCAAAACTAATTAAAGTATTGTAATGACTCATCTCTAATAAAATCATATTGCTGACTTTGCTGATGGTTTCAAATATTGACAAAGCTTGTCATACACACATGAAATGGACCATTAGTCACTTACAATGATATATTCTTTATTAAATTCATGCTTTCATGCACACAAAATATGCCCCTAACAAATACTAATTGTTCTTCTCAAAATTTTAAAAAGATTTGGAAATGCTATTAAAATGTTACAAAAAGTGGGCGTGCTAGTGCATGCTTGTAAACCCAGTACTTGGGACTTGGGAGGCTGAGACAGGAGGATTGCACGTTCAAGGCCAGCTTTAGCTACTTAGAAGTCGAATGTACTCAGGATATATGTATCTATATATCTGTCTATATCTATCTATCTATCTATCTGGCACCACAAACATACCAAAAATACTAGATACATTAAAATTTCCTAATATGACAAAGGGTTTTTATATATTTTATTTATTTTATTTTTTGCAGTACTAGAGATGGAATCCAGAAACATTGTATCTCAGAGCTACACCACCAGCCCTATATTTTAGTCTTTTTATTTTTTTGTAGCAGGGTCTCAACTGAGTTGCAAGGGTCTCACTAAGTAGCTGAGGCTGTCTGCGAACCCAGATCCTCTAGTCTGCCTCCAAAATGCTGGGATGACGAGCATGCATCACCACACCTGGCTGGGTGTTTATATCTTTAAAATTCATAGGAGAAGGTTTTTCTATCTTTTTGAATAACAGTAAAAATTAACAACTAAAATACTTATCATAGATCAGCTATTATTCAAAATGCTGTTTATCTCTATGAATAAAATTTAAAAACCCACTTGTGTTAATGTACTGCTATTATCTCCATTTCAAAAATGAAGAAAGTAAGTTGTAAAGAAAATAACATTCTCAAGTTTACAGCTAGCTAGCAGTGGACCCAAGATTCACTCATTCATGATAAAACTTTTTTTGAAAGGGCCTATAAATTTTCTATTTTTTAGTATTTTTAAAATAATTTCTTGTCAAAATGCTAATCTACTGCACACCTGACTATGGCAATACTTCAAAGTACATGTTGTGATTTTGAAAAATGAACAGAATTTGCCATAGACATTATTTCTCAACCCTTCAATGTTTTCTATACTTCCTTTTTATACCAACAATTGTGAAAATTTTTAAAAATTAATAATTGTTCTTTTTTATTATTATTATTTTTTGGTGGTACTGGGGTTTCTGGAAATCCTTCTATGTCCAGGCTACACTCCCAGACCTATTTTATATTTTTATTTGGAAAAAGGGTCTCTTAAGCCAGCAAGGCTGGCTTCCAACCTGCACGATCCTCCTGTCTCCACCTCCCAGGCGCGGGGATTACAAGCATGCGCCACCACACCTAGAATAATTGTTCTTTAACTTGAATAATATAATATTTTTTAAAACAGGACAAGAAGCAAAGTACCCTCATTTTGTTGATGATGTAGATGAGATATCTAATGGAGAAATTACATGACCAAGGTCATATAACCAACAACTCCTGGAGACCAGATCTGAGGCATATTTAATAGTTTATCATCCAAGATTGGTTTTCAATGAAAAAAAGCATTATTTAGTACTACAATATTTTTCTACAGCCTTCTTGTGAGGTGAGATATATAGCACTACTTCTGTATTTCACCAGTAAGATTAAGAAAGCATTTCTTATATTTCTAAAATATATAAATAAATAATATAAACATCTTAAGAGAAATAGTTGTATTTTAAAATAATTATAATAAAATGATTATGTACACATTTCTATTTCAAAAATTAGAATATTGCGGCTCACACACAAAAAAAGAAACATACCTCAGTCACCCACTTCTTGTACATGTAGGAATTATAATTGTTAAAAAAAAAATCTAGAGATGAAGCATGGATGACCTTTTCTCTGTGGAGCTGCCCCTAGCTGCAGCCCCTGGCCATGCACTGCTGCAGCTCCCAACGCACAGACAGGTGGGTAGCAGTTGACGCCCGGCCAGCAGCCCACAGTGTGGATTTGGATTCCTGTGACCACTGCAGGTCTTGATATGTCTAGTTCAGAGTCTGGCACTTCAAGCCAAGAAGATTCTGAACAAAATAACCAGCAAACAGCAGCCAACTTGTTGATTGATGACACCAACAGTGAAATCCCTGACCAGCTGTACAAAGTCACCAAAGAGCACACCCTCAACGAGAAGAAAGCCCACAAGATCATGAAGGACTTAATCAATTTGGTGGCCATTGAAATTGGGATTCTTTACTAGAACAACCAGTTCAATTAGGAGGAAGTGTTTATTGTGGAGAAATTTTGCAAGAAACTAAACCAGACTGCCATGGCCATGGTCATCTTCTATGAGGTAGAATACACTTTCGATAAGAACGTGCTCTCCAAGCTCCTGCACAAGTGCAAGGATCTGGTACAAGAACTGGTTGCAGTGACACCTGAAGCCCAGGACCCTTGGGTGCATCAACTGCATAGTCTGCACACCAAGCACATCTTCAGCCACTTAGCTGACATCAAGTTCCTTTCCACCCTCCATAGTTTGGATAGAAACTGTAGACTCAACCTCAGGAGGATTTGAGAAGTTGCTTCCTGAGAAAATCCTTTGAATGGCCTTCCTCCTTGATTTTACTGCTTTAAAGTTACCACATGCAAATAATCCAGGTGAGAATCAAAAACATAAGCAGAAATCCTTGTCAAAGATGTCTACTTTTTTTTCCTAGTCATTCCTCTTAAGTTGATGCCCAACTGAGCCCAGGTGTGTTTACCCCTGAGCTCCCGGACAAAGTTTATACTTTCATATTTTTTGTGGTACTGTGAGTAAAACCCATGGGCTTTTCTACCTCTAGGCTATACTCTCAGTACTCTCAGACCTTTTTTTTTTTTTTTTTTTTTTTTTTGGTGGTACTGGGGTTTCTGGAAACCCTTCTATCACCGGGCTATACTCCCAGACCCATTTTATATTTTTATTTGGAAACAGGGTCTCTTAAGCCAGGGTCTCACTAAGTTGCTGAGAGCCTCACTAAGTAACTGAGGCTGGCTTTGAACCTGTGCAATCCTCCTGTCTCATCCTCCCAAGTGCTGGGATTACAAGCATGTGTCATCATGCCCAACTAAAGTTTATACTTTAACTTAGGGTTTGCAAGCCCAATGGACAACTGGTCTAGTCTAAGCAGAAAGGTTGCTTTGCACATCATGATGAACTCAGTTCATTTCAGAATGGAAGGATCCCCTAGACCAGGAGGCAGAGGGCATGGATTCAGTGACCATTTTCACCGTTCTGGCTTTGTCCTTCGTGTTCAGAACTATGATTCCTATCTGCCTACCTCACGTTGCTGTTGTGAGGATTGGAAGAGAGGATGTGTGTTCATGCTTTTGGAAACTGTTTTGCAAGGTCTTACTATTTTTTTTCTCAGAGTGTGTGAGAAATAAGCCTACCTCTCAACTATTAAGTGCCATAAAAGAAAAGAACAATAGAAGCTAGTGGGTTTGGGCTGCAATCTCTCTCCAAGCATGCTGCTTTGTGCAAAAGAAAATGAAATCCAAAGGTGTGAAAAAGTATACTTGCAAATTGGAGAAATATTATTCAAGAGTTGTGTTTTTTAGGTATCAGATGTGCAGGTTTGTGCTCCTGTGGAGGCAAGCTTTTGATGGGAGGGCACATCTTTCTAGCAATAGCAAAGAAATAAAGAAGCACTGTGTTCCCCCTACAGCAGCGGCCTTCCTTTAACTAAGTGACACCATACAACTGACTCAGGAGAGTTGGGCAGAATGAGACCCTATTCATCTTTTTTGGTCTTTATCCATTATTTTGTGCTATTTTCTCTGGTTCATAAATAAGTTAAAACTGCCCTTAAAAATATAGAAACTCTACCAAAGGCCTCCCCCCCCCTTTTTTTTTTTTTTTTGCCAGTACTGGGGATGGAACTCAGAAGCATCCTACCTCTGAGCTACACTGCCAAACTTATTATTTTTTATTGTTTATTTTGAAACAGGCTCTCAATGAGTTGCAAAGGGCCTCACTAAGTAGCTGAGGCTGTCTGAGAACTGCAACCGTCCTGTCTCAGCCTCCCAAGTGTTGGTATTACAAGTGTGCACCACCAAACCCGGATTCTCTCTCTTTTATTTTTTTTTTTAAGGTGAGAGTTAAGGTTGCTAAGTCAATCAGAATTATTAAAGATAAAGGTAAATGCATTTTGGTTGAGATGTTTATCAAGGATATAATTTCACTGACATAATTTGCCACTTTAAAGCTTCCTCCTTCTTTAAAACATAGTTTAAATTATATAATGCAAAATTGGCAGAATAATTAATTTTAAAAACTCACATTAACACTATTAATAAGAAAATACAATCTTAAAAGCATAATTATAAAGATTAATCCAAAAGGTATATGTAGAACACAGCACATGGGAAACAATAAAACTTTGCATTGTTAACATTCATAATAATTTCTATTAAACCACAAGGCAAGTCTCATCGAATTCAAAGTCAATATTATGAAGACTTGTTTCTGAACACTAAAAATTCGTTTTAACACCAATTTTATATTAGAAAATTGACAAACCATTATTGCAATGATAAACAGAAAACAAGATATGCACAATGGAAAAATGCTGAAATTACATCCTTATACCATTATGATCAAACTTTTTTGAATGAAGAATAAGCACAATTTAGAGAGAATTATGAAGTCTTCAGTGTTTGCATTAAAATAAGAAAATGAGAATGCTAACATCACAATATATAAGATCAAACACATTTAAAATTTATGGTATTGTGAAGATAAATATGAAGTTTGCAAATATTAGTGAACATCTTGAAAAGCTATCTGTTGGTAAAGATATGAAACAAAAGGAACCCTCTTGCTTCTGGCAGAAGTAAATAATAATAACAAATAATTTAGAAATTAGTTAATGATGTTTAGTACATTAGACCATACTCGTGCCACACAAGCAAGCAACACTGTTCTTTGAGCAGTAGTCCCTGGGCAAAGGTTTTACATAGTCACCACAAGATATAATTCTGTTTAGCCTCTTTTTACATCAATAATCTTCTTTGAGCTTGTGATATTTAAAGTATAAATCTCTCTTAGAAGAATACTAGATACTTCTGCCTAAAATTTTTACTTTGAATAAAGCATTAAAAATAATCCTTCTGAAGCCGAGCGTGGTGGCGCATGCCTGTGATCCCAGCATTCCAGAGGCTGAGACCTGAGGATCGTGATTCGCAAACAGCCTCAGCTACTAAGTGAGGCCCTTTGCAACTCAGTGAGACCCTGTTTCAAAATAAAGAATAAAAAATTGGGCAGGGGGTTTGGTCGGAGGTCAAATGCCTCTGGGTTCCAGTCCCAGATCCACAAAAATAAAATAAAATAAAATAAATAATTCTTCTGAGTTTTATATAAAAAACTGACAATATTAGATAAAGAAAATTCTGCAGGTTGTAGGTCAAGTCTCTAATATCCTTGGGTAGCTTCTAAGTTTTATTATTAGCTAGTACTTTAATTGTACATCATTTAATAAACTCTTGTTTATTTGTTTTGGGGGTTTTGTTTTGTTTTGGTTTGGATACTAGGGATTGAACCCAGCTATACCTTTAGCAGTTTTTATTTTTACTTTTTTATTTTTCATACTGGGTATTGAACTCAAGGTCATTATACCTCTGAGCTGTATCTCCATCCTACTTTTATTTTTTTTTTATTTTAAAACAAATTCTCATTAAATTGTAGAGGGTCTCACTACATTTCTGAATCTGCCTCAAATCTGCAATCATTCTGTTTTGGCATCCAAAATTCATGGATGACAGGCATGCACCATCAATACCAGTTTATTTTTTTATTTTGAAACAGGGCCTCACTGTTGCTAACACTGGCCTCCAACTTGTGATTCTCCTGTTTCAGCATCCCAAGTACTGGGATTGCAGGAGAGTACCATTATGCCCATCCTTTTTATTTCTTTTTAAATTTATTGATAAAACAATCATACTAATATGGTTTTGTCTATTCTAAGATAGAATATTAGAAAAATATATAAAGGAGCTTAGAGAAACATCAAATATAATAGGATTTTTTTTTTTTTTTTTTTTTACCAAGAAGTGGTTTCTATAAAGGTTTTCCACAGAACTAGAACTTGACAGTGTTTGGTGCATATCAAATTCTCTGCTTACCAGCTGTTGCCCTTGGACACCCCAGGCCGCATACTGCAACACCGAGTTCTGTACTTCTGGAGGATTTAACTCCCAAACTTCCCTTAAAAAAATAGGAATATGTTTATGTGAACAAGTTGACATCTACACCATCAAACTGAGCTGGACAACTGCATATAAAAACCAGAACTTACTTCGTATGGATGCTGTAAATCACATATGAAGCAGTATATGAATAATGAAAAATCTGAAAAAAAAGAGAAAAGTTATCAACCAGAGTTTGAAAGAAAGATTCCTTTTAATGTGTATAAAATAAAGATATGAAATACATTACTTCAGGAGTTTCTTACCTCTTCTTGCCTCACGTCTATAGCCTCCTAACTGATCCTCCCCAAATCAACCCCATGTCTTATTTAATCATTACACTTACATAAATGTGATTATATCACTTTTCTAAAGAAACTTGTCAATGGCACCCCATTGCCTATACAATACATTTCAAACAGCTACATCGCAGTTTGAAGACACTGGTGTTTTAGCTCCTACAGGTTACTCTGCCCTTATCACCCACTACCTCAGTATACCTAGTCTATACTTCAAACAATTTAGGTGAGTTCCTTCTATATATCATGAACGGTTTTGTTTTTTTCCTCAGTAGCATACCCTACCATAACTGAGGTGGGCACTTTCCCTCCTTTTAATATTGCCCTTGCATGGAACTCATAACAATATCCTCAATTGAAATTCCATCTTTTTCACAGTTTACTGTATGACTCCGAGGATGCTTCTGACTCATATTGTAAATATATACATTTAAAATTATTTTATTAGTGCATTGCAATAATGAATTTCAATGTAATAAAATTACATACATACATACATACATACATCTCTTGGTGTATTTCAATCCACATCCCACACTGCTTCCCCCGTCTCCTTCCCTGCACATGTTAGTGAAATTGCTTAGTTATACATTCATATATTATATTGTATTATTTGATCGGTTTTCTTTTTCTCAGTCCTACCTTTTGTCCTCCCTACATCCCTCCCTTAATCTACTCCTACTACCATACAGATCTCTTTCCCCATTATTTGAAGTTCATTATATTTCTTATTACTCTCTTTTCTACATACAGGAGAAAACATACAACCCTTGATCTTCTGAGAGTGGCTGATCTCATTTAGCATAATATTCTCTAGTTTCATCCATTTTCCTGCAAGTGATATAACTTTGTTCTTCTTTATTGCTGAGTAAAATTCCATTGTGTGTAGACACCACATTTTCTTATCTATTCATCTGTTTGCAAATACCTGAGTTGGTTCCATAAGTTAGCCATTTTGAGATGTGCTGCTATAAAAATGGATATGCAGGAATCACTATACTATTATGATTTTAATCCTCTTGAAAAGATACTGAGAAATGGCTGGATCATAAGGTTACATGGTGATTCCACTCTTATTTTTTAAGAATTTCCAAACTGTTTTTCATAGAGATTATACTAATTTATAATTCTCCCAAATGTGTATGAGTTATTTCCTCACATTTTGACAGCATTTAATTATTGATGATTATATAGTGAAAAATAAAAGTATCAATATAAATTCTAGAGATAAAGATATAGCATTATACCTAGCTACTGCTATACAAATTATGATTGTCATATAAATATTCAAAGCATTATTTTGCACAAGTATGTGGTCACGTACAGGTATATATTACCTTTTCCTCCTCCATATTACTCATCACAGGGTCACATTTGCATGCAACACTCCATATTTGTCAAGAAATGGTTTTGGTGGGAAAAAATTCTTATGCTTTGAAGTATGCCTGCTTAAAATGTTTATATGAAACAGCTGGTTTAATATAAACCAACCAGAAGCCATCTTAAAAACATATTGCTGCCAGGCATGGTGGCGCACACTTGTAATCCCCGCTCTTGGGAGGCTGACAGGAGGGTAGCAGAGGTTCAAAGCCAGCTTCAGCTTCTTAGTGAGGCTCTCAACAACTTAGTGAGACCCTGTTTCTAAATTAAATAGAAAATAGGTCTGGGAGTATAACCCGAAGGTAGAAAGCCTCTGGGTTCCATCCCCAGCACCACAAAATAAAAATATTGCTACTATCTTAAAAAATATTGTTTCTTTTTAAAGAACATATTTCAAAGAATGACAATCCCCATTCCATGGTGCCATAAAATTTTAACAAAGGATAGTGAATAATGCAAAAATAACTATATTTTAGTCCATAATCAGTAAAAATAATGACATAGTTAAATACAAAAGAGTGAGGAAAACTGCAAAAGATAGCTTAGGGAAAGAACTGATGAATATGCTATCTTCAGTGAAAATTATTTTTCTTTCAATATATGTGAAGCAAGCTAAGAACTTTTTTCTTTCCCTAGCTATATCATTAGATTATTATTTCCAGGATTTGTATTGATACTTTCATTTTTCAGTACACAATTATAAAAGCCTCTTTTATTCATAGAGTAGATGTACATGGCACAAATAGTGTAATACTATCAATTAAATCTCCTTAGAAGTCAAATTGTTATTTCTTCCTGCAATAATAACCTCAATTAAATATGATTGGCCACAGAGTTGGCAAACTAGTGTTAGTATTCTCTTTTTGCATTGAAATTCAAACCTCATGTTTTATAGGACTATGTTTTAAAATGAAGCTTTATTTTACCAATCTTTTTGGAATACCTCTTAAATCTGAGATTGCCTTCACTGTCTATTTTATCATTCACATTATATTCTATAACATTCCAGATATTCCTACACATTTTAAACATGGAACCTACTACTATAGCTGACAAAAAGGTGAGAGATGTGCCCACCTCTGTCAATATTTTTTTTCTGTCTCAGAATATTGTTGCCAAAGCACACTGCCAAGTGAGCACTTGGTCTTCAGAGTAGAAATGTAACAATGGGGTTAGAGTAAAGAGCGACCATCTATTCCATCCATGAACCGCAGAGAACACTGTGCCTCATTTCTAGGCTCACATCCATCTTGAGAAAAAATTGTTACTGTGCACTTTTTTGGCAAAAACAAACATAGAACCAGGAGAGACATAACTGGCTATAATCACCGAGTGTTGGGATCCTTCTATGGCCTTTGCTAAGGCGATTGCTGGTTCTTCTCCCTGTGTTAATCCAAAGTACTTATGTATACTTCGAATGGAGTGAACCAGAGAAGGAGAAATATAATGATGGTTTGTCCCTTGTGGTTTTGCTTATTTTTCTTATTGGGTGTGCTAATATGGAAGATAACACTAAAAAATGGAACCCTGTCTTGCCTGGAAACCCATATCAGGTTAAAATAGCAAGTTACAGTGTTTGGTCTTCTTTATACATGTGCAACAAAGCCAGCACAGAAAACTAGAATTCAGGCTTTCCCCTACCTTAGAACACTGTCTTCTAAATTCATTGTCCATTGTTGTGTGTGTTCCCAGCACATAAAAATGCTTCTAGCTTTACAGCATTCCATAATTAAAGTAAGATTCTATGTGCACATCAGAATGTATAGTAATATACAGTATGGAGTCTGGGTAGGGGAGGAGTGTTTGCAAACAGAACTAGAAGAGGTTTATTTTTCTTTTTATCTCTTGCTCTGTACTCCTCTTCCTCATTCTTTGGTAAAATGTTGAAGACATTTTATACTGATGATATTCAATGAGAAATAGATTAATATTTATATAACATCTGTATTAAGACACTCTGGGTGAAATATACACACACTCTCTCTCCCTCTTTCTCCTTCTTTTCTCTTTCTTCTCCCTCTTCTCCATCTCACTTTATCCTTCCATAGATAGCATTCCCACTATTTTTCTTTTGGTGCATCGTAGTCATACATCTTAATGGGGTATAAGACGGTAGAGGCATATGTGCACACATCACTTATTTAGCCCTTCCTCAATTTTCACCGCGTTTCCTTCTCCCTCCCTCCGCATGTTTGGCTTAGTGATTAACTTTGATATATTTATGAATGTACATCATATACATTAGGGAATTTCCTTTTCTCTCCTCACATACCTATCAGGTTGCCTTATTTTCTCACTTACGGTTTCTCCTTCTTCATCTAGAGTTCCTCCTATGAACCATTTTCTCCCTAGCTTCTGTATATTAGGGAAAGCATCTGGTTTTGTTTTACTTTGTGACTGACTAATCTCACTTAGCCTAATGTTCTCCAGTTCCATCTATTTCCCAGCAAATGACATAATTTTGTTCTTTCTTATGGCTGAGTAAAATCCCATTGTGTACATATCTCATAGTTTTATAAATCATTCAACTGTTGATGGACATTTTGGCTGGTTCCATAGTTTGGCAATTTTAATTGTGCAGCTATGAACATAAACACTCATGCATTAGTTTGGTAGTTTGGTTTCCATTCTTCTGAGTAAGTACCCAGAAGTGGCATTGTTGGATCACATGGTAGATTCACTCCCTTTCTTCTGATGATTCTCTATACTGTTTTCCAAAGTGGCTTCAGTAATTTGCAATCCAGCAACAGGGTACTAGAGTTCCCACTTTTCCACACTCACTGGCATTTGTTACTTGTGTTTTGAGTTATTGCCATTTTAATTGAAATTAGGTAAAATTGCAGGGTAGTTTTGATTTGCATCTCTCAGATTGCTAATGATGCTGAACATTTTTTTTTCATACAATTATTGACCATTTGAATTTATTTTGTGAAATATATTTAGTTTGCTTGTCCATTTTTTGGGTGGGGTATTTGTTTCCTTAGTAGTGAGTTTCTTGTGTTCTCTGTATATTCTAGATATTAATCTTCAATTGGAGGAGTAGTTGTCAAAAATTGTCTCCCATTCTGTCAGGTATTTAGGTTCTTGATAGCTTCCTTTGCTGTACAGAAGCTCTTTAGTTTAATGCAACCCCACATATTGATCCTCCTTTTAATCTTTTGTACCTTTGAGGTCTTGTTGAGAGAGTTTTTATCTGTGCCTATGTGTTGCAGTGTTGGACTGATGCCCTGTTTAAGGAGCTACAAGGTCTGTGGTCTGATTTCCAAGTCTGATTCATCTTTAATTGACTCTTGTGCAGGGTGAGAAAGTGGGGCTTATTTCCATTTTTCTACATGTGGTTAACCAGTTTTGGTAACACCATTTGTTGAAGAGGCTAACTTTTATCCAGTGTATGGTTTTGGCCCCCTTGTCAACTAGTATTGTTTAACATTATTAATTTTCTTTTATTTCAAGTTCTCTTTCAGTGTTGGGTAGGCAAGACTCATTTTGTTACAAAATAGAATTCACTTAAGGTTAGGACAATGTGTCCTTGCCCTGTGATGTTGGCTGTCCATAATAATGTCTTTAGAAACAAATGCGCTTCAGTATCAAAAGCCATATTTATCCATCTCTGAAAACAAAGGCCCACTTCTTGTTACTGAGTGTGAACAGTGATAGATAAGATAGTGGGAGTGGGCAGAATTGAGATATACCATATTATATGTTGATTAAATTTTATTACAGAAGCTGGCCTTGAATATTCAATCATTCAATCTCAAAACACAAATATGTATGGGGAGATTCAAAATCCAGGAAGGATCATGCAATCCAATCTGGTCCCCCTCATTTCTACATTACATTGTGAACCGCAAGAAGAGGTTAAATATTGAGCCAACTACTAAGAATGATATAACCAGTTCTTATTATTTACAGTACTTATATATAATACCACTACAAACACTGTCTGTGGATTAGATCTGGAATGTCCCCTTAAATCTCCTACATTGGAAGTCTGGTCCCCAATGCAGCATGGTTTAGAGCTGGGGCATGGCTAGAGACAGAGTCACCGCGGGTGTGGCCTTGAAGCTTATCTCTTACTCTGGCCCCTTCTTTTTTTTCTGCTTCTTGGTTGCTAATTGCTGAGCAGCTTTTTTCTGTCACATCCTGCTTACATGATGTTGTGCTCACTTCCGGCCCAGAGCGAGGGAGTCAGCTGACTGTGGATTGAAATTATGAGCTAAAATGTTTCCTCCTCTGAGTTATTCTTGCGAGGTATTTTGGTCCAAATAACACAAATATGACTAAAACATACCATATGAGCAAATACTGAACTATCACTCCTAAGGAAAAATATGGGATTATCCCTTAAATCATTTTGTCACAGCATTTTCATCAATCATACATAAGCTAACTGTATGTGTGCTCTCTTTAAAGACACCCTATTTAGTATACTTTGCTGATTCATAAACATTGAACTCATGGCCATTAATAGTATAACTCAGGCTTGAATGAAGTTTATGTCACACACGCATTTCTCTAGAAGGCACGTGCCAGCCTTCTCACACTAAGAAACACAAATGGCCCACTTCTTGATACTGGAGGTTGGAGTTAATAGCACTGGGGGATTTAAAGCAACCAAATCACCAAAAGCACAAAAATGCTAAACACATAGTACAAAGAGACCATGAAAGATACTTGTTTACAGTTTAACAGGTGAAATAGGAAGGCAATGTTTTGTCTTGGAAAAGTGTGTACTAGGCAACACAGTTGTCCCTTCACTCTGCACACAGCTATGAGTGATTTCAAAAGTGTCACAGACACTGACCTGCAGGCCACAAGTAGACACATCTGCCAATAGTGATTACACAAAAACTGCTGCTGTCTAAGTTACAGAGTAGAGCATGAATATTTACTGGAAAAACACATGAGCAAACAAACAAATCAGACATATTTAAGTCCAGCCAGAATTTGAACACGAGCAAAGTATAGAAATTATCCATCAGCACTAACATTTACACTCTGGAAATAAAAATTAGCTATATCAGCTTTTTCAACAAATGTCTATTAAATTTATTTTGATGCAGATAATAAGTGTTATTTTTAATTTTTAGAACAGTTTTAGATTTTTTTTTTTTTTTTGTGATACTGGTGTTCCTGGAAGCCCTTCTACCTCCGGACTACACTCCCAGACATATTTAATATATATTTTTTTATTTGGAAACAGGGCGATCCTCCTGTCTCCGCCTCGCAAGCATGGGGATTACAAGCGTGCACCACCACACCCGGCTCAGTTTTAGATTTTTAAAAAGTTTTTATTGGTGCATTGTAATCATACATCTTAATGGGATACGAGAGAGTGGAGGCACACATGCACACATCACCCAATTAGCTCTTATCCAATTCTTGCCCCGTTCCCTTCCCATCCTTCCTTCTCATGTTTGGCTTAGTGATTGACTTTGATATATTTGTTAATGTACATCATGTACATTAGGGAATTTCTCTCTTCCCCTCTCCCATTTCCTCCGTTAGGTTTCCTTATTTGCTCATCTATAGTATAACTTTCTTTGTCTAGAGTCCCTCCTATGACCATTTTCTCCCTAGCTTCTGCATATTAGGGAGAGCTACTTTTAATGAGCATAATAAAAACATTAAAATTGTGTAAGATTAAAAGTGCCAGTTGATTTTTTATTTATTACTGATATGTTGTTTGTAAGTCCTCAAGTAACTATCAGATGATAATAATGTGCAAGCTCATAAATTAGATACCAATGCATTGATATTCCTGTCCTCAAGCAGCTCATGATCTAGTTGGGATGACAAGGTTAAGAAACACACACATGCACACACACACACACACACACACACACACACACACTTATGTATACATATACAAACATACACATACATATATATAAACATATGCATATATGTTTGTAGAGATAGAAAGACAGACAGACAGATATAGATGATAGAGATATTCTACCTCTGAGCTATACGCCCAGCTTGATTTTATTTCTTATTATTAACAAGATCTCACTAAGTTGCAGAAGGCCCAGCTAAGTTGCTGAGGCTGGCTTCAAACCTGCGATCCTCCTTCCTCAGCCTCCCAAGTACTGAGATTACAAACATATGCCATCACACCCAGCTAAGAGACATATTTTCATAGAACACTCAGATGCGGGTCATGATTAAATTAGAATTTTATATTATAGCCCTATAGGCTTTCCAAGAATTGCATAGTCTTTTTGGTTTCAAGACTGCATTACAAATAAAGAAACAACTGATTCAGCACTGAAGAGATTAATATAGTTGACAGAAAAGGCAGGTAGTTTACACGCTTGAGGCAGTCGTACATATAATAACAGCCCTTAAACTGAGCATTCACTACAGACCAGACTCTGCTGAATATTTTAATATTTTATGTCATTTAACATTTAAATCAATCTCAGCAGTAGATATTACATGCTTAATTTACATAATAGGCTCTATAAAGCTTAAACTTACAATTGAAAAGTTTAAGTGGGAAACAGCTACAATGCACCCAGGTCTGTCTGATTACGATCCACTTTTGTGATCTAATTTCTCTACACTCTGTCATTCATGGAAATAGTACATGAAACATCACTCCAGATTTGCAAAAGATTTATTTCCAAATTACTAGTGAAGCTACATTTAAAGACTTACTGAGCTGGGCACGGTGGCCCAGTACTTGGGAAGCCGAGACAGGATGATCACAGGTTGTGGCCATCCTCAGCTACTTAGTGAGGCCCGGTACAACGTAGTGAGACTCTGTTTAAATATAAAGAATAAAATAGGGCTGGAGCTGCAGCTTGGAGGTAGAATGCCCCTGGGTTTAATTCCCAGCACCACAAAATATTTATTTACAGTAATATGCATGAATTAATTGTAATTATGACGAGAGATTTTATTTTGGAGAGATGATTTAATACAACAGATTAAACATGTAGTCCCCTTCTCATTTAGTTACTTTTCACATTTTTTCCCTTAGAATATCATTATTACCTAAGACATCTATGGGGATTCATATCAAGCATCTTTATTCAAGAGTAAAATAAAAGAAAAAGAACAGAGCACTCTGGTAATTTATGCTTGAACCAGAGTATTTTTTTTTTTTTAATCTCTGGATACCAAATGTTTTTCTGCACTGCAACTAAATGGCTGAATTGATATAAATAGCATTCCTTTTCATGCCCTAGAGAATATTTAGAATAGGATTATGGATTTGTCATTGACTCAAACAGGAAAACTGAACTGTGGGAAAGCCAACCTAGGATTCAACAGCTTTAATAAAAAATGCAGGTGAAAAAAAAGAAAGAATGCAGGTAAGAGAAGGGACCATATAGGAAAAGGGAGGTTTATTTCCTTCAGAAATTAGCACATTCCACATTTGAATCTAAAATAAGATATCTTGTAAGATGAGCGAGTTAGGACTGTGCTATTTTAAAAGTTTTAGCCGGGCGTGGCTCATGCTTGTAATCCCAGCATTTGTGAGGCTGAGACAGGAGGATTGCGGTTTGCGGACATCCTCAGCTACTTAATGAAGCTCTTTGCAACTCAGTGAGACCCTGTTTCAAAATAAAGAAAAAAAAAATAGGGCTGGGGTGTAACTCAGAGGCAGAATGCTTCTGTGTTCCATCCATAATACCACAACAAAAAGAGAAAAGTTTTATTATGTAGTTAAGAACCAGGGTGATGATGTGGGAGACATTAATGCTATAAATACAATTCACAAAATTATAAACAGCAGATCTACAAAACTCATTTAGAAACTTTTCACTACAAAAGAACTTTATATACACCAAACACGTATGGATTGAAAGGAAAATAAACATGGGAGTGAATGAAAGGTGTAATTATTATTTATCAGTATTTTTAATTGCTTTCTTAAGTTTTTTTTACCTATTAGTCACTGACTAAATCTTAGAAACACATAGTACACCAAAAATTAGGTGGGCAACATTTTTCAATTTCAGGATATAATCCAACTGGACTACTTAGTAACAGAATCCAACTTAAGAAAAACATGTTTAGTATACAGGGGGAGAATTTGGATTGAACAGGATAAATCACTTGCTAATATATTTCTTCTTAGGTAAATAAATAGATTATATCATAGTGAAGCCTCCTCTTGATTGTAGTGTTCTTCTCTAAAGTGTATGCTTTCATTTCAAAGATGTACCACAGTATCAGTTTTTCACTGACTCTATTGTTTGTGTATATGTGTGTTTGTTTGTTTGTGGCACTCAGGATTGAACACAGAGGGATTCTACCTCTGAATGTATTCTAAGCCCTTTTCATTTTTTTTTTCTGGTAACTTGGGATCGAACCCAAGGATATTCTACCTTGGAGCTACACCCTCTAGCACCTTTTTAAAAAATATTAATATTTTGTTTTGAAACAGGGTCTCTCTAGGTTGCTGAGAATCTCACTACTTGCTGAGGCTGTCTTCGAACCTGTGAACTACCTGTCTCAGTCTCCCAAGTACTTGAATTACAGGCATGTGCCACCATGCCCAGCTTCAATAACTCATGACTTTCACCATGATACACTGCTGACTGAAGTAACAACCTCATTGAAAATCCCCCTCTTTATAATAAAATACTTTCACACACTAGAATTTTCTTCATTAATTAGTGCAAATGAACAACTTCCACATTAATTGACATTATACTATGCCCCACTTACCACCGTTTGAAACATATCTAGCTAGATAAACTGAATACCACCTAAAGGTCAATTACTTACAGGACAAGTAGGTTTTCTATATGCTGAAATAAATTTAAACCATATCTCATTTCCTATAAATTAGTTTTCTCTGCAGCATATTGATTCTGAAATAAATTTAGGATGGAATGAGATACATAGTCAACCTCATTGCTTCTTCTCCTTGAACCATAAAGGAAAGAATGAAAAGTTATTATTTCAACACCCAGGTATTTTCAGGCTGTGTGTGTGTGTGTGTGTGTGTGTGTGTGTGTGTGTGTGTGTGGTACTGGGGATGGAACCCAGGAGCATTCTACCTCTGAGCTAAATTCCCAGCCCTATTTTTTATTCTTTGTTTTGAAACAGGATCTCACTGAATTGCAAAGTGCCTCACTAAGTAGGTTAAGGTTGTCTGCCACAAACCAGGTCCTCCTGTCTCAGCCTCCCAAATGCTGGGATTGCAAACATGTGCCACAACATACGGCTGCAGGCCTTTTTATTAAAGGGCAAAAAATGGGAAAATGTTTACTTATTACCTCAAGAATACATAAAAAAACACCCAAATATATATGTATATTTTGGTGGTACTGGGGTTCCTGGAAACCCTTCTGTCTACCTCCAGGCTACACTCCCAGACCTAATACATACATATATATATATATATATATATATATATATATATATATATATATATATAATTTTTTTTTTGAAACAGGGTCTCTTAAACCAGCTGAGGCTGGCTTCGAACCAGTGCGATCCTCCTGTATCTGCCTCCCAAGCGCAGGGATTATAAGCATGCACCACCACGCCCAGGTTCAAATATATTTCAATTGCAAGATCTTAATTTCCTGAATAAAAGTCTTGCAATTAGGTAGAAAAAAATATTTGAGATGAGTTGTATGAATTTTATATTAGTAACTTTTCACAACACCACTCCCATAGAAAGTATTTATTTATATTGAATGATTTTTAAAACATTAGACAAATCATAATTTTAAGAATTAATGACAATTTATATATTATTTATTTATTTTATACACTGGAAATTGAACCCAGGGGCATGCCACTTCCAAGTCACACTTCTAGCCCTTTTTATATTTTGTTTTGAAACAGCATCTCACTAGGTTCCTGAAAGTCTTCCTACTTTGCCGAGGGTGGTCTTGAACCTGTGATCCTCCTGTCTCAGTCTCCTAATTATGGGAATAACAGGCATGTGGCACCATGCCCTGCTTGTATTTTAATTCAGTTATTTATTTATTTATTTTACTTATTTGTAGCCATTTAGATTGTTCACATTTTCCACAGTGCATAGAATATTTAGATTATTTCCATTGTATATTTATGGAAAGTCATAGGATATATTCTCAGAAATAAAATTTGTAAATCAGAAGATACACCTATTATACTGTTTCATGTTACCACAACATTTTATCAAAAAACCTTTATTAATCTCCAGTCATTTCTAAAAACATGTCATTATTGGCCATGGTCATCATTTACTTGTTCATGTTTTGATTTAAAATCCTCCATCCTCATCTTATTCTAAGAATACTGTACAGAGTACTGGTGCAATGGTAAAGCTGTGGGGAGTCAGGTGTTACAAGGTCTCTATGGATTATTTGTCGGGGCCCAGCATTTATGTGCGAACTTGGATGAGTGATTTAATTTAGTTTGCCTCAGTTTCCTGGTAATGCTAACATATTCAAGTAAAATCAATGGTGTTCTTTTAAGGGACAGGAATGTGTTGGAGAAGTTAATAAAAAAGAACTCTTGGCAAGGGAAAAGGTTGTGGGTTGAAAACACTTGACAATAACTAACCTTGGGATAAAAATATAAGAAGACAGCTATAAAGATTAATGTGTTCTTTATATGCTGCTTATGAAAAATGAGCTGAATATGAAGGTGATGAGAAAGATTTGTTGTTCAACAGGAAATGGAACTCCAGAGACAGAGCTTTAGAGAACAATTACTCTAATGGTGACATTAATATCTGAAGAAAGTTGTTTTCTCTCTAGAGAAGGTAACACTCCACTGATTTTCAACATAAAAAACCCTTTGACCTCTATTTGTAAGGTCTCTGATGTCTTGGAATTCAAATATGTAACAAACTTACTTTAGTTTTCTATCAGTTCATGTATATTCGGCTGGACTGCCCCATGGCCCATGTTAACTTGGTTATTACTAAAACCAGAATGTTCTTCTTGAAGCAGTCAAATATTTAGCGCTAAAGGTCAAAGGGACCAATTGAGCCTTGAATATGGCAAAGGCATCATTCAGAAACAGCAGGACCAGTAGGACCAGAGCCTGATGTTCAAGAATAGACCTGTCCACTCTTAGGATGAATACTTGCAAGGAAGATGCAGATAGTTCTATTTAGTTGACTAAGATGCTAAAAAACACTGAGTACTCTGATGTATAACTTTGATGCTCATGTTAATAAACATTAATTTTCCCTTGTTAAAAAATGTTAAAAAAAAAAAAAAGCCAGGTGTGGTGGCACAAGCTTGTAATCCCGGTGCTTGGGAGGCTGAGACAGGAGGATCGCAAAGGTTCAAAAGCAGCCTTAGCTACTGAGTGAGGCCCTCCACAACTTAGTGAGACCCTGTTTCCAAATAAAGTATAAAATCGGTCTGGGAGTATAGCCCAGAGGTAAAGAAAAAAAAAAAGCCTCTGGGTTCCACCCCCTGTACCATAAATAAATGTGGATTCATGGCCACCCACAGCAACTTGCCAAACTCTTGGCAATTTAGCAAGACCTTGTTTCACAACAAAAAAATTAAAAAGATCTGGGGGTGTACCTCAGAGGTAGAATGCCCCTGAGTTTAATCCCTGCTACCAGAAATAAATAAGTAAATAACCAAATAAAACTCAATTTTTACTTTACCTAAAAATTAACTTGAATTGGTCCTAGATCTAAAGGCAAAAACTAAAACTCCTGAGTTTCCAGAAGAAAACAGAAAGCCTTTGTGACTCAAGAAGGAAAAGATTTCATAAAGAGGACACAAAACACCAATCATCTTTAAAAAAAATGCCAAACTAACTTCATCGAAATGGAAAACTCTGTTCATTAAAAGACATGACTCAGAAATGAGGATGCAAACTACAGTTTGGGAGAGGATATTCACAGTACATATATATGACAACAGACTTGTATGGGGGAAAAAAAAAAAAACTATACCAGATTGTTTACAGAAGCTTTATTCATAAGGACCCAAAAACTGAAACCATGCAAATGTCCATCACATTTGAATGGATAAACAAGGGGTGACATATGTGTAAGACAAAATAAGGCTCAGCAATAAAAAGAAATGAACCGCAGATCTAACAACATGAGTGGATCACCAGAACCTCACACTGAGGGAAAGAAGCAAGACCTAAAAAGGGCATACTCCAGAGTGCATTTAGATGAAGTCCAACCACACGACAAAAAAATAGTCTTTGGTGATAGAAATTTAAAAACTTAAGAGTTCTTTACCGCTGAGCTCAATGGTAAGGAGCCCAGAGGAATTGGAGAGTAAAGCATTTACTGGTTGCTTGGTTATAGGTTTAACTTTACTGGTTGCTTGGTTGTAGATTTATAATAGTTGGAATTTGTCGGACCAAATTTTTCAGCCATTTCACCATTCATCTGGGCATTCAACAACAGCTAACTAGAAGACGGGTTTGGTTTTTTTGGGTTTTTTTAGTGTTTTTGTTTTTGTTTTTTGACGGTACTAGGGATTGAACCTAGAGCCTTGTGCATGCTAAGCAAACTCTACAACTGAACTCCATCCCCAGCCCTCACTGGAAGGCTTTAATATTCAAAATAATGAAAAGCATGCTAAGGAAACTTATAAAAATTTAAAATTAAACAGTTAAAAAAATAAATAAATATGTTTTTAAAAACCTATGAAAATGATGGAGCATCAGCATAATCGGATGAAATGTTAGCAGAGAAATAAAAATTATAAGAAAGAGTCAAATAAATATGCTAAAAATGTAAAACAAAAAATCAATACCAGGAGCCAGGCACAATGGTGCATACTAGTAATCCCAACATTCGGGAGGCTGAGACAGGAGGATCATGGTTCATGGACAGCCTCATCTACATAGTGAGGCCCTCCACAACATAATGAGATTTTGTTTCAGAATAAAAAATAAAAAATAGGACTGTAGATGTAGATTTGAGGTAGGATGCCCCTGGGTTCAGGGTTCTATCCTCAGTACTGCAAAATTTAAAAAATAAGTCAATATCAGGAAAAAAAAATATATCACTGAGAAACTCACCAGCCTTGATATTACCATAAAAAATCAGTAAGTTTGAAGATTTGTCAGTATAAATTATCCAAATTAAAATACAAAGAAAATATTAGAAAAAGATGTATCATTATCAAATGGTCTAACACATTTGTGTTTGAAAGAGAAAAAACAGAGAGAATGAGGTAGAACATTTTTTTTAAATGACTGTTTTCCAGAATTAATGAAAGATTGCAAATCTTAGATTGAAGAATATATGAGAATACTTCTAATTTTTCCCCCAGAGGAGCTGTAGATGGATTTTAGGCTTTGTACATGATAGACAAATGCTCTACCACTGGGATACAAATGTGTTTGGGATACTCCAAACACATTTTTTAAGCCAGTATTATTCTAATACATAAACCAGATAAAAATACTAAATAAATAATATTGGCCATAAACAAATGATACAACTTTCCTTGAACATAATGAACATAGCTGCAAAGATCCCTAACAAATTTCTAGCAAATCTAATACTAGGTAAAAATAAATATATTATGACAAGGAGATTTATCTTAATTATGCAAGACTGATTCATATTTGAAGATGAATATAGTACTTTATATCAGCAACATTCCAAAAAGATACATACTATGTATAATAGATGCAAAAATCATTTGAAATTTAATATCCACATATGATTAAAATCTCTTAGCCACTATAATAAGAAACTAGTGTTTATGTGATAAATGGCACTATCAAAAGATACAGAAAACATCATATTTTATGACAAAAGATTAAATGCTTTTCCCTCTGAAAAAAAGACAAAAAAAAATGCATCCCCATCCTTCTTTTCCACATCACACTGGAATTCCTAGCAACGGCATTACGTTGGGAAAATGTAATGTGTACAGTAATTAACAAAGACGTAACTGTAAACTATATTATGATGGGAGACTAAAATGCACCAATAAAAGTATATAAAAAGACCTGACTATAAGGTCATATGTGGCATTCCTTGATTAGAGCACTCTATATACTTCAGATATCAACTGTCTCAAAATTCATCTATTAAAATATCTGACACCTAACCAGAAGTGGTGGTACACACCGATAATCCTAGTTCCTGCAAGGCTGAGACAGGAGAATTAAAGGTTTGAGGTCAGTCTCAGAATCTTAATGAGATGCTATTTCAAAATGTAAAAAAAAGGGGGGGCTGGAGGTGTAGAGGTGTAGTTCAGAGGTAGAATGCCCCTGGGCTTAATACCCAATACCATATAGACAAAAAGGAAGTAATATGTAAATTTAATATAACACCAAACAAAACACCAATACCCCCCCCCAAGAAAAATCACCTGGACAACTGATTCTAAAACATCTATGCAAAGGGAAAAAAACACAAGCAAACCAAGAATAACAACAAAAAAAATAAGGAATTTCGAAAAAAAATTATAGCGTATACACAATGTAGTTTAATAATTTCTCAAAAAATAGGCACATAGATTACATAAAAAAGAAAGTCCAGAAATAGATCCTCATATAGTCACTGGTTAACTAATTAATTAATTGATTTTGATATTGGAGATGAAACCAGGGGCATTCTACCGCTGACATATACTTTTATATTTTGGATACTCATCACATTGCAGAGGCTGTTGTTGAATCTGTTGTCCTCTTGTTTCAGTCTCCTGAGTACTGTGATTGATTACAGGTATGCACCATCACACCCAGCTCAATGAATTTATAAAAAAGATTCCATGGTGATTGCATGAAGAAAGGATAGAGTTTTTTTTTTTACAATGGTTAAAATAATAATTATCATACTTATGTATTCATAAGGAAAACAATGAGTATTTTCTATTATACATCAATATTAACCAAAAGAAAAATCAATACACTTCAATGCAAAACATTTTAATTTGTTATATGATTCAACCATCTTACTCTTAAGTATGTGCCAATGTGAAATGTAAATAAATCTATGTTCATACAAAAATCTGCTACCAGATTTTACACCAGCTTTCTGAATTATTATCAGTAACTTGCAGCTACCCAAATGTCTCCCAACTGGGGAATCAATAAACAGCATACGCATATAATAAAATATGATTCACCACTGGGCATATGATTGCAATCCCAGTACTTGGGAAGCTGTGACAGGAGGATCATAGACTGAAGGGAATCGTTTAGTGAGACCCTGTTAGCAAAAAAATAAAATAGAAATGAGGATGTATTTCAGAGTTAGAATGTCCCTGGGTTTAATCCCCACTAAAACAACCCTCCCCACACACACACCACAACTACTCAGCAAAAAAGTGACAAATTACTAGCCAGGCGTGGTGGTGCACACTTGTAATCCCCGCGCTTGGGAGGCTGAGACAGAAGGATCGCACAGGTTCGAAGGCAGCCTCAGCAACTTAGGCTCTCAGCAACTTAGACCCTGTTTCCAAATAAAATCTAAAATAGGTCTGGGAGTATAGCCCAGAGGTAGAAAGCCTCTTGGTTCCACCCCCAGTGCCACCAAAAAAAACAAAACAAAAAAAAAGAGAGACAAATTACTGATAATACAACATACACAAACCTTATTTAAATCAAGAGAAACCAGATTTTTTAAAAGTACATACAGCCGGGCGTGTTGGCGCATGCTTGTAATCTCCGCGCTTGGGAGGCAGAGACAGGAGGATCGCACTCCTTCGGAGGCTGTTTCCAAATAAAAAAAAATAATCGAATGGGTCTGAGAGTGTAGCCCGGAGGTAGAAGGGCTTCCAGTAATCCCAGTACCACCAAAATAAATTAATTAAATTAATTAGTTAATTAATTTAAAAAGAGAGACCCTGTTAATTATCATAGTTAATTATAGTTAATTATCATAGTTTGCTTTCTGTTGTGTGTGTGGTACTGGAGAATGGACCCCAGACATATTGTACCTCTGAGCTGCCCCCGACCCCTTTTTAATTTTTTTTTAAATTTTGAAACAGGATCTCACTATGTTGCTGAGGCTGGCCTTGAACCTATGATCTTCCCATGTGATCCTCCTACCACAGTCCCGCAAGTACTGGAATTACAGGAGTATGCCACCATGCCCAGCTATGATCCTAGTTTTAATATATAATTAATTTATATGTGTGTGTAGGTGTGTTTTTGTGGTACTGAGGATTGAACTCAAGGGCATTCTACCTCTGACCAGTACCCTCAGCCCTATTATATTTTATCTTGAAATGGTCTGACTAACTTGTGGAGGGCCTAAGTTATTAAGGCTGGCCCAGAACCTGCAATCCTTCTATATCAGCTTCCCATGTACAGGGATTACAAACCCATGACACTAAGCCCAGTTTATGTTATCTTTCTATTACCTAAAAGTAGATAAAAAATGAACTATGTGACATTTGAGATAAAGTTAGGTACACAAGACAAAGAAAAGAATAGAGAACTATTTTAATAAATAAGATACTTTTAAAATACCTCTCATTTCACTGAGACATTACTGTTTCAACAATTATGTGTACTTTTCCCTCACACATTAGCATCTCTGGAATTGGGGAGAATGTGAAAACAATAGAATGTCATACTGTAATGCTTATGAATATACAAAATAATGCAGCTTTTTAAATGGATGGTATCTCAGATGGGATACATTACACTAATCATTGTATTTTGACAAGTTATTTTTGGAAAGAGAAATATAACTTTGTAAAAAGGGTTAAAGGCTAAAACACTGTGAATGTTTCTTTGTCCTTCATTCCATGAGATACTACTAATGACCTAGTGGCAACTATAAAATGGAAAGGACACGATCAGTACAGGAACGAGACTTCCTATGTCATTCAAGTTTTAAGATTGCAGAGAACTCGACTTAAAAAAAAAACTTAGAAAATTAATGCAAAGATCATGACTATCTAGAACTTTCTGCAAAGAGGAAATGCCCAATGTGTGCTGTCCAATATGGTAGCCATAGTATCAAGTTCATAGAACTTGAAATGTGGCTAGAGAAACTGAGGAAATAAATAACTTTATTTAATTTTAATTGAAATAAAAATGGCCACATATGGTCAGGAGCCAAGTATCATAAAGTCAGGGCTTAGCAATTGTGTTTGAACGCTTGAAGGAGTAGGATATCAGGACCAGGAAGGTTGTGGCTTTATTTTATTGCTCTGGTAGGATCAGTGCTACTTTTGCCTCTTTGGTCCTACATCACTAACCTAGGAAAAAGAGGAACAATATTTAAGGTGATAAGCCCAGGAGGTAGCCTTGCAGGGAGAGTACAGACTCTCTCTCACATGCTACTCAAGTTTCCAGGATTTTCTTAAAATTAAGTATTTAATTTCTCACATGCTTCTCAAGTTTTCTTTCTCCTTTCTCACATGCTACTCAAGTTTTCAGGATTTTCTCAAAATTAAGTATTTCCATGCCTGGCAGAGAAATTTCTAATATTCACCTTAATTTTACTTATTTTTTCTCTGAGTAGTGGTATGAAGAGCAACAAAATTGAAAGATTCAGATGAAATATTATTTATACTTTTTTTTGGTGTTACTGCTATTTCTGAAAACCCTCTACCTCTGGGCTATACTCCCAGACCTATTTTTTATATTTTTATTTGGAAACAGGTTCTCTTAAGCCAGCTCAGCTGGCTTTGAACCTGCGCGATCCTCCTGTCTCTGCCTCCCAAGTGCAGGGATTACAAACGTGCGCCACCACGCCCAGCCATTATTTATACTTTTTAAATATATGGCCGCTAATACTGGGGAAAAGATCAGGATCTTAACAAAGGTATGTACTGATAATAATACCCAGAGGATAAAATTTTCAGCTAAGTGTGGTGGTAAATGTCTGTAATCTCAGTACTTGGGAGACTGAACAAGAAGGATCCCAAGTCTGAGACCAGTCTCAGAAACTCAGAAAGATTCTCAGGAATTTAGCAAGGCTTTGTTTCAAAATAAAAAATAAAGATTTGAAAATATAGTTCAAAGTTAGAATGCCTCTGTGTTTAATTCCTAGTACCAAAAAAAGGAAAGAAAAAAGAAAACAAAAGAAACCCTGATCATAAACCAGAAACTTATAATCATTAATTGATATTTTATATAATTATTTTATAATTTTCCAGTAGAATTTTGAGCCTTATGCATTATAGACTTTATTTTATTTTATTTTATTTTATTATTTTTTAGAAACAAACACAGCTTGTTTATTGGAGTCAAAAAAGAGAACTTTCTCCCACAAATACAGAGTGCTGCCTCTCAGTCTGTATCAAGAGCAAGACAATGGTTGAAAATTGTATTCCTGAGAAGAAGCAAAAAGTTAGCAGTTTGAAAACAAATACAACAGGTGACTTCGACAAAAGATAAAAAGTTTTTTTAAACAAAAACCAAAATTTCAAGTATTATTCCAGATGACATGGCAAACTTAACACAGGAAGAATGGGCTTGGGAAGCAAAACCCTTGCCCTTCCGCGTTGGGGTCTTAGTGGGGAGGGCCTGCACAAGAGGGACTGAGGGCTGGCTCAACTCCCTCCACTGCAGGACCCACCAGCCCTGTGGTGGCGATGGCTGCACTCAACCACATGCTTTAGCAAGGAGCTGCTAACCTGATACCCAGGTTCAGGGTGAGCAGTCCTGCACATGATGATTTTAAAAAACAACAACAAAAAAAAAAAACCCCAAAACATATGCTCATTCTTTCAAATATCAAACTATCCCCAATTTTAATCAATTTATAAATTATAAATTATATTATCTGTGCTACAGTTTGTGATATTTAAATCTTATTAGAAGATAAGCACCAAACCTATTAAAATAAAAAATATATAAAAGGTGTGGTTTTCCTGACAGGGGAATATCCTGTACATCTGTAGGCTGTAAACTTATGCTCCCTTTCCTTAAACAGAATGCTTCTGATAAACGTTCCCCCTTCTCCCGTGCAACGTTTCCTGGAAAGATTTGTTTTAACTGCAGTTGTGGAAAAAGTACAGAAAGGCATTATAGACTTTAGTAGACAAAATTTTTCCAATTAAACTTTTTATTATAAAATAGTGATTTCCAATTATTTCCAAAGTATCTTTTCATATTTAAACTGTAAGAAGAAAGTAACAACTTAAATCCCAGTAAAATGTAATGACTCACCAAAGTTAACTGAAATGCCTTATTTTAATAAATTCATTGGCATAATATATGAATGTATGAATACATTGACCTTTTAGCATCCTTTGGGTATGGGTCCCAGGATCCCCTGGGATATCAAAATTCCTTATTATATTAAGTAATGTGGTCTTATTATATAACTTAAGCATATCTATACAATTAAATAATTTCTATAGTGCTTATTAATAAAATGTAAACTGTATATAAATAGTTATTAAACCATATTGTCTTTTAAAATTATAACATAAAAATATCTATGCACCACAATTCACAGCAGCCAAGTTAAGAAATCTACTGAGCAGACAAATGGATAAAGAAAATGTGGTATGTATACACAATGGAGTTTAATTCAGTCATTAAGAAGAATGAAATTTTGTAATTTACAGGAAAATGAATGGACCGAAGATGATAATTTTGAGCATAATAAATCAGACTCAGAGTGAAAATCATCATATGTCTTCTTTACTTGTGGAAGCTATGAGAAATAAAAGCAAATAAAACCAAATAAAAACACAACAGCCAGGCATGCTGGGGCACTCTTGTAATCCCAGTACTTGAGAGCCAAGACAGGAGGATAACAGGTTCACTGACAGCCTCAGCTACCTAGTGAGGCCCTCTGCAACCTGTTTCAAAATAAAGACTGAAAAATGCAGCTGAAAGTGTAGCTTTGAGGTAGAATGCCCCTGGGTTCAATCCCCAGTAGCACAAAGAACAAACAAACAGTCGAAATTCCACAACAACAGGACATAGGAGGGACAATGAAAGTAGAAGAAGAGCCCATTAGGGAAACCCAAAGAAGAAGGGAAGAAAGAAAGGCAGGTGTGGGACATATCACTTGTGAAAATGATCAAATTACATTTTTATATATGTAGAAATATGCTAAAGTAAAATCTACTATGTTATATGCTTATTATGCACCAAAATCTGAAATAAAATCCTCTGCTCAAGAATTTGAACATTTAAATCATTGTATTTTATTTTTATTATGTTAAAATTTCATTATTTGAAATAATTCTTGATATGAGTAATCAGAGTGCCAAGTTTGATTTATTCAATTCTAGCCAAGATGGATTATAAACAGAATTTTTGCTAGAATTTATTAATTCCTACACATGTTCTATGTATTGTGCTGTGTTCTGTTATCTTTAACTATCCTTTAAATGAATAATGGCTTTAGGGAGCCTGTATTACGACTCTTGATTACATATAACAGAATTGGACTTTAGCTTATAAAGACTAAAAGAGGTATATTAAAAAGATAATTGATATACCAATTTACATTCCTGCCAATAGTGTATAAGAGTTCCTTTTTCTCTATATTCTTGCCAGCACAATAGCATTTATAACAAATATGAGGTGACACCTCACTCTGATTTTTTTCATTCCTCCTGTGTGTAGTGTATTTTATCACTCTTTTATATAATACCTGCTAGCGATTAATATGTCATAAGACACAAACATTTAGAATGGATGGTGTAAGACACTCTGTGGTTGGTAAAGTGAAAGATGATGGTTTAGATTAAGACGAAATTAAAATAGACCACAGAAAATTGAAAGGGTCCAGGACCTCAAAAACACTCTCCTCTTTTCCTCTTGTGTAATCTTTTTCTTTGTCTCGGTTTGTCTTTGTCTTTGATCATTTCTTGTAGTTTTGGACATTAATAAAATCTCAAAATTTCTTCCCACTTTTTATTTTTATCTTTTGTGCCACTTTCAAAGACTCCATTATATACTGCTCTTATTTTATTTTTATGTTTTAGAATACATTAGTAAGGTCATTTCCCCCTCTCATTATCTATCTCTAAAGTTGAAAAAAAGGGCCTGTGAGGCTGTGGGTATAACTCAGTGGTAGAGTCTAACATGTGCAAGGTCCGAGTTCAATTTCCAGAACTACCCCAAAAAACTATATTTTATAAAACATCACTTGCACCAAATGTCCTCTTCATGTAGTTACAATAATAAGAACTCTATAGTGTCCATATCATATTTGGTTCTCATAATAATTCAAAAGGTGGGGACAATCATTCCATTCTGTAGCAAGCATAAATACAGATTGTTCAGAATTGAAGTCCATGTGTTTTCTGCAAATACCAATACAGGTCTATAATCATACCACTGAATATCCTTCTCTCATCTAAGACCAGTAAGTTGCAATCTCGTTTAGAGTCAGTGGACCAACCAAAAATTTACATTATAAATGATTACAAGGTATTCTTTTAACATGTCCTTGAAAAATCTTTATCTTTAAAATAAATTCTTGAATTTGAATAGAACAGAGTGACATTCTTATAAGAAATATAAAACCTGAGAAATTCTTTTAAATTCCTTTTTACATAATCAGTGCTATGAAGAGGAAGCACAGTGTCTCAGCCATGTTATCAGCAGTATTAACTTTATGGGAGTGTCACCTGGACAGTTTAACTATCTTGAAAAATTTTAGCAATTAGCTGGGCGTGGTGGCACATGTTTGCAATCCCAGCATTTGGGAGTTTGAGACAGAAGGATGACAGGTTTGAAGCCAGCCTCAGCTACTAGGTGAGGCCCTCTGCAACTTAGTGAGAACTTGTTTCCAAATAAAATAATAAAATGGGTCTTGGAGTAGAGCCCGGAGATAGAAGGCCCCTAGGTTCCATCTCCAGTACCACACACAAAAAAAATTTAGCAATTAGATCTTTGAATTTGTGTTCTGCAATTGATCTTGTTTAGAACAAATGAATAGTTGTGTTAATGTAAAATATGTGTACAATTCGCATGACACTCCATGCACATAATTATTTATCATGCTCCATAAGCAAAGAATGTTGATAAGCTGTTATGTTTGGAAGATCAATAACACTCAAAATGAGTATGGCATGTTATCTATGATTGATGAAATGTGTAGTGTGTGTTTGTGTGTGTGTGTGTGTGTGTGTGTGTGTGTGTGTGTGTATCTGTGTTAGGGGTACTGTTTTAGGAAGAGCTTTTTTGAATAAAATAAGTAAACCCAGAGATGAGATAGAGCGTTTGCTGAGCATGCATATCACCTTGACTTCTCTCCCCAACACTACAAAAATAAAATGACAACATCAAAAAAAATGAAACATACCATATTGTATTTTTGTTAGTTGTTCCATGTCCCTATTTTAGCCAATCATTTATAATGAAAATGATATTACATTAACAGAAAGGGGAAAGAGAGAGGGCAATATGTATATATATATTTTCCTTTTAAGCCTTGCCGTACTCATCAAATAAAAAGATTGACAGAATACGTATATATAAACAAATGAAATAAAATCACCAGAGTTTGAGCAGTATTTCACTGTTTCATCAAGAAAGACATAAATATATACATATAATCTTAGGGATAGGAACTGTGTAGCTTCGGTGATTCTACGTATGAGATAAGAAATCATTTTCATTTAAAATCAGCATTGCTCAGTCTAAGTACACATAACATTCATGCAAATAATCACCTTTAATATTTATTTATTTAAAGGAATATTATATAACAAACAGCAACAACAATAATAAAAATGACAAAAAGTAGAGAAACTCTATGAAGAAATAAAATTTCATATTTTAGTAATTGCAATATACTTCCTTTCTACTTTTTGAACAAGGAATCTCTAAGTTTTATTCTACCCTGACTCCTTCAATTATCTTGCAGGTCTGCCTGCAATTCTGAGAGTTAGATTTTTGTCAGTATTATTAATTCTTGTATATTATTTACATCACATATTTTTCAGACCTTTATTTAATTAAGTTTCACTTCAAACTATGTGAATAGGAACTCAGCATTGGTGTCAAAACACTTAAAACTCATAAGAAAAACTGACATTTAGAAACCACCACACTGCCGGGCGTGGTGGCGCACTCTTGTAATCCCCGCACTTGGGAGGCAGAGACAGGAGGATCGCGTAGGTTCGAAGCCAGCCGCGCTCTCTGGCTTAGGAGACCCTGTTTCCAAATAAAAAAGTATAAAAATAGGTCTGGGAGTGTAGCCCGGATGTAGAAGGGCTTCCAGGAACCCCAGTACCATCAAAAAAATAAAAAATAATAAAAAAAAAAGAAATCACCACACCTTCTGTCTACTGAAATGGTTTCTCATCAGTCCAATTATTTCTATCATCTGATTGTCATTTGAAAGGCCAAAGTATACCCCTGAATTCTCAGATCTACACAGACAGTGAACAGGTAAAAACATAAAATTCAGACTGGAGGTCAAGAAATTTAACACTTAGTTTCTCATTCTGTTAGCAGAAAAATTTCAACAAGGTAAAGACATGAGCAATCACCAGTTGTAAACTGAAAATATAAAAAAAATATATAGCACATTGTTTTGCAGCAGGCAATCAATAAATTAAAGCTACTATAAAGTTCTAGTAAAACTATTTTTAAAATTAAACCTCATGCCATGAATTTATATCCTTAGATGACATAATGATTAATCAATTTATGGCTTGTTTATGAGTACATAGTGGTAAAACTAGAAATGATAGCCTGTAAAAAAGGATGAAATTTTAAAAATGACTCATTGCTTCTAGCACTTAAGATATGGCTAATTAATAAAAAGTCAAGACAGAAAGAAATTTTTCTGGGGCTTGGGAGAGCTGATGTATGAAAACTGAAGGATTTTTCTTGTGATAGTCCCTGGAAGAATTCTTTATGTCAAATAAAGACTCAACACCTTTTGGAATGTCTCAGGATATTAGACACATAAGAAACTATCCTTTTTATTATAATCATTAGGCCATCAGCTTTTACCTATACACACTATGAAAGCACTGATTCAATATCAAATTCACAGTCATTTGGAGAAAAAGTATCTAAATCAAGCCACTAATTTCTGGTTAAATCAACACAACTGGCATGAGTTTTACTTCTCAAATTGAAATACAGTCTCAAGGGCTCAGCTGAATTGCAGCTTTTTACAGATGTATATTAAGGTAAACTCAACTTGCACTTTGAAGCTAATTGGAAAATGATTTAATTTTAAACAGTTTTTTTTTCCATTTTGGTATAGAAAAAAAATAAAGGTCACTTTATGGGAGGAGGGATGAGAAGTGGAGAGGAAAACAGAATTCTGGCTCTTTGTCTGCTAAAGGCTCTCTATTAACTATTAAGACAATTTATCTGGTCTATGTGTTGATATGGCTTATTTGCAGAATGGCTAGTTGCACATGGCTTCTTTCAAGATAAATATTTCCAGAATCTTTCTTTTAATCTGTAATTTCATATGAGAGATTAGTAATTATTTGTTTTTTGGTGAAGGGAAAGCTTGGATCTACCCCTTATAAAATACAAAACATTATTTTCAAAGACAAAAGTCATTTTTGTTTTTCTAAATGAATGAAGGGCTACACTCTTCAGTTATACTTAAGATGTTCACAAGGTTTAATAAATTTGCTGCACTCAAGTTGACAAGGGCGTGGCATTGGAAACATCACATTTATTTGATTCAATCAACATCAATTACTCCCTTGTGATTAATAACCAGTCCTTACCATTGGTAAGAATTTATGGAGGATATTAATACTTTAGGGAGTGAAATATAGCAAGCCATAATTAACATTTGCTGCCAAACTAAATGAGAGAGAGAGAGAGAGAGAGAGAGAGAGAGAGAGAGAGAGAGAAAGATTTTAAAACATCTAATTCATTCTTCAAAACAAAGAGGGGAGGTATAGAGAAAGATATTGAGACAGAGAAAGGACAAAGGACAAGAGGATGGGTCAAACCTTAGAGCATCATTCAGAATTAACTAAAATATACTGATGGGGTGAAAAGAAACTTCTGTAAAGTGCATATCAATTAGCAATCAACTTTGTTCATTTCAAGCAGCTGCCCTTGCCTATTTTGGGGAATCTACAACATGCATTAAACTTTGAGTATAGAGATAAATTGCTGGTATTCAGACATGAACTTTCATTGTCAACACAGCAAACCAGGATAGGTGAATTCTTTGCAAAATAAATACTTTGTATAATTTATCTTGAAAGACTAATGCATCACTGTCACATAAAATATCATTAGTTTTATTATTTTCCAATCATATAATTTAGGTTATATCTCATATAATCCCTTAAATACTGAAAGAAAAGGGGAAAACACATACATATACTCTACTGAAAACTGCTGAAGAGGGTTATCTTCAGACATGCAGACCAAAGTATTAATTTTGGGAAAGTTGTCTCCCATGTTTGAAGTATTCAGAAGAATCGTGGAATATTACTTATTTTTAGTAGCCATTAACATAGAAAAAAACTTAATCAGACAACACCTAATGCAATTTTAAGTGTATCTATCATTTTTTTATTTTTAAAGTAGTAAAATTGTTTATCTTTATGTATTTTGATTGCTCGAAAACATTTTAAATAAAATAAATGTTTAAAGTAATAATCAATGACCTCTTTTATACAGATTCTCATGTAATTATCTGAGAAAATCTTTTGTTGCTACTATTTCTCTTTACATTTTGGATTGGAAAAATATTAAGTTTTTATAAAAACAGAGGTTTTCTTTAAATATTTTCTTTATACATAATTATGATTGAATGACAACAGGAAAAGGTATTAAATTAATTTTTTGACAACATATAATTTAAGACAAATTTACCATGACTGCCATGGAAAGATGATCTTGATAAATTATATGAATAAAATGAACATGTTAAATTTTATATACAATGATTATATTTCTGCATGATACATAAACTTCCATTTCAACACCATATTTCTGTGTATATATAGATTTCTTTGTGTATATCTCTCTATGTATATATACATATATATATATGTATGCATCTCCTGTATATGCATGTTCTTGAGGAATATATGCAAATATAATAGAGATTTTCTTTTATTAGTTGTATTTTGATCAATTAAAAATTTTACTTTGTAACATTTCATGTATCTGAATTTAATATAAAATATTTAATCAAAAATTTACTTTTCATTAGCAAACATATAAAAGTCAATCATTAAGCCAAACATGAGAAGGAGAGAGGAGGAGGGAATAGGGCAGAAATTGGGTAAGGGCTAATTGGGTGATGTGTGCATGCATGCCTCTCCCATTTTGTACTTCATTAAGATGTTTAACTACAATGCACCAATAAAAAATAAAAAACATTGTCTCTTCATCCAGGTGTGGTGGCTCACGCTTATAATCCCACCATTTGAGGGGCTGAAACAGGAGGATCGCAGGTTCGCAGCCCGCCTCAACAACTTGAAAGCCCTTCTACAACTTAGTGAAACCATGTTTCAAAATAAAGAATAAAATAGGGCTGGGGGTGTAGCTCAGAGGTAGAATGTCCCTGGGTTCAACACCCATTACTGCAAAAGAGTTTTTTTAAAAACCTTAAATAAAAATATTTTAAAATGTATGCTTGCTATACTGAGGTTAAAACTTAACAAGCCAGAATAGAGGCACACACGTGTAATCCCAGTACTTGAGAGGCTTAGGATCTGGCTTCATCAGTTTAGCAATACACCATTTCAAAGTAAAAAATAAAAAGGGGTGAGAGTTCAGGCCAGTGGTAGAACACCGATGGGCTCAAACCCCAGTATAACAATCACAGTAACACTAAATAGAAGAAAGGAAGAAAGACAAAAGTAAGAGAAAGAAAAGAAGAAAGAAAGGAGGAAGAATATAGTAATACTTTAATAAAGAATGAATTTCTTTTTTTTAATTTCTTTTTTTGCGGGTCTGGGGATGGAACCCAGGGGCATTTGACCTCCGAACTACAACCTCCGCCCTATTTTTTACTCTTTATTTTGAAACAGGGTCTCACTAAGTTGCGGAGGGCCTCACTAAGCAGCTGAGGCTGTCCGCAAACCGTGATCCTCCAGTCTCAGCTTCCCAAATGCTGGGATTACAAAGCATGCCTCACCACGCTCGGCTAAGAATGAATTTCAAACTAGAATTTATAATTCTTCTCTCTCATAACCACATATTTATTTGTTTATTTTAATAAAAAGACACAAGAGGAGGAGAAAGCAAGGACTTACTTATCTCAGAACTAAATGTCAAATAATAGTGGTATTTTGAAGTTGCTTGCACTCCACTTTTTGTTAATATGCTTTAATTGGTGAGTTATAGTCTTACTCCACTTTTCGTTTATATGCTTTAATTGGTGAGATAGTCATAATGTAAATCATGTTGACAATGATATACTTACACACAGCACTTGGTTCACCCCCTCCCCATTTCCACCCTTGACAATACAAAATACTGGGATTGCTGTTGGCATGTTCATGTATGTGCACGCAGACAATGACAGACTCAGGTTCATCAATGGAAGCACTCTGCTTTTTATTTCCCCAGAATTAAAGAAAGAAACATGAATAAGTTCCAACTTCCTAATTTGAGCCTAAGAAAAAGCAGTTTCTGTATAAAAAATAGCTTACACTATGTCACTGTCTTATTGACTTTCCCATAGTGCTTTTTGGCTTTATGGTGGTATAATATAAAAGACATACAAAAGACTCCACACATTTAATGTAGTCATCTTGGATGAGTTTGGACACACCCATATGCCTGTGATGCCGTCAGCATGACCAAGGTGCTCCACATACCCATCATCAGCTGAAGCTCCTGTGCATGTGCACATGATGTCTGGTAAGAAACAGCCTGGGATATTTTCTCTTAACTTTTATTAATGTTTTAAATATTGTGTTGTAAGCCGGGCGTGGTGACGCAGGCTTATAATCCCAGCATTTGGGAGGCTGAGACCGGAGGATTGTGGTTCGCAGACAGCCTCAGCTGGTTAGTGAGGCCCTCTGCAACTCAGTGCGACCCGGTTTCAAAATAAAGAATAAAAAATAGGGCAGGGGGTGTAGCTTGGAGGTCTAATGCCACTGGGTTCCACCCCCAGACCCACAAAAATAAATAAATAAATAAATAAATAAATAAATAAATAAATACTGTTTTGTAAACTATAGATACTATGTTGTCCAGCAGATCTCCACAACTTATTTATTTCATGCAGCAGAAACTGTGTGATCATTGAAAAAAAATATATTTCTCAGTACCTAGCAATTACCATTCTATTCTTTTCTTCATCACTTTGGCTATTTTTCATAGTATTCAACACTTAGACCTCCAAGGATCCTTCTCTCTGACTGACTCTGCCTTCCAAGTCTTCTTGAGTTCAAATCTGAGTAAGGTGCGGGGAGCTTGTGCAATGGTCTGTAAGCCCAGTACTTGGGAGGCTGAGATAGGATTGCAAGTTCAAGGCCAGTCTGGCAAACTTAATAAAATCCTATATAAAAATAAAGTATGAAGGGCCAGGAGTGTAGCTTAGTGGTCAAGCACTACTGAATTCAATCCCCAGTACCACAACACACACACACACACACACACACACACACACACACTCACACTCACACTCACACACACACAGAAACCCAAATTATCAACTGTACTTATTTGGTCAAATGTATATAATTAAAAATATTTAAAGAAGTTATGTATTTGGAAGACATGTTAAAATACTTAAAATGTAACATATGCTTTAGTATAAAGTGATATTGAATTGTGAATTGTAACCCACTTCTGCCTCCAGTTGTATCCATTCTAATAATCAAATAATAAGTTTATAAAAAAAGCATTCATTTCTCTCCAATTACCTACTTGTAAGGTTAATTTGCAAATAAATACTGAAAGATACAAAAGAAACTAGAGAATAAATATATTTTTAAAAATGAGAAAAAATTGACGTAAATTTAATGAAGAAATCCACACTAAAGGTCAAAGTTGTGGGGATTGATCTTTGGAGATAGCTGTCTTTATCTCTGATAATTACTCTAATGAGTCCACTATCCACCAGCTACTTCATCTTGTATGAGCTAACATTTATTGCATCTCCTTTGCCCTTTGCTGTCTTAATGGTGACAAAAAGGTTGCACATTGGGATTGAAAGAAATTGATTAGTCTACAGACAATAAAAAATCCACTACATTGCCTCTTAATGGACAATCATACAAGAAGTTCATTTTAAGAAGGATAAAGGAGATAGCACACTGTATTCCCTTTTGACAAGATTATATAAAGCATATTATTTAATTTTCCTGCCTTTTATGACAGAGATAGAATCACCCCTAACATTAAATAATGCTTCATAGACTGTTCTGTTTGCTTTGGCAATCACATTGTCCATGTGGCATTGTCTCTTAATCTTTCTGGTTTTACATCTTTGGCCTTTTATTTTAAAAGATTTTTACCCAAATAATAATTAAGAAAAATAAATTATTTAGATTCAATGTATATACCCTCTGACATTCTAGTAGCAGGGGATTTTAATAAAGTTTATCCCTTATAATTTGAACAATGGAAAAGGCAATTTGCTTTGTTTTCTTATTTTTACTACTAGATTTGTTGCCTTCACTATCCTTACTTAGAATTTATTTTTATATTTGTTTAAGTTAATAAAAGATTATAATGTGATAATTACCAACCTAACACTTTGCAGGGCAAGAGGGAAGTAGGGTAGATTGAACTTGTCTCTAGATTAAAGGAATTGAAAATTAAATTCAGAAGGCTGATATATAAATAATACTGTTAGTTATAATATACAGAAAATAGAGTAGAGAACTTTATGAGTTTTGAAACTTATTTTTAATAAGAGTATTCTTAGAAAAATCAATTTTGGTTGTAAAGTGAGTTTTGTATTTGGACTGAATTAGAGCTATTATTACTAACAGGGCAACTTTGAGAAAAAGTCAATTTCTCTACAATCTAATTTCAACAATAAGATCTAGATAAGAGAAATCAAGTTTATTGTAGTATTACATGAAATATGTAGTTAAGACATTTTTGCAGTGTTAGGCCAAAATTCACAAATCAAAACAAATACTCTATAAGAGAGCTGCAATTACAGTTATTCTCCTCTTCTTTCCATGTTATTATTATTTCTTATTTGTCACCAACATAAACTTGACTTTTCTGGAATAGAAACAACCTGCCAGAATATGGGATCATTTAGACAAGAGAAGGAATGAAAGTAAACAGCATATGCATTATGTCTTCAGCAAATTATGCGTACTTAATTGTGGAATGAACTTAGTGCACATGAAGCAACAGTGAAAGGAAATGAGACTGGAAATTTAGAGTAAGAAAATGTTAAGAGCATTTAAAAGGATTCCAAGGAGCTGGATTTCATAAAAGAGTTTCCCTAAGACATTTCTAAGAATGCAGATGGTATAAAAACTTACTTCTAGTACTAATGAGAATCACTTGGAAGTGGGTATAATACGAGATAGAATTTGATATTTTTTCTGTAGGGCCATTGCAAATATCTAAGAACATTTTTAATTTTTTAACTTTAATTAAACAATTTTTAAAAGTTTTGTTTGTCTGAGTCACAAAGTCCATACATGTACTTATCACAAATATATGTTAGGCAGATATATTTGTGGTTATTTCCTTTTTCTCCTTTTCTTATTGTTTTTCTCTTTAGACTTCATTTTTTATTTTGTCCTTTTGTTCGATGCTACAAAATTCTAAATTTAAAGTACCTCTTATTAAATGTCCTCAATTATTCATGAATAACTGTTTACTGTATGAAGTATAGACCACACTCCATCTTTGTCTGTTTTTTTCCTCTTTGTGTGTCCCTTGTAAAACATGATTATAAATTTCACTTTAATAATTCATTTTTAAATATTTTTCCTATATTGTTCTTCTTTGAAATTGCCATAATCAATCATAATTAATTTTATGTATCGACTTGACAGGGCCACAGGTTGCATGCCATTTGATTAAACATTATTTCTAGATGTGTCAGTGAGGATGAGATTAACATTGGAATCACTTGATTGGGTAAACAATTTGCCTTTCCAAATGTGAGTGAACCCAATTCAATCAATTGAATGCATAAAAAGAACAGGATGTAAAATATGAGAACTCTCTCTCTCTCTCTCTCTCTCTCTCTCTCTCTCTCTCTCTCTCTCTCTCTCTCTCTCTCTCTCTCTTCCTGGCTGTCCTCAAGATTGGGTGTCTATCATTTGCTGCCTTCAGATTAGACTGAAACTGGAACTTACATCATGAGCTTCCCTGAGTCTCTGTTTCTATTTTTGTTTCTCTGGAGATCCCACACTAACATATGAATAATAGAAACAAACAATATCTGTTCCCAATTATTGACTGCCTACTGTATGCTTGTTTGGTTTGCTTTTATTTTGATCTATACCTCACTTTTAATGAACTTACAGTTCCCAGTCATCTTTCTTAAAAAAAAAAAAAAAAAAAAACGGTTTTAGAACAAGCTCTAACTGGGTAATGTGGAACACAGAGACCAAAGACTCTCAGCCTTCCCTAGAGTAATATTGATTTTTTTTCTTGCAATATCATACAACTGGTTAGGTGGTAACAAAGTACAGTGTATGATGGAATGGGGATATCAGTCAGAAAATTCGGTGAAGGCTTGGGGAAGAAACAGTTAATTCAAGCCTTGAAAATTTTGTAAGAATCTCTCTCTCTCTCTCTCTCTCTCTCTCTCTCTCTCTCTCTCTCTCTCTCTCTCTCTCTCATTGTCTCCTCCCCTTGTCTGGATACTGTTTTCTCTTCCCTTCTCCATTTATTTCTCTTTTTTCCCCCTCTCTTCACTCTTCTTTTTCTTCTTTCCCTTTTTCTTTCTTCCCTTGCCATTAAATGCTGCCAAAAGAAAAAATCCATAATATCTGCAAAGGCACCCAGGGGATTAGGGAACACATGAGGGCCAGAAAATCCATCTTTGCAGAGCAGGAAGCAATGGGGGGAAAGGGGTGAGATAAAGCTGGGGGACCAAGCTGAGAAGACTGGACTCATCACTTTAAGATTAGAAATAATTTACAACCAGAAAGTCATTCTATTTTTTACAGTAGGGGGTTATGATAAAATGTATGAGGTAGAAAAATCACTTTGACAGCAATATGTATAATGAACTAAAAGAAAGAAAATTATAACCAAAACAAAATATTAAGTTAATAATCTATTCATTACAGATGGTAAAAATACCATTATCCTTACTAAATGTCAAGGGAATTTATCCCCACTCTGACTACCATGCCAGCATGTGCCTTTGTCTTGAAGCTAATTTTTCAATATTAAGAAAATGAGTTGCCATGTCAGAAATGTTAGTAATTTAAAAACTTAAGCTGGGCGTGGTGGCGCCCGCTTGTAATCCCTGCGCTTGGGAGGCTGAGACAGGAGGATCGCGTAGGTTCAAAGCCAGCCACATTGGCTTAAGAGACTGTGTTTCCAAATAAAAATATAACAAAAAATAGGTCTAGGAGTGTACCCCAGAGGTAGAAGGGCTTCCAGGAAACCCAGTATCACCAAATAAATAAATAAATAAATATAAAAACTTAAAAATTGAATTTTCCTGGGATGTTGATACAAACTGAGGAATCTTTCCACAACAACATTAGGTACTTAAAAGTCACTTTTGAATTATTTATTAATTTCTGAATAAACACTACTGTAAGGCCAAAAATTCTGTGAGGTAAGATCTGTAGATTCAAAATCCCTTTTTGGGCAGGTGTGGTGGTGCATGCCTATGATCCCAATACTTGGGAGGCTGAGATAGGAGGCATCTAAGATAGAAAGAAAGCTTGGTATCTGATTAGAAGCCAAATATAAGGAAAGGAAGCAGAAGGAAAATTGAGGTTGTTTATTTTCTCAGTATTTACATTAAGATGAACGAACAAGGGAGTATATATTCAGAAAATATGGAGTAAGTATCAATTCTAATTTTATAGAGCATAATGCTGCTACTTAAAAATCTACATGATAAGGGGAATATTTAATTGAATTATCTTTGTCATCACCCTTTGAAAGCAGAAATTGTTAATTCCAATGACTATGGTTTTAAAAGATATATATATATATAGATAATATATATTTTAAAAAGATATATAGAGAGAGAAAGAAGGAAAGAGGGAGAGAGTATGTGGGGAGAGAGAGAGAGAGAGAGAGAGAGAGAGAGAGAGAGAGAGAGTGTGTGTGTGTGTGTGTGTGTGTGTGGTACTGGGGATGAAATCCAGAGGCATTCTACCTTGAAACTTTCCCCAGCCCTATTTTTTATTCTGTATTTTTTTTTTTTTTTTGGTGCTACTGGGGTTCCTGGAAGCCCTTCTACCTCCAGGCTACACTCCCAGACCTATTTTATACTTTTTTATTTGGAAACAATGTCTCTTAAGCCAGCACGGCTGGCTTCGAACCTGTGCTATCCTCCTGTCTCTGCCTCCCAAGCGCAAGGATTATAAGCGTGCACCACCACGCCTGGCTTTTATTCTGTATTTTGAAACAGGGTGCCACTGAGTTTAAAAGGGCCCCAATCTCCATTACTGCTTTGTTTTCTAATTAGCTGGCTATCTCTACTCCATTAATCTATAAACGCTTGACCTATTCAACTGTTGCAGATGATAAGGGAACAGAACTGAGTGGTGGGGGTCTTCCAAATGATTTTAATTACTGTTTTGCTTTAGAGCTGAATTGGACTCTTTTCCACGTATCAGTGAACTCTTGATCCAACTTTGCTGACATAGGTTCCTATGGGATGATTGACACAGGGCGCATAGGCCACACAATGTTCCTTTGGGTTACTTTTGTTTTAACAAATCAAAGTTGGATTTTTTATCTTTTTTAAATAATGTGTATTATCTTCAATATAATGTTTCAAAATGTGTATATACTATTGAATGGCTCAGTTGAGCTAATTAGCAAATGGATTACTTCTTCAAATGCTAATGATTTTTTTGAAGAAGAATGCTTAAAACCTACTCTCTTGGCATTTTTCAAGTAAATACCATATGGTTATTAAATATAGTTACCATGTTATACCACAAATCTCCTAAACTTACTCTTCCAATCTAACTAAAATTTTGTGTTTTGACCCACCTTACCTACTGATATCACTACTACCATCTCTATCAACATTCTAACCTGTTTCTGTGAGTTCAGTTTTTTAAGATCCTGCATGTAAGGGATTACCGTTACATAAAGAATTAATGAAGGCCTGTCATTCTTGTTTTGGTGCAGCTTTCTGCTTTTCTCCTAAGTAAAAAGAAAAAAAAAAAATTGCCTTTCTCTCTCTTGATAAGCCACATTCTTTCTTTCTGGACACAAAGTAATAGCATCAAATGAGTTTCCCCTTCTTACCACCAAGGAAAAGCTATAGAATCTTCACTGGGTTGGCCACATCCTGCTATGAGTGTTTTTTGTTCTATCCAAAAGTCAAGGTGAGCTGGGCACGGTGGCGCACGCTTGTAATCCCCACATTTGGGAGGCTGAGACAGGAAGATCGCACAGGTTCGAAGCCAGCCTCAGCTACTTAGTGAGGCTATCAGCAACTTAGTGAGACCCTGTTTCCAAATAAAATATAAAAAAGGTCTGGGACTATAGCCTGGAGGTAGAAAGCCTCTGGGTTCCACCCCCAGTACCACCAAAAAACAAAAACAAAAAACAAACAAACAAACAAACAAAAAAAGTCAAGCTGAAACCTTAATCCCTTTTGAAATTCAGGTGTTTCTAATGTGATAGTATCAAGTCGAGGCACCTTTAAGAGGTCAGGAGGAGGTTTTTCGACATTAATGGCATTAAAGTCCTTTTAAAAGAGACTTCATGTAGCATTCCAGTGTACTCTGTGGCTTCGCCTTCTGCCTTCTGCTATCTGAGCTGCCAGCAAGACCTTCCTTAGCCACAATCCCAGTGCTTCCCTCTTCCACTTTCCTGTCTCAGAACTGTAAAATTTAATTTTTGTTTGTTTGTTTTTTCATCTAATACTGGGGATTGGAGCAAGGGGCATTCTACCTCTGAGCTACACCCCCAACTCTTTTTATTTTTTTTATTTTGTAATAGAGTCTTGCTAAATCCTGAGACTGGACTTAAACCTGAGATGTTTCTCTCTCAGTCTCTCAAATACTGGGATCACAGGCATATTCCACGGTGCCCAGTTGCTTTCTGTTCTTTACAAATTATTTTGGGTATTTTGTTGTAGTAGCACAAACAACTTAAGGCATATCCCTACTCAAATTATTAGCATAGTCCTTTTTCTACTACTTCTTTAGCATATACTATTTTAACACAGCATATATCTTGTTATATGTTTAATTATTTGCATTATTTATAGTCAAGCCATATCTGAAGGCCCCAGCACACTGCCTGAGATATCCTAGCTGCTAAATTATTACCTTTCCATTGATAATTGCATCTTTGGGGTTACAATATACAACAAAAACATATCAAAATTAAGGGGACTGTTATGCTAATTGCTAAACTCCACCTCACACAAACATTCCTGTTCTATGAATAGCTAATTTAAGAAAAACTTTCCTTCCCCTGGATTAAACATGACTAAATTATTAAAATTTATAGACCAATAAAACACAATTGCTGTGTTGTATGAGATAGAGTTTAGAATTTGTAAGTGGCTCATAAAAGAATCAATTGACCTGGTTGATCATTTGAGTGTTGATAGTGATCAGGGAAATAATGTAAGACCAACTTGAATACAAGAACCACACACATGTCCCTGATTAGAAGATGGCTTGGCATGACCTGAACTAACTGTAATAGCACATAAAATCATTACACCCTTCTATGTCTAGAACATAAAAGACATTAATATTTGCTAAATTAATGGCTACAGTAGCAAAAGCAAAATGTGGGACATAGGAGAGATGGCATTTCATGTGGACAAATTAGAAACTTTATGATAAGGTTTCTAAAACTATTTTGACTATAGCTATTTTTAAATAAATATTAAGGGTAATTAGAGTATAAGAAATACTTTTAACTTAAAAAGGTGATTGGAGAATAATCCTGTTGATTGAACTCATATGTGCCCTATTCCCCCAATGTCCTTCAGTTCTTACCATTTGTACTAATCCACCTTATCATGTGTTTCTGTGTAATGACCCTTTCTAATCTTTATACCGAATATGGACTTTACAATCTGTACAGATAGACCCCTTGAATCTTCAGTTTTACTATCTCCCTACACTTTTAATGCTACCACTGTTATTAGCAATTTTACTAACTGTAAAATACAATGATTTGATTCTTTAATCTGTTGCAGCTAAAGCAGCCAATGTCTCACTGTAGTGTCTTGAGCAATTAAGAAGAAAAATTGTACTGAGCTTAACTTTGAAATATAGCAATGAGTTGTGCATATTGTTAGGCTTATGAAAGCCTTATCTACTAAGGTCATCAATTTTGCTGAATGCTAATGCTATTTTTTTTAAAAGAATGTTATTGCTGGAAATTAGGCTGACTTTAATTGGTATACTTGAGAACATTAACTACATTCAGGGTCCTTGTTAGTACATCTTAAATAATTTAAATCTTTATAATGAATGGGCCATGAGTTATGTTTGGATTTTTCATATTAATTTAATAGTAGATCTTCAGAAACGATAGATGAGACTAATCTATTTAAGTGAAACAAAAAAAAAATACATCTGGACAAACTGTGTAAACTAATTTCAATAGCATATTTTAATTAATTAATTATGAGAAATGTTTATGTATTAGGATTCTGCAGAGAAACAGAATGAACAGAAATATACAGGCATATATTTATGTCTATACATACTTAAAGACACATACATATGTATATATACACAGAAGAAAGATCATGGGGGAGAGAGATGAGGAGAGAAAAAACGGAGAAAAGAAAGCAAGAGTGGGAGAGGCAGAGTCAGGGAGAGGGCAAGAGAGTGATTTTCTTGGGTCTTTCCTTTGTTAATATTACCCTTATTGCAAAGGATCTTAAACTTCAGAAATTTTCTTAGAAATCCATACAAATTTAGCTTATTTGTAGAATATTATTACTTTTCCTTTCTTTACTGGTCTATTAATGAGTGCTTAGAAAAGACATCAATGATAAGGTCATAGTGGTAAATACTTGTAATCTCAGTACTTGGAGTGTCAAACAGTACAGTCACAGATTCATGGCTATCCTCAACAACTGAGTGAGATCCTGTTTCAAAATAAAAATAAAATTAAATAAAATAGGGAAGAGGGTATAGCTCAGAAGTAGAATGCCCTTGAATTTAATTCCAAGTACCCCAAAAAAAGAAAGAAAAGAAAAAAAAACCCCAAAAGTATATAAATGACACAACAAGCCTGAAGTCTTTTATTCCATCAGATACTCAAAGAACTCAAAATATATCCTTTGAAGCCAAACAGATCTATGTTAGAATATAAGCCTTGTCACTTATAATAATCTGGCACAAATAATTTATTAGCCATCTCCATTCTCAATTATCTCTAAGGAAGAAGAAGAAGGAGGAGGAGGAGGAGGAGGAGGAGGAGGAGGAGGAGGAGGAGGAGAGGAGGAGAAAAGGAGGAGGAGAAAAGGAGGAGGAGAAAAGAAGGAGGAGAAAAGGAGGAGGAGAAAAGGAGGAGGAGGAGAAGAAGAAGAGGAGGAGGAGAAAGAAGAAGAGTTGAAGAGGAAGAAGAAGCAACATTTATTCTACCACTTAGTTTCATAAAATTTCCATTTATATATCTATTCCTCAAATCCAGTCTCTGGTCTCAGTGCAGAAATAGAAAAGTACCCCTACAGGGTCTAGGCTGAGCACTGACCTGTCTGCCTGAGACAATGCCTACAACAAACAGGCTATCAACCCTTTCTCAGGTCATCCCAGGCTCCTTTATAAACATTTTCACTTCAACTGGTGCCCAGCACTTGTGTGAAGTCTAATTGCTGTTATAAATACCTACAGTTACAGTGCTTTTAGTAGCTCTGTGCTATTGACTGAAATCAGATAGATACACACACTAAGCCAACTCAAATCTTAGACTCTTTATTTACATTTTGCAGAAAAGACTTTGCTATAGTTTGAATGCACAATGTCCCCCAGAAGATGATATTTTGCCAATGCAGCTGGGGTCAGAGTTGGGGAATGGCTGGAGGATGTGAATCACTGGGGATTTGGCCTTGGGGATTGTATTTGTCCATTGCTCCCTCCTCTTTCTACCTCTCAGCTACCCTGTGGCCATGAGTTTAGGGCTACATTTCCTCCACACCATGCCCTAACGCCCTGCTGCCAAGCTGTGCATATTGTGACCTGTGTGATCATGAATTTATCTCTGAAATCATGAGCCCTCCAATAGTTTCTTTATCTAAGTTGTGCTTGTCCCAATTTTGAAAAATAATCAGGCTTCAAGGGACTCTATTGTAGCACTGAAAGTTAACCCATTTTGTTATTTTAATAGCACAGCAGGTTATCTTACTGACCTGAGCAAAAATAAATAGCTCGAGCATTCCTACTTTATTCTGGGAAATCAATATTGATACTTTAGACACAAAACTTGTGCCTGACATTTTGACCTAGAATCCTACATGTGAGAGAAGAAAATCCAATTCCTATCCCCTAAAGATTTCTAAGTTATACGCACTTGGATCTGGCTTTAGGGATGTATTCCAAGGATGACTGAAACATACATATGAAAGGTTGACTGAAATGTATAGTTGAAGGAGAGATTATGATTGCAAATTGTGTTAACCTTCTTACTGCATGGTTGGCCATCATCAAAAGAGTGCAGTCTTCCAGATCGCAATCACATATAATATCAGAGAATTAAATCACCCATCACCAACCTTTCAAGCAGAATTTTAGTGAATGTATACTTTGAATTCCAAGTAAGTTTTGACTTAACAGGGTATATGCAATCAACTGATGGATTTCGAAGTCTCATGATATTTTCCTTTCCAAAGAATCACAAAGCAGTACCCATTAAAATTGCAAAACCACAGATGCATCTGAAACTATACATCTTGAGACACCCTACTCATAGGGAGAGTGATCACTGCATTCCAAAGATTTATTTACCCTTGGATTCTCAACTATGCCCTATGATTATAAACTAGAAGGAATTTGATCTCTGGCTATGATTGTACATGTTACCTTACTCTGTGCTATTCAATGCTTTCATTCTGTACTTGACAGTGGTAAGAATACTACCAAAGGTCCCAGATTGGAGTCGTTTGACTCAACTAGTTTCCACACAGTTTGGTTTGACTGGCATCATCACAATTCATGTCAGCTAGAGAAGCTGTGTATAGACCTGCTGTAGGTCAGATGGTTCTCCATTTTTCAAGAAAAGGGTAATTAAAAGGAAGATGGGGTTGATTGTATATGCCTGTAATTCCAGTAGTTGGAAGGCTAAGAGGAAAAAGAATCAGATTTGAGGCCAGACTTAGCAACTTAAACCTTCAGCAATGTACAGAGATCCTATTTTGAAAAAAATTTTAAAAGTACTGGGAGTATAGTTTGGAGGTAGGAAATCCCTGGATTCAATGCTTTTTAAACCCTGTTCCCACAAAGGACAAAGACCACTAGAATAGGGGAAGGGGATTGCGGGAGGAAGAAGGAGAAGGTAAAAATGAGACTGGAGGAAGGAAACAAACTAAAGAATTTTAAAAAAGGTTTATGTCTTTGAAATATATATTCTACTTGAAGGATCATTAGTAAATTCAATGATGCTTTAGTATTAATTCTTATAAAATAACCTTTATTTATAACTTGGAGGTATTTGTAAAAATTTTCTCCTAAAAATATTCTCAGTGTTTCTTCTAAACCTTCCAATTTTTATTTTCACTGTTGGCCAATCTCTCTCTCATCTATATTATTATATCATTGATGTTCTTAGATGCCAAATTCTCTCCTTTTTTATAATTCTATTTGTCTTCACTTTAAGATGTTTGTGAATTTTTTATACTTTTTTATACTCATGTAATTGAACACATTTAAAGATTAAACATTTTCCAAAACCTACAGAGTATACCATTGCTTTATACATTTTCCTACTGATATATAAGATTGTATGATCAGATGTATATGCATATATGTAAGAATATCAATGCCAATCCCAATATCATGTATAGAAAGTGGGAAGGGAGCCGAGGAAAGCCCACCAGGTGCTTTTTGCATGTATGTCACTATCACTAGGAACTACATTATGATGAAAGAGTATAATTCATCAAGAAAAACATTTAAAAATAAATAATATTTTTCTCTTCACAAATTTATACTTACTATTGTTTTATACAATCATCATTTATTTAGATTTAACCAGATAGTCACCAGTATTATAAGTAATTACTTCTTTCTATATCTTAGCATTTTCATGTGGTTACATTCTTTGTCTACATTCTAACTTTAGGCATTATATTTAATACAATAGTATTAAATTTTTGTCTTGTTCATCTCAGTTTGTATCTTTGTTTGTCTTTGGTACTGTGGATTCAACCCAGGGCATTCTACATCTGATCTACACCTTTAACTCTTTATTTCTAATTTTTCATTTGGGTCTACAGTACAAAGGATAGAACCCAGGGGCATTCCACCTCCAAGCTACACTCCCAGACTTTTTTATTTTTTTATTGGTGCATTGTAATCATACATCTTAATGGAATATAACATATACAACAACTTGAGTATAACACCACTCATTTAGCCCTTCCCCAGTTTCCAACCCATTCCTCTCTTTTTCTCATGTTTGGCTTAATAGTTGATTTGATGTTTCTGAATGTTTATCATGTATATTTGGAAATTTTCCTCTTCTCCCTTCCCATCCCCTCAGTTAGGTCACCTTATTTGCTCAGCTATAGAATCTCCTTCTTTGTCTAGAGTTCCTTCTATGACCTATTTTCTCCCCAGCTTCAACATATTAAGGAGCACATCCAATTTCTTATTTTCTGTGACTGACTAATCTCACTTAGCATAATGTTTTCCAGTTCCATCCATCCATTTCCTGTAAATGATGTAATTGTGGTTTTTATAGCTGAGGAAAATTCCACTGTGTACATATCCTATAGTTTTGTAATCCACTCATCTGTTGATGGATATCTTGGCTGGTTCCATAGTTTGGCAAGTGTGAATTGTGCAGCTATGAACATAGATACACATTCATTTGTTTGGTAGTTTGATTTTCGTTGTTTTGGGTAGATACCCAGAAGTGGTATTACTAGATCATATGGTAGGTTTGTTCTCATTCTTCTGAGAATCCTTTACACTGTTTTCCAAAGTGGTAGTACTGATGTGCAATCCCACCAACAATTTACTATAGTTCCCACTTCTCCAAACCCTTGCCAGCATTTGTTGTTGTGTTTTTTATGATTGCCATTCTAATTGGAGTTAGGTAAATTTTAGGATAGTTTTGATTCATAACTCTGATTGCTAATTATGTTGAATATTTTTTCATACATTTATTGGCCATTGGCCTTTTGAGTTTCTTTTTAATTGCAGTGTCTATTAAAGCCAACATCACATTTATACAAAAACCAAGTAAAAACAGCTCAAGGAATGAAAATTATAGGCCTATATTGTTGATGAACTTAGATGCAAAGCTGCTAAACAAAATACTAGAAACATCCATTCAAAACCACATCAAGACAATCATACACCATGATCAAGTAGGGTTCATCACAGGGATGCAAGGCTCGTTCAACATACAAAAAGCAATCCATATAATTCATCACATAAACAAAACCAAAGAAAAATATCACATGATCACGTTAATAGATGCCCAAAGAGCATTGGACAAAATCCAACACCCATTTATGCCAAAAGCACTGTGGAGAATCAGAATAGAAGGAACATACCTCAACAACATAAAGGCAATCTACAATAGGCCCACATCCAACATCATATTAAGTGGGGGAAAATGCAAGAATTCCCCCTAAAAACAGGAACAAGACAAGGATGTCCATTATCATCACTTGTGTGTGTGTGTGTGTGTGTGTGTGTGTGTGTGTGTGTGGTACTGAGGATGGAACCTAGGGACATTCTATCTCCAAGGTAAACCCCCAGCCCTAATTTTTGGTCTCTTTATTTTTGAAACAGGGTCTCAATGAATTGCAAAGGGCCTCGCTAAGTAGCTGAGGCTGTCCACAAACTGTGATCCTCTGGTCTCCACCTCCTGATTGCTGAGATTACAAGCATGTGCCACGATGCTTGGCCACCACTTCTTTTTAATATAGTATTTTTATTCTTTGAAGTAGTGTCTCATAAATTGCAGAATGCCCACTAAGTACTTGAGGATGTCCACAAACTGGGATCCTCCTGTCTCAGCCTCCCAAGTACTGGAATTACAGCATGAGTCGCCATACCCTGTTATTTCTAATTTTGAAGCAGGGTCTCACTAAGTTGTGGAGAGTCTTGCTAAGTTGCCTAGGCTGGCTGTGAACCTGGGATTCTTCTGTATCAGCCTTCTAAATACTTGGATTATGGGTATTTGTCATCATGCCTGGCTCAGTTTGTAGTTTTAACATTTTTTAATTCTTGCTCATGAAAGTTGTGTTTGCTGGGTACAGAATTTTAAGACATCTCAATTCACTGAAGATATTATTCCATTTTATTTGAATTTCTCATGTCTTTTGCTGACAGGTCTGCTTAAATTGTTCTTATAGTCTGTCTTTCTTCCAGAATCTTGTAGGATTAATTTTACTGTAGATTCTGCAATTTTATTACAATATAACATGTGAACAAAACTCTTTCTCCCTCTTTATGTTGTTTCTCTATAATAATTGACATGTTTTTACATTCAGCTAAGTTGTAAGTTAATTATAATTCTTTATTTATTTCAACGACTTTAAACTTGAAGAAAAGTTGAAATAAAAGTACAATGAAGCTAATAATCCTCATTTAGACTTGACAACTGAACATCTTGCCTTATCAGCTTTACTTCTTTCTCTCTCTCCTTTTCAATACTACATACACAAAGCTGTTTTGTCAAGTGATCTAAGATAGATTAAATAACCATAGTATTTCAGAATGCATCTCCCAAGAACATATAACTACCATATTACCATACCTGAGACATAACGACATTGATGTAACAACATTATCTAGTATGCAACCTGTATAATTTCACTGGTAGTCATATAAATGTTCCCTGTGCCTGTTTTATCTATGATACAATAAAAGTTCATACATCATATTTGAATATTCTTACAGTTTAGTCTACCCTAACTTATGATATTTGTCCTTCCCTACCCTCTATCCTTTTTATTTCTTTATTCTTTTTCTTTTTTGCAAGTCCGGGAATGGAAAATCCAGGGGTATTTGACCTCCAAGCTATACAACCCCTGCCCTATTTTCCTATTTTTTATTTTTGATTTTTGTAACAGAGTCTCACTGAGTTGCAAATGGCCTCACTAAATAGCTGAGGTTGTTTATTGCAGGGGGATGTAGCTCATTCCCAGTACAGCAAATAAATATGTATATATATATATATATATATATATATATATATACACATACAGAGGAGAGAGAGAGAGAGAGAGAGAGAGAGAGAGAGAGAGAGAGAGAGAGAGAGAGATATTAAAAGAAGGATTTCCATCCTTGGCATGATAGCACACAGCGCCTAACACTGGATAGTTGAAATCAAAAACCATTTTTACTCACATACACATATGATTAATGAAAGTATAGCCGTGGGAGAGGGGCACTGGATTCCTCACTGGGAATCACAAACTGTGATCCTCCTGTCTCAGCCTCCTGAATGCTGGGAATACAAGCATGCGCCACCACGCCTGGCTTCCAACCTCCTATTCTTTAAGCATTAAATCTTTTTAAAACTCTAGGCCACCTGTTCTTCAAAAACCTCCACACTATGGATTTGTCTGAATTCCTTGTGATTAGATTCAGGCTGACAGTTTTGATAAGAGCTTTACATAACTGGCTTAGTGTACCACCCATTGTCTTCCATCAGAAGACAATAAAAAAGTTAGGTTTGGACCATCAGGAACGCTCAACTTAATCATTGAATTAAAAATTTCACTGTATATTTTTCCACCATAAGGGCACATATTCCATCTTTGTATTTTATGAGTAATATGTATGATGAAACTTTTAAAACACAGGAACATTCTATTCTTTTTTGGGGGGAGGGGGTTTGGGGATGGAACCCAGGGGCATTTGACCTCTGAGCTACTGCCCTATTTTTTATTCTTTATTTTGAAACCGGGTCTCACTGAGTTGCAGAGGGCCTCACTAAGGAGCTGAGGCTGTCCACGAACCGCGATCCTCCAGGTCTCAGCCTTCCAAATGCTGGGATTACAAGCGTGTGCCACCATGCCCAGCTGGAACATCCTATTCTTAAGCACTATTTTCACTCAATAATTTTAGCATCTTAAAAATCTTTCTTTAGTAAATCACAATATTAACTGGTAAAAATCCAAATATTTTTCTAGTCTATCATTTTAGCCACATTTATTTGTTGAGAGAAGACCTAAAATTAAGGGCTAAAATTGTTTTAACTTCACATATGTAAAATTAGAAGGGCCTCTGATGACCTAAACACATTTCCCATCTCTGTTTGCCTCCTACTAATAAGATCGCCTCTCCAAGCCGCCCTCTTTATCACGGGTAATAGGTGTGATTCTTGCATATTACTGAGTAGTGGGTTTCAGGTACCTTCAAGCTTGCAGTTACTTAAACTCATCATATCTTCCCACAGACACCAGGTGCACCCACCATCTCAATGGTATAAATCCAGCCTCCATAGACCTGATTATTCCTTATGTCTCCTAGGTAAATGTGGGCACGTCCCAGTGAGGAATCCATTGCCCCTCTGCCAAGGCTATAGTTTCATTAATCATATGTGTATGTGAGTAAAAATGGTTCTTGATTTCAACTATCCAGTGTCAGGCGCTGTGTGCTATCATCCCTGTAAGCCAAGTATGGAAATCCTTCTTTTAACCTCTCTCTCTCTCTCTCTCTCTCTCTCTCTCTCTCTCTCTATATATATATATATATATATATATATATATATATATATTTACATACATATATACCTATATATAATTTTTTGCTGAACTGGGAATGGAACCCAGGGGTATTCTACCTCTGAGCTACATCTCCCTGCAATATTTTTTTAAATTTTGAAATAGGGTCTCACTGAGTTGCAAAGGGCCTCAATAAGTAGCTGAGGCTGTCTGTGAACCATGATCCTCCTGTCTCAACCTCCCAAATACTGGAATTACAAATGTGCACTACCTTGCCTGAATATATATATATATATATATATATATATATATATATATATATTCTTTAAAAACTATTTCTTTTTTTCTTGATATTTTCTCTTGTTTTTTATTTATTTATTTATTTTTATTTATTTATTTATTTTTTTTTTTGCGAGTCTGGGAGTGGAACTTTTGGGACATTCAACCTCTAAGCTACAACCCCTGTCCTATTTTTTATTCTTTATTTTGAAACAGTGTCTCACTAAGTTGTGGAGGGCCTCACTAAATAGCTGAGGCTGTCCGCAAACCACAATCCTCCAGTTTTAGCTTATCCATGCTGGGATTACAAGTGTGTGTCACCATGCCCAGTGTGTTTTTTTTTTTTTCTTTTTCTCAATGTTACATATCTCAGATGTGAGATGTGATCAAAACATTTCCCTTTACATAGTATCGATATCCTTTCCACCTCATGCTATTAATAATTGGGCAATCTTTCTTTCCTTTTCTTTTTCTTTTTTTTTTTTTTTTTTTCAGTACTGGGAATGGAACCCAGGGCATTCTACCTCTGAAATACACCCTCAGCTCTATTTTTTTTTTTTTTATTATTTACTTTGAAACAAGATCTCAATGAATTGCAGAAAGCCTCATTAAATAGCTGAGGCTTTTCCCAAACCATGATCCTCTGGTCTCAGCCTCCCAAGTGCTGGGATTACAAGAGTGTGCCACAACACCAAGCCTAATTGAGCAATCTTTTACTTCCTGGCATAGCTTACTTTGTTTTTCTCTTTTCCAGACCTAAAGTCAGCTGGTGAATGGCATTTATTTATCAATATTTGGGCATTACAATTCTAATCTCAAAGACTATTTTTCTAACGCTGTGTACCCCAATATGAGGTTAAATTAGATGCACCAATTTAAAGTAAACGACAGGAGAAAAAATAGGTATAATACAATCCTTTTAGTCAGTTGGGTAACACAACTGATTAAATTCAGTAACAACATATTATTCTAATAACTAAAAGGATCTAACACATGTAAAAGTGCTTAGACAGAGCTAGGCATGGTGGCTAAAATCTGTAATCCCTGTACTTGGGAGGCAGAGACAGGAGAGTTGTAGGTTTGAGGCCAGACTCAGCAACTTAATGATACCCTTAGCAACTTAATAAGACCCAGTTTTAAAACAAAAATGAAAAGGTCTAAGGTTGTAATTTAGAGGCAGAATGCCCCTAGGATTAATTCCCAGTATTCAAAGAAAAAGAAATAAAATAAAATTATCAAATCAAAAGAAAAATAAATATTGAAACACATAATAGCAACTCAATGGATCCAAGATAAATAACTATCTGCTTCAAGGATTTATGAAGTGTATGTGTGTGTGTATTGTACATGTGCACACAATAAGGTCATATTGATACCTCTAAAGAAAGTACAACACACAAAAATTGTCTATATCATACTCATTCTACATTTGTACCCCTTTTTCAATATTTGTGCATTTTAGATTTATTCTTTCACACATCAACAAAAATACCACTGCCACCAACAACAGAAGCCTACCAAAAAGAGTTAATATTTTTACATTTGTTTTGGCTTCTGAATACATTTTTCTAAGCATGAATATTATGAATAATGTTCCCTGAATTAAAATTTCAACTAATTAGTAAATTAATATTTAAATTAATAAGTGAATTAATCAAGGAAAAGACTGAAATTATTTTCTCAGTGTGGTAGCTATTAATTTGCTACTCAGAATTAATTTTATTTGATTAATTTTTTATCCTTTTTAATTTTTTTAATTAAAAAATTTTGGGGATACTGGGGATGGAACCCAGGAGTCTTCTACCTCTGGGCTATATTCCCAGACCTATATTATATTTTATTTGGAAACAGAGTCTCACTACGCTGCTGAGAGCCTCACTTAGTAGCTGACGCTGGTTTTGAACCTGTGTGATCCTTCTGTCCCAGACTCCAAGTGCTGGGATTACAACCATGCACCACCATATCTGGCTATTTTTTATTTTTATTTTTTTGCTGGTCTTGGGATGAAACTCAGGGGAATTTGAATTCTGAGCTACACCCCCTGCCCTATTTTTTATTTTTTGAAACAGACTTCCAGTAAATTGTGGAGGGCCTCAGTAAGTAGCTGGGGCTGTCTGAAAACCACAATCCTCAGGTCTCAGCCTCCCAAATACTGGAATTACAAGTGTGTGCCACTATGCCCAGCCTAATTTTATTTTTAGCATATAGAATAATTTTATAATTCAAAAGTCAAACTATAGGAAGAGGGGTTCTAAAAAGAAAGCACTCTCTTTTTCCTATCTATTCTACTCCATTTTCATATACTCCATGTAGGTAATTAATTTTGGCTTCAGTTTATTCTTTTGTCTCTTTTACCAAAAAGTATAAATAGTCATATAGGCAAAAAGGTAGATACAGAGATATTACATGCTCTTATTTTTCATTATTTAGTAAATAAAAACTAATATACTGAAATAAAGTTTTCACCATATATGCTGCTAATCAACTCAGAAAGAACTTCTTCATCGTTTTTAATGCTCAAATAACATCTTATTGAGTGGTTACAAGCAAATAGCACCCGAGACAGTTTACTATATTATTTCATAATTGCAACTGTGCTTCAGTTTAAATCCTTGAGTAAAAATTGCCTTTAGATGTGGAGAAAAATGTACTTGCTAGATTCTTAAGTGTGCGGTGTTGGAACAAAAATACAACAGAAATAATTTTTTTTTTTTTTTTTTTTTTTTTTTTTTTGGTGGTACTGGGGTTCCTGGAAGCCCTTCTACCTCCGGGATACACTCCCACGGGCTACACTCCCAGACCTATTTTTTAACCTTTTTCATTTGGAAACAGGGTCTCCTAAACCAGCGCGCGCGGCTGGCTTCCGCTGGCTTCGAACCTGCGCGATCCTCCTGTCTCCGCCTCCCAAGCGCGGGGATTACAAGCGTGCGCCACCACGCCCGGCCCGACAGAAATAATTTTTAAAGATGTATTTATCTAGCCGGGCGTGGTGGCGCACGCTTGTAATCCCCGTGCTTGGGAGGCGGAGACAGGAGGATCGCGCAGGTTCGAAGCCAGCCGTGCTGGCGTAAGAGACCCTGTTTCAAAAATATAAAATAGGTCTGGGAGCGTAGCCCGGAGGTAGAAGGGCTTCCAGGAACCCCAGTACCACCACCACCAAAAAAAAAAAAAAAGATATATTTATCTATTTATTTATCAATTCTCTGTAAATGTCTTTATATAATTAAAATATACTTTTATTGATGCTTTGTAATCTCACATCATAACGAAGCACAAAATATTAGGTTCATATATGCACACCGCACATGGTAAGCTTTTCCCCAACTCCCATCATGATACTGATAGGAGTATCTCTCCCCTTCTCTATACATGATACTGAGATTGGCATTGATAATTACATATACACAAAATGTGAACAAACTTGTTTTCTTCATTAATTCTCACTTCCCACCACCATCATCCTCTCTTCTTTGACGCCCTACATCACGTCACTAGGGATTCTCCTCCTTCACCTGGAGTCCCTCTTGTATCTTTATTTCTTTCTAGCTTCCACATATGAGAGAGAACATCTGACTCTTCACTTTCTGTGACTGGCTAATATCACTTAGTAGAGATCTCTAGATGCATCCATTTTCCTGCAAATGACAGAATTTTGTTCTTTATTGTTGAGTAGAATTCCACTGCGTGCAAAGCTCGTAATTCTGCAATCCATTTATTTACTGATGGACACCTATGCTCTTTCATAATTTGGCTGTAGTGAACTGCTATAAACATGGTTGTGCATGTATCACTATAATATTATGATTTCAATTCCTTGAAAAGATATCCAAGAGTAGTATAGATGGATCAGAGAGTATTTTTTTTTCCAGTTTTCTTTTTTTTTTTTTTTTTTTTGGCGGTACTGGGGGGTGGAACCCAGAGGCTTTCTACCTCCAGGCTATACTCCCAGACCATTTTTATATTTTATTTGGAAACAGGGTCTCACTAAGTTGCTGAGAGCCTCACTAAGTAGCTGAGGCCGTCTTCGAACCCGTGCGATCCTCCTGTCTCAGCCTCCTAAACGCGGGGATTACAAGCGTGAGCCACCACGTCCCCGGCATTTTTCCAGTTTTCTGAGACACCTTCACACTGATTTCCATAGCAGCTGTACTAGTTTATAATCCCATTAACTGTGTATAAGCCTATTTTCCTACATCTTTGCCAGCATTTATTGTTCCCTGTGTTCTTAATGATTGCCATTCTAATTGGGGTTAAAAGAATGTCAGTAGAGTTTTTAATGCATCTTTCTGATTACTAATGATGTTGGATTTTTTTCCATATATTTATTGACCATTTGTAGATCTTTTTTGTAAAATGTCTATTTAGTCAAATTGCTAATTTCTTGATCAGGATTTTTAAACAGTAAGTATTATCAGTTCTTCATATATTCTAGATACCGGTCTTCTATCAGAGAAATAGTAGGCACAGATCTTTTTCCATTCTTTTTGCTCTGTCTTTAAGTAGCTGGTGACTTCCTTTGCTACACAGAAACTTTTTAAATTAATGCTATCCCATTTGTTAATTATTGTTTTAATTTCCTGAACCTTAGGGGTGTTATTGAGGAAGTTTTCACCTGTGCATATATGTCAAAGTGTTGGACATATGCCCTCCTCTAGTAATTGCAGTCTCTGGTCTGATTTCCAGTCTTTGATCTATCTTGAGTTGACTTCTTGTTCAGGGTGAGAGGCTGGAGTTTAATTTCATTTTACTACAAATGAATAGTAACTTTTCCAACACCATTTATTAAAAAGTCTGCCTACTTTCCAGTATATGTCTTTGTCAACTTTGCGAAAAATCATTTGGCTCTAAGCACGTGGATTTGTTTTTGTGTCACATATTTTGTTTCATCACTCTATGTTTCTGTTTTTGTGCCAATATGATGCTCTCATTACTATAGCTCTTCAGCATAATTTGAAGTGAGGTAGTGTAATGCTTTCCTCATAGTTCTTATTGCTGAGAATTGCTTTGGATAATCTGAGTTTTTTGTGTTTTTTTTCCATAGGTATTTTAGGATTCAAACACATAGGTATATTTCTAAAACATCCTCTATGGAGAATCATTGCCCATACAGAATCACTTATATAGGTAATTGATTTAATATGATTATATATCATAGTGATGTTCAAAGAAATATAGTTATATATTCAAAGAAATATATCCCTTCTAACCTCATTCTGCTGCCCACCTTCTCCTTCCCATATATGCTTGTGAGGTTGTTAGTGATACATTCAGATATAAATATAATATTATTGGGACTGTTTTCTTCTTAAAGACTCCTATTTCACTTATTATTATCTTCTATCCTTCTACTATTTTACTGGTATCCATTATTATAAGGTTGCTTTTCTATCCCCTTTCTAGCTTCCAAATATAAGAAAAAAATATCTGGCCTTTGATTTTCTGAATCTGGCTGATCTTACACATCAGATCCTCACGTTCCATCAGTCTTCTTGCAAATAGCATAAGTTCCTTCTTTTTTTGTAACCAAGTAAAACTCCAAGAAAAAGAATCCACTGTATAGTTTTTGTAGCCGGTTAGAATCTATGTAACTTTCCTTAGTGTCTTAATTCTTTTATTAACAACAACCACCAACTATTCAAGATTTTAAATTAAATTAACATTGTTTTCATCCCTGAAAGTGGAGTGATTATACCTGAATCTGACACTGTAATAATCACATACAAAGTTAAAAACAGCAATACCCTGTCAGAAGGTTCTCCTTATGCCATTAACACTTATTTTACCCTTAAATGTCATTTAAACTCTCTAAGTATTTTCCATACTTATATTTTTTATTTTGCAGACTTGTGAGGATGGTATTTTAGATTCAAAAAAGGCTCCCTTCACGTTTCATTATTCTAAGTATTTTTTCATAAATTAGATGTATCATGCCATCTGTCAGAATGATATGGACATCATTCTGTTATTAAACATAACATCCATCCCACATATTTGATTAAATTGTCTTTGAAATTCTTATCCAGAGGTATAAATTATCTTTACTTTTACCTTTATAAATGTGCTCACTGAACTATATTTAAAATTCACCGATCACCAGGAAATTCTATTAAATGTTGGATATCTCTGTACAGTGTAGATTTATCTATTTATGAGTCTAACTCTTTCATTGATTCCTTCATTATTATAATGATATTATGGTGCCTATGTTCATTAAGTTTTTTTTTTTTTTTTTGTATTTTACTGGGTTGTCTACCTGGTAACTCTGACAGAGTTAAATATGTCTTCACATTTCTGTCTTCAGAGCACTTCCAGTATTTTCACACACACACACACACAAAAAAAAAAAAACTTTCCTAACAGATTTTTTATTAATTTTCTAGGCCAATGTTATATATTTATAGTTATATAACATGCATGTCAACCATCTATTTGGTCCTAACAGATTTTTTTTTTAATTTTCTAGGCCAATGTTATATATTTATAGTTATATAATATGCATGTCAACCATCTATTTGGTACTTTAAGACAGAAGAGAAAAGAATTATTAATACTACTGACTGTACAGCTGTAGAATTTGAGTTGTAGAGTAGGGCTGTTATAGATGTAAGCTATGAAATGTCTCAAGTTTTTTATACCCCAGAACTGAGATTGGTGGTACTGGGGGTGGAACCCAGAGGCTTTCTACCTCCGGCCTATGCTCCCAGACCTTTTTTTTTTTATACTTCATTTGGAAACAGGGTCTCACTAAGTTGCTGAGAGCCTCACTAAGTAGCTGAGGCTGGCTTCAACCCCGTGCGATCCTCCTGTCTCAGCCTCCCAAGCGCGGGGATTACAAGCATGCGCCACCACGCCCGGCTCCAGAACTGAGGTTGACTGTGCAATCGAGCAGTTGACTTACCATCAGCACATCCAACCCTTCTAATATTGCCAAACTGAGACTTCTTAGTACTCTTTTTTGCTTTTTGGGGTCTTAGAGAATTAGCAGGGGAATTATAATAATATTTCTGAGACTGTACTATAACCATGGATTGGTCAAGGAAAGAAATTTTTAGAAGAAAAAGGAGATAAAAAGATACTCTTATCCTTTGAGAAGCAAAACACTGCACTTTGAAAATTTATTCAAGTCAATTTAACAAAAAAAATGGTAAGAAATAATCCCTTCAGAAGTGTTAAGAGCCCAAAAAAGAATAATCTATTATGTTCTCTTTCCTGGAACTTTCTTCTCCATGATCTTAAAGTACTTTTAAAAGACACTTATGAAAGATAGGTATTTAATAAAGGAAAACTAAATTTCAAAGAGTCTTTGAATGAGGCATTACCATAACTAATTTACAGGCCTAATATCTACACAAGGGAAAGTTTCAAGATCTAAAAGGTCACCCTGTCCTAGGGAATAAAAGGTGCTGAATATGTGATCCCATTTTGTTTCAAGGAACTTTCATAAGTCTTTTCATCTGCAACTCAATACTCAATCAACAAAAGTCTAAATCTTTTTTTTCCAAGCAAATGCTCCATGAAACACGCACTGCTGTATTATGCTCTGTCAAACTAAGAGATGTGATAGTCAGGTAACTGGTACTTCTTAATAAAAATCTACAATACAAGCCGGGTGTGGTGGCACACTCTTGTAATCCCCGCTCTTGGGAGGCAGAGACAGGAGGATCGTGCTGGTTCAAAGCTAGCCTCGTTGACTTAAGAGACCCTGTTTCCAAATTAAAAAAATATAAAATAGGTCTGGGAGTGTATCCCGGAAGTAAAAGGGTTTCCAGGAATCCCAGTACCACAAAAAAAATCTACAATACATATTTCACATATTAAATGATCCAGAATGTTACAGGAAAATATGTTGCTCAGATTCAAAGATATTATATTTGTGTTCTTTTGGTTTCTCTCAAAACACTGAGCAATATTCTCACATATTAAAAGAATACAGTTTTAACAGTTTCTTCCACCAACTCTTATCCATTCACATTTCATAGCTTTCTTCTCTGCGCACCCCAAAACTCAGCACTTCCTTTCTCTAACAGACATTCTTTCTATAAATGGTAAACTCTGGTAGAGCAAGGGCATTCTCCACAGAGTCTTACACAGTCCACTGACACACAATAAGACTTTAATAACTATACTGAATAGCTAAATATTTAATAAACACATTAAATGTATATGAGTGAATGAGTAAATATAAGCTTAACATCAATCACAAATTCAGTAATATATTCAAATAAAATAATTTCAATCATTCCCTCCATATATAATGAGATACACTTCTCTTACTAAGTACCTGATGTATGGAAATTCACTTGTAATAAAACATGATTGATGATGTGAATTTTTGACTTGCTAAAGTCGGAGAGCCACATTGGAGCAGATGTTTTAAGCTTTGTGGGCCATATTGTCTCTATTGCTCAGTTCTATCACTTTACTGCAAAAGCATCCTTGAACAATAAGTTAATGGATGTGATTATTTTCTAATAACACTTTATTTACATTTATCTAGTAATAGTTTGCTAACAAAATTAGGCAGATGTGCTTAGTATCATTAGTTTCCCATTTGATTGCCTATATGAAAACGATGGCTAAGGATATGGAGAAATTGGAATACTTATACATTGATAGTGAAAATGTAAAATGCTACATAAATTTGGACAGTCTGGATCTTCTCAAAACATGTTTAACAGAGTTATCTTATGACTAAAAAAATCCTACTTCTTGGTGATCTATTCTGAGAGAAATGAAACTATGTAATCCAAAACTGAATAAAATGTTTTGCATGAGTAGAAACATTAGGATTGCCCAAATAAAAACAACCAAAATTGCTCAAAAACTGAAAAATGAATAAGTGAAATATCATATACATAAAGGGAAATCTTTTTTTTTTTTTTTTTTTTTTGGTGGTACTAGGGGTGGAACCCAGAGGCTTTCTACCTCCGGCCTATACTCCCAGACCTTTTTTATATTTTATTTGGAAACAGGGTCTCACTAAGTTGCTGGAAGCCTCAGTAAGTAGCTGAGGCTGGCTTCGAACCCGTGCGATCCTCCTGTCTCAGCCTCCCAAGTGCGGGGATTACAAGTGTGCGCCACCACGCCCGGCAAAGGGCTTTTTAGTTTTTTTTTTTTTTTTTTTTTTTTTTTGGTGGTACTGGGTGTGGAACCCAGAAGCTTTCTACTTCCGGGCTACACATCCAGATCTCTTTTATATTTTATTTGGAAACAGGGTCTCACTAAGTTGCTAAGAACTTCACTAAGTAGCTGAGGCTGGCTTTGAACCTGTGGGATCCTCATGTCTGTGCCTCCCAAGCACGGGATTACAAGCGTGCGCCATCACGCCCAGCTGAAATCTTATTTTTTAACTTAACTCTTTTTAAATTTTTTTTTATTGGTGCATTGCAGTCATACATATTGTGTGTGTGTGTGTGTGTGTGTGTGTGTGTGTGTGTGTGTGTGTGGTACTGGGGATGGAACCCAGGGGCATTCTACCTCTGAGCTATGTCCCCAGACATATTTTATATTTTATTTGGAAACAGGATCTCACTAAGTTGGTGAGAGCCTAACTAATTAGCTAAGGCTAGCTTTAAACCTACAGGATCCTCCTGTCTCAGTCTCCCAAATACTGGGATTACTAACCCATGCCCCACATCTTAATGGAGTAAAAATGGTAGAGGGATACATTCACACATCACTCACTTAGCGCTTCCCCAATTACCACCTCGTTTCCACCCCTCCCTCCTTATTATAGAGTAAAAATTTATAAAAGTACTGACAGGTATTGCAATGCATATGAGTCTCAAAAATGTTTTGCTAAGTAAAAAAAGACAGACATAGTACATATAGTACATAGTACATAATACTCTTTATATGAAATCTTTTGAATAAATAGATGTACACAGAAAAAAATATATGCGTGAGTGTTTGTTCATGGCTAGGTAGTTGGGTGAGAGGCAGAAAATGAAGGGAAGGATAGTGGCTGTATGTGTTCAAGGTTTCTTTTGGGAGAAATAATTAAAATGTTTCAGAACTAGATTATGATGATGAATGCACAATCTGTAAATGGGCTACATTATTAAATTGTATACTTGAACCACATGTAGTGCATGCTTGCAATACCAGTACTTGAGAGGCTGAGACAGGAGGATCTCAGTTTCGCAGCCAGCTTCCCCAAATTATGAGGCCCTCTGCAACTTAGTGAGACCATGTTTCAAAATAAAAATAAAAAGTAGGGTTGGGGATGTAACTCGGAGTGCTCCTGGTTTCAACCCCTATTATGAAAAAATTGTACAATGTAAATGAATAAACATTATGGCATGTAAATGATATTTTAATAAAGCTGTTAAAAACGTAAAATTTACTTTTAAGTGGCAGAGCAGTTTCAATTCCTGTGTTAATTGACTTGTAAAGCTTTCTTTTCTTAGGGAAATAACTCAGTTTGCCCCAATCTGATTTATGCATAATCTTTCAGAATACTTATTTTATAAAAATGCACACCTGGAAGCATGTGAAAAAGAATGAGAAATTTCTAATCCACCTTTCAGGCAAAACATAAGCACACACTGAGAATAAAAATTTGGATGCAAAGAAACTCATCTTCCTGCTACCAATTAATGAAGACATTGAGGTAGCTTTGTGGGCGTGTACTAGCCTGTGCTTCTGATGTTCATGCATGTTTTCTTGCTGAGTTCTCCCTGTGATGCTCTGGATTGTCTTCAACAGCCTAAGTCCCATGTGAGACTCTAATTTTGAGCCACAGAAAAGTCTTTGGAATTTGATCCAAAACTTTCAGAAACTTTATTCTTGATTATTATATGTTAAAATGAGTGGGGAAATGAGCTAAGGGTTCAGAACCAGAAAGACCTGCTTTAAAACTTCTAAGATCCTGGTCTTAGGCACATGGCTGATGCGACTGACCTTTAGGCAGAAGAAATGAATGGAATGATATAAACTACCTAAGCATGAAGTACATGTGAGAGAGCTGAGCACACTAAAGTAGTGCTATTTAGACACCAACATAATGATTATTGTGATTGTTGTAGATAGATATTAATCTGTCTTTGCATCTGTTGGATTGTTGGAACATAGAAATATGGTATATATATGTATATACATTTAAGTGTATATTTATATGCATATACATACATGAATGTGGCTAGAAAATCCAATTATGTTAAAAATTCAACTATATTTCTATTTCTATCATAGCTGTGCATAGGCGGCAGTTGCCTAAGGCAGGTGTTCTATCAGAATAATCTTAGTTACCACAATAGTAAAAACCATATTCAATCACAAATATCAAACTTGACAATATTAGATCCTATCCCGTAAATAATATTTGTTGAAATTCCAAGCTACTGTAATGATTTATAACCATACAATGATAATATTTTTAGAAGAAAAAAATATAAGCCTAACAACAACAGAAGGGTTTTAATTCTGGAATCTATGGATACAAGGGTTGTTAGCACCTAGAATTATGCACAAAAAATGTGTTTATGTACTTAATTGCATTTTTTGTTCCATGGTGTGATAAAATTCTCAAAGGAACATAAAGCTTTCCATGATGATAAAAATTATTTCTTTTTAATAACAAAAATTCAATATGCTTTGCCGGACATGGTGGCACAAGCTTGTAATCCCAGTACTTGGGAGGCTGAGACAGAAAGATTGCGGTTCGTGGACAGCCTCAGCTACTTAGTAATGCCCTCCTCAAAGTAGTGAGATCCTGATTTAAAATAAAGAATAAAAAATAGGGCTGAGGGTGTAGCTCAGAGGTAGAATGTCCCTGGATGATTGCATCCTCAGCACACACACACACACACACACACACACACACAATTCAATTCAATATGCTTTGACTTTGTAGAACTTGTCTTATCCTACTGAAATACTAATTATAACATAAAACCTAAACCCAAGGAAAGTATTCACAACACTAATCAAGCTGATGACACATCATGATGCACTCCATATATAAAGAGCATGCTCTTATACTCAATGATTATTGGGCATTGTTTTCTGTTTTGTTTTTAGTAGAAATGGATTTTCTTTCCATTAAAATGATAACCAACAGGATACACTTGTTACTAACTAGTCCCAAGTGACTTAGGTGTAGGATTTTGGAGAAGACTGAATTTATCTTCCCAAACTCACTAACCCTAAGCTAAAACCACATTTTCTAAAGCTCTCCACACTAATATAACAATACGAGCTATTGTTTGGTTCAGTCATTGGGTTTTCTTTGTGAATGCTCTGAAAATGCTTCCATTCTTTTCATGTGAATCAGTATTTCCTCAGAAAATTTCTGTTTGCACCTGTTACAGGCAATGCTAATAGGTATTATGAAAAACACATTAAATATTTCCAAAATGTGTTTTTCCTTGGAATCCTAGAGGGTCAAATATTTTTGTGCGTATTATGCTTTGAAAAGTGGTGTTTTAGCCCGGTGTGGTGATGCACGCTTGTAATCCCTGCGCTTGGGAGGTGGAGACAGGAGGATCGCGCAGGTTAGAAGCCAGCCCCACAAACTGGCTTAAGAGACCCTGTTTCCAAATAAAAAAGTATAAAAAAATAGGTCCGGGAGTCTGGGAGTGTAGCCCAGAGGTAGAAGAGCTTCCAGGAATCCCAGTACCACCAAAAAAAAAAAAAAAAAAAGTGGTGCTTTAATTCCAAGAAAAGAGATATTATTATTAATAGGTCATCCAAGAAAGTTGAAATTAATTTGCTTTTACTAGAGATAAGCAATGAAGTTCATGTCTTCTTGATGAAAGCAAAACAAAACACAATAAAGAAATAAACAAAACACCAGCATAAAAAAACCAGTAAATCTTGAAGCATTAGTCAATATTTCCCAATGATTTATTTTTTTATAATAAAGCTTATAGATTAGAAAGGGGAATCCCTAAACAAATATATATCCTGATATATTGTGTTTTCTTCCATATAAAAAGTATAAAACTTTCTTCCTATCCTTCATGGGTGTTCAATAGTCAATGAATTGATTTCTAGTATTTACTTACTGACTAAAAATAGATGATACTGTATGTGGTACTTAGCCATCTTTTCTTTTTCTTTTTTCTTTTTTATACTAGAGATTTAAACCAGGAGCATTATATATCTGAGTTATACCCACAATCCTATTTTGTTTTTATTTTGAAACAGTGTCTCACAAAGTTATTGAGGCCTTCACTAAGTTGCTGGGACTGGCTTTAAACCTGTCATCTTCCTGTCTCAGCCTCCCTAGTACTGAGAGTTCAGGTGTATGCCACCAGGTCCAGTTGTACTTATCCCTTTTAAGAAACTTTGTTGGGATTGGAAACATGTCTTCAGACATTTCTTCTCATTTTGAAATCTAAACGATATATTTTACATTATAGACTTTCATTAATGGAAATTATCCTTAAGTATTTAAAAATCTTTCATATACCATCCATGAGCTTACAACATACAGAGATAAAAAAGACCTGTATGGAAGTAAGAACACACAACTGTGTTGAAAATTAATAGGATTTGTCCTTTTTTCTATTTAGATATATTTAATGTCTTGTGCTGGCTTAGTATCACAAAGCATTGCCTATTTAATATCAAAGACCAGAAAAATACATCATGAATTTGAAAATTTGTAGCTAGGAATAATTACTATAATTTAAAATGTAATATTTTATAATAGAGTGATAATTACAATATGTATGCTTATTTCTATTTCTAAAAGCTGGCACTTAAGTTAAAAAGATGCCCCAAATATAGAATATTGACAATGGTATCTAAAATAGCTTAAAATTAATTGTTACTTTATGATCAAGAAGAGAAGCTCTAATACTACACTCTCTGTGTGTTTATTTGTTTGGACCTAACAAAGTACAGAAAGGATTTCACATCATACATCAGTGTTGTCAACATGTTTCTATTCCCAAATGATAACTATACCATTTGGAAATAATGTAAAAAATTGTTTACAGAATGGCCTTTCAGTTTCTGGAGGTGTTTAAGATTTGTGTTATCTGAAACTATAAGAAGTGCCTCCCATAAAAAAGATTGATTATGCACTCCAATTTATGTCTGCCCCCCAGGTGTACTTGTAAAAAGTAATCTGATTCATACAATTAAGTTATGATTCCTGTATCTTAGTGCCATATTCCTCAACAAGTTATCTAAATTAATAGAAAAATTAGCTAAAAATTAGAATATTATAGCAATACATGCATATCCATGTTTATAGCTGTTCATTTCATAATAGCCAAACTATAAAACCAGACTAGGTGACTGTCAATGGATGAATGGATTATGAAACTATGGTATCTATAAACAATGGAATTTTACTCAGCCATTATAAATAAAAAAGTTATGTAATTTTTAAGAAAATAGATGGAACTTGAGAATACTATGCTAAGTGAAATTAACAAGTCCCATTAAGTGACAGGTCATAGGTTTCACTCACATGTGGAGGCAAGAGAGACTTTTAGAAATTAAAAGAACTTTAAAACATCTATAATAGATACTATAAGAATATTGAGGAGGGATTTTGGGAAATGGTTAGATGAAAAGGGAGACTTGATGAAGGAAAGAGTTTAAATGATCCTAAGTTCATAGATTATGTAGTTATCAATACCAATTTATTTATTTATTTCTTGGTGGTACTGGGGGTGGAACCCAGGGGCTTTCTACCTCTGGGCTACACTACCAGACCAATTTTATATTTTATTTGGAAACAGTGTCTCACTAAGTTGCTGTGAGCCTCACTAAGTAGCTGAGGCTGGCTTCGAAACTGCTCCATCCTCCTGTCTCAGCCTCCCAGGTACTGGGATTACAAGCGTGCGCCACCACGCCCAGCTAGCAATACCAATTTAAATTTATGTATGGGGAGGGGGAAAGAGTTGAGTGGGACCCTGACAGGAACATACAATAAGTGTTATTTGCATATATATTTTTATTACACTTAACCCCATTTATGATGTATAATTATAAAGCACCAATAAAAATAAATTAATAGGCTGTAATCTGAGTAGAATAGGCAAATTTTCATGAAGAAAGAGGAGTTTCACACAAATTTTATTGATTTTTACCTAAGAGGAGTAAAAAAGTAAGAAGATAAAATTTTAAGTAAATAGATAATTATAACTCTTTGGACAGTCCAAAAGCATGAAATCAACTAAAATTGTTAGTAAAGATAGGGAAGAATGGTAAGTTCTTCTTAAAATATCACAAATTTTCTTTATATTGACAGTTCTTTGCAGACCTGATTCTTCTTTTACCTTTTTCTTGAAGGTGCCCATGTAAGATTTCTAAACTCAGAGAATAACAAAATAATAACTTTACATATGCAAATTTAAATACAAATACAAATTTAAATACAAATACAAATTTAAATAAAAAGTTAAATACAAATTTAACTTTACATATGCAGTAGAAGCGTTAAAATTGGTAGATATACGTTTCTGAATCTATAGTTGTATTTACCTATGTATGTATCACTATATCTAATAATTAAATATAACACATTTTTCTTTTGAGCATAAATAACATGTGGGTTGTTTGTACAGAAAGGGTAGAGAGAGGTAATTTGGAAATTCAGGTTGGTATTTAGTACATAGTTGTTGACTGGATTCCAAGTCTAGCCTGGCCCAGTGCTCTATTAGGGAAGCAAGGGTTAGTTTGCAGGGTGAGCAATCCATTCTCCTGAAGGATAGTTAATTATGTCAATGGTGGTGAGACTTCAATTAAGGATATATGAATACCCACTTTAAAGTGTCAGTGGTAAAACATGATACATTTGTATGCATGCAGTATTATTTTACCTAAACATAGGAGCAACTTAGCTTTACACAATAAATCTCTTATCTCGATTTGTGTTTATTTAGACTGTGATCCCAAACTATAAACCATTTTCAAATAGTTTCCAATTTTGAAAGTCATTCATTCATTAAGTCAAATAATAAGCAACTTTTAGGTGTTGACTCTATGCATTGTCAGAGAACAATATCAGAACGAAGTCCCATCCTCAGTGAATATACTAAAGAAAGAGATACAAATTAGTACAATTGAAAAATTATAAATATTGTATATTAGAAGACTTCACAGAGAAAAACAGGGAGAAGAGAAAGTCAGCTTTAGTCCTGTCTCTAAAAAGATGAACAATGTAAGTACCACTTGATTCGGCCTAGGTAGAAGCAGGTGCTGGCCTAGTGGCAGAGGATCTCAGTGGACTCAGCCTATACATAGTCAGGAGCAATGGAGCTGCATAGATACTCAGTAAACAATTGAGTGTAGAGTTCTTATAAAAAGATTAGAGAATTTTAAGGAGATTCGAAGTATAGACAGTAGCATGCTAAGGATACTAGATGTAATGGGGATATATGTCAAACTTTAAGCAGAGAACTCATAGATCCAGCATTGAATTTTAGATGCTACAGAAAATTAAAGAAACAAATGAGATGTATTGTATAAAACATATTTAATGTAGTCTTGAGGAGTGTACTCCACATAGATGATATTGGAGCTGAAGTTCAAAGAATGAACAAGTTTCACTAATGAAGTCATTACAGAAGGGACAGGGATATCACAGGTACAGAAGCATTGGCTGTTGTGATGGCACAGCAACAGTTGAGAATTGTGAAAAACAGGATACTACAAAAGGTATACTCCAAGCCACAAAGAAAACAACAATCTGACATAAAGAATTGATCTTATCTATTCCAGAGGCTGAGACAGAAGGATAGTGGTTCATGGACAACCTCAGCTACTTAGGTCTTTTGCAACTCAGTGAGACCCTGTTTCAAAATAAAGAATAAAAAATAGGGCTGAGGGTATAGCTTAGAGGTAGAATGCCTCTGGATTCCATCCCCAGTAATGAAAAGAAAAATAATTGATATGATCTACTTCTGTTTTTTAGCAAGTAAATAAGGACTACCATGCCACACAGCTCTGTTTATAGAAGAGTCTAAATCAGTGATGTCATTGGTGTTTTTACAGTTGTCTTTGGGAATCCAAAAAATGTTTAACTACAGAAAGATTCAGCGAGATATGCATGTTAGGTAAATAAGGAATTCTGGCTTTATAGTCAATACCAAGCTTAGAGGAATAGAGGCCAGAACTCATACTACCTGGTAAGACAATCAACAATGGAGAGAGAAATATTTCTAAGAGCATATATTAGAATGAAACCAAAAGAAGCACCAACTCGTTCATTCCTCAGGACCTTTAGACTTGCTCTACCCATTGCTTATTTTGATTCTTCTCCATATCTTCATTAATCCTACCATTTCATCATTCATAATTGTGACAAAATGTCACCTCCTTATAGGTTTCCATGACTCCTGAGATCCTCAGTGCCAATTTTCAGCAAAGATAGTTCACTCAACTGATATCCTTCACTAGATGCAATTTGTAGATAAAAGGTCAAGTCCTTTCACCCTCTAGCCACTCATCTGTTTTATGTTTCTTTCAAAAGTTATCCCTCGCCAGGAGTGGTGGCACATGCTTGTAATCCCCGTGCTTGGGAGCCAGAGACAGGAAGATCACACAGGTTGAAGCCAGTCATGCTGAAACAGGCTTAAGAGACCCTGTTTCAAAAAAAAAAAAAAAATATATATATATATATATAATATATATTATATATAAATATATAATATTTATATATAAATATATAATATTTATATATAATATATAAATATATTATATATATATATATAATATTTATATATAATATATAAATATATTATATATATATATATATATATATATATATATATATGTCTGGGAGTGTAGCCCGGAGGTAGAAGGGCTTCCAACAACCCCAGTACCACCAAAAAAAAAGTTATCTGTAATAAAAAGCATATTATTTATCTCTTTGAAGATTTATTGTTTTCTCAGCTCTAATTCCTCAATTAAAATATAAGCATCATGAGAACAGTACTTAACCATGAATATATGTATGTCCCTACCACCTGAGAAACACTCCTAATACATAAATATGCAGGAATTATAAAGAAATAATAAATTAACCAAGATTAAATAAAGAAGTTTAATATGGAGGCATGTTAACAGGAGACAGAAATCAAGTGGAAATTCCAGGGATCTAGGATGTGTGGCTGAGTACAAAATAAGGTTCATGGGAAAATAAAATCAAGTTAATGTACTTCAGCTTTCAGTGGCGGTATGACTGAGAGTATACAATGCAAAATTGAAGATATTAGTCCAAAATTCTGGAACAGCCAGATATGGGTCAATAACATGAACTGGTGGTGGAATATGAGAAATTATACAAGGAGAATACATAGAATAAAAATGGCTCAGTAGAAAATGCTAGCATTTATTGGAAAGTCAGAGAGAAGTCTCTAAAGGAATCAAAGACATAATCATCTAAGGGATAAGCGGCCAGTCAGAAAGTTCCAGTAGCCCTAAAAATGAAGAAACAGGGATTCACAGGGAGACGTGATCAACTACATCAAGTGCTACCAAGAAAGTCAACAAGCAAAAGATAGAAAAATAATATGCACTAATAATTCAACTTGTGATAAATATCTTGTGTGCATGAAAAACTAATAACTTCATATTAAATGTGCTTTTCGAAACTTATTTTTAGGCTAAAATTTACTTGAAATAGTCAGATTGTCTATATGCTGGGTTAAGTTAGCACAGGTCACTGGAAGTTTAAAGAAGTCTCTTAAATACTAACAGCATACTGTGATGAGACTCAGTTATCTCATCTATAAGAATGAAAAAAAATCACATCACTTATACAGATTTAATGGAATTAACAAGATAGCATACATTTAAAGCCTATCACATAATTATTACTCAGTATATAATTTATTTATAAAATTGTATTTTCATTATGACCATTGTCTGCTTCTATTTTCTTTTATTTTTGTGGTACTGGGGATGGAACCCAGGACCATTCTACCTCTGAGCTAAATCCCCAGCCATAATTTTTGGTCTTTGTTTTGAAATAAGTTTGCACTAAATTGCAGATGGCCTCACTAAATAGCTGAGGCTGGCCTTGAACTGCAATCCTCCTGTCTTAGCCCCCCATACCCGGCTTTTACTTCTATACCTGATGCTATACCTGATGCACAGAATCTAAGTATCAAGTTTCTAGGCTTATTTAAAATAAAATGAAGATAGTTCTTGAAAGCTGAAATCTCAAAAGTTATTAACACAGTTCTTACAAACTGAATATCTTTCCTAATTTATGGAAATTCTAATTCATTGACTCTAAATAGGTCTGAATAATTTAGATCTGCTAATAATTTCACGAGCCCTATAGAAGAAAGGGAAGTCACTAATTTTTGAAGTGGATCAACTTGACAACTAAAACTAATTCCACACATACCTCACCTCTATTTAATTACTACTTATAATATTACTTCTTTCTAAATGAACTGTCAAACTTAATTCTCTAGTATAATCTCCATGTCAATTCCCTCTGGAAACTGAAAGGAATAAGATTCCAAAATAAAATATCCAATTCTATTTTAATTAATTGAGCCTTCCACTTTTCTAAAATACTATATTTGGTATTATGTTTCTTAATCCATATAAATATTTGTACTGATAGGAAACAGATATGACATCAATAGGAAGCAGTGGTTTCTATTTTTAGTTAATACAAAATTAAAGATTTTTATGTTTTTCTTATATTTTGAAATGTATTGCCCTCTTTAAAAAACCACAAATATCCATCTGCTTAAGCTTGTGTTCATATATGACTGCAGCTACTTGAGAATATATTTATTTTATGATTCTGTAATACTAGAAGCTTTTGTATTCACATAGTGTGTGCTGCCATATGTACTATGGTTCATCATTCATTGACAGCCTAGAGTTGACTGTTAGTCAATCAGATTAGATAAATAATGCTCCTTAGAAGGGAGATTCAAAAGCATGTAATTTTATTTTAGAGCTAAAACTATGAAATTTAAAAATGCGCCTACAAATGTGACTGAAATAGTAAAGCTTTTTGCCAGTAAGATTTCAGGTATAATAAAAATATATAAAATATATAAAATATGTAAAATATATTAAAATATGTAAAATATATTAAAATATATAATAAAAATATAGTCAGTTTTATATGTATGAAATTTCCTTTAAATATTTGTTTACTTTCACATTATTTTTTATGGTTTTTATAAGCACTAATACTTGCTAAAATTATTTAAATTGGTTTACTTATGTGTAAAATAAAAGAACATAATTTAAAATTTTACTCCTATTTTTTAACATTTGATATTTTATCATGTTTTTCTGATACTGAGATTTTCAAACTCTTTAAACTTTTATTTACTCTTAATTTCCTCTGGTCTTTTTAATGAATTTTTGCTCTATGTTGATGGAATCTATTTTTTTTAACATTAACAGTCATAAGAGATGATCACTTCTTTTCAGTACCAGTGCTGATTCTGAAAGTATCCATCTATAGAAGACATGGTGAATAGAACAAGCTACCAGACGAAAGAAGAGGGAAGGATGTGCTGTTTCAAAATGCCCTAGCTCTTGGAATTTTACATCCCTTCCTACTGAACACAGAGTTACACATTCATTCAGCTGGAGAGCACTGAGTACAGGAAGAGCCTGTTGGCTAGTGAGGTGCAGTTACTCAGGCCAACATCTTTTAAAATAGGTATCATGCAAACTTATGGCTCACAACAGCAAGGCAGTTTCAGAAACTCTGAGCTTTGTGTGTAAAAATACTTTGTGATTATTAATTTTAAATGGATTTTGTCTTTTTACTCTGCTCTGCTATTGTACATATGTAATTATTTATACATGGGAAAGAAGGTGAAACAATCCAGAGGTAGGGAATTGTAGAGCTATGTGCCTAGTTCATATAGCAATTTACTATTTATTATTCATGCAAATACTATTTTATACATACATATATATATATATATATATATATATATATATATATATATATATGTATATATATATGAACTCACTGCTACCCAGTTATAAAATATCTCAGACATGGTCTCACCTAAAGAAGTGATTTTTGTTTTCATTTTGTGAGAACTAAGGAAACTTGTGCTCTGGTTACTGAGTATCTTTAAGCATGCAATGAATCCTCACCAAGTGTCAATTCCTTTCTCTGTAAAATTGAGGAGTTCAGAAACATTCTTCACCAATAATCATATGACTGTCAGAGGTGGGGTGTGACATGTGAAAATGTTAGCAGTTATTAATGCAACTGGAATAACAAGGTGTCCAAAGCTTAATGTACTGACCTTGTAATGTACAAACACATCCACCATAGGAAGAATTGTCCCACCTAAAATGCTATGCTAAAATGTTAAAACATAGCCGGGTGTGGTGGCGCACGCTTGTAATCCCCGTGCTTGGGAGGCAGAGACAGGAGGATCGTGCAGGTTCAAAGCCAGCCGCGCTGGCTTAAGAGACCCTGTTTCCAAATAAAAATATATATAAAAAATAGGTCTGGGAGTGTTACCCGGATGTAGAAGGGTTTCCAGAAACCCCAGTACCACCAAAACACTAAATAACTAAATAAAAAATAAAATGCTAAAACATGTTGAGTCAAACTGGGAACTAATCTTAAGAGTTATTTCCCATTCTAAACTGGCCAAGTGGTTATGTTTTCAATATGATTACACTAGAATCCCTTAGACCTTTGCTCACATCTTCTTGGCTCTCACAATTTCATTGTATCCTCTGGATTCCATCTGAACACACCCAGTGCTCTCCTGAATCTCATTGTCAGTAGTACAAACAAGTGACTGGTACATAAGTCCATGGGTTTTAAAGCAAGAACTGAGCCTGCCCTTCTCCTCTTGTCATGGTGGCCACTCACTGCGTTTTCCCAAAGCTCCTTAAAGTGAATAAATTACAGGTGCCTACAATGCAAACATGCTCAGAAAACACATTATTGTACCTTTCCTTCCCTGCTCCACTTTCTCACTTGGGTTTCTTCACCCTGAAATAAACTGCTTGTACTCAAATCTAGCCCTGAGGGGTTGCTTTTGTGGGAATGCAAACTGAGACAGTAACATATTGACTGTAAGAGTAAAAGAGTCCCAGAGAAGGAATATATCTTAACAGTATTTTTTCAAGCTGTCAGAAAAGAATTCACTGAGGATGAGGCTTGTGTTGGGGAACTGTAGTAAAGAAAGAACATGGGAAGAATGAGCCTGATTTATGCAGCATCCCCTTTGAATCACGGTAAATACTTTATGATGTGGAGAGGCGGTAGTTATGTTAGGTAGACAAGTTGGAAATGCCTGGTCATAAAGCGCTCATGGAAATGAAAGCACAAAACTGATCTTAGGATACAGTGCTTTAAAAATTTGTATATACAAAAGGACAAACTATATTCTGTTAACTTAAATGAATAAGTAAGAAACCACAAATATGTTATGACACTGTTAGCTTTCAAATATTTCCTGGAATAAGCTTTGGAATCTCTTGAACTTCAGTTATGCATATGAGACTCTGACCATGTCCATCACCATATTAGAAAATATCATGCAAGAACTTCCAGTTAATGGAGAAATTTTTTTAGCTCTATATAATATCATCTAAACATCTGGCTCTCCTACAAGTCATTTCAGTAGCAAGTCACAGAAACAAAAACCTGCACAGTATAGAAATGTAATTCCTCTAGCTCTTGGCTAAATATGCATTCTCTTAGCAGGGAAGAATGAACATCATGTAGTAGTCACAGGTTACAGTCACTAAACAAAGATATTTTTATATTTATGTTCCATCTATACATTTGATCTGTCACCCCTGCATGTGAGAAGATTATTCCTGAAATTATGAATTATGATATTTTTATTGTAATTAATGGAAAGTTACTGAATTGGTAAAAATGATACATGTGTTTAGTATTTTAATGCACATAACTATACTAGGCATACCCATATCTCTATTTTATAATTTTATGTGACTACATAGAATATAGATGATGTAGTTGTGTAAGGTTTTAAGTATGTATGTATATGTGTATACGTATATATCAATAGACAAATATCTATGAGAAAATTATAATTATTCTCATTTTACAGAGTATGAAAATAAAGTTAAATAAGTAACCTTCTCAGGAAGATGATAGCTAAGAAGTGCAGAAACGAGTCTGAAACCCTGATCTATTTGCATAGTACATGGTTTCTCAGTTACTATAGTCTAGCGGGAGATACCACCATATTAGAAGGTTTTTAGTAAGATCTAGGAGATATATTCTATTCCACACTACATATGAAAGAAAAATACATAAATGAAATGGCAGTTTTAATGGTGCATTTTTTAGTGGATTTCACAGAAAAAAACAGGACTTTAGGCTTGAGGTAAGATAGCCAAACTACACTTGTAAAACATCCTGAACCTGCTTGGTGAGAAATTCAAAGGATAATTTTTATACTGAAGTCATGTTACACTGCCACGTTGTGAACAAACACTCTTCATTTCCAGAATTGCTTTTCATCTTTCCTCTGAGCTGGAATATTCCTGACAAATAGTTACCAAGTGTTTATAAATTGTTTGGAATATTTAATATATATCTTCAAGATATTAATTTGGTCACATTAAACACCCATCAAGTGCTGTGTGCATGTATTTCACTATCATGATGTGAAACTATAATGTACCAATAAAAGTATATTTAAAAAATGAAGTCAAATCAAGTATAGAGTTGTGAGGACATAAAAATATATATTTTATTTAGACATGTGTCCTACTATCAGTACAGTTTCCTGATGAAACTACCGAATTAGAGAAGTGCCACAAAAAGGCGTAATTTTCCTTTCATATTGCAATGTATCTCATATGCCTAGAAATATTTTAGAATAGTTACATCTTCTAATTAATAAATATAAATCTAACATAGGCAAAGATACCAAACAATATCAGTATATAGGTATTCTAGATTTCATCCTCACCATAACTCTCTGTTCAACCTTCACCAGCATTGGAGTTTACAGAATTCTTAGAGGTCCTCAGTTTTCAGTGCCCCGATTTTACAAATGAGAGAGTGGGAGACACACAGAAGGACTCAGAAAAACAAAGGGATTTCAGGGCTTCTGAATTCACCTTTGTGCTTTTCAAGTATTTATGAGCTGCTTCTCCTTCATGATATGGCTAAAGCAACATGTTACAAATTTAAATTCTAAGATTCAATGATTTTATGAAATTCTCATATAGTAGATGAAAGGAAGCAAGAGAGAACTCAATAAGTGTGGGGATATACTTTTACTCAAAATCTATGTATATACATATACATATACATATACATATAGTTTACACATAAGCATATGTATATATAACACATATATGTGTAATTCTTTTAAGAAGTTAGAAACTCATATTTTTATTACAGAGTTTTATTACAGAAGAAGAAATGCATAGGTCAACTACAGAGGCTAGATTCTGTCATCAACAAGGCCATTGGAGTAGAGAAAATAAAGTTTAAGAATAAGGCTTTGCAATAAATGTTGACAAAGCCATAATTACTGTGATGCTGGAGTTGGCTTTCCTAACATGCTATATTTCATTCCCTTGAAAATATTAATTTACTTTTTGAAATGTTCATTGCTTAGATTAAGATTGGGTTTTTGAAATGTGTTCCCCGGTAATTTATGCAAGAGAAAAATATGCTCTTCCCCTGAAGTGTAGAATACTAATTTGAAAATGATCTATTTACTATAATCATTTAATATTTCTCTCCTCTACTGAAACATTAGGACATGGATTTTTTTCTCTTTCATTTCCTGCATGAGGGTTTTTTATGCACTACAATTCAAGAATATTAGTCACACAATCCAGGTTTTATTAAAATTCTATTTCCTTTTTATGGTGAGAATGCAAGCTACATCAGTCTGATATAACATAGATATGTAGGCAAAAAGACCTGTGTCTTAAGATACCAATTTCCAACCATTATCAAATGGATGAATTAATTTCCTGAAATGTCTAGGAATATCAATGTCCTACTCAGAAGGATTCTTTCTAAAAATACTCATTTTGGCTGCTATTGTTTCTTTTTTCTTTTTTACTATGTTAACATTTCTCTACCATTTTCCTTAGCACTTGCAGTTTGCAGTTCTCCTGAAGATGTTAGTACAAAACAGCCAGTTCTTGTACTCACTCTGTTTTGCACCATGATAGTGCTGTTGATGAGCAAATAGACAAAACTTTAAAAAGGCATTTAGCTCACTCTTCTGTAACAAGTTATTGAAGAATAATAACTAAGAAAACAAAATAAGCAATTAAATATGCACAAGCATTTTAGGAGGAGGTCATAGATGTGTGATTTCATTCACATGGGTAATTATCAAAGATTTTTAAAAATATTACTGAGGTCTCTGCCCATGCAGCTCTTCATTGGCTGTGTTGAGATTTGTTCTAGGATTTACTTTATGTTTATCTTTCTTTCTTTCACTCTCTTTATCTCCCACTTCCTCTCCTTCTACTTTTCTCCCTCTATCTCTTTTCTTGTGGTTGCTAGCCTCCAAGATGGTCCCTTTGATCCTTTTCTCACGGTATTCTTATTTATGTCAAGTCCTGTCTCATAGTCCAAAAATAACCAATGGCATACTATGAAAATAGGCATTCAACACTTCTAAAACATTTATCTAATGTAAAGTCTTTCTGATATAATTCATTTTACAGGCAAAGAAACTGACATGTTTTGAGTCTGAAACAGACCTTTAGAGGGGTCCATACAAAGGAAACAGATGCCTTCTGCTAATAGTCAGTACCTGCTTGATATTCACATGACAGTGATTTTTGGAAGCTAATCCTGGAACATCAGGCAACCATTAATGACTGCATCCCTGATAACATCCTAATTCTAACTTCAGGAGAGACCTAATCAACACATTTAAGCCACTGTGATATTCTTGACCACAAGAATCTATGAGATAATAAAATCATGTTGTTTTAATTTGCCAATTTTGGATAATTATGCAGCAATTGATAACTATAGTACATGGCTGAGTAAAATTCCATCATGTACATATCCTATAGTTTTGCAATCCATTCATTTGTTTATGGAAATCTTGGCTGGTTCCATTGTTTGACAATGGTAAGTTGTGCAGTTATGAACAAAGATACATAAACATTAGTTTGGTAGTTTGGTTTCCTTCCTTTTAAGTAGATGCCCAAAAGTGGTATTGCTGGGTCATATGGTAAGTTTGTTCTCATTCTTCTGAGGAACCTTCATTTTGTTTTCCAAAGTGGTTGAACTAATTGGAAATCCCACCAACAATGTCTTAGAGTTCCCACTTTTTCATTTCCTCACCAGCATTTGTTGTTGTTTGTGTTTTGAATAATTGCCATTCTAATTAAAAATTAATTATAATTAATTTCAGCACATGCCTGTGAAAGCTGCAATTCTCTTGTTTTTATATCAATATGGCCCTGCTAATAAATGGTCCATGATGGATCATCTAGTTCCTTTAGCCCCAATTGATTCTTTTTAAGTTCCATACATTTTTAAAAATGTATAACACATTATGTAGAAGTTTTCTGAAAAGTGTTTGTTTTGAGACGTAGATCTAAAAATGTCTTCATTCAAATATCATGATATATTGGCCAGACATGAATCTCTAAATTGGGAATAATTTTTCCTCAGTATTTTTAAGGCACTTCTACAATATCTTCTAATGTCTAAAAATATTACCATTGAAAGACCCCTTTGTACATTAATCCCCCTACATTTTCAAATCTGTTGTTTCTTCTTTGAAAACATTTAGAATTTCCTCTTGATTCTCTGGTTTTCTTACTACCATTGCTTTCATATTAGAAGCTTTAATTATATATCTCTTCACTATTAAATTGTCATTCACTTTTAAAAAAGAGAACCTACAAAGTCTTGGGATTTCTGTGTGAATGTATGTGTGTGGTGTGTGTGCATGTGTGTGTGTGTGTGTGTGTGTGTGTGTGTGTGTGTGTGTGTGTGTGATAACAGGGATTGAATTTGGTCCTTTCCACCTCTACGTTATATTTTAATACTATTTTATTTTATTTTGAAACAGGATCTTTCTAAGTTAGTCTGCTGATCAGAGTATTGAGATCCTCCTGCCTCAGCCTCTCAAGTACTGGGATTATAGAACACCACTGTGCCCTGCTTGGAATTTCTTATCATAGAAATGCTTTGAGGAATGTTGGTACTCAGTGTATTATACAGATAACCTCACCTTATTTGGGGCAAGTGGGCAGTATTTGTGCATATGTGTTTTTTTTTAATTTCTTCATTTTCAAACAAAAACTTTCCAATTTCCTACATGATAAAATTCAGATTTTAAAAAAGTGTTTTTGTATCTCAAATGGAAAAAAAGATTTGGAGATGCTCTATTTTTCATGTTGAAGATTTTGACTATCATTTTCTCTCTGCTTTTTAAACATTTATACCCAAAATTGACTTGATTTCTCCAAGAAAGTATAGGCAATATATACAAACAAGATTTCATTATACTAGGTTTAATAAAAAGTCTAAGATACTCCATTTGTGAATATTACAACCATTTAGAACAGCTACAATATAATTTGTTAAATTTAAACTAATTTCTTCATCATATCCACATATCTATATTCTGGGTTTGTTTCCTAGGTATTATGGTTGGGATCTTAAATGTCTCCCAAAATGCTATGCATAGAAAGCTTAGTCCTCAATTCAGGACTGTACGGAAGTGGGACCCTTGGTTTGATTGGACCATGAGGACTCTGACCTTATTAATGGATTAACTCACTGATTAATTCATCACTTAAAGGGCTATGGGGTGGTGATGGAAAGACTAGTAGGTGGGGCCTAGTTGGAATAAGAAGGTTATTGAAGATGTAGCTTGAAAGGTCTAATTTAAGCCTGGTCCCATCTTCTGGCCCCTTCTTCTCTGTTTTCTAGCTTTCATGAGGCAATCAGTTTTGTTCCACCACATGCTCCTTGCCATGATATTTTGCCTCATCACAGGTCCAGAAACAATGGATCCAAGTGACCATGGGCCCAAATCTCTAAAGGCCTAAACCTAAATACATTTTTATTTTTACATTGATTTTCTCAGGATTTTTTCATAGTGATGAAAAGTCTATTAACAAGCTGGGATATAATATAGGTTATGTACATCTATAACCCAACTTTTATCTATTACAAATATTTATTTCTATGTATTTATTCTTGAACACAGGGGCATTCTATCTGTGAGCTATAACTCAGTAATTTTTAATTTTTTTATTTTTAAATAGAGTCTCACTAAGTTTCTAAGGCTGTGCTTGAATCTGTAATCTTCCTTTCTCAGTCTTCAAGTACTAGGATTACAGGATTACAGGCATGTGCCACTATGCCTGGATCCAGTAATTTTTTTTAACATACTATATATCAGACACAAAGAACATATTTTTTGGTTGTCATATCTTATGAGTGGTAGGCTGAATATGTATTAATAAAATATGTGCCATATAAGGTTATAATCTAAAAAAATATGTACATTAATAAAGTTAAGAAATGAATGAATCATATTACATTATAGCAAAGGTACAAAAACCTAAGAAATGTATAATGCAAAACAAACATTTTATTCTATTTTAGCACATTGCTCCTAAAAATGCTAACTAAAATGACATAAGAATATTTTTGATCTTTGCCCAACTGCTCAAACCAGGACCACTGGCACTTTGGCACCTAGAGACCCCCAGCAAAAAAGCCAACAACTTGAAGTTAAGGAAGCCACAGCTGATCTTCAGCATCTTAAGTGGTCAGCAACTCGCTTCAGGTTCAACAGAGATTTGATAGCCCAGATACCCAGCCAGCGTCTGAAGTCTCAGCATTGCACAGCCCACTTTGTCTTCCAGAGACCCAGAGTGGTACTCAACACTTTTACTCTTTTTTCTATCTACTCCCTGGTTTTTTTTTTTTTGTTGTTGTTTTTTTTTTTTTTGCAGGTCTGGGGATGGAACCCAGGGACATTTGACCTCTGAGCTACATACACCCCCTGCCCTATTTTTTATTCTTTATTTTGAAACCAGGTCTCACTGAATTGTGGAGGGCCTCACTAAGTAGCTGAGGCTGGTTGCGAACCACGATCCTCCTGGACTCAGCCTCCAGAATGCTGGGATTACAAGCGTGCACCACCACACCCGGCTCTACTCACTTTCTTTCAAACATTTTGTTTCTTTTTTTCTTTGTCTTATATTCAATCCATTTTATATTACTACACCTAAATACTCTATATTAATTATTAGAATCCTCCTATATATTCACTATATCTCATCTCTACTGTGTATTACCTTATTACACTTAAACTTTTATTCAACTGGATCATAACCTCTGGTTTACCCTATTCCTGTAGCCATCATTCCAGTGCCTTCCTCCTCACCTAACTTCAACATTAAATACAACACAGATTCCCTAACTACATACTTGCTGACACTTTTAAACCCCTGTGGCTAAGATTGGATCAGAGAAGTGAACCACAGGAAAGGCCTTCCAGACACTAAAGATAAATTAACCATAGCTGACATAGCAAAATGCCAAACAGCTGCACATTAAGACTTAAAAACACATAGGTCGCAAATTGTTCTGCTAACACTTTGAGCCAATTCCCTATAAAGGAAATGACAGACAGAATACCTGACATTAGCCGGGCATGGTAGCGCATGTTTGTAATCCCCATGCTTGGGAGGCTGAAACAGGAGGATTGCACACTTTCAAAGCCAGCATCAACTACTTAGTGAGGTTCTTAGAGACTTAGTGAGGCTCTGTTTCTAATATAAAAATAAGTCTGGGAGCACAGCACAAAGGTAGAAAGCCCCTGGGTTCCATCTCCAGTAACACACACACACACACACACACACACACACACACACCTGACCTTAACACATAAAACCCATTAATATCAATGAGCAGAAGGTTTTAGAAGAACTAAAACCCAGTATTGTAAACATAGTTTTTAAGGGCAATATCAAAAGTGGATGGTGGCTGGGTCCTTTTTTTTTTTTTTTTTGGGAAATGATCTGCAGCAGCACCCATCAACATTGGCTCACACACACAAAGAGAAAGAAAATGCCAAGAAAAAAAATTTTGAGAACTCTGAAAATATGACGAGAAAGAGAGAGGAAACAATAAATTCCCACAACTCAATAAGAGAAATCAACGATGTTGATCTACAAGAAATATAAAAGGGAGAATTCCAAATTCTGTTCTTCAATGCTATGAAAAGCCACACAGATAGTGTACAGAAAATGAAAAAGGAAATTGAGAACTTCATAAAGAACAAATAAGCGACCTTGAATGAAATGAAGGACTCAATAAATGGATTGAAGAAAGCAATAGAAAACAACTCTGGAAGGCTAGATGACATGGAAAGCAGGATATCACATTTAGAAGATAGTTCATTCAAAACTAAAAACACAGTAAACGGTATACAGAAGACATTACAACAACAAAACCTAAAAATCTAACGATTATGGGAAAATACAAGATGTTGAAATGTTCCAATTTATGAATAAAAGGCAGTGAAGAAGAGATAGAAGCACAGCCCAAGAAAATCCATAATCTCTTCAGAAAAATAATTTCAATTTTCCAAAAATAGAAAAAGACTTGTACTTTCATGTACAGATGACATACAAAACAAGATCAAAGAAGGTCCTTTTCAAATCACAAATAATAATCAAAATGACTAATATAGAGGCAAAGGAAAGAACCTTAAAAGCAGTGAGAACAAAACAATGGATGACATTCAGGGACAAAGCAATGGAAACCACTCCAGAAGTCATAATCCAAGTCATGAATGCAGGGAAAAACTGGTATAAAGTACTCTAGACCCTGAAAGAAAACCACTTCCAACAAAGGCTGCTATAGCCAGCACAGATGGCATTCAAACTTTATGGAGAAATAAAAATACTCCAAGATATGCAGAAATTTAATAAATTCATGACTACAAAGTTTGCACTAGAGAAAGTACTTCAATAAATCATGAAGAATGAAAAAGAAGCAAATTCCAGAGCTAAAGAAGAGGTGAATTTTACTAGATGAACAAAAAAAAAGGGAAAAATAACACTGCAGCAAAAAGAATATAGAACATAAAATGACAGGAAACAAAAATTATATTACAATAATAACACTGAACACCAAAGTTCTTAATTCACCAATTAAAAGAAATAGACTGGTAATGTGGGTTAGAAAAACATAATCCAACTATATGCTGCTTGCAAGAAACTTGCCTTACAGTCAACAATAGCCATAGGCTAAAGGTTAAAGGATAGAAAAAGATACACCATGCAAATAGAGACTGAAAACAAGTAGGGGTAGTAAGGCTGATATCTAATAAAATGGACTTTAAGTTAAAAACATTAGAAAAGATGTGAGGCACCTCCTAAAAGAAACAATCCAGCAAGAAGATATAATGATGGTCAACACTTATACCCCCCCAATGTGGGTATACTCATATTTATAAAACCAACTCTTTGGGACATTAGGTCTCAAATATATCCAAATACAATAATATTGGAAAACTTCAAGATACCACTCACACTACTAGATTGAGCTTCAAGAAAAAAGATAAGTAAAAAATCTTCAGACCTAATAAAAAATAAGAACTAAATGAACCTAATAGACATATACAGAATATTTCAATGAGCAAGAGCTGAATATACTAATATATTAGCTAACATATTAGCTGAATATACTAATGAGTTTTAGCTGCCTATGGAGCCTTTTCCAAAATAGACCATCCTGGGCCACAAAGCAAGCATCAGAAAATTTAAAAGATGTAATATAATTCCCTTCATCTTTTCAGATAACAAGAGAATGAAAGTAGAAATCAACATCAAAAAGATTTTAAAAATTACATAAATATATGGACAGTGAATGATACACTCTTGAATGAAGAGTGGATCAGGATAGAAATAAGGGGATAAGTAAAAAAAAAATCTGGATTTAAACAAAGATAGAGACAAGACATATCAAGACCTATGGGGCAGTTTGAAGGTGGTGTTAAAAGAAAAAATGATGGCACTGAGTAACCACATAACAGAAAGTTGCCAAATAAACAACCTTATGATACATCTCAAGGACCTAGATAAACAGAAACAGTCTAATACCAAATCCAGCAGAATGCAGGAAATAATTAAAATAAGAATATAAATAAATAAGAGAATAAAAACATACCAATATTAACAAAACAGAATGCTGGTCCCTTGAAAAGATTAACAAGATTGACAAGCCCCTCACCAACCTAACCAAAAGAAAGAGAAAATCAACCCAAATTATTAAAATCTGAAATGAAAAAGAAGACATCACCATAGACCGTGGGGGAAATTCCAAGGATCATCAGAGACTATTTTAAATATATATATTTCAATAAACAGAAAAACATGGAAGAAATATACAAATTTCTAAACACATATAACCTACCTAATTTGAACCAGCAAGATATAGAAAACCTAAACTAATCAATACCTAGCAAAAAATTAAACATAACAATAAAATTTCTACCATGAAAGAAAAGCCCAGGTCCAGAAAGATACCCAGCTGAATTCTAAAATCCTTTTAGAGAATAACTAAACCCAATACTTTACAAGTTATTCTTTATTATCAAAAGAGATGACATCCTTCCAAACTCCTTCTATGAGGCCAATATAATGTTAATACCAAAATCCAATAAGAACACCTCAAAAAAATTATAGATCAATATCATTGATGAACATGGATGCAACAATTATAAACAAATTACTCACCATATTCATTCAATAATATAGCAAGAAAATTGTACACCATGACCAAATTGACTTCATACCAGGAAATCAAAGATAGTTCAGTATATGCAAAATAATACATGTTATTTAGCACATAAATAGAACTAAAAACAAAAATCACATGATCGTATCAATAGATGCTGCAAAGCATTTGACAAAATCCAGCACTCATTCATGTTAAAAAAAAAAACATTTCAGAAAATTAGAAAAGAAGAATCGTATTTCAACATAATTAAGGAAATACTACAATGAACCCAAAGCCAATATCATAGTGAATGGGGGGGAACGGCAAGAATTCTCTCTAAAATCTGAAACAAGACAAGGATGCTTACTATTACTACTCTGTTTCAAAATAGTCCTCAAAATTCCTGCCCTAAGAACAATAAGACAAGAGAAAGATATAAAAAAATTTAAAATAGGAAAACAAGAATTAAAAATTTCCTTGTTTGCAGATGACATGATCTTATATCAAGAAGATCCAAAAAGTTCAACCAAAAGACTACTGGAGCTGATTAACCAATTCAGCAATGTCAGCCTAAATAAATCAGTAGCTTTTCTATTTGCCAACCATGAATCCATGTGAAAAAAAATACAGAAAACAATTCCACTCACAATAAACTCAAAACCAGTAAAACACCTAGAAAAAAACCTAACCAAAGAGGTAAAAAATATCTACAATAAAAATTATAAAACACTAACAAAAGAAACTGAAGACGACTTTGAAAGATGAAAAGATCTTCCTTGCTCTTGGTTAGGCAAAATAAATATTATCAAAATGGCCATTTTACCAAAAGTGATCTACATAATCAATGCAATGCCTATCAAAATGCCAATGTCTTTCTTTATGGACCTAGAAAAATCATTCATGAATTTCACAGAGAGAAGAAAAGAAGACCAAGGATAGCCAAAGCAATTCTCAGCAATAAGAACCATGCAGGAGGCATTATAGTTTCTGACTTCAAATTATACTCAGAGCTATAATAATTCAACAGCATGATATTGGCACAAATATAGGCACACAGACCAATGAAACAGATTAGAAGGTACTGAAACAGCTGAGTGTGGTGGTTCATGCTCGTAATCCCAGCATTTGGGAAGCTGAGAGCCTCAGCTACTTAGTGAGGTCCTTTGCAACAGGGTCCTTTGAGACCCTGTTTCAAAATAAGAATAAAATTAGGGCTGGAGGTGTAGCTCAGAGGTAGAATGCCACTTGGTTCCATCCCCAGTACCACACACATACACAAAAAGGAAGATACTGAAACAAATTCATGTACTTATAGTCAATTGATCTTTGATAAAGGGGGCAATTACCTATGCTGAAGAAAGACAGCCTTTTCAACAAATATTACTAGGAAAACTGGCTGTCCATTTGTAGAAAAATGGAACTAAACCCTTACCTCTTACCCTGTACAGAAATCAATTGGAGATGGATCGAAGACCTGGAAGTTCAACCAGAAACTGTTGAAGCTATTAGAGGAGGGCATAGGTTGAACATTCTAACATATACACACAGGTAGTAACTTCCTCAACAAGTTTTCAGTGAGGAACTTCATGATTTTTGTTACACCATGAATGGGTTTTAGGAAAAGATGAATACTTTCCTCAGGCTTGAAGAGTTCTTTAAGGATTCCCGGGGTCATCTGAATTTAATCTATTTTAGAGTTTGAGAGTCCTTTAGCTGAGTGTTTATAAGTAGCTGTGAGTTGCTGCTACATTCTACAATCCAGGTCTCAAGAGGAAAGTGAGAAAAACAATTCAAAAGAAATTAATCAGTATTCAGTGATAGGCTACACAGGATAAAGTTGACAAGAAAATATAAGAATACATTTTGCCCTACTTATATTTTTAAGTAGTGCTATTTGGCTTAGTTTGATTTTATCTTCTAGATTATCTTCCCTAATCTAATCATTTTAATAAAATAATGCTTGTTACATTAACAAAAACCTATTTAATGATATAACTTTATTTGCAATTTTAAACACCATAAAAGAGTTAAAAACACATATTGACGAGTAAAGTTTTAACACTTGAGTTTCCCCCCTAAAGAATTTTACAACATATTTTACTTTTTATTATGGTTTGGGAATTGAATGTCCACCTGAAAAACTCATGCATTGGCAATGCAAAAATGTTCAGAGGTGAAGTAATTGAAAGATTCTGATCTCATGACTGGATAAAACCACTGGTAGATTAATAACTTGAATGTAGTTACTGTGTGGTAACTTTAGTTAGGGGGTGTGGCTAGAGGAAGTAGGTCACGGAGGATGTAGCCTTGGGAGCTATATTTGCTTCTGGTCACATGCTCTAGCTCCCTTGGCTTCCCAGCTATCCTGAGCTGATTTTCTGTGCCAGGCCCCGCTGCCAGGCATGATGTTTTCACTTTGGAGCTAGAGGATCACTGACTGAGCCTCTGAAACCATGGAGTCCAAATAAACCTTTCCCTATTTAAGTGTTTGTTTTGGGGTATTTTGGTTAGTGATGAAAAACTGACTAAAACACTTCATAAGAAATATTGCACCTCAAATTATTGTCATTTTTTAAATATGAGTGATCTGACATATACATGCCATACTTATACCAGCACAATTCACAGTAGCTAAATTATGGAAACAACTCAGATGGCCATTGACAGATGAGTGAATAGAGAAAATGTGGTATTACACAAAAGGGAATTCAATTCAGCCATAAAAGACAAAAAACAGTTATGTCATTTGCAAGAAACTGGATAGAACTAGAGAATATGCTAAGTGGAATCTACAAGTCTCAGAAAATCAAGCGCTAGATGTTTCCTCTCATAGGTTGAAACTAGAACAAAAACAGGAAACATAAGAGAATTTAAATAAAATAGATAGACCTGTAGAGTGGTGTAGTGAAAGGGGATCAGGAAAAGGAAGTACAGAGAGAAAAAGGGAGAACTGAGGAAGAAAACAGTGCAAATAATACTATGACAACATGTAAAGGTATTGCTACCGATTTCACTAAAATGTGTGAGGAGGGTAATTGCAATGATATATGAAGGTAAATACAAAAAAAGCTGTAAGCATGTATGTTTTATTGCATTGAACCTCATTATGATGTATAACTGCAATGAACTGATAAAATAATATAAAAATAAATTTAGCCGGGTGTGGTGGCGCACGCTTGTAATCCCTGCACTTGGGCGGCAGAGACAGGAGGATCGTGCAGGTTCAAAGCCAGCCATGCACGCTGGCTTAGGAGACCCTGTTTCCAAATAAAAATTTAAAAATAGGTCTGGGAGTGTAGCCCAGAGGTAGAAGAGCTTCCAGGAACCCCAGTTCCACCAAAAAATAAATAAAGAAATAAAATAAATTTAGCTGTACATGGTGATGCGCACTTATAATTCCAGTACTTAGGAAGCTGAACCTGGAGGATTATGGGTTTGAGGTCACCTAGAAACTTAGCAAGACTCCATTTCAAAATAAATTATTAAAAGGGCTTCAAGGTAGAATGCCTCCGGAGTCAATCTCTAGCACTAATAAATAAATAACTAAACTTCATTGAAAAATTTATTTGGTAGACAATAAAATTTCAATTTTGTGAGCCATTACCTATAGTTTTAACAATGCTTAATAAACTTTCACATTAGTTATCATTACATATTGATGAATTTCAATGACAACATACATTTTGGATAAATTCCTTATTTTCAGATGAAACAACTCTACATTATAAATGTGAGAGACACAATATCCTCTGTAGATGTTCAAATGGAGAAGGCACTGAACTCTGAAATGATGATATAGGAGTTGAGTCTCTGCATGAATTTTTATCAGATGCTTGGCAGGGTTTGAATATGATGCATCCTATTTTCTATTCATGGCATTGTTCAGAAGGTGATGCAAAAAGGATCTTTTAACAAAATAGAATTCTATAAATTTTGAGTTTAAAAGGCTCAGCAAAGTTCCTGTGTTTTTCCGTTTAATTAATTAATTAGTTAATTAATGTTTTGGTGTGTGTGATACTGGGGAACCATAGAGGTATTTTATCTCTGTTATATCCCAATATGTTTTTATCTTTTGTTTTGAAATAGGTCTCCCTAGGTTGCTGAGAGTCTTGCTACAATGCTAAAGCTCGTCTTGAACCACTGTTCCACTTGTCTCAGCCTCCAATTTACTGGGATTGAAGGCATGTGCCACCACCTTTGACTCTTAATTCCTTGAGTATATTCTGCTTCCTTTGATAATGAAATGCGGACAATCTTTGTGGGTAATGTCATGCTTTGACCATAGCCAATATGTTAACTTTTCATAGATATAATAAAAATGCTTGAGTTAATTAATTTAGAAAGAGAAGTGACTTGTTTTGACTGCTTACCCCATAAAATAGCAAGGAAGTTAGGAAGAAAGAGGAAGAGGTTGGGGTTCCCACAATCGCCTTTGAGGGCATCCTTCAATGACCTAAGGACCTACATTAGACTCCACCTCCCAAGAGTTCTACCACCTTCCAACAGTACCATTCTGGAGATCATGACATGAGCACATGGGACCTTGGAGGATATTCTGGACAAATATTGCCTGTATTGTTTTATCTCCCATCCCTAACTTCCCATCCATTCTTTCATATATGATTTATTCACTGAGAAAAATGAAATTAAGCTCAAATGATAAGTCCTACACTTAAGTTTTAAATAAAAATAATGCACTTTTCTTTTTCTTAGCATTGACAGAATCAGAATATGAGACTGCAGGTCATTCTAGCCTACAAAGATGTTTAGCAAAAGGAGATAGTAAATAAAATAAATTTAAGGAAGCTCCATTGGGTGATAGAAGAGTTTAGAATTTTGAACATAATTTTCAAAAATTTATTCATCATAGAAAAATTATGTTATAATCACTTTCTCTTTTTATCTTCAAAAGGAAAGACAGCAACTTTAATATTCCTTATTAGCATTAAGTTATATAACCTTCATGGTATTCTAGGCACTGAATACACACAATAAAGGTATTATGTGTGTGTGTATGCCTCTACAATCTTGTACCCCATTAAGATCTATTACCATAATACACCAATAAAGAAAAAAGCCTCTATCACACTTTTTTTTTTTTTTTGCCATACTGGAGAGTGAACTCAGGAACATTCTAGCTCTGAGCTACACGCCAAGCCTTAATTTTTATTTTTAAACAGGGTCTCATTAAGTTGTGGAGGGCTTCACTAAGTACCTGAGGCTCTCAGTAGGTAGCTGAGGCTGACCACAAACCTGTGATCCACCTGTCTCAGCTTCTCAAGTACTGGGATTACAAATGTGTGTCACCACACCTGGCTTATTCAGACTTTTTTCTTTTCTTTCTTTTTTACTTTCTTTTTTTCTTTTTTTGCGGTACTGTGGATTGAAATCAGAGTCCTTCTACCTCCAAGCTACAGCCCCATCCCTATTTTTGATTCTTTATTTTGAAACAGGGCCTCACTAAATTGCAGAGGGCCTCACTAAATAACTGAGGCTGGCCACAAACCTGTTAATTCTCCAGTCTCAGTTTCCCAAGTATTGTAATTACAAGCGTGTGCCACCATAACTGGCTTCACACTCCTTTTTAAAAGCATCAAGTAATAAAAAAAATTAGAAGTAGGTCATGAAGTCACTTATAAAATTAAAAGGTTTTTTTAAAATAGAATAAAACACAATTGAAAAATAATAATTAATGTATAATTAATGCTTCCTGAAATTTATGTGGTAAGTTTGACAAATGAAATATGGAACTTTTTGACTGTATGTGACTGAACAGTTTCAGGCAGTTTTTATGTGATAGGAAAGAGGTAATTACTTTATTTTCAGAAAACAAAATACACTGAGGAAATGTAAAGTGGGTCCTAATAGTGATCTGGGCAGATGGGAAAACAGTGAAATAATAGGTAAAATGCCCTTGCATGAGTAAGGGAGTTAAATAAAAAAGACTCACATTTAGATTATGATACTGAAGATGAGGGAGATAGGATAAATCAGGGTGACCTTTCCTTAAAAGAAAGATGATGGTTGTGAAACATGATCACAAATGCCTGGAGAGAACAGAGCTGCTATGGCTACCCAGCTCAGTTTCAGAGAGCACTCTTTTGCTGTACTGAGTTGGCAAATAGTCTCGGTTCAGAAGTTTCCTCTGAGGTCTCAGAAGAAGTGACAGGCATGCGAACTGCAGCTGGGCAGCCGGCTCTTAAATCTGAATTTGGATGGTTTTACAGAGTCTAAGAAACATTGCTTTTAGACTGATGGCAGAGAAACTAAAGTTTCTGGGAGCTCTACAAGAAAGGCTAGAAAATAGACAATTGCTAAAAATAGAGTCCAGCACTACATTCTCAGGAGGGTGACTTTGAGAACCAGTAATCATCACCCAGGTAAACCAAACTGGCAGTCAAGTCGTAGGACACCTATCCAAAGGGAATTTGAACATACTGAACGATTATTATACAGACTCAAAAGTCATCTTCAAGTAAAATCTCTAAGCCAGGAGAGATGGCACATGCTTATAACCCAAGTACTTGGGAATCTGAGACAAGAGGATTGCTGCCAGCCTCAGAAAATTAGTGAGGCCCTGTTTCAAAATATAAAACAAAATAGGTCTGGGGGTATAGTTCAGAGGTAGAACACCTCTGGATTCAATGTCCAGTATGACAAAATAAATATAAAAAATTAGCTGAAAGGGTGTGTATTCAGATTGTCGCTTGCCATTGTCTTCATTAACCTACAGTATGTTCACCTCCCTATTTTTACAAGGCTAGATTTTATCACGGATATTCTTATTCAGCATTCAGTGAAAATTGATATCTTCTTTAAGAAGCGAAACACCTAGGGCTTTATCTCAGTGTAAGTTTCACATAGATCACTCTGCAACCAGAATATAGTTTGCAAAGATTGTTACTTAAAAAGAGCCTCCTGCTAAAAATCATCTCATAAATATTTTACCTTACAGAATAAATAAATGCTGTGTTTATCGCATTTCTTGGCAGTGGATCAAATTTCATGGGTTCAAATTCTGACAAAGAAATAGCACTACTCTAAAAAGGTTAGGATTTATTTTGCACAAAGTCTTCTTTTAAAAATATACCAGATTTGTACCTCTCTGGACTGATGGTTTATCTCCTTTTCTCTGTGCTTAGGCTCACAGGGTCATAGCTGTCAGGAAATCCAAAGAAAACATAGCCACAGGGCGGCCAGGTTCTCCCAGCTAAGCTTTGTTACTCTCAAATATTATAACAGAGCTTGAGCTGACATCCTATCACACCTGCCTCTTCAGATGCTGAGGGGAGCAGAGAAAGCTAAGAAAACAACCCTGTTTTATTATCCTGGTCACCACCACTGTAAGTTAAATTGTGTGTGTGTGTGTGTGTGTGTGTGTGTGTGTGTGTGTGTGTGTTTTCCAGCTAATAATTTGCGGACAATATGGTACCCTTATGATCAACCAAAGAAAATATCAGATACAGACTACATCATGGCCATAGGACTTTGATTGGGACTTTTTGCTCCAAAACATACAAAATGTAGAGATGGCTAAATTTATATATAGGCACTCTTATTTATTTCATATTGATAATATTCGATATGTTGACAAAGGCAAAGGGGAATATGAATCAAACATTTCAGGAAAATGACAAGTACATTAACTTTCTGAGGATAAAATGTCAATGTATATTGAGAATCTCGGTATTATTCAGCTCTCTACTTTTGTGGTATTTAAATGATTACCTTGCATTTTGGAAATTCTTTCAAGAAAATAAGAGAGGCATATTCTGTAATGTATTTGTTGTAATGTAATTTGAAATGACCAAGCAACAAGCTGGCATTTTCAGGATACTGAATAAATCTCCAGAAAATATGATAACCGCAATTCACAAAGATCTGAGCTCCCTGAAGTACTGTGGTCTGTACCTCTAAGTTGTGCCCTAAATGGTCCATGAAAAAATTGCCACCCTGCTTATACATGTATTGTTTTCTTGAAGAGAACTTTGGCTAAAAGATATTTTTCTTTCATAAAACCTCAGTATCATAAGATAAGCAACTTTACATAAAATTGAAGAAAGAAAAAGTAAAGGTAAAGTTTATATAACTCCAAACAATGATTAGAAATACTAGAGAGAGTATGCTTTTAAATATGTTTTCAGGCCAGCCATGATGGTATGCTCCTGTAATCCCAGTACTTGGGAAACTGAAACTGGATGGTCACAGGTTGGAGGTCAGCCTAAGCAATTTAGCAAGATTTTCTTAAAATTCAAAATAAAAAAAACTAAATAAAAGGGGGCTAAGGGTAGCTCAGAGGTAGAATGTCCCTGGGTTCAAACCCAAGTACCAAGAAAGAAAGAAAGAAAGAAAGAAAGAAAGAAAGAAAGAAAGAAAGAAAGAAAGAAAGAAAGAAAGAAAGGAAGAAAGAAAATATTTTTTGATATCTAATGAAAATCTGTCTTTTATGACATAAAAGTCAGCAGAAAAATGGATTAAAATTGACTATTGAATTCAATTGTAGGATTTTAAAAGATTCTGTGATAAAAATGTACATTTATTGTGAGAATGTACCCACTATTTTTATATGTATAACTTTATTATTCCTTAAAAATAGCTCCTTTAAAGTAGAGAACACTTCTTACTCTCTGTTTTAAGAGATGGTGCATTGTAGTCATACATCTTAATGAGGTACAAAATGGTAGAGGCATATATGCACACCTTACTCATTTAGCCCTTCTCTACTTCCCACCCCATTCTCTCCCCCCTTTTTTCTTCTCATGTTTGGCTTAGTGATCGACTTTGATATATTTGGGAATGTACATCATGCACATTAGGAAATTTCCCTCTTCCTCCTCCCCACCCCCTCAGTTAAGTCTCTCTATTTGCTCATCTATGGTTTTTCCTTCCACAAATATAGCCTAGACTTGCCAGAGTTTAAAATGTAAGAGTATAAGGCATACTTTATTTTTTCTTTTGATATTGATGTTTGAACCCAGAGACATCCTACACCTAAGCTACATTCCAAGTCCTATTTTATTTTTATTTTAAAACAACATCTCACTAGGTTGATGAGAGTCTCACTATTTGCAGAGATTGTCTTAAACTTGCAATTCTCCTGTCTCAGCTTCCCAAGGATTGGGATTGCAGGCATGAATCACTATGCCCAGCCTTTAAGATATAGCTTTAATCATCTATCTATGTTTGCATAGTTGGAGTTTGTGTTGCTGTTGTTACAAGAAAGATAGATCTGCTCAAGAAAAAGAAAAGAAAAAGAAACAAGAAGTTCCCCTTCCTTTATATCTAATCCCTAAAAATTTAACCTTAGGGAATATTAATAATATTTTGAATTACAGATAATGGAAAAGTAAAATTTATTTTATGTGTGTGGACTTCACTTTACTTGAGCAAGTTTTATTTTCCATCCTAGTCACCACCTTACGATGGTCTTTGACAAACTAGAACACTTCCAGTGAGTATCGGCCATAGTTCAAAGACTCTGATGACCTTTTTTGTCTTAAGTAGGTAAGTGGGACAAAAATAAAACATAATTCTAGCCTCATAAGACCTTGAAAGGATTTGGAGAAGATAAATAGGTAAATGGGTATAAATAGATTAGTTAAAAATAAAGCTTTTATTATTTCTCTATTCTCTAGGCATTAATTTTAAAAAGGCCAGTTCACAACCAAGTAACTGTCATCACTGGCCGTACACTAAGGTAGGGAAGAAAACTTGGGTTTATGTCAATGTTAGATGGCAGCAATTCTTCAACAGCAATTATGCTTTTGTATAAATTTAAATTAGATGGTATCTGCTTATAGATTATTAATCAAACAGAAATATTCAACTAAAGTGTTCCCTCATGATTAAACTTTTATTTTGCATAATTTGATATTTGCCCTTCATCTGCAACTGCAATCTCATTGATACAAAAGAAATGTCAGCTTCAAAGCTGCCATCTCTTACAAATTATAAATTCAGCTTTGTGGATTAATGTTATAAATGTCCTATTCTTAAGATAATTAAATGTGAATGAACCATGTGTTAGAAACAACCAAGCTGAAATCTTTTTCCTCAAAGATGTACAGGAATAAATTACCTGAAAATTTTAATTCTGTGCTCTTCAATACCTATATAGAAATCCACTAAGACATTTAATATGATTGATACATAAATAAAAGTTTCAAGAAAAAATCATTCTAATTGTTCCTTTTTCAAAGTGTATTTAACAATTTGACAAAATGTCTTAAAATCTTTAGCATTCATTTAAGAAAAAGTTATGACATTGTCATCTTAGTTATTCAAAAATTAATGAACATGAAGCTTGTGTGTTTGAGATTGAAGAGTAAGCTTTTATAAGAAATGAATTGGCACACTTAACAGCTATAAATACTAGATAAAATACAAAACTGAGGGCTTTGAAGGATGAACAAAGCAAGAAGTTTCTTTAAAAGAATCAAAAATTGGAATAGCATAAAGTAAAATCCATGTTTTATTGGAGATTTACCCTTAGGGTAGCTGTAGTTGCCATGGAGACAGGTTAAAAATGATTTCTGGTCACAATAACCAGGTGAAGGAGCTCTAGAATAATGAGGGCTGCAAAGAGTAAGGGGCAGAAAGGAGAGAGCAAAAAAAAATTATGCATAAACTCAGCTGAAGTTTCTGCTTGACCAGAAGATAAATTTAATGTTTTGCAGTTGCAATTCAAGCCAAACAAACTCATTGTTTGCTAAAATCAAAAGCACAAACAATCTTTGGGGGAAAATAGAACAAAATCCAGAATCTATACAGCATAACACCGAGAATGTACAGGATGCAATATAAAATTACTCAGGACAGAGAGACTGAGAATGTGACCCATTTCCAAGGTAAAAGATAATAGACATTTGGATTGCTCACAGGTTAGAACTATGTGAGTATGGTAAAGATGTTCGCATAGTTATGTTCTAGAAGGCAAATGAAAAATTATATTTTTGATGAGTGAGAATAAAATATTCAGCAAAGACAGACAATATGAAAAACAAAAAGTAAAATGATAGAACTGAAATAAAGTGTAATTAGAACGAAAATCACTAGATGAGATTAAGATTAGAATGAAGATGACAGAGAAAAGGAATATGAACACTTATCGATAGTTTTCACTAAAGCAAAAGGTGAGAGTCCATGCCTATAAATCCAGTACTTGGGAGACTAAGACAGGGGGATCACAGATTCAAGGCCAGCCTCAACAATTTATCATGACTCTCAACAGCCTGGCAGGAATCATTTATGAAATAAAAATAAAAAGAGCTGAGGCTGCAGCTCATAGGTAGAATGCCTATGGAGTCAATCCTCGTTACCCCCCCAAAATTAAGAAAATTAAAATTTAAAAGCTAAGGAAAAAATAAAGAGGAAAAAAGGTTTCTTTAATTGTTCAGAGCTCAAAATACCTATGGGACAATATCAAAAGTACTAACATAGATAACTGAGCCCCCAAGAGAAGAAGAAAAATATAGAGCTGAAGAAGTGCTTAAAAATAATGACTATAATTACCATTTTTATTAGATGAACAGATGTTAGATTTAATAACTTAGCAAACCACAAGTAGGGCATGTTAAGAAGACATTTTGTAGATGGTCACACTCAAGTTTCTCAAAGCCAAAAGTAATGATAACATTTTTAATTACTTAGTGAAAATAACATGATACTGTATAGGAATTAGTATTTAAATGAACACAGGCATCTCATAAGACATCAGAGGACAATGGGGAAAATAATCTTTACAGAATTAGAATAAAACCACATGTGCATAAATTAATACATATGTAAATTCTACATTCTATATTGATCAGCATTAATAATATAAATTTCAATATATATCATAGTGGGAGTAAATGGACCTATTTTATAATTTAACGTTTTGCTTTTTCATGCAAAATGGCATAAACGAATTCTAAATTCCTTATTGATCAGCATTAATAATATAAATTACAATTCATAAAGATGAAACTTAAAAATCATACAAAGAGTTATAACTATAAAGTGAATGAATAAATAAAACCTGAGTTCTAAATAGGTTGAAATAATTGAAAAATGATAGGAAAATGTGATAATCACAGGAAGAGAGAGAGAATAAGAGAGAGAGAGAGAAAGAGAGAGAGAGAATAAAACCAATAACAAATCACAAAACCATAGGACTGAATCTAAAATTACAGATATTACAGTAAATGTTAATGAACTAAACACTCTAATTAAAAGGAACAAGTTAAGTGACAGCATATAAAAATCTAGTTTCTAACATATCCTATCAAAAATATCTGGGGTTTAAATATAAACATTTGGGAGTAAAGAAATTGAAGGAAATATGCTAATGCGACAGATGGCCTAAGAAGGTCAATGAAACAATATTAGTATCAGATAATAGAGACTTTAAATATTTACTTATACGAAGAATACAGAGGTATTTCTTAATGGTGAGAAAATAAGTAAAAATCTTCAGATGTCTAATTATCTTTTAACTGAGAAACATAATAAATGAAGAAAAAAACCTGAAGATTTTAAAGAGAGAAATAGGCTACTTCATAGCTACAGCTGAAGATTAATACACTCTCTCAGCACTTGACAATATAAACAGAAAAAAAAATTGTTAACAACTTAGAGAACCTAAAAACTGAACTCAAATGCATTGAACTGATTGATAGAAAACTATATCAAACATCTGCAAATGCATGTGTGCTCAAGTGCACATAACATGTGCCCCAGCCAGGCCATGAAACAAATGTTGAGAATTATTAGTATGTTGTATAAGAAAAACAGAATTAAATTAGTGATCAATAACAATAATATACATAGAGAAAAAATCTCAAATACTTGGAAATTAAATACTTTGGGAAACTTATGGGTTAAAAAATAAAAAATAAAAGTTTAAATATTTGCAATAAATGAAAATAAAATACAAAATGTGAAAGTGAATAATACTATATTTGAATAATACTATATGTTTGCAGATCAAAATAGCTCTTAAAGAAAAAATAGGTAGTTGTAAATTACAACTAAAGAATGTAGAAAAAGAAGAGCAATATAAATCCAAAGTGATTAGAACAAAGTGCATTTTAATAATAAGAGCAATATTAATAAAATAGAAGAGAGGCAAATAATAAAGAAAACATTCAAAAGTTTGTTCACTATGAAGATAAGATATTAAATAGATACATTAAAGACATCAAAGAGATAATGAAATGAAGGTAACTTATCATATGAACACTTTGCTATAAAATTATACAACTGAAAGTGTCTGTACTATGATTTAATGTAAACCTTTCCTATTATAAATGAGGATGCTGTGCTGAGTTGGAGACCTGAGGCCACAAGGTTTATTTTGTCACAGGTGGCTTTTCTCCTGATGCCAATTCTCTCTTTGAACTATGTGACACTGTTTTCAGTCAGTATGTGATTAACTACAATGAGTAGGTATATGTGTCATAATTCTGTAGGACAGAAGAGTTGCTTTCAGTGTAGGAATCATCATAGGATTGTATAAGAAAGAACTTTGAGTAGATCTGAGTGGAGTGGTTGGAGAAACAGCCTAAGAACTCCAAGGGCTTCAGGTAGCAAGACTCAAAAGATGCCCTGGGTGGAAAGCAGCCTAAAAGTTATTTTCCTAAGTCAGCATCTACTCACCCTGACAAAATGTCTACAATCATTAGGAATTATGATCATATCCAATAAAGTGCCAGTAATTGAGAGAATAGAAGTTCTAGTCACTTAGAATGGTTTGGGCCCCTTTAGTACGTAAGAGTAGGAGGTGTGGGGAATGGTGCTTATTTAGGGTGCTGTCCATCTTATCTCATTTCTGTCAAAAAATGGTAAGAAAAGAAGGTTCACTTTAAGCTAAGACTGCAATATTCTACTGTTTCCATGATATTCCACAGCAAATGAGAATGAGAGAGAAATAAAGAATAGAAAGAGGAAGAAAATTAACTCCATAGAAAAGAGGGTACCAGAGGGTTGATATCATTCATTATATTACACACTTCCTGATTTGCTAGATAAATGTTATTGCAAGCATGAGTACTTATATTCATATATGTCTATGGTAAAATAAGTTTGGCAGAAACAATAAACTGGAATACTGCTAAATATGTAGGCAGTTATGAGTGAAACCCTAAGGGTATATACTTTGAATTTTAGAGTGTTAAAATAAATTGAGAATTTGTTCAAATATTTGTTTCTAAATTTTTGTTACTCTACGACTTCTTGCTCATGTACTTTGATAATTGAGTTTTTAAAACATGAAACGTTAACCTGTTAGGTTTCATTTTGTCAGATTTGATGTGATACTTTAGTCTTTGAATTCTGAGCATTGATTTCAGAATTAATCATAATTTCATGCTTTTCTAGATTTAAATTGTCCATTAGTTATGTTAGGATAAGCAGCCCAGTCATGCCAAAGATGGCGCCTCTCCGGCTTCTCTTCCGATTGTGCTGGTTACCTCATAGCTTGCCAAAGGGGCCAACGGGATACCCAACAACCGGTCCCCTGATAACACACTCACTGGGGTATGAACCATCCAATCAGTAAACGCCCCGTACTTTGTGCTATCTTCGGCTGTGAGCACAAGCCCCCTCCTTTCAGAAAATCCCCAGCTGCCTGATATAAAAGGGAGCTGGGCTGTCTTAATAAAGCTTTTGCTTGCTGGCTTGCTTGCTTATCTCCGACGGCTGGCCTTGGGTCTTTCCTGTGCCGACCCCCCATCCATTGGTCCTGAAGACCCCCCTTCAAGTTATATCTTTAAGAAGTTGTTTCTGCACTAATTAAAGCTTTTGACACATAGCCCAGAGTGCCCTGAACGAGTTCTGTGCATGACCTCAAGCACTCTTCTTCCAGAATGACTAGAAGGTTTAATCAGCATTTAGGCTGAGGGTGTCCAACTCACTGAGCATTAACTGAACTCTTCTAATGCCATAATACCTATCTAACCTCAAAAACCATTTGTTGACATATGTCCAAAATAAGATTTAATATGTAATAAGAATGAATGAATTATTATAGCAATTTATCAGAAGAAAAGTAGGAGTTTTCTTGGTATTCCATGGTTTTAGGGACTTAAAGCAAGAGCCCTCTTCATTATAGAATGCCTAAAGTGTTCAAACAGCTTGTATTTAAGTAAAATTGGATAAAATATAACTTACTTAACTATTTTGGTTGCTGTGAAACTGAAGAGATTTCACATATAAGAAAATGAAAAGTCTTATTCATAGAAGATACTGTAGTTAGAAACAATCAACAATAATCTTGATGAATTTGTTAAATAAAACATAGTGATTTTTAGTACTGCTTGGGTTTTGTTTTATTATATCTCTTCAATTTGCCCTTATCTGGATTACTCATGTATGCAACTAAAATTATGTCTGGGTTAATCACAGCAATTTATTAAAATGAAGACCATTAAAATTTTGTTTCATAATGATTCTGACATATTAACTTACTTCTCAATCTACATCTGCTTCTAGCACAGACAAAAGATTCCCTGAATGAATTGATAACTGATATTTTGTTCCTAGAAGTTTCAAGTGGTTATTTTTTTCTAATTATTTGGTAAGCTCTATAGGCCCACAGGATAGTTATTATTATAGTACAGCTCTTACTATTATATTCTTAACAATATGGATATGTTTAGTATAATTATGATCAATGGGACACAATAAAAATTAATGACTATGTGTTATAAAGATGATAACAGTTGACCAGATACTAGAGTGTAGCGTGGAGTTCGGAGCATAACATTTTCTTCTCAGCAACAAAGACAAAAGAGGAAAAAGAGATTGTAGAGGATCATAAGCCATTTTCCCATCACCTAAAATCCCAGACAACACACTTTACTGAACTTGCATTAGTAAGAACTATTTTCCCAGCTCCACTAGATTCCAAGGCTGGAAATTGAAATCCTGAGCCTGGCAGCTGCTGCTTAGCAACAACTCTGCACTATGGAATGGGATCAGGATGTTTCCTTGATCAGCAAGCTGTGCCAAATGCAGGTTTCTTAGCCAGCAGCAAACACAAGCCCAGAGTACTGCACTAGAAGGACAATCACTAAAGTCAATATGGCCTCTAGAAAAATGGTCAGCTAACTTACTCTGTAAAGAGGTATAGAGTAAATATTTTAAAATTTTCAGGCCATATATGGAATATTAAATTCTTTATTTCCCTTAACTTTCTCAATCCTCCCTTCTCCCTCTCATTTTTCCTTATCCCCTTCCCTCTTTCATTATTTTCTTCATTCTCTCCCTTTCTCCTCCCTCTATCCCTCCCTTTTCAATTCCTTTAAAATATTTTTAGTTTGCAGATTTTTGCAAAAAAAAAAAAAGGTCATAAGCTGCATTTTGCCAGGGTGCTGTAGTTTTTGCCAACCCTTACTCTTAGGCACAGCTAACTGGTAGAATTTCCTGTGAAAAGGGGAAGATGTGATTCTCTCCTATCCCTTAAAGTAACCTCAGTGAGTGAACAACTACTAAACTACTAAGCACATAAAATGTCACGAGAGCAAATAAAGCACTGAATTTTTACATTTATGTATTTCTCAATATAACCTTTTATGGTACAGAGGATTGAAACCAGGGCTCTGTATATGCTAGACAAGTGCCTTGCCACTGATCTACAATTTAAATTAAAAAATTTTTTTTGGTGGTACTGGGATTCCTGGAAGCCCTTCTATCTCTGGACTATACTCCCAGACCTAATTTTACATTTTTATTTGGAAACAGGGTCTCCTAAGCCAGTGCGCAGGCTGGCTTCAAACCTGCGCGATCCTCCTGTCTCTGCCTCCCAAGCGCGGGGATTACAAGCATGTGCCACCACGCCCGGCCTACATTATTTAAATTTAAATAACCACATATGGCTAGTAGCTTAGAGTAGATACCACAGACAGTCCAGCATTTTATAAAACTTCGTTGTCAATTTATTTTTAGATACCGGAGTTATGCTGTGTCTTCCACCAGAATAACCTGTTTCTCACCTAGCAGATTTATCTTGCCTAATTATATTTCTAAATATATGATATGCTTATTTGATATTTCGTGATTTTCCTTTAACATATAAATTCTTGGTGTAAGCATTGTAGGTGTATGATCATCTAGGTAATATCTGGCTCATCTCCAGCACTGAATGGTTTTTATGGTAGAACCTACATATGTTTTGCCCACTGATCAACTCCAAAGTCTAAGAGAGGATTGGCACAAAATAAAAATGTAATGACATTGGTTGAATGACATTTGGGAGGTTCATTACCAAAGTTTTTTGTAGTCAGTCTGGGAAATATCAAGAGAATCTGTTAAACTGGGGCTCTCAATGACTTCATATTCACATGGGCAGTGTGCATTTTCAAAATAAGTTGTGGATTACAAAATTTACCCCACAAATTTTTGTATTCTTATAACATGTATTTTTTCAGAATACTGATTAATATCTTGCTAAAGTATAACTTGAGAATTTTGTTTCTAAGTCTTAATCCTAAATGAACAAAAGTTGTTTCTGTGGCTCATATATAATATGGATCATTTCTGAGTTTTAAGTCAAGAATTTGCTAAGTACTGTGTATTTTCTATAATGTTTCTGTGCTATATAATTTTTAAGAAAACCTCTACTTAGGATTTAACAGGGCCATACTTCTTTGTGCTTACAGCATCAAAAAGTGATGTTCATTACTCCACTTACTGAATCTGGCTGGTGAGATGACTTATTTTAAACAACAGAATTATGGTGGGAATAATGTAGGATACATTGGTAAGACAAGGGCTCTGGCCCTGTCTGGTTTGTACCAGCACACGAACAAACTTGGGCTAACTCCCTTCAAAATGATGGAATGTATGGCAAAGAGTTGTGACTATATCAAGGGGTCATCTTTCTCATGTGTGATCCATGTTATCTGTTATCTGAGCCTGTTCAAGTTTAAATTATGAGCCAAGGTGACACAGTATAGAATGGAAAAAAGCTATTCAGCCCAGCCTAGTCCAGCCCAAACTGCTAACCTGCATATAAATTAGTAACTGGATGATTGATATTTTATACTGCTAAAGGGTGAAGTGTTTTTACATAACAAAATCAAACTGATACATTCCCAGATACTGCATAGGAGATAACACATGGTTCTCAGGCAGTATGTCCTGTAACCTTGATTTGCATACAGTTATTTTTTCTAAATGTTTTTCAAGTCTTTTATAAGTCAAGAAACATGTCTTCATTTGGTGATGTTTTGTCTTCAATGTCTAATTCTTCCTATTCTGCACATAGAATAAAAAGGCTTTCTTCTCAAGACCACAAAGAAACTCAGTAGGTTGTACAATATTGCCTGAGACCTTAGGATTTTTTTAGTATTTCTCTTCTAGTGTCTTTAAAAACTATATATCAGAGTACTTGGTATGAAATAGATAATGAATGAATGGGCTCTCCTTTCCAAGCAGGTATTCATAATTGATAGAATATATACCAATGGAATAGAGTAGAATATTCAGAAACAAACACTACTAACACCTGTAGACAGTTGATTTTGACAAAAGTGCCAAAAACATACACTGGAGAAAGGACAGCCTTTGCAACAAATTGTACTAGTAAAACAGGTTATCTATATGTACAAGAATGGAAGTAGACCCCAACCTCTCATCTGCAGAAGACTCAACTCAAGATAAATCAAAGACCTAAAATTAGATCAGAGACATTGCAATTACTACAAGAGGGCGTAGGAGCAACTCTCCAACATACAGGCACTGGTCATGACGTTCTCAGTAGGAGCTCTAAAGCCTGGAAAACAAAAATGAGAACGAGTGGGATGGCATTAAATTAAAAAAATAAAAACTGCAGTAAGGAAACTATCAAGAGTCTAAAGAGAGAGCCAAGAGAAAGGGAAAACATCTTCACCAGCTACTCTTCTGATGAAAGATTAACATTTAGAATATACAAAAATTTTTAAGAGTGTAACTCTAAAAATAATGACCTAATTAAAAGATGAGGAATGGATTTGAATAAAGTTCTCAAAAGAAGAAATACAAATGGTCAATAAACTTATGAAAAAAGGTTTTGAAATCATTAGAAATCAGGAAAATGCAAATGACACTGAGATTTAAAATGACACTGAGATTTCAACTAATTCCAGTTGGAATGGCAATCACCAAGAATACAAACAATAATAAATACTGCTTAAGATTCAGGGAAACAGCAACCCTGATAGAGTGATGTGTGATTGCAAATTATTACAGCCACAATGGAGATCAGTGTGGAAGTTCCTTAAAAGACTGGGACTAGAACTGTCACATGATCCAGCTATACCACTCTTGGGGATCTTCCCAAAAGAATTGAAGTCAGAATATGATATTATAGCGGTACATGTATATCCATGTTTATATTTATAGAAGCACAATTTTCAATAGCTAAATGATAAATGGATTATGAAACCATGGGATATATATATGATGTAATTTTACTCATCCATAAATAAGAACAAAAGTATATAATTCAGATAAATGGATAGAGCTATAGATTATTATGCTAGGTGATATTAACCAGTCCCAGAAAGTAAAGAGCCATATTTCTTACTGAAATGAGAAAGGTAGAAGAAAATTTGGAAGCAAAATGGACTTCAGACTAAAAAAAAGGTGGGAGATACTAGTGGAATAATGGAAGGGGACTTGGGGAGAGAGGTGGAAAGGTGAAACTGAGACTTGATGAAGGAAAAAAAATTAAATAATGCAATACTTACATATGAAATTATCAGTATCAACTTTAATAACATGCACGAGGAAGAAGTGGAGTGGGACCTGAAGTGAAACACACAAAGTGCTGTGTGCATGCATATTTTTATCATCTGAGTCCCATTATGATGTATAATTATGATGCATTGATTAAAAAATAAGTTATTTTAACAGGGTCATTTGTTATCTTCATATGAAGAGTCTTTAATGTGATGATGCTCAACTTTTTTTCTGTATCATAATGAGGGCAGGGGCACATAACATCGTGCCCCAAAGCATAGATTCTGAAATAAAACTTCCTGGCACCTATGAGTTCCATCCTTAGGTAAGCAACTTTGCCCCCATTTATCTTCAGTAAAATACTAATGACAAAAATGTAGCATTTTATGACTTAAAATATGTTAATACTTATATAAAGCCAGTAACAGTGCTTGGTACACAATAAGCACCCTAAGAGTGTTCATATAAAATTAAAATTGCCTTCTAATGTTCATGATGTATATTAACAAACACATCAAAATCAATCACTAAGCCAAACCTGAGGAGGAGCTAATTTGGTGCATGTATTCCTCCACCATCTTGTTCTCTATTAAGATGTATGACTACCATGCACCAATACAAAGTTTTAAAAAATAAATTAAAATTGCCAAAAAAGAAAGAAATTAAAATTCCCTAAAGGGGAAGGAAAGGTTTAATACAGTACAGATTTCTGGATCCCATTCAAGACTGAATGAATTGAAATCTCTTGGGCCTGTAGCATTTTAACAAGGTCTCCAGATAATTCTTAAAGACATTAACGTTTGAAAGCCATTGCTTTAGTTATTAGGAGATTTCATGAACTGATACCTCAGGGGCAGCTAATATAGTAAAATCCAACTTTACTTTGTATGTCAGTGCCTTAGATCTGAAAAATCCCCAAATCCTTGTGGGAGATTTCTCCCCAAACCAAATTAAATGGACCAATAAGACTTTCTTCAGTAGTGATTAGCATCGCAAATCCTGGCTCTGAGTATGCAGGTTCCCTTGACTTGTTTTATTCATGTGGCTTTTCTTCCTAGATCGGTTTCCCTAGGATAAATGTAGCTCACTGTCCATATATTTGCTTGTCTGAGGCTTGGATATAAATGGGACCACTGGGAGTATAGAATACATCCCTTCTTTCTCAAATACCAGTGTAGGCTCTATAGCTAACAAGAGAGAGACTCTGAAAGAAAAAAAATACAGCTTAAAGGTTTAGGCAGGAAAAAAAAAAAAAAACAACTAAGCATGACAATATTTGTAGTGTGTGTGTGTGTGTGTGTGTGTGTGTGTGTGTGTGTGTGTGTGTGTATGTATGTGTGTGTGTTTGGAACAGAAACTTAGAGTTGCTGAAAAAAAGTTGTTATTTTTAACATTTATTTTGAAATAAATTGGAGGGAATCTAATTCCATAGTTAAAGAGGGGAGTGGGGAGGCTCTTATATAGCAAAAACAAAAGATAAAACCACAATTTGAGGGTCAGATGTGGTGGCACACGCTTGTAATCCCTGCATTTGAGAGGTGGAGATAGGAGGATCTCACAGGTTCGAAGCCAGCCTCGCTGGCTTAAGAGACCCTGTTTCCAAATAAAAAATATATAAAATAGGTCTGGGAGTGTAACCCAGAGGTAGAAGGGTTTCCAGAAACCCCAGTACCACCAAACACACACACACACACACAATTTGAGGACAATTTTTATGTTCAAGGTGACAAAGCCCACAGAGGCTTGGGTACCAAATTTTGCGATTATTTGAACAAGAGTAAACACTTGTACCAGGTAGTATCTTGTCGCTGAGTAGTAGTAACGTTGTGATCCTAAAATCTCAAAGGAATTGAAATAGGCATTCACATTTTTTTGATGTTTGTTTTAAACAGATGACAGTCATTACTTTCATAATATAAAAATAGAATTTAACCAATCTGAAATTAATTATAATAGCAATAATTTTTATAGGTGGCAATGTATCTCTACAAATCACATGTTGAAATCCTAACTTATACTCTCTCAGAATGTGACTGTACTTGGAGATTGGGACTTCAAAGAGTAAGTCAAAATGAAATCATTAAAGTGGGTCACATTCCAATTTGTACCCAGATTGGCAAAGAAGAAATCACATGGGAGAAGATGTCTATCTCCAAGCTAAGGAGGGAAGACTGAGAAGATACAATCCTAGTAGCTGGATGTAGTAGACTATAGCTGTAATCCACGTATTTGGGAGGGCATGATCGGAGGGTCGTAGGTTCAAGATAGCCTTAGCAACTTAGCAAGATCCTCAGCAACTTAGAAAGTCCCTGCTTCCAAATAAATTTAAAAAGGTTTAAGATGTATTTCAGAGGTGGAATTTCCCGGATTCAATTCCCAGTACCAAGAAGAAGAAGAAGAAGAAGAAGGAGGAGGAGGAGGAGGAGGAGGAGGAGGAGGGAGGGAGGAGGAGACAAATCCTGTGGGCAGCTTGATCTTGGATTTCTAGCCTCCAGAACTATAAGTAAATAAACTTTTGTTGTTAAGGTCACCCAGTTAATTATAGCTTATTATGGGAGCCTTACAAGATTAATACAATATTTGTCACTGCAACAACACCAATATTTTATAGCACTTTAAATTTTGCTGAAGATTTCTATGATCTTAATAAAATCCCTATCAAAATATATAAATGCTTGCTTTGAGAGAGGCACAATACTAACATAAGTGGCATTTTATAAATGAGAAAACTAAAATTCAGAAAAGTTGGTCAATTGGTATGAGGTTCCACTTTTAACAAGCACTAATGATGGGAATTCCTCCCACCTCTTCATACTAAAAAGACTACATTTCCCATTGTCTCTGATGGCTCTCTTGAGCCTTTGGCTCAGGGACTTCAGATAGAAAAGGACATTAGATGTAGCATCTGCATCTGGAATAACTACTGCTCGTTAGTCCTTGGAGTCAGTGAGCAGCTGGGACATATCTGACAGAACTTTCTGATAGGTGAGGGTTTTTTTTTTTTTTTGCATTGATCATATCACTTTGGGGTAGAGAGAATATTAGGGGATATTCTAAGAGATGTCTTTGCCCATCATAGAATATTCCTTGTTCCTTCAATAGTCCCACTTCTAACTGAAGTATGACATTATCTTAGTATTTCTCCAGATGCTCATTTCATCCCAATTTGCACCAAAATGCAAGTGATCCCTTTCTCTGTATTTGTTTCAATGATAACACAATTATAAAGCTGTGTATCTGTGAGATTAAAGGAAGGTCATGAGCGATTATCCTTTATTATGACTCATGTTTAGGCACCACACCCACCACCACTGAGGTGAAAGAGCAATGTGTGTGGTAGGGGGCAAAGTCTGAAGATCTGCTCTGATTTTGTAGATGGCCTTCCACAAATGTGCATGGCCTTTGAAGTCTCACAAAGTGATATAGAAATTTTTAATACTAAAAGCTTGATAAGTTGGTTCTTATCTGGAAAGCCTTTCCCCCTTCCCTTTCTAACCAATTCAATCTGTACACTAATGCTTGTTTCCTATTCCAGTCTTTCTCTTAACATTTTTATGAAAATGTCAACTGATTTTTTCTACATCTCTATTTGGTGTCATGAAATGTTCAAACTAATGATATGATGCTACTATATTTTAAATAGAGCAATGTTCATGAGACTATCTCAAAGCTCTGTGCTAGTAGATCTTTGAGATCAGAAGCCTGAAGCTCATTTCTTTCCACATCTTTATTAAGACATTGCTCAAAATTTAGCAGAATTCATGTGCAATGTATCATTCACTACTATATGCCACTAAAACAATTACTGTCTCAAAATATCATCTTATTCTAATTTCTTAACTGTTGAAAATTCCAGGTAGCTTTATGTTTCCTTGACAATTATATTCCAGTGTTCTAAACAAAAGGCATTTTTGTGCCTATTAAAGATAATGTGGTCAATGTTTTTGGTGGATGCTATTGCTTTTAAATGCTGCAGAAATAAGCTGCCAAGGAGTCAACATCTTTATGGTTTTTTTTCATGCAAATTTATTCTTTGATAGTATGGCAGGTTAGAAATTCAACACGGATTTTACAAAGCTAAAATCAAGGTGCCAATAGGGGGGATTTCTGGGGGCTCTAAAGAGAAATTCAACTGCTTCCTCAAAACTATTGCTAAAAATCAGCTCTTCGTAGTTGTAGGCCTAATGTGCATGTGGCCCTGATAGTTCTCAGCTTAGGGCATCCCCAGCTTATACAGGCTTTTCATACTCTCTAGATCATGTGCCCCTTTTCTATGTTTGTCATATCACATGACTGCTTTCTTTTTTTCTTTCTTTTTATTTTTTGGTACTGAAGGACAGTCTACCTCTGAAATATATATTCCAGACTGGACTAAAAAATGTAATCCTCTTGTCTCAGTCTCCCAAGTACTTGGATTACAGGCATTTGTCACTGAACCAGGTTCCTCTTCTGCTTTTGAGAACCCATGCAGTTACATGAGGCCTGGATAATGCATTATACTCTCTCTGTTTAAGCATAAACTCTTTTCCAACCCTAATTTCCACTTGCCATACAGTGCAAAATGTTCACCTGTTCTGGTTTTTATGATGTGCATCTTTTAGGGGATGATAGTCTATCTACCACAATCATCATACATGGATATTTGCAAGGATGAGTCCTGTGCGGGTGAGGTCTAAAATTTTGCTTTAGGCATTTCCAAACACAAACTGAATTCAGCCACAGAGCTGGCATGTCCTAAGGAGGTGATGTTATGGTTAGAATTTCCCCTGAAAAGTTCATGCATTAATGTGCAGAGTGTATATATTTAAGACATGAAGGCTGTAATCTCATCAGGGGATAAGTAACCTAGGCAGGTGAGTCAGAGAAGGTAGGTCCCTGGGCATGTGGCCTAAGGTTCTGTGATTTTGTCTTTGACTCCTCTTGTTCCCTTGCTTCTGGCTTCTGTGATGTGAGAGTAGAGCCTTTGCTCTCTTCTTTTCTCTGCTTTCTGCTTCCATGGCCTTTGCTCTGCAGAACAGGCCTGGCGTGGCCTGAACCCCGCAGTGTTCAAAAACTGTGAGCAAAGAAATCTTCCTTCCTCTAACTTTGTGTGGTCAGTTGTTTTGAGGCAGGGTCTCCTGCTTTGTGCTTGAAACTATGTTTGGCTAGAGGCAAAATAAAATGAATAAAGATTCTTCACAGTTTTGCCTCAGATTTAGCAAACAGGCAGTTCAGAAGATAAGACTGCCGTCTCTCTCAAATATAAACAAAGCAGAATCATCCTAGACAGCTCATCACAGGCTCTCTCAAATATAATCAAGGCATTTATAAAAAGGGAAACAATATAATGATTAATTGCTTAGTCTGCTTCTGTCATCAGGCTTATGCTAGGAAACACATCTCACACTTCCCTCTCACCTTCCAATATTGGGTAACCAAATGCATAAAGGAGTTTGTGCATTCAGTGTTTAGGTGTTCAAACCTGAATCTTTGCTTTCTGAAATTTCACTTGTGGAAAAAAAAAACCTGCTTCCAACTCTGGTCTCTGTCTCTAATCTCTTCAATATTTTCCTGCAATAGCTTTAGATTACAGCAGAGAAAATATTGACTGAGAAAGGTGGCAACCTCCTAGATACTCTATATTCAAGGAAAAACTGCTTTGATCCTTTAGCAACCATCAGTGGCATTGATCCTTTAGGAACCAATGTTGCTGTTGTGGGCCCCTCCACTTGACAGTAATGATGAAGCTGTAAAATTCTCCAGAGGAGCTGGAGTTATTTCTGACACTGAAAACCCTTTTCAAGCTAAAGCCCTGAATCAGTACCAAAGGTTCATTTTATGTGATTTTTACCCAATTTATAAAAGCTAAATATATTAAAGTTTGTTTGGGTTCTAGGATTGAACTTAAGAGCATTCTACCTCTCAGCAACCACCACACCCAACCAGAGCAACATTTTTATTAATTTATTTTCCCTAAGTCCATGAACAATTTGATATATGGATTTTTCTGCACACTGCCTCAGCTGTCCATCCTCTTCTTTTGGTACCAGTACACATTTTTCTAAAAAAGCAAATTTTTTATGCCAGGGCAGAGATAACAAAAAGCAATTGAAGAGTTCTTCTAAATCCGTGGTCAATCACAGAAAGATACAATTGATAGTGTTTTAAAATAAAACTGAAAGGTAAATTAAAGATGATTTTAGTTGAGCCAACTACTGGGAACAAGGGTTCAGATTATTCTAAAAAAAAAAAAAAAAAAAAAGGCTCACTCTAAGCTTCTTTGAATCTGTGTCGACATTTCCTTGTGGGCACAGTGCCAGCTACAGACCAGGTTGTAAGAGCAGGTAAACAAGCCGCCACTGGTAACCATGATGCAGAGAAGACAGGTTACACAGATAGCACGAGGCTCTAGATGTCATTTACATCTAAAGAACTCCACTGCCTCAGTCACATTTATCCAATAAATGCTTATTGGCCACTGGCATATTCTAGGCAATATTCCAAATTGGGGTATGTAATATAAGACAGCTCTCACCACCTCCCCATCACCACGCTGACAGCTTATTGGAAGACCAGACAGACAATTAAGATATTACTCAGGAGACAATGGGATGTGCTAAGTTAGAGAAGCATAGCTAAGCAAGCACAAAAGAGAGCCCAACAGACACATTTGAGAAAGTCTTCTGGGAAAAGTGACCATTTAGATAATTGTTGAAGGCTGAGTATAAGAGGCTCAGGGAAATAAAGACAGGGCAGGCATTTGAATACAAGGCAATAAAGTAGAGAGTGTTAAAGGAGCTAAGGATGGAATAGTAGAGAAAACCAAGGTTTGGAAGGCTTAGGATGCTAGAGCAAAAGGCTTGAGACAGGGCTTTAATTATTTTAAAAAATGGCTATATTTTTGTCTCATAATGATTACCCTGAATAAAATATGAAAAAATTTAAAGAAACAAAATTGATGGAAGTGAAACTACTATCAGGATCTCAAAATATATAAAAAATAAATTATTCTGCAGAGAGAGCAATCTTAAGGAGGAAGAGGGCAAATCAATTCTGAAAATGAGTTGGCCAGGTGGGGTGGAGATGATGAAGAAATGGAAGAATTGAGTGTGACACTTGGGGACCTGGATATGATAAAGGATGAGTGGATGGTAAGTAATTTACCTCATCACACACACATAAAATACAGCATCCTACATGGACTGAGGATAGAACATAATAGTTTTAGTCAAGTTTCATTGATTCAAAAGTAGAGTCTGAAGCTTGTCCAAGTAAAATATTAGTTAATTATAAAAAAACATAGAGATCATTAAGAAGAGAAGAATCATGCTGAAAATCCAGAAGTTTAAACATCTGAGTAAGCCCGCGTTTTATGTAGAATGTGTCCAACATAACTAACGAGCACTTCTTTAGTAAGAATATGTAGTTCTTCTTCCTCTATGTCTTTGCCCAGTAACATGACTCCACCATATTCTGAATGTGTGATTTCCTATTTGCTACTTCAGTAGCTTTGTCTTACCTACAATTTCATATTTCACAGTTTTAGATACCTGCAGCCAACTGTGGTCCAAAAATATTAAAGAAAACTTTCAGAAATAAACAATTAAAAGTTCTAAATTGATTCTATTCTGAATAGCGTGATGAAATCTCATATTGTCCTCTCCCAACTGGTGGGATATAAATAAATCATCAGTCCATCTAGCACAGTCCATCAGTCCATCTAGTTTATGTAGACAAAACTGTATTGTCTACATATGCGTTCTTCCCATTAATCTCTTAGTAGCCATCTGGATTATCAGACCAATTGTCTCAGTTCCTCTGTATTTATATATAGGGTTCTATATTATCAGTATTTCAGTCATCCCCTGGAGGTATTGGAATTTATCACCTAAATTTAAGAAAGAACTATTGTAACAGGTTTTCTGTGACTCTACATATTATTATAGCGCCCTAACATCTCTGTGGTCCTGTCAATTCAACTAGAAATGTTGAATAAAGTACTCCAAAGGACCATCAGTTCAGATTGCTCCGTTTCCAAACTTCAACACATCATTTATACATTGTGAAAGCAATAAGCAGTATACCTTCAACATGATTTTAACACAGATAGGATTCTAGGGCCATTCTACTCTTCCCTCTCTTTCTTGCCAATTACAACATGAAATAATCATTGTTAACAGAAGCCACTTTTATTTTCTGCCATACCCTAAGTTTAATCCAAAGATTTTCAAAGTTTGTTTTAAAAAAGAATGATAATGGCAAACTTTCTTTTTATTAATAATCGTTTGGCTTTTTTTACAGGCTGGCAAATCAACATTCTGGTTACTAAGCTTCTGGGACCCTAGAGAGTTATTCTTCCTAAACTCCTGATTTTGAAGCTGTGAATCAGTGTGATGACTCAGGTAGCTGAGATGAATATGATTCTTTACCATAGAAACTGTAACAATCTGCATGCCCGTGTTCTATTCATGCAAATATGGAGGAGAAACAGAGAAAAATAAACAAATACATGTATATGCACATATCATGCTTATTTATACTAGTGTATGTATGTGCGTACAGTCATCCCTCTGTATCTCTTGAGTTGTATTGCAAAATCAAGAGATAACAGATTAAAATAATTCACAAGAAAATATACTGAACATTTGCAGATTCTACTTTTATTGCTGTTATTCCATAAACAATACAGTAGGACAGAACTCAACAGTATTTCTATTGTGTCATTTATTTGAGGTAGTCTAGAGATAATTAAAATATACAGGAGAATGTTGGTAAATAATATGTTAATATTATCATATGCTTGAGAAGGAACTTGAACGTCTGTGATTTTGGGATTTATAAAGAGTACTGGAATCAATATCTCATGGATACCAAGGAACAACTGGTGATTACATACATACATGCACACATGTGTATAAATGTATGTGTGTGCCTGTGTGTGTATGTTCATATTTTTTCTCCACATTCTATGCTATAAATTTTTCTGGTCTTGCCTGAAATGTTGGAAATGCATAAATTTTTTCAAAATTAGGAAATGTGTTGATGAAAAAAGATACATCTGAACAAAAATATAAGATTGGGAAAAGTGGCTAATTCAAAGCCACATAATCTCTTGCACCTGCATTTTTTCCAGAATACTTATGCAAAAAAGTTTGTGGATATCAAATTTATGTTGTCTTTAGCCTACTTGTGAAACATGCATTTATTGTTAATTTTTTAAATCTTGATAAAAATTAGACATCTCCATAGCAACCCAGGTGTGGTGTTACATGCTCTGATCTGTAAATATACCAAGCTTTATAAAAACTGATAATATGTAATAGTATAATTAGAAAGCTTTCATTTGTTCATACAATAGCTGGGTAAAACCTTTGTGTTTAATTTAGTGACATGATTGCCCAATAGAAAAATGGTCCTAAACCATTCAGTTTAAAAAGGTGAAAATAATGTACTCTATATCTCCTCTGAGAGTGTGCAATTTTACCTCCTAAGACATACACAGACAGAGACACACACCTTCACAAAGGTATTGGAAGAAAACACATATAAATTCTTCAGAGGGCTCTGTATGGGTTTTTAAACCATAGTTGAATTTTGTTTTCTTCTTTTTTAAAATTTTTGTGTTCATGTTTTCCATAATTAGTACTTTTTTCCCTCTAAAATCAGGAAAACAACTAACAACTTTAAAAGTTGTTTTGAAACAACTTAGTTAAAGTTCTTGTGATTAAGGCAGAGCAAAGGCAACAGAGTATAAGCACCTGTTTGCAGCAAACACAGTTCCTTTCCTGGCATATTTCCACATATTGTATATTTGACTAAAGGTGTTAGCAATCATTATAGTGATAAGGTGACTGCTTTGATAGTTTTTGGATTGGATTGACATGTACCCAATATACCTATGTATCTAATTATTTGGCTTCTTTAGTGAATCTTGTAAAACAATAAAACAAAAAAAAATGGTTGAGATTTTGTGACATGATAACTAGTCCCAGTGCCTTCAAACATTACCCAGTTGTGTGGATCTCGGGCAAGTTTTTGCTTCAGTGTCTTCACAGATATGATTTATATGGTGGCTACTGTCCACCAAGTCCCTCTTAGTTTTACCATGGGAGTGTCAACACAGGCCACATGAAATGCTTCAATCACTGTAAAAAAATAATACTAGGCAGTATGTAGCATAAGCGTATGTAACAGTTGTGTCTCATTCATACATTTTTTCCTCCTCCTCCTCCTCCTCCTCCTCCTCCTCCTCCTCCTCCTCCTCCTCCTCCTCCTCCTTCTCCTCTTTCTTTTGTGATACTGGGGATAGAACCCATGGGCATTGCACCTCCAAGCTGTACCCCCAGCCCTATATTTTAGTCATATTTTTTATTTTTTACTTTTTTTTTTTGCACATCTGGGGATGGAACCCAGGGGCATTTGACCTCCAAGCTATACACCCTGCCTTAATTTTTAGTCTTTATTTTGAGATAGGGTCTCACTAAGTTGCAGAGGGCCTAAGTAGCCGAGGTTTTCCACCAACCAGGATCCTCCAGCCTCAGCCTCCTGAACGCTGGGAATACAAGCGTGTGCCACCACGCCCGGTTTTCATTCATACATTTCTGTTTACATTATTTGTATGGTCAAATCACTCAAAGTCTTCAGTCATGCAGGACTACTGTCTCAATTTCTATAATTTTGTCAATAAGTATAGTTAAGAGAAAAGCACTTTTAAATCTGTGGTTTTTAATAAAATAACATTATTTCATGCCCCTCCCTCTTTAATTGACACTTTAACCTTAGAAGATTAGAAAAACTACAGCACATGTCATTTCTCAGAATCAGTACTTGGCATGCACTTGAAGCTGACAAAGCAAGACAGCATATGGAGAACCAGTGACTTCTGAAGAGGAACACTGTGAGATAGCTCCCGAAGTTCTCATAAAACATGTGGGTACAGAAGGAGACAGGAAAGATTCTACCTGCCATCTGAAATATACCCTGTTTGAAATACCAATCATCTGAAATATACCCTGTTTGAAATACCAAAAAATTTAATGTAAGAAGTTCCAATCGAATATTTCACCCCTGATGGAATATATAGAAAATGTCTTAGGACAGTAAAAAAATGCCACTTTTGTAAGTGTGCCATTGAAAATATTGGGCCAATTAGCTGAGCATGGTAGCACCTGCTTATAATCCCAGTCCTTGGGAGGCTGAGATGGGAGGATCTCAGGTTCACAGCCAGCCTTAGTTATTTAGTGAAGTCTTCTGCAACTTAGTGAGACCCTGATTAAAAATGAAAAAGTACAAATAAAGATAGGGCTAAGGGTATAGTTTAAAGGTATAATACCACTGGGTTCAATCCCCAGTACTGCAGATAAAAAAATAAGTGTTGGGCCAATTTAAGTAAGTGTAAATTTGATATTTCCCTCATTTATTCTATTCTGATTGAGTTCATGGGGGCTCTTTGGCATCTTTCTGCTTATTTTGGTTCTGCAGACATAGTCTCACAATTTCCAGCATTCCTCAGTTTCTATCAACTAACCCAAGATTAATGTATTTGCATAAAATTAGAAAACATCACTCACATGAGACAAGAGTTTTCCAATAATTGTCTTGATTTCTCTGTAGGAATGAAGACTTATCAGAAAGGAGCAACTCAATGCCAGGAAAAATACAGTAGAAGAATTATTCTCTGTAGATGATGACTTAGTCTCTATATTACTATCATTTTAAGGTAATTTAAACTGACATGAGCTTGTCTTAAGATTTGGTGACTTTTTTGAAAAGTTACTTTTTAGTCAAGTGTGGTAGTACATGCTTATAATCCCAGTACTTGGGAGGCTGAGATAGGAGGATCACAGGTTCATGGTTAGCCTTAGCTACTTAGTGAAATCCTCTGCAACTTAGTGAAATCCTGTTTCAAAAATAGAGAATAAAAAATTAGGCTGGTGGTGTAGCTCAGAGGTAGAATGCCCCTGGGTTCACACCCCAGCACCACATAAAAAATGTTATTTTTCTGATTCTTATTTTAAAGTTATTTAATTTTGAATTATTAGTACTTATACATAGCATGATCTTTATTTGAAATTAACTTTAGCTTATATTTGTGATAAAAGTAATTTTTAATAATAATAGATAGGATTACAATCATGAGTCAAGAACAATTGAACCCTGAAGGTTTTCCCAGGTTCCTGACTCAGATGACCAGAGTTCCCCAACCTAATTAGGGGTTTATACAGTATACACATGGATGTAGCTGTGACTACAGATTTATATTGATCCATGCCAATACAAGAAATTCGGTTAAATAAAATTTATTAGGTAAACCGGACATGGTGGCAACATGCTTGTAATCCCAGAATTCAGGAGGCTGAAACTGGAGGATCATGGTTCGCAGACAGCCTCAGCTACTTACTGAGACCCTCTACAACTTAGTGAGACCCTGTTTCAAAATAAAGAATAAAAAAAGTAGAGATTTAAAGCTCCCAGTGGCTGAGCTCAGCACACGCTGCAGGGATTCAGAGTAGAAATCAAAACCAGAGAAGAAAAAATACGCCAGCCTCATGGCCGAGGGCGTGGCAGAGGCGCCATATTGCCACCGGCGACGGCAGCAGCAGTGAATTCACCGAGTCCAGTACAGCTACATCTACATACTCAAGAACAGTGAGTCAAATTGCGGGCCACAGAGGAGAAATCCCAGTATTGTGCCTCCTGGGACTTGACCCAGTGAGGGAGTGGTGGTGGCAGAGATATCACACCATAGGAGAGCGTGCAACCTGGCACCCCCATAGTTTAAAGCAGCCTCTATCGACTCCCTGGGTCGGAGACTCTGTGATACAACCCAGTAAAGGAGTAGTAGGGTCTGAGATAATACAGACTCGAGATCCAGAGCACCTTAAGTGAAGCCATAGTGACCCAAGGGAAGAACCCAGAGAAGGCACAAACCTCCGAAATCATGGGAAAGAGGAATAACACTGAAGTAATGAATGTGCACAACCCCACAACATCAGAACCTGATAAAACAGAAAATCAGAGATTTCTAGAAGATCAAATCAGGAAAATAACTGTAGAAATAATAGAGGTGCTTCGAAAAGAACTCAGAGAAAGCCAAAAAGAGATAAAGGATGCAATTAATGAAGTAAAGGCCTCAATTCAAAGCACAAACAACCGATTAGAACACATGGAGAACAGAATCTCACTCTTAGAAGATGAGCAATCCAAAAATGAATGCATAGTTTCTAATCTAGAAAAAGATATCCAACAGCAGGAATCTGACATTGAAGAAATATGGGCCCATCTTAAGAGAGCTAACCTAAGAATAATTGGAATAGAGGAGGGAAAAGAAAGTGATACCAAAGGGATCAACAATCTCTTCAAGGAAGTAATAGCAGAAAATTTTCCAGACATAGAACAAGAGGTTGATACACAGATCCAGGAAACTTATAGAACTCCCTTTAGACAGGATCCGAGAAGAGGATCCCCACGCCATATAATTGTCAAAATGACCAATGTGGAAGCCAAGCAGAGAATCTTAAAGGCAACAAAAACAAAGGGCCAAGTGACATTCAGAGGCAAACCAATTAGAATCACTCCAGACTTCCCAAACCAAGTCATGAGAGCCAGAAGGGCTTGGAGTAACATATTCCAAACTCTGAAAGAAAACAACTTCCAGCCAAAAATTTCCTACCCAGCAAAATTTTCTATCAAATTAGATGGAGAAATAAGAAGCTTCCATGACAAACAGAAACTGAAGGAATTTATGTCTTCAAAACCAGCGCTAGAGAAAATACTCAAAGAGATTAACTACAAAGAAGAAATAGGTAACACTCACCAGAACCAGAGAAACAAGAGTTTCCATCCAACAGACAACTAAGATTGGTTATCTGTGGAGATTCATTATTTATGTTAGTCTTTTACCTATCTCTAAATTGTATTGTTTGCCTTTATTGTTGTTAATTTTTAGGATTTCTAGTTGGAATATTAATATACCTTCAGATATAGCATTTGGAAATATTTTATCCAATTCTATTAGTAACTTTTAACTCTGTTTACATTGTCTTTGGATATACAATATTTTCTTTTATTTTTTAGGGAGTTTGTATATTCTTCTGTTGCCTGTGCCATTGAAATCATATCCAAGAAATCACTGCCAATTTCAATGTTGTGAGGTTTTATGACCCAGATTTTCTCCTAAAAGTTTATAGTCTTAAGATTTATATTTAGGTCTTTTATCTAGTTTGAGTTAATACTTGTTTGTGGGATTAGGTAAGGGTCCAATTTTATTCTTTTCCATGTAATTATTATTTTTCAACAATATTTAGTTAAAAGATTATTATTTCCACCACCAAATCTTCGTGGAAACCTTGTCAAAAATAACTTGACAATATAGGGAAGAAGTTAGCTCTAGGCTTGTATTTAACTCCAATGGTCTATATATCTGCCTTTAAAACAGTACTACACTGTTTCAATTATTGTAGCTTTATATGGTTTGAAATCAGAAAATATACATCTTCTAGCTTTGTTTTTGCTTCGAGATTGTTTTGGGTATCTAGAGTCCATATTCCATATCAGGATAGATTTTTTTCTGAAAAATAAATATATGATAGTTTCACCTAAAAAAAAGAAAAAAATATTCTCTGGTAAGAAAGAAAGCAAAAAGAAATATTGAAATGTTATCTTTAAGTCATCAAAAGCTTGGTATCAGACAAATGAAACTGTTATGTGAGATTATCATTTTTAATTTTGGATAAATTGCTATAATACTAGATGTCAACCACTAAGCCAAGCATGGGAGGGAGGGATGGGGAGAGAATGGGGTGGGGATCGGGTGGGGGCTGACTGGGCGATGTGTGCATGTATGTCTACAAAAGTTTGTATCCCACTATGATGTATGAATACAGTGCACCAATAAAATAAAATTAAAAAAAATAAAATAAAAAAAAAAAGTAGAGCAGGGGGTATAGCTTGGAGGTCAAATGCCCCTGGGTTCCATCCCCAGAACTGCAAAAAAGTAAAATTATTAGGTAAAAGAATACTTTCTGTCAGATGTGGTGGTGTATAATGGTAACCCCAATACTTGGGAAAATGAGACAGAAGGATCTCAGCTTCGAGGACAGCCTCAGAAATTTAGTGGGACTCTCAACAACCTAGTGAGATTCTGTTTCAAAACAAAAATAAAAAAGTAAGTAAAACTAAAATATGGGCTATAGATGTAGCTTGCCGGTATAATGTTCCTCGGTTCGATTCAGTAACACAAAATTAAATAAATGAATAAATAATTAGGATACTTCCTCGATGATCACTTTTTTGTATCATGTAGCTGTTGCCCCAGAAGACCAAATTTATCTCTTAACTATGTAGAAATGATCTAAGTATATTTTCAAATAAACTAACAGAATCTCTTATTAATGAATTTTATATTATTTTATCTAACTCTACAAAGTATAATTAATATTTGATGTACCAAGCTAAATATAAACTAATTTCCAAACCCAGTAACACTATAGAATTATAATTATTTAATAAATAAATTGAAGCAGACCCTTTTAATTAAAATCAGATAACTTCTTTCCCCAGTGTATTAACCAACAAACTTTCATCATCCTTTTAAAATTTAGGACAGAGTATTGTATGTATTCAGTTTGTGTGTGTTTGTGTGTGGTGCCAGAGGTTGAGTCCTGGGGCACTCTGCCTTTGAACTAGACCGCATCACTCTTTTATTTGGCAAGAGGCTCTCATTTAATTGCTGAAAGCAACCCAAGATTCTCCTATCTTAGCCTCCCAAGTGGTGGAATTACAGGTGTGCACCACCACACTGTCTCTGTCTTCAAACTTTCAAAGTTAATAAAATCCGATGATCTCATGCAGCATATAGCGTATTAGTTTTAAGTCCGGGCTCTGACAGCAGGCTGTTGATTCCACAATTCAGTTCTATTAATTATGGGCTATATGGGATATATGGGCTCACTTTATCACTCTAACTTTTTTTTTAATTGGTGAGGTAGAGGTTAGCAAAGATCTATAGATCACACAGTTGTGAAAAAGTATGGATGATTCAAGTGAAGAATCATAATACTTGAGTACATCTCACATCCAAGAAAGGAAGGCGAGTGGGAAGAAAGACTACCCAGTAATTGTCTTAAATTTTGATACCAAAGAACAGAAAGTGGAAATTAATTAATTTATTTATTTATTTTTGTGGTACTAGGGATGGAACCCAGGGGTATCCTTCCTCTGAGCTACACCTCCAGTCCTGTGTTTGTTTGTTTGTTTATTTTGGTCTTATATTTTTTGAAACAGGTTCTCACTGAGTTGTGAGAGGCCTCGCTAAGTAGCTGAGGCTGTCTGGTCTCTACCTCCCGAATGCTGGGATTATAAGCAAGCACCACTACACCTGGTGAGAAAAAAATTTAAATGCCCCCAAAGAAGTAATGGGACTTCTCTTTAACATAGCCAGTGCAGTGTCAATTTGTTCTGATAATACACACCCAAGGTTATTAAAAAAAAACTTTAAAAATATTTTCTGAGACAATAAAATGATGCTAAAAGAAGGTAAATGGCATAGAAACATTGACTGGCAGCTCAGTCTGGGTGACCCATAGGTGAACACCATATCCCAGCTAACTCCATCATAATGCGCAGAGACAGAGAAGAAAAGAAAAAAAAGCATCCTGTGATCTCACAAAACTCATGTGCAGGATTTTAAATTTGATACCAATAAATACTTCTAAGAAGGGAAATGATGTTACTAAAACCAGGCTCCTAAGTTTTCTCTGGTAGGACTGAGGATCATGAAGTAAATGGTTTCAGATAGCAGTATCATTAAGAAGACAAATCTAAGCCATTTTGTAAACTCACTGTTTTACAAATTACAGGAACTATAAACCTGTAATTACATTTACAGATAAATATGTATATATGAGGAGTGTGTGTGTTTGTGTTGGCAGTCTGCATAGCTGAGAATAAGGACACAGACTACATAGTCTCCAAAAACAAAACATAATATAAAGAAACAATAAAAGTTAAGAAATAGCCTACTTTAAGCATAAATAAAAGACAGAAAATAAACCCAAAATAGAAACTTCAAATTGTCAGCATTGATAAGGCATAGAATATGACCACTGCATAAAAGAAGGTGAACAAGACCAAATCAGTTCAAAGAACAGAATGGCCTTTAAAAATAAGAAGATATCGCACCGGGCGTGGTGGCGCACACTTGTAATCCCCGTGCTTGGGAGGCGGAGACAGGAGGATCGCACAGGTTGGAAGCCAGCAGTGCTGGCTTAAGAGACTCTGTTTCCAAATAAAAAAGTATAAAAAATAGGTCTGGGCGTGTAGCCCGGAGGTAGAAGGGTTTTCAGGAACACACAAAAAAAATTATACATATATATATATATATATATATATATATATATATATATATATATATAATGAAAATATGCTGAGATGCCCTCTTTTTACCTATCATTAGCAAAAATCACAAAAGCATGATAAAACCAGGTGGGGTGCCTCACGCCTACAATCCCAGTATTTAAGAGGCCATGACAGGAGAATTGCAAGTTTGAGGTCAGTCTTGGAGACTTAGAGAGATCTTGTTTCAAATTAGAAAATAAAAAAGGTAGGGATATAGCACAGTTGTAGTCCACGCTTAGGGTCAATTGTCAACCTCATTCCCTCTCACAAGAAAAAGCACTAGAACACATTTTCATGGTGAAGTTCAAAGGAGTCAGGCACTCTCAAACACTATTAAGATCAGTGCAAACTGGTGCAACTTGGCAATAATAAGGCTGCATGTGCATTTATCTTTGACTCAAGAAGTGAACATCTAAGAATACTCCTTAATGATTCAGCTTCAGAAATAAAAGAGATTATTCAGGAAGGCATTGGTTTGTAGTTGCTAAGAATTGAAAGCAAGTCAAGTGTCTCTATTAAAGTGAAAAGTTCTGTTTACTTGCATACATCTGTGTAATGTATAGTAAAGGAATAGAAAGTTGATAATATTTTATCAAATGTTTTTTTAAATTTTTATTAGAATTATTTTACTAGAATTATTTCATATTCAACAGCTAAAAACTGATAAAACAAAAATTAAATTATTTTCAGACTCACCTACATTTATACAACATGCACACACTCACACATACATTGAAATATATATATATGTGTGTGAGTATATATATATATATATGTGAGTATATATATATATGTGTGAGTATATATATATATATATAGAGAGAGAGAGAGAGAGAGAGAGAGCTCTATCATATATCAGCAAGAAAAAAATCTGGATACAAGTTAGCATGAATATATGATTCTATTCATGTGGAAATTCATTTGATATTATGGAAGGAGGTTTCTCACATCAATAATTGCTAAGAGCTCATCTTTAAATATGACTTTATGCCTTAACTTTTTTACCTGGGCATGTAAGATCAGAAGAATCATAAGAAAAGCTTTTTTTTTTTTTTTAATTGCAGAACTGGGGATTGAATCCAGTGGTATTCTACCTCTGAGCTAAACCCCCAGTTTCATTTTTTAAATTTTGAAACAGGGTCTCACCAAGTTGTGGAGGGCCTCACTAAGTAGCTAAGGCTGGCAGAGAACCTGCAACCTCCCTGTTTCAGCCTCCCAGATACTGAGATTGCAAGTATTAGCCATCATACTTTTAAAATCTAAGAAATAATACACAAATGTCTATTTGATAAAATTCGAGTTTAAAATGATCAGATACCTAATTTAATTCAAATTATCTATATACTTCCATAATTGTAGATACATGCATTTAAATATCAAAGTGAAATATGTTCATTTCACTTTAAATATATTTACTAAAGGCTTTACATTTTTAAACCAAAACAATGTAAACTCTGAAAGCAATTAAAAGAAGCTGCTAGAACAGGGCACAGATAGATGCTTGAAGTCAAGAAAAAGGATGAAGAGTTGAAAGTAAAATAAATAAATGAAAATTTCACCTATTTAAAATTTCTGTCAAGGTTTACCCCTAAAAATGGCAACAACAAACATATGTTGTATGACAATTTGAGTAATTTAAATAAAATATTGACTAGAAATATGTTACTTCTGATTGTCATTTTAGAATTTCTTGGTTGAATCATTTGGTTTTAATAAAATTTTCTTTTTTATTTTCTAGATATATTACCGATATGGTGGCTTGGAAACATTCTTTCTTGCCTGTATAATTGTCTAGTACTTTGTGATATCTTCCAGATATTTGCTTTTTTTTCAGTCAATATATCTAAAGCATTTCATTATATTGTTTCTGAACTTAATTTTTTCTCAAGAATATTTCTTTACAAAGTAGTAGGAGCAGAGAAAGGGAAAATATCTAAAGCATACAATGTTTCATATTCTGTTTTCTTTAGCATATAGGTTTCTTTTGTTTTTTACAATAATAAACAGGCACTGAGTGGTACAGACAAGATGCATTTGCCATATCATTGTTCATGACTATAAGGAATAACAATTTTATTTTTTAATTTGATTATAACTATACTCTTTGGGTGTAACTTTTGATTTTGTCCCAACAGAAGAAATACATATATATATTAAAGAACCACCAAAATAATCTAATAAACACTAGTCAAGGCTTTTACACATTTATTTTCTTAAAACTAATATTTTTAAGACCTAACATCAAAATAAAGTATGTATTTTATTTATTTATTTATTTATTTATTTATTTATTTATTTATTTTGGTGGTACTAAGAGTGGAAGCCAGGGGCTTTTCTACCTCCGGGCTATACTCCCAGACCTATTTTTATATTTTATTTGGAAACAGGGTCTCACTAAGTTGCTGAAAGCCTCACTAAGTAGCTGAGGCTGGCTTTGAACCTGTGCGATCCTCCTGTCTCAGCCTCCAAAGCACGGGGATTATAAGCGTGCACCACCACGCCTGGCAAAAAAGTATGTATTTTAAATAAATGTACATTGAGGACATCTACCATGTATTAGAGATAAGCAGAATGTCATAGGTACAAAATGAAGAGCAAACAGTCTGATCAAGAGCATTCACAATGCCACAGTGCACTTGGGTATAACTGACTGATGTACTTAACAGATGCTTGTTCCATATTTTCATGTTTTGCTTATTATGATGATAAAATAAAATAAATTATCACTTATACATACATTGTAGAAAAGATAGTTGAATATTTCATACGTGTATAGATGAATAACTTTCACATAGGAAAATGGTCAACTGTCTTTAAATATTCATTGATGGGAAGATTTTATTAGCTTATCTGATCAGTGAATTTCCTGACACATCAATTACCAATGAGTTGAAATCAATAGCTATGAAACTTATTTGGCTATTCAGATCAGAAAGGCTTTTGGAAAAACTAAGAGCTAGGCAATGGAAGGTATAAAATAACCTTACAGGGTGGAGAACTAAAAATTGTTTTTTGTCAGTAATATTAGTGTACCTTTGAGGAGATGGTATTTAAGTTGAAATCCGACAAATAAGTATGATTCAAAAACAAAAGGGCAAAATAATCATGGTTGTTGGTAAGAAACCCATTATTCTTTTGTAGTAAAGAATAGTATGAAATGATAAAGAACAAAAAGCACTAAAAATAATGGATAAAGTCGAATTATTTAAACCAGGAATCTTAGGGCTTGAACCTCCAATTATCAACTGAGTTAGAATGGAGCATAGATTCTCAAAATCTGTATGACTGCCCCAGGGTCGGCATCAAAAGGAAATATAGATACATAAAAGAATTCAAATTTGTTACTGCATCTTTCTGTTTATTTGATTAAAGAAGGTAGATGTCCAGGGGGGCTGTGAGTCATTTCTTTTCTGAAAAGGAGTTTGTAAGCCAAATAAGTTTGGGAACCTCTAGAGGAAAAGATCTGAGAGGCAAAGAAGAGATTTAAAGCCTAAGGTTTTAGAAGGATATTGAGGCTAAAGTCAATTAGAGGCAGAAGTAGAGATAAAGAGAAAGAATGAGCCAGAATGTACAGCCTTAAATAAATGGCAGGGAATATAATACGCCTTAATGTGCAATGAAAGTGAAAAATGGGGGAGGGGTCTGGTAGAACTGGGTGACTTAAGCTTCAAAAATCCTGGGCTTGTGGAAAAGGAAAGAACCATGTGCTATTGGAGTGGCTGGTAAGAGGAACAAGTGAAACACCTCCTTTGTAACACATGAGAAAGGAAAAGAAGACATTTTCCTGCACTAGAAAAGACCACAGGAATTTTGTTTTTGACAAACAACTGTCAGCTTGCAGAGAAATGAGGACACATTATATTCAGAGAAGAGCTTAAAGATACAGGGCAGTTGAGCGATCAAAGAAGAACAGTTCTTACTGACAACAAAGAAGTGTTTGTTATGCTTTGGGGCAGGTTGAAAAGTGGCTTATTGATTCCGAAAACATAAATAAGTACCCAAATGTATGTAAATCTAGATAGCATAGATTTTTCCAGAATATTCCAGAAAAAAAATTAAAAGATTTTGTAATATATTTGTAATATATTTGTAATATATTCTTCTATAATGAAAATATCTACTGCAAAGCAAGTTGAGATGTTTGTTCTATATTCTCTAGAACCATTGTTGACCATGGAAAGACAATCTTTTCTTTTCTAAAAAGAATTGATTTCTACAGTTTATTCCCTCACTTACATACTTAACATTTTATACACCCTACATGTCATAATCTTTATCTTAAAGCACATTATTCTGAAAATGAGGGTAAATGATTTTTTCATGTTTACCAATAAACTTCCTCATAAAAATATCTTAGTTTCCTTAAAACAATGTGTGAATATACTCCCTGTTTTTGGATGAAGTAATTTGACAGTGGAAGATCCTTCAATCCTTTAGATTTCAACAGGCAAATTCTATCAGCTCAGTGTAGCCAAGAAGCTAGTCCTCAGTGGAGGAGGAGGGGGATCCTTTTCACAAAAATACTGAAACTCTTGTATCTGTATCTGTTGTTTTGTTATAGACCTGCCTCTGTTGAAAAATTGTTTCTTCTGTTCACTTTCACAGAGAAGTAGAGAGTAGGAAAGGTGTCTGAATGGACTGAAATTTCCATATCATAAGACATCAACAATGTTTATGTAAACATTGTCTTTTCAATGGAAGAATTAATAGCCACAATGACCACAGTTTAATAAGGAACATTTAAACATCTGTTTCTTGCTTGCTTTTTTAAATGTTCACAGTATCAGTTTGCTTGATTTTCTTCTGGGTTTCAGCAGGTCATGAGCACCTAAGGATTTGGAACCATGTTTGACAGCATACTGTGCTATATAGAGCTACCTGGAGGGCTAGATCACTGCGAGCTCTTCTTTTAAGGTACTCAACATCAACAAAATAATCTTTGAAGACTATGAATACACTTCCCCTTCAAAAAATGCTTAGCTTGTCTTGTCATCTTAAAAAGCAATGAGATGCTGTGGGCTCTTTTGCAGCAATGCATTCTTTGAACAGTGACCTCAAACCTAAGAGGGGATATTTAAAGCAGACAGTGTCTACTAGTTCATACAGAAGAAAGGATTTTTCTTTTTAGATTCATGTACATGTGTCCATTGATAGATCAAAGTCAGGTTTCCAAAGCCATGAAACAATGCACCCTTTGTATCTAACAGAATGTCTAACACAAACTTGGGTCTATTTGAGGGGATTTTTGTTTGTTTGTTTGTTTGTTTGTTTTTAGGAAAACTTAAAAGTATTTTGACAAATTTTAGCATTTGTTAAATGGCCAGCTCATCCTCCTCATTTGACCTCCTTATATGGAAAATGCATTCCAGGATGATGTTTGGGCAACGGGACTGTAAAGTGAACAGAGGCCTTCTATCAGATTGTACATCATTTGGAAAATATATATGCAGTTATTTTGTGCAGTTATTGTAAAACAAAGTGCAATTCACAAGCTAATATTTTTAATTATTAATGGAAACTGAAGTATAATGTACCATTGTACATTTAAACATTATTTATATTATCTTAGATTAACTAAATTACCAGAAAGGTAGTCTCCCATTTAAGTTTGTAAAACAGAAATAAAACTGAAAAACAAGAGTGACCTTTATTAGGTGACTCAATTAACTTAAACTAAGAAAGTTATTGTTGTAAAATAATGATTGTATTGCTAATTATTATTTTCAGGATACTGAAAAATTATAGGAACATTAACACGAAAAGGCACTTTTAAATGTTTTGCTTACATCAAATCAGTCTTTTGTGGAGTATTTTGGAAGATCTTGCAAAGCAATTGTATTTATCCTGAAACTGCCTTTCGTATTTTACTGGAGGGGCCATCCTGTTGGAGTAACCTGTTGTGAGGCTGAATGATAGGGAAATATTAGAGTTCAATAAGGTAGTGAATATTTTAAAAAATAATGTCTATCGTTAATTTGGCCAATATTTGAGGAACAAATGAAGGACAAAAATACTACTTGAAATTCTGGAGTAAATGATATACTCTGTTGACATTTTCTTTATCACAGAAGAGATTTATCTTATCTGGGAAAATACCCTACTTGACCTAGAAGGTCTGATCAACTTAGCTGCTCAGTGCAGGCCATTCATTTGCATAAGTAAGTACCTGTCATTCACAAGTATAGCTTACCCCAGGATTCATGATGATTAGAGTAGAAAATGGCATGTAGTTTGACAAACTATACCACCTGAGGAGGAACAGGAAGTCCTCCAAATAGCTTTGTCTACTATCTTTCTGAATTGTTATAAAAATTGCTAATCTATTAATGTCTCAACTATATATTATATACAATATAAAATGATCAAGAAAAAGAATATTCAAGAAAAAGGAAAATAATCACGTGTCTTTATAGTAGTTTTTAATTTGAAAATATATTTTATCTTCTTAGTATATATAAGTATATAGTGTAATAAGTGTAGCTTTTTATAGTGTTGTTGGTGGTGTTGTTTTGCAGTACTGAGGATGAAACCCAGGAGCATTATACCTCTGAACTATACCCCCAGCCCTATTTTTTTATTGCTTATTTTGAAACAGGGTCTCACTGAGTTGCAAAAGGCCTCACTAAGTAGCTAAGGATGGTCAAAAATGGGCATCCTCCTGTCTCAGCCTCCCAAATTCTGGGATTACAAAACAAGCATGTACCATGATACCCAGATAAAGTATAGTTTTATGTGTTCCATATGACTCAAGTGGGTCAATATTTTCAAATAATGTTATATAGGCCATCCATTCAGAATCTCCTTGGTTTCTTTCTTTCTTTTTTTTTTTTTTTTTCCATTACTGGGAATTGAACCCAGAGGAATTCTAACACCTAGTGATACTGCAACACTATTTTTTATTCTTTATTTTGAAATAGGATCTCACTGATTTGCAAAGCGCCTCACTATGTAGCTAAGGTTGGCTGTAAACTGCGATCCTCCTGTCTCACCATTCTTACTTATTCAATGAAACATAATTTCTGAGGCTGGGATTAAAATTTTAGCAAATGTTTGAATATTCTCTTATGTACCTTGAAATCTGGAAGCCTCAGACAGATGGTTTTCCATAAAATCCTTGTGGGCCTTCTAGTCCCCACACTATAGTGCATAGAAATGTAGCTCTCAGTTCCTATTCAAGAGAACCTGATGGGAACAGAGTTGACCAAAAGCCTATGAGTTGCCCTCTGGATCCCAGTCGGTTTTACATGGGGACCCTGTGTTTCAGGGGGTGACTTTCAGTGGAGAGCAGAGCAAGCCTGAGATAGGACATAAATAATTTTTTAAAGTATGTAGAAAAGAGACATGAAGGAAGGATGAGAAATCATAATTTTTAAATTTATATTTATTTATATTATTTGTGGTACTGGGGATGGAACCAAGGAGCATTCTACCTCTGAGCTACACCCAAAACCCTATTTTTTATTCTTTATTTTGACACAGGGTCTCATTGAGTTTCAAAGGGCTTCACTAAGTATTAGCTGAGGCTGACTGTGAACAAAATCCTTCTGTCTCAGTCTCCCAAATGCTGGGATTACAAGCATGAACCTCCATGCCCGGCTCATAACTTTTATTTAAAGAGTTCCACAGACTTTTCAAGCCCTCAGGCCAGACCCTCTCCCAGACCTGTTCCTCCCAAATTTCTGGGAAATTTTTAATTTTAAAGTTACTATAAATTTTGCCACTTATGAAAATTATACCTTATCTACTATTAATTAGCCCACCAATAAACAGTCAGGTGAGAGAAGACATTTTTTTTTTTTTTTTTTTTTTAGTGGTACTGGGGTTCCTGGAAGCCCTTCTACCTCCAAACTACACTCCCAGACTATTTTTTATACTTTTTTTATGTGAAAATAGGGTCTCTTAAGCCAGCGCAGCTGGCTTTGAACCTGCGCGGTCCTCCTGTCTCCGCCTCCCAGGCGCGGGGATTACAAGCATGCACCACCACGCCAGGCAGAAAGAAGACATTTTAAGAAATATATAATTTAGGGAACTTTCCAGTGTTGCCTACTGATCAGATAGTGGACACCAGGCATCCCAAACCTTCTGAGAAGGCCCAGCTTGCTGCTGTCATCCTCACATAGCTTCTCATGCCCACCCCTGCCTCGTTCCCATTAAAAGAGGAGCAGGGAATCCGAAAGAACCCTAAAGTTCCTCTCACTCTTGAGATGGCCCTCATCCTCCCTTCAGTGTATATTCTTTGATTTACTCTTTTTTTGTGTTTTGTACTGGGGTTCTTGGAAGCCCTTCTACCTCCGGGCTTCACTCTCAGACCTATTTTATATTTTTATTCGAAAACAGGGTCTCTTAAACCAGAGAGGCTGGCTTAAATACTGCATGATTCTCCTGTCTCCCCTCCCAAGCACGGGGATTACAAGCATGCACCACCACACCAGGCTGATTTACTCTTAAAAGACAGGTCTCTCTCTCTCTCTCTCTCTCTCTCTCTCTCTCTCTCTCTCTCTCTCTCTCTCTCTCTCCTGGGAATGGAACCCGGGGTTTTGAATCAGGGTCTCACTGAGTTGCAAAGGGCCTCACTAAGTAGCTGAGGCTGTCCATGAACCATGATCCTCCTGTTTCAGCCTCCCAAATGCTGAGATTGCAAGTATTTACCACCATGCCTGGCCTCATCTCTCTCTTAAGATAGCCTGCATCCTCATTTGAGTGCTTGCTCCTCCTCCCTTTCATAAATAAATCTCTGTGCCTCTGAAACACACTGAAACTGTCAAAGCTCCTGCTAGTCCTGAGCTGATATCCCTCCTTTGTCCAGAAACTCTTAAGACCTCCTTCAGTAAACATCTCTTCTCCTGTGACAAGCCCATTTCTGCAGTAGGTAGAACTCTATTAAGGGCCACTTAGGCACTAAATGTCTGCCTGCCTGGCCACCTGACTGTTTCTCATACATGCCCTCTAATCATAGACACTTCCTGCCCAACCCTCCTTCATTGCCCCTCAGATCAAAATATTTCTAAATCACACTGAGGACTGAGACCTCATCCTTCTTTCTTCTGTCCTTTCTTCCTAATCCTTCTTATGCTTTTCCTAATAAAAGTCTTACACATCTAATCCCATCTTTTCAGAGGCCCCCCCCACACACAGCACACTTACACAAACACCATAACCATGTGTGTGTAATGCACAAAGATAAAGAACAAAACCTTTAACTTGTGACTTTCAAGCTCTCACTCCATGCTGTTTTCACGATAACGCCACATCCCCTTTTTGTCATTCGTCTCACATTTATGATGACGCTTGAAAACTCTTCACAATAAATACAATCCCAAGAGTCTTCCCAGCATCTGAAAAACGTCTTCCTCAGAATCAGCCTCTGCATTTCAGAATAAGTGACAAATGGGACCAAGATCATCCTCTATTTTCCCTCTGTCCTTGATCAATTTTTCTTGGCTAAGGCCCTTCCAAACCATGATGGATCAGTGACCTCCGTAACATCTTGGAACAAATGCTGGACATCTCAGTGCATTTTTATAATATGACCACAAATCTTAGAGTTAGCTCAATAGATTACAGAAATTATATACACTTGAGGAAGGCAAGTTTATGAGGAATTTAGAAGAACAATCTCAAGAAGCCAGGGTTAAGGCAATATAGAAGATTCTGAATAAAGTAGTGCTTCAATTTGCAATTATCATAGAGGTACAAGAGTTCTTGGACTAGAAATGATCAATGATGGAAAATTCTGTGGCTGTCCTATGTGAAAATAGCAGCCTGTTAGGTAATAAAAAAGCACTTCAGCCTCCATTCTTTTGGTACATAGACACCTCTTATCAATTTTCTCATATTTTTTGCAAATTTCAAGATTTACTTGGTTTCAGAATCAACAATAGTATGTGTAATATAGAAAATGTGAAATTACTAAAATTTTTTTGACAGCATTTATTATTTCATTCAGTTTCAGGTGTGTGTATGATATGCGTGTGCATAGAAGCACACCTTTACTTATTTATTTGCTTATTTATTTATTTATTTATTTATTTATTTATTTATTTATGGTGGTACTGGGGTTCCTGGAAACCATTCTACCTCGGGGCTACACTCTCAGACCTATTTTATACTTTTTATTTGGAAACAGGGTCTCTTAAGCCAGCGCGGCTGGCTTCAAACCTGCACGATCCTCCTGTCTCCGCCAGTTTCCTCCTGTCTCCCAAGCGCAGGGATTACAAGCGTGTGCTACCATGCCCAGCTATTGATTTATTTTTGAATGCTGACAACTAGACTAGACCTAGTGCCTCATTCATGCTAAGTTCTTGTTCTACTAATGAGCTATTTCCCTAGACCATTCCAGAGTATCTCTAAGGTACAATTAGAAAACTGCTGAATTTCATTCTTTTATTTAGCCAAGTGAAAATACATCTTCGCTTGAAATTTGGAGTTTATCATTGCTCTGTGACCTTGGACAAGTGACACAATATCTTATTATACTCGCCTAAAAATGGCATATGATGTTTATATCACAAGGATGTGCAGCCTTTACATTTAATAACATCATAATAATTTATAAGGTAGTCAAAAGAGAGCTATTATATCAACTTTAGCTCATTTTAGACAGTAAAAGTAGCTCTAAAATGCAGTTGTTACCTTAGAGCAAAAACTATTAGATACTACAGTACTTTAATCTATTTATTATATAAATAATTTCATTAGAATGACTTCATAGGTATATATATGAGATAACTTTTTTGAGTTAAAATAAAGCAATATGAGAGTGTATAAAATTTAAAATAGATTTTTGAAAGTGAACATTATAACTATACCCTGTGTTATACAGGGACAGATTCCATTAATACTGTTTCTTTGGCAGTATTCATAACTGTGATGAGAAATCTCAGTCAAATCAGTTTTACTTCTATTTTTCCACATAAATATCAAGATTATAATGAGGAGCTCCTCAGCAACTTAGTAACACCTTGTTTCAAAATGAAATAAAATAAAATAAGGCTGAAGTTGCAGTGTAGAGGTAGAATTGTCATGAGTTCAATACCCAATACCAAAAAAAAAAAACTACAAAATAATCTTGGGATATGCTTTAATACTCAGAAAAAGAAAAAAGAAATAAAACACCCCAACTTGCTATTTTAAAAAACAAAAGAGAGAGAGACTGTGAGGACATTCAGGTGATCATTCCAGAATCTCTTCATGATAATGAATAAGACTTGGAAACAGACACAGAAAGAGATATACTACCTTGACAACAGATATAAAAAAGCAAAAGGTTACTGAATTCAGAGTCTCCCACAATCATTACCACACAACGACATGACAAACAGATAAGTACATTTCATCAGTATAAGCATTCCAAACATTAGCCTTTTCATGCATTTCTCTAAGCACTAATGTGATTTTTCTTAGTAAAAAAAAAATCAAAGATGCTATTATGGTTTGGATATAGAATCAGCTCTGAAAAAGCTCATGTAATGGCAAAGCAAAAATATTGGGAGGTGAAATAATTGAACAGCAAGAGTTCTAATCTCATACGTGGATAAGTCCATTGATGGCTTAATAATTTGGATGGATTTTCTGGGTGGTAACTTAGGCAGGTAGGGTGTGGCTGGAGGATGTAGGTCACCAGGATATGGCTTTGTGGACTACATGTATTTAGGAGATACAGTTTTTAGATAAGAAATAGAAATTTATTATTGTGAAGGGGATCAGAATATATCACCAAAAGATATTCATTTTGGAATAAGGATTATTTTAAACAGAAGGTAATGGAAGGAAATGAGAGAATAAAGAATTGTCTTCCCTCTCCCAATGTGAACAAAAGCAGGGCATAAATTTTCCTTTGGCGGTATCTCCCTCTTTCATACCAGGAGGCAGAGAACAATCGTAATGACCAGAGATGGAGAGATCACCAAGATGTGTCTTTATAAACAAAACTTTAATAACACTTCTGTATCATTTGTTCCTTCCATATATGTCACTTTTCCACAGTTGTTCCTAGAATCCAAGGTCCATTTCTTTTGTTTTTTATCCATGGTATATCACCTTTTGTTAGAACAGTGGATAAGACACTGAGTCTAACCATTATTTTAGAATTTTAACTTCTCTTGTGTGAGAATCCTATGTCTATAAAACTAAAAAATATTTTTTCAGTATTTAGTCATCATTCTGACTTTTGTGAGCAAAAGAGTGCACACACAAAACTAAGATTAAGCAAAAGTTTATTTGATTATGGTTCTTGAGACTTGTTTGTATTAGACAAGTTTCTATGCAGAAGCCAGGGGTGCCAGGACTCAGGGCATCATGGCAGGGAAGAGAGAGAGAGGGTGGGAGCTTGTTGGCAGCTCAGGGTAGCAGGAAAGAGAAACAGAAAGCTGCCACAGCAATGGGCCCAGGGAAAGCATTATCTCTGGCTACACTCCCAGGAAAGCTTCCCCAGGAATCAAGTCTCACCCATAAACATGGCTGTCTAACACATGAGTTTTGTAAGACATTTTAAATTCAAGCCATAACAATTAGTAAAATTTGTATGCTTTTTCTCCTATGATTTATCTCTTGTCAATTTAATTTGCAGGTCGTAATTATAAGACATAAAAAAGTAGAAGAAAACTTTCCTTCCTTTACACATATGTTCTAAAATTCTAGGGACTAATTTATGAAACAGGATGTAATAACTTATGGATAAATTATTTTTTACCCTTGATTCTTAGATTGGAAGTAAATTCCCATAACAACGACCACATGGATATCAGATAACAAAGTGGGGGTAACAGGAACGAGATTCTTCATATTAGGCCACAGCCAATATCTGATGCCTGTTTTAAAACTGTGAGAATATCTATATTATGTAGGAGTTAGATACTTTCTTCCAACACCCATCAGGAACTAAGTATTAGAGCTGCCTCTTGTATTCGAAGAGGATTTTTCTGGGAAATAACACCAGAAGAGAAGTCAATACAATGTGCAGTGGGTTTTTGTAAAGTAGAGAGAAGTTGTACAAAAGGCAAAGGCTGTAAGCCAAAGTAAATGTTTTTTATATGCTGAAAAAAGGATGAGCCCCACATTTACATTTTTTCATGGAAAATATTATATGAAAATAATTTAATACAAACGAGAGCTCGTGCAGAGAAGCATACAATATACTAATTATTTTGCAGAAAAGAAACAAAGTGTATATGCATCTATGAAAAAAGGCATATCTGAAAGGACCCAATAGAAACCACTAACAAGAGTTTGATCTAGAGTTAGATTATGTTAAGCTCTGTGAAACTGGGACTGATTTATGAGCATTGCTTAGACTGGGGATGCTCTGGCCAACACATGAAATAATTCAGTTAATGGAAAAATACCTTTTATATATTTATTTCACCTCCCCAACATATGGTAGGTATACAAATATTTATTACCCAAGAATAAATATTAGTGCTCAGATATAAATGAAAGAAATAACATTTCAGGTGGCATTTTCCTACAAAATGATGAAAGGCTGTCTTCACAGGAAGAAAATGATAATGGAACTTAAAACCAGGACTTGCTTCTCTTGCCACCACTTCCTTAACGTAAAAAAGAAATATGTAGAAGGACACATGACTTAATCCAACTTTCTCATGATGTAATTTTAGCAATTCTAAATATTTTAAATATTTGAGTTTTGCCAATTGTAGTGACAAAATTCTAGTTGATAACAGTGGATTTGGATGAAAGACACTTAAGCAAAAGTCACTGCCATTAAATCACATTGGAACTTTTTAATGGATACACTTATGAAACACCAAGACAGCTATTCATCTTTCAGGCACAGTGTGTGTGTGTGTGTGTGTGTGTGTGTGTGTGTGTGTGTGTGTGTGTGTTATGAGAGAAAGTGACAGAGCTAGAAAGACAAACAGGAAAAGAAATGTGTCAGGGCTGAGAAGCTATTCTAAATCTGGGCCTCTCCATAGCATACTCCACCAAAAACATGGGGTAATCCAATTTATGAGGCTTATGCAGGAAGTTGTTTGAATAATATAATAAAAATCATCTAAGGCAAAGCACACCCCAGAATAATTTTGAGTTACCAAAAAGGATCCCTATGAGTATCTTCCAGCACAGCCTTGAATCAAAGTCATATGCATATGGGGTTGTCTTTATAAAAGAACCAGAATGGATTATTTTGCTATAAAGATTATAGCATAATGTTAAATATACCATTTATTCAGTAACTACTAGCTTCAATTTATTCACTAATACTTTTAATCAATATTATAATCCAATTAGGATCCCCTGTTCTCCCAGTAGGAAGTCCATGGAAATGTATTATACTCAATAATCAGAACATTTTATGCAAATTTAATATATCATTATATGTATTAATTCAAGACTCAAATGAAAAAAGTTATACATTTCTTAAGAATAAAATATAACAAATGTTTAAAATGATGGATTTTGAAAAAGTTCATTAATATAAGTTAATATGCTTATTAAAACTGAAAATAGCAGTAATTCCCATTTACAATTGTAATTTACATTGAGTTAATATTATTTAAAAGAATGAGGAGAATAGCTATGAGGAAGGACAATCTGCATTTGAATATAAAGACTCACAAAAATGTTATGGTGTAATTTCCTAATTTATAGCAAGCATATCAGACCTAAGATATCTACAAGATATAGTTTGAAAGTCAAATGACTATAGACTTGCATATAAAATGATCATATCTAGATTGTACATGAATAATGCAACAGTATACATGGAAATATTCACATTAAATTTATCTGAATTACTTTTGACATAGTAAATTTCCTTTAAATCCATTTATTTCCAAGGCCAGGAAATGACAACTATCGGAAGGTTTGGTTTAAGTCCTCCACTCTCTGTAATTTTTAATCATATTAGGTAGATAAACATAGTACTAAATTGAAGACCTCCTAGTCTGAAAACTTAAAGTGTAAGTAAACTTTTGTATAAATTGTATAGCCTCCTCTTTCCTGAAGTCAAAGAACTGTTACAAAATGATAGAAGCCATGGACAGATTTGTGAACTCTGTTTTCTTTATACTTAATCCATTCTTTAACATTACTTCATTCTAAATTATGATCTTAAATTTTGTGACCTGATAAGATTTTTATTAATCAATTTAGAGCATAAATATGTATATGTATTGCATGATATTCTTTAAATTAATAAAGATAATTCAGCCCTGATTTCACCACATCTTAATACTGCCAGAGAAATGTCATTTACCTCCTTCAACATGCTTATTACTCACAAAAGTCAACTATATTTTAAGATAAAATGGAAAAGAATGAACTTCATGGAATAATATCTGAACAGCCACATCTTACAGAATATTGATTGAATCTATAGTTATCCTGCAAATGTTATCCTGGAAGAAGCCTTTCTAAAAGTATAATATAAGACCAGATTGATAGTGAAGATTCTTGAAGTTGATGAAGAACAAAAAGACTCATATAATAGACTTTGTCAATGGCCTATATACCCATCTTTTCCTTCTGCCCAGATTCCATGCTCCAAAATATCTCTTCAGATTAAGTTATCTTCCAGATTCCATTTATCTCCAGGGGAAAATTTATGAGAATTGAAAATGAGTCACAATCTCATTTCTCTCCACCAGAGATGTGCTTTAATTAGTGTCACATAGGTAAGACCTTAGGGAACTACTTTGCCTCACTGATGAAAAGGTACAAACATAACCAATACATTCATTTACTCTTTTGATCCTTTTCAGCTGTTCTTGGAGTGGATTTGAAAACACTGGAACTATGGCAGCCATCTTAAAACAACATGGTGACAAACACAAGAAAAAAGTAAAGGATGCTTTTGCCAGTTCTGCTGCAGTATAGCTATAGAACAAAACTCAGTAGCTGCCTACTAGATACTTTGCAGTGTGACATGAACAGGTAATAATTTTTAAAACACCTAGGTTTGCATTTTCTTTTGCTTTTAGCTGATAGTATTTCTAGTTTATATAGTGAGTAACTTGGACTCAGTCATTTGAATGACTCCTTATGAATCTCAAAAATGATATTGTACATCAAATGCCTAATACTTTCACATTTGGTTTGGTCAGATTTATATCATGACGTGACAATTATTATAATGTGAAAAGCCCACCAAAGTTTGACAGGTTCTATAAAGGAAAAGAAGTGTGCAATATGAAAATATCAAACATTGTTAGAACCAAGTAAAAGAGGAAGGCTCTATCCATGAGGGTCAATTTTCACCTAAAGAAAATACCATCTCAAAATACTTGCCAGATTTTTCAACTCTTCAAAAGAAAACAAAAAATAAATATAGGTTTCTATGTATTATTTCCCAATTTTAAAACATTGACATAGGTCAGGCGTGGTGGCTCATGCTGGTAATCCCCACGCTTGGGAGGCTGTGACAGGAGGATCTCGCAGGTTCAAAGCCAGCCTCAGCTACTTAGTGAGGCTCTCAGCAACTTAGCAAAACCCTATTTCCAAATAAAATATAAAATAGGTCTTGGAGTGTAGCCCAGAGTTAGACGGCCTCTGGGTTTCATCCCCGGTTCCACCAAAAACAAATAAACAAACAAACAAACAAACAAAAAACATTGACATATAAAATTTTAAAATAATTTTTAGTCAATATTTAGGTCAGCAAATATGGTCAGCCTAAACAGACCAGTAATGTTAGGGTCAACCCAAACAAATCTGTGGGTGGGCCAGATTACTGGATTGGAGTTAAATATTTTAAACAAAAAGACCAGGACAATGTTTTTTTTTTAACATATTCACTTTGACAAAATGATGTGACACAGCTTTCTTTGATTGTTTTTCCTTCTTCAAGACAATTACATAAATAGATCTTAAATTATATCAGGCCATAAGAATTTCAATAGAAAGTCTGAACCAGCTGCAACCCCATATTTAGCTTTTTCGCATTCCTTTAAATAAGCTTTAAAGTTGATTCTCATTTTAACTGAAAAGTTGAGAAAGAAAATAGGTCAAAGCCTAAGCAGATGGCTACTGTGAATTTCATGCAAAAACTAAAAAAGAGGGTCAGCTTCTGCATGAAAAAGTACTTAGAAAATGATTCAGATATTTGTAGGCACACTGGAGATTCTCCATTTATTTCAATATGCATATTCCTTGAACGTTTTGAATACATTTTGTAAGTATCATATTTTTATAGCTGTCAATTATGGAAAGTCTTTTAGAGATACAATGACAATAATGACATTAAAGAGATTTGTGTTTTGAGAACGTAAACTTCTAAATGGACTGAAGAAGCCAGTCAGATTCTTTATCCACTGGCCTGATGTTTATAAAATATATGACAATGCCCTTTCTTAGTTTTTTACTCAAATCTCACTATCTTACTCACCATGTTTGTAACCAAAGAATCCTTCTGGAATTATGTTTTATAAAAGCCAGTATTGGCTATAGTGGAGTTTCTATTTTCTTTATTTGAAGTTATTTTTAGAAAAAACAACTCTTTCTCTTTTATATAATCCAGTTGACTTTGGTGGAATTTTGTGTACATAAACTAATTTTTTTTACACTGAGCAGTGGATCACATCATCACAGTGGCTGGTTTAAGAACAGGTGTGATGTAAGAAAGAGAACACTGCAATTGAAGAAATGTATTATGGGAAGAGTGGGGAAAGAAGCATAGGATACTAAAAGTACATGGATCATATCTAATGTGCACAGAGCATGGAGAGTATAAAGAAACAGATATAATAGAGTGGGCATTCAGAGATTGCAGACTCTTGCCGTTCTCCAAAAAGAATTCTGAATGTGATGCCATTCACTCTTCTCCATCTAGTGATTCATTTGTGTTTTTTAAATAATCATTATGACTTCCGTGTAGAGAATGATCTAGAGAGTAAGTGGGATGCCAACTCTATGCAGAGACCAGTTAGGAGGCTCAGGTGAAAGACAATAAAAATTCTATTTAATGTTGGGGTATGAAATTAATGGATATGGTCAAGTGGTACATAAATGCTTTGACCCATTTAACTCAATATTTATAAAGTATCACAGGAGCAGTAGGAAATTGTGGTAGCAGAAAGGTCATCTTGAAGTGAGGGAATAAGGAAACAACACAGGAAAGTAGACCTTTGGTCTAGTCATTGAAGGATAGCAATTGGTTAATGAAGCAATATCTGTGAATAAAAACAGTTAAAAAGACAGGAAAGGAAGGGCAAAGAGCAATTACACATATCCAGAACACTTAATGGAGATTTTAAAAACAACGTTAAAATGGCAGCTTTGGGTACTGTGTTGGTCTAGAAAACAAGATGGCTAGTTTGTACATTATTGAACTAGAGATATTGAATAATTTAAGGTTTTCAAAAAATTGATATATCCAGAAACCAAAACAATGCTATGCTTCCATGTCATATATATGCTTTCATTATATTGTTGCTATATATGTATATGTATGTGTACATACACACACACACACACACACACACACACACACACACACACACACGGATTTAGCCGGGCATGGTGGCGCATGCTTGTAATCCTCACACTTGGGAGGCAGAGACAGGAGGATCACACGGGTTCGGAGCCAGCCTCACTGGCTTACGAGACCCTATTTCCAAATAAAACTATAAAAAAATAGGTGTCTGGGTGTATAGCCCGGAGGTAGAAATGTTTCCAGAAACCGCAGTACCACCAAAGTAAAATAAATAAATAAATAAATAAATAAATAAGGATATATATATATATATATATATATATATATATATATATGCATGGGTTCTGTAGTCACAGTTAAGGAGGGGGTTAAAAGGGACCTAATTAAGTCTTTGCACTGAAATGTATAGTATGAAGTAGTTGGGTTTTTGATAGCAAACAAATATTAGATGAATATTAGAGATGGACTTACGAAGATAACTTCAAGCTTTGGTAGTTATCTGGATAATGACTTTAACATTCAAAAATATCTATTTTGTTGACAGAAGAGGATAATAATGTATCTATTTTAAATTTTCACATAATGGCATTGTCATAATTCCTGAATCAAGCAACACTTGTTATAATTAAAATGGAAACAAATCCTATTTTCTTTTTCTTTCTTTGAAAAAGATGAGGAATGGAACTGAGGTCCTTATTCCTGCTAATCAAGTGCTCTGCCACTCAGCTACATTCTCAGTGCTATTTTCAAATGAATATACAGCTATTTTAAAGTTCATGTGTTTATATGGTGGACATATCAAATATTGTTATGGCATCTAGTGAAAGCTGCTTTATGTGTCTAATTGCTGACCTGTCTCCAACATCCATCATTAGATGGCAAACTCACAGAGGCAAGGAAATGAATTGTCTTGGTCATTTATTAATGTTTGGAGTCCTATCCTGTGCAGATGATGAAGTCAAAGCCGCTTAGACAGAGCTCCTCACTTCTGCACTGAAATTCTGCATTGAGGTTTGACTACTGCTCCTGTGCATGATGAGATTTTTCTCTTGGCATTTTTTGTTCCCAAGTATTTATTTCATAAACCCTTTCTGAGACTATCATTTTTCTATGTATAGTTTTTCAGCATCCCTGAAAAAATAGAGTTTCTCTTAGACTCAAGTTACCTGTGAAATCATTAAAAAATTTTTTCTCAGTTTTTGCTGATGATACAGTTGTAAATGTATCCCATTTTCCTAGATTCTAAGAAGAATCTAATGAAGAGAATATTTGCTTTAATGATCCTAGAAGATTTAAATATCTAAATTGTGATTATAAAACCATAAAAAGAAAGGAATTAAAAATAGATGGTTGCTTATAGACTTCAACACATTTCCCCAAACATTTTCTATTATAGCTTTCTAATTATAGATACTTTTAAGTTGTTTTATAATTTTGTTCTTTCTGGTTAACTGATATTTCTTGTTACTTTTGTTCTAACCAGTGTTTTGTTGCACAAAAGTTAAAAATCACATACTTACTCTAGTACTGTTTTCAAGTCTAATTGGGGTATTAAGTAAAATATATATGAACAACTAAATATAAAATACATAAATTTTTTTCTAACATAAATAAAGATGCTGAATCTATTAAAGACTAATGAGTGTTTTACTTATATGTAATATATATATATATATATATATATATATATATATATATGATATGTTAGGTTTCCTAAGATTTTTCCCTAAAAGAATCATTCATAAGCCATCTTAAGTATATCTGATATAGACTTATGAATGGCAAAATAAGGAATAGTGTACTTTTTAATATAAGCATCAACTCTACCATGGAAACCTTAAATATTATCATGAACAAAGATACATTTGCACAGATTTTTAAAGTTCTGATAGAAATGATTCCTGCACTACAATTCTGCAAAAGAATCATTCCAGAATGGTTTTATATGTTATCGTCAGCTTTTAAAATTCCGTTCCCCAATTATTTAACAAAATGAAAGATGAAGAATGACCTCACTGAGAATTTTATTATAAGCGATCATTCATGCCTTGCTTAGAGTTTTCTATAGGGCAGTGCTGAGATGGAAATGGATATAGGGTGACATTCAGTGTCAGGGAGAAAGTGTATTGTGTAGAACTAAAAGTGAGTCAAGGAGAGAATATCAAATTAAATAAACTTCCCAAAGGCCAGGGTCAGAGCTTCTAAAGATTTTACATCCATTTCTTGTCAGGCTCAGCAGATGTTAGTTCTATTAGTAGGTGCCCAATAATTAACACTGAAATTAAAATGCATTTCTATATGCAGCTACAATTAGATATAGGATGGGAGAAACTGGAAAGACTGCTGCCCCACAATAACAATATAGGTAAAATGTGTTTTTCTAAAGTAACTGACATTGCTGACATTGTCATGCTCCCCACTATATATTTATACTTTGATAGGTGTTCCCAATAATTTAGACCTTTTGTTTCTCAAATAAAACTACTTCAGTCCTTTAATATCTGAAATGACAGAGCTGAAAACATGGGATATTATTGGTTTTTTAGAGGCTCAATTATCTTTATAATTTTTTATCATATCCCTTTACCTATATTTTATGATGGCCACAGTTATGGAACTCAACTAATAAGAATAGGTAATTCTCATAGCTACCTTTACCAAGGTGCCCAATAAACAAGGAGTTTATTGTTAAATTCTTATTATTTAACAATAAAAAGTAAAATTGTTAAAATATGGTACCTATACTATGGAGAATCCAAATTAAATGGTAAAGGGAGAAAATATATTCTCTATTTCAATGTAAGGGAACTCATGGATTCATAACAGTGTGTGTGTGTGTGTGTGTGTGTGTGTGTGTGTGTGTGTGTGTGTGTGATACTGGAGATTGAGCGCAGGGTGATTCTACTGTAAGCTATACCCTCAGGCCTATTTTTTATTATTTATTTTAAAACAATGTCTAAGTTGCAGAGGGCCTCACTAAGTAACTGAACCTGGCTGTGAACTTGCAGTCCTACTGTCTTAGTCTCCTAAGTACTAGGATTACAAGTGAGCACCTCCATACTTGGCTAAATAATAGGTTTTAGTTTATCTAGACTGAGAACACTTGATAAATACAGCTGCAGTCTAGATAATAAAGAGGAATCATACATGTATTCGCATACATAATCCATATACATTGGTTTACTTCATATTGGGTTCAAACAGCTTAATAACCAATTTAGGTATTTGAGTTTTAAAGAAAAATTTACTTGACTGAAACCAGCTGGCCACATCTTGGCCATTATAATGTTTTTGTCTTGTCTTGTTTTGCATTGTAAAAATAGGGACTGAACAAAGCACTGCTCTATCACTACTTGTAGCCCTTTCTATTATTATTACTTTACATTTTAAGACAAAATTTCAGTAATTTTTCAGGCCAACCTAGATTTTGCATTCTTTCTGCCTCAGCCTGCTGATTAGCTGGAATTATAGGCGTGTGCCACTGTATCTTGCTTGTTTGACCTTTGAAAAATATTTTAGTGACCCATTGGGAAGGAAGGAAATAGAATTTACCTTCACTGTTGTTTTTCAGAAGTAGAAAACCAAAAAGATGTTCCAATGTAAGATTAGACCCTAAGTCTAAGGTCATTTCTTTCTTTTTTTTTTTTTTTTTTTGTGGTACTGGGGTTCCTGGAAGCCCTTCTACCTCTGGGCTACACTCCCAGACCTATTTTTTATAGTTTTTTATTTGGAAACAGGGTCTCTTAAGCCAGGGAGGCTGGATCTGAACCAGCGCGATCCTCCTGTCTCCACCTCCTAAGCGCGGGCGGGAATTTCAAGTGTGTGCCACCACACCCAGCTCTAAAGTCATTTTTAAATCCAGGGATTGCTCTGAGTATCCTTTTACCTTTCCCCCATACAAATCCCAAATAAACAATGTAAGAGCTAGCAAGGGCAACCGTGGTTTAGAGAGACCCTGAGTACCATGATAATATAGAAGAAAGGAAACAAAGACCTCCACTTTTACTGCTGGTCCTAAATCAAAGGATGTAGAGGAGCCCCTGCAGCTTCCTATAGTCTTGAAAGCTCAAAACCTCAGGTACAACCCTTTCAAAGAGTAAGTAGGTAGCTTTTACCTGCAGCAAAATCTGTATAGTCTGTAAATCTGTATGCGACTGAAGATTTGGAGATTGTGATTTAATCTCAAAAGAGCAAACATTACAGTTAAAAGATGAATTAAAGTCTGTCTGACTTAATTTCGCAGATTCATTCCCTGACATTTCTACCACACCACGCCTCTCACTGTTCTGCGCACATGCAGGAGAAGCCCTTTAATGACTCTTCTGTGCATGCCGGGAAGCACCCTTCCACCTTGTTTAAATGCTGGAAAACTCCCACTTACTCTTCATGACTATTTTGATGATGTCCTCTTCTTAGAATTTTAAGCTTTTCCTACGTCCCCACTCCAATGTACTCTAATTCTGCGATTTCTAGTAAATTTCCACACTACAAGGTATACTTCAAATGAAGGCAGAAATTACATATTATTTTTTATAACCTAGTGTATACCCTGATATTAAATTCTTTAAAAATAAGTAGCTTCATGAAAAAAATGGAAGGTAACTAGTATTTGAAAAGTATCAAGATAAGTGTGAGGTTTTTCCCCCTAACTGTTCTTGAGAAAATAAAATGATTTCCTTTCCCACTGCTAGAGAATAACACAAAGTACAGTGAGATGAAAAAGTCCTTTACTTGAAAATTCAGAAACTGATTATCTAGGTCAGATTCTGCCACATCCTAGCTTTTTGTCATTTAACTTTCTGGGGCCTCAACCTCCTTAGCAATAAATCAGGGTGTCCTCTACAATCTCCTCTAACACAAACAGATACTGTCAGTTCTTGGTAACTATTCCAGGACTCTTTTTTTTTTTTTAACCAAACAGAAAGGAAACAACTTAGACAACAGTCAAGATGAAATTTGAGTGGATTAGTCATCTCTTTATTCTATTTCTCAATTAGAGAATACAAGACAAAACAAAAGTAAACCCTTAAGCCATAAGCAACCCACTTCCAAAACTATTCCACCTTCTGCAGTCACACTGTGTACACACAGTTTTCTATGTGAAGTTCCACCTTTTCATCAGTGTTTGAATGTTCTATTATGTCATGTGGAAGGACACCACATGTAAGTGAAAAATGGTCTGTGAGTGAATTAATTTGGCTTTCACCCTTAAAACGAGCCAAACTTAAATGAAGCCAGACTTAAAGTCTGTACCAACAGATTTGCCTTCAGTGGGGAGAAAGGATTAAATAAGTAGTTTTAGAATGTCTGATTTGATTTTGCGCCAGAATGATTTCTGGTACAAATACAAAACAATTTCACAGAAGATGTTTAAAATCTTGAGTAAGTTGTCCTGTATTTCTGATGACCTCTTTGAGAGTACTGAAGGGCCCACATGACTCCATTTTGTAAAGAACCCATTTCGTTACAACTCAATGCTGTTACTCTGGGATGTATGTATGTGCTGAACCCTGTTTAACCTTTGCACTGTTTTCCTAAAATTGCAGTCATTTAACCTATGTCTTCCTGAAATTTTAAATACCCCTTGAATATAATCACCACTCTTTCTCCTCTCTTTGCCCTCGGATAAACCGCAGAAAAACTGCTCAGTACAAAGTTCGCCCCCTCCCCTGGGGAAACTAAAGAAGACAAACTGGTTTCCAGATATGAATCAAAGAGGGGAATTAGCCAACCAAAAACTGATATCTGTCTCAGTTAAGGGGGCTTAGCCAATAAGGAAAAGGTCAAATATAGTTAAGGGTTTTATGGTTTTCCTCTATAAAAAGGGGCCTGGCTGACTGGAGTGGCGCACAGCTCTAATAATCAGCTCAAGAGTCTATCCCCAGCTAGCTGGTAATTTTTCTTTTATGTTAATTCTTCTAAATTATTTTAATAAAATTGTAAATAACTTCTTGTTGTGTGGCTTTCTTCATTCCCACGTAGTCCCAGCCCAACAGTACAGTTTCAAATCTAGTTTGTTAAGATACATTTAGAAAATCATATGAAGCAAATGGGAAACCTGATCTCAGCATGGAAGTATTGCAAATTAGTAATTGCTATCTTTCATAATATACACCATGATGCAGGAGATTTCGATGTAAAATCAAGCAATTAAAACAGTAACAAGAACAAAAACTTGAAAGTTTAAAAAGTTGATATTGAAAGTTTCATAAAGGTTATTTGATATCCTACAAGTGATTGCCATAAGAAATTTTCTTATCTTATTGTGGTATTTGTGACTCAATATTATAAACGGAGTTAAAAGCATGACTTAATTTATTCCTCAGTTTTTACTATCTTGTACTTTAAAGAAGAAAACAAGCACGTGGGCTAGTAACTTTTCAAGTTTTATTTTTTTCTCTTACCTGTACAGTAGGAGAAAAGGCTTTGTAAATTATTTCATGTAATTAATTTTTTGTTCGCTTTGAAGATACAATTGTTAAAAATTCATTGATATTAGTGTTAACTTGCACAGTGGCATTGAAATTCACACAATGACAGTTTTCCCCTATTGATTCTTGGCAGCTAGATTTCATTTCTTAATTCTTTGTTGTAGGCAGGAGGAATTAATCAGATGCTGATGCTCATTGGAAGTAATGCCTATGTTTATTTACAGCAACACTCGCATGCCCACGAGCACCTGAAAGTGATAATGTGTGCTCTTTGAAGCCATATGAAGGAATCCTCTTTCTAACTGAGGCCTGAGTGTCTGTTGCTCTCCACCTCATTCTAAGCTTAGTAAAGGAATAAGTGAGAGAAGAAAAAGGAAACGCAGAGTGTTTGCTCTACATAATGATGGGAATATAGCATGCAAAATACCAAGGGGTGTATTTCTAATTATATAGTACAGGACTAAAAAAATAAAAATTTCAGGGCAAATCTTTTTTACTTTTAGCTGAAATCAATGAATTTCTATATATCTGGCAGCTATTACTCAAGACCATATCATTACCAGCATGTTTTACCAACTGTGAAAATCAGATTAGGATTGCCAACCCTCCAGCAATGTTTTAATTCAGTCTTTCCATTAACATTAGAAACATTGACTTCCTGAGCTTTGTTCATTTACTAAGATGCTTTTGAGGCCTGTCAAAAGGGTTTCCACCCTTTTTACTGGTTGACAGAGTAAAAGAGACTTGGCTTAACTCATATAATTTCCCAAATGGGCTGTGATTTTCTGGCAGGCACACTTAACTGTTTCCTATATGCCATGACCTCAAAGATGCATAGATATCCACTATGAACAAAGTCTTCATTTCCATTCCTATCTTCCATAATATTCTTCTCTGTGCTGAAAGCCCCATCCTGATGATCTGTCCTCTGACCTACAAGAGATGCCATCACTCTTTCTTCCAGTAAGTTCTAAGCTTTTTGTACTCCAATGAGATGTCTGTAGGCAGTGATGCTCACAGATTATGCAGAGCCATAGAATATGTCTGTGAGCTTCCACTTCTGGCCAAAGTGCAAGGTCTGATAAAATCAACACAAATGTCACAAGTGGAACAGAAAGTTCATTGCATCTTTTCAAAGAAAAAATTCTAATCCAGACTCTTTGCTATTCTAAAGTGGTAATTTAATTCTATTTTTTGTTTGTTTTTGTATTTGTTTTTATTTATTTATTTTTTTTTACAATTCCAAGAAAGAGAGAATCCTTTCAATCATCTCAGATTCTGAAAGTAACTTCAGGGAAAAGCAATCACTGTAGCTACCTGATTGATGATGTTCTGGTGAGGGTGGAGAGCATTGGGGCCACACAGGACCTGCTCCCCCTCCATTAACACTGATGCCATCGTGATCATCTGCTCTCACCGCCCTGGCCACACAGGGCTTCCTGCAACTCCTGACTTCTCCTAAAGACATAAGGGCTTGATATCACTTCCCCCAAATATGCACAAGAGGACTGTTTGCTCTCATTTCTAGGTCTGTGTTTTTATTCTATTTCCTCTATAATGACCTTGGTAACCACTCCATTGTAATCCATACCCTTCTTAAATGTCATTTTCTTACATGCTTTACATTTCATCGTGTATTACTCAACAACAAAAATTACTCAACCATAAGAGGAATGCACTATGATATACAAAACAATATAAATGGATCTGAAGGCTATTGCACTGAATAAAAAAAGCCAATTTTACCATATGATTCAATCTCAAAGTGTCAGAATTATAGAGATGGAGAATAGTGGTGCCAGAGATTAGAGAAGAGGAGGAGGGTGTGAATGTAAGAAGTGGCCTGAGTTTCCCTTTGCGATGATAGAACAGTCTGCATCTTGATTGTGGTGATGGTGATGGACATATTTGATAAAATATCACAGAATCATACATAAGACGATACCAAAAATGATTGTGTGCAAAAACTGGTGAAATGTGAGTATAATCCATGATATACTTCATTTTATTGTACCAGATAATGTATTGGTTTTTGTTTTATTTTTGGTACAAGTGATTAAACCCAGGGGCATTCTTCCTTTATGCTACATCCCTGCCTTTTTTATATTCCATTTTGAAACAGTGTCTCACTAAGTTACCACATGCTACCTGCAATCCTCCTGCCTCAGCCTCCCAAGTACTAGGATCACAAACATGCTCCACCACACCTGGAAAATTATTGGTTTTCATGACATATTAGTATGATGTAAGATGCCTCCACTAATAATGGGTACAGGACATGGAGAACTATGTACCAGTTTGAAAATTTATGAGAATCTATACTTAAAAGTAAAAGTAAGCCAGGTGTGGTGGAATATGCTTGTAATTCCAGCATTTGAGAGGCTGAGACAGGAGAATCACAGTGCGCAGACAGCCTTGACTACTTAGTGAGGTCCTTTGCAATACAGTGAGACCCTGTTTCAAAATAAAGAATAAAAAAAAATAGAGTTGAGTGTGTAGCTCAGAGATAGAATGTCCCTTGGGTTCCATCCCCAGTAGTGCCAAAAAAGTAAAAGTAAATAAAAATTAAAATTAAAAAATCCCCGAACTCCCTATTGCTTATAACCATGTAGCACGGTCAACAATTTACTTATTTTTTCTTTATTCTTTTTCTCTCTGCTACACAAGTCTCATGGTGGCAAGAAATTCTCATTAGTTTTATTCAGTGCTTATGATATATAAACAATTATGAATATATTAAGCAAGCAATCCATGAGTAACTAAATAATTTATTATTAATAAATGCAACATTTCATATATAAAATATCTTTACATCATGGATATCATAACCTTTGATCTTGATTCTAACTCTGCTATTTAAAAACAGATCTTTATCCATTCACTCAAACTTTATAATGTTCTCAATCAGAAAATTAATAATGCCTAAATTTAATAATGGCTAAATTTAAAAATCACAGATACAGGCCGAGCATGGTGGCACACGCTTGTAATCCCCGCACTTGGGAGGTGGAGACGGGAGGATCGGGCAGGTTCAAAGCCAGCGCGCTGGCTTAAGAGACCCCATATCCAAATAAAAAGTATTAAATAGGTCTGGGAGTGTAGCCCTGAGGTAGAAGGGTTTCCAGAAACCCCAGTACCACCAGAAAAAAAAAAAAAAATCACAGATACAATCATACAATCATACAGAACTACTGGAGGCATTACTAAAGAAAAATTATCGGGAATAAGAACAAGGATAATAGCTGGGCGTGATGGCGCAAGTTTGTAATCCCTGCGCTTGGGAAGCTGAGACAGGAGTATCACACATGTTTGAAGCCAGCCTCAGCTATTTAATGAGGCTCTCAGCAACTTAGTGAGACCCTGTTTCCAAATAAAATATAAAATAGGTCTGGGAGTATAGCCCGGAGATAGAAAGCCCCTGGGTTCCACCCTCAATACCACACACACAAAAAGGATAAGTTTATCTAACATTTGTAAATGTGTATCATTTTGAGGAGGTAGAAAGGAAATAGGCAGATAGGGAAAAGGTCTCGGTAGAAAAAAGTTAATTTCCTGAGTTTCCTGAGTTTCCTGAGGGGTGACAAATACCTGAAATGCCAAAGGCTCAGAGATAAGAAGGCCAGAGCTTCACAAAGCCATCTGTTTACTAATCAACAAACCCAGGAGCCAGCACAGAGCAAGTCGGACACTCCTACTGAATGAAAGGAGATGAGACCCTTCAAAGGACTTGCAAATACCCTATGCAAATTCTGAGAGCTGCTTCCCAGAATTCCCAAAGTCACCCTAACAAAAAGAGGTTGGTCGAAAACGATCAGGCCTTTGCCTTAGTTGGACAGCAAATTGGGCTTTTCCCTCTCGGGACCACCTCCCCTTTTGGGGAGCTGTTCTTTCTTTCCCAGGTTGTGTTGGCCCTGAGAGAAGGCAGAGTGCATCTGAGCACACGTGGCTCGGGCTACTCTCGAGTAGTGACCTGAAGGCCTCTGCTGGACATCAAGGCTGGCCAGGGCCCCTAGGGGTGACCTGCACCTCTTTTCTGGCAGATCGCGTGGACTCTGGGAGAAAGTAGTTTGCAACTGACGGCACTTGGCTCGGGTGACACTCGGGTAGTGACCTAAAGGCAACTACTGGACACCAGGAGACCCGACAGCCCAAATGGTGTTCTGCCTCTTTTCCTATTCTCTTCTGGCAGATCGCGTGGACTCTGGAAGAAAGCAGCCTGCACCTGAAGGCAATTCGGCTTGGGCTACTCTCAAGTATTGTCCTTAAGGCAGCTGCTGGACCCCAGAGTTCCAGCCCCTTTGGGGTGTTCAACCACCCCTCCCCATTCCCTGCTGCTCCAATAAACCTCTTACTCCCCTTCCTGAGGTCTGCGGGTGTCATTCTTCGCTCACCGTAGACAAGAACCCTGTACAGAGATGCTGAGTTTCTTCTCAAGAAACTCCGTTTCATCTATGATGAAACCCCAGGTTTCTTCTCAGGAAACTCCCCTTTTCATCTTGGGGGTTCAGAAGAAACTCCCCTTTCAATTTGACCTAGTAAATTTACTTAGAGCTGTGACCATAGTTTGAAGCATCAGATCATTATTGCGGTATTATTTATAACAGTGGAAAAATATAAACACATGTTTTAGGTATGTTATATTATAATTTGGAGCATTTTTAAATGAAAACAAGGAAGACCCTTGACTTTATGAATAAAAGGCTAATAAATAACCCAAATTCACGGTAACTTACAGTGGGATTGTAATTTCTATTCTTTAACATCAACAGTATTCATCATTTAGAAAAATGTTCCCTTTCATATTGTCTTTTACAACATGCCTATATTTCTCATTAAACCAATAAATGCATATATTTATCTCAGATATTATAATGCAGAGTAAATTTTGTGCATCCTAGAAATTTTGGCCTAATGGAAATATTGAAATAATGAAAAACGCAACATAGTTTATTAATAAAATCACTTTCCCTATATGTGTCATTATGCATGACAAGATGACAAGCACATATATTAAGTAAAATATAATTGCCAAACACAGAGCCATATCTCCATATTTAAAATTACTAATATTTTTGCATTTTAGAATAATAAGAATAGAAATAATTGTTTACCCCAAAGGGAAAAAATGATGGAAAGTATTGTCAGTCAGACACTATTCATAAATTTAAGTCACTTTCATATGCAAAAACAAGATTAAGGTGCAAAATTATACTTAATTATCTTCCATTGTTTCTTAACAAAAACTAAAATTCATATAAATGCCATTGGTCTCTTTCTTTCTTTCTTTCTTTCTTTCTTTCTTTCTTTCTTTCTTTCTTTCATTTTTCTTTTAATTACGAAAAAAAATCCAGTCCTAGGAATTGTACTCAGGGCCTCACACATCTAGCCAATTTTCTACCACTAAACCACTTTCTCTTACAGGTTCTTTGAAAGAGAATTACCTCTCTACTGATAGTAATTCATTGATTAAGAAACAAAAAAATGACTCCAGTCTTCACCTGCATTGTCCTGGTGTTGGGGATTCCACACAGGTTAAGGTCTAGTTAGAGTTTTGAATGATCTCAAGGGCACAAGGGAGAAAAATGTGTGATAATATAAACTAAATACAATTGAGGGCAAATAAATAAAATTAAGCATAATAATATCATTATTATATTTCCAATCCACTGTGTAAAATGGCATATCTAAATAAACATTTGGCTATAATAGATGAATTTACAATTATTTTATAATTAAGTTTTGGTCATTTTTTAGCTGAGGCCTTTTAAAAGTACATTGGCAGCTGGGCATTGTGGTGTAAGCTTGTAATCCCAGCATTATGGAAGTGAAGAACAGAGGATCGTGGTTCTCGGACAGCCTCAGCTACTTAGTGAGGCCCTTTGTAACTCAGTGAGATCTTGTTTCAAAAGTAAAAGACTAAAAAATAGAGCTGGGGGTGTAGCTCAGAGGTAGAATGCCCTTGGGTTCCATCCTCAGTACTCCAATAAATAAATAAATAAATAAATAAATAAATAAATAAATAAATTATTTAATTAAATAAATAAAGTAAATTGGCAAACTGGGTATGGTGGCACATACCTGTAATTCCAGTACTCAGCAGGCTCAGACAGGAGAACTGTAGGTTTGAGTCCAGCCTCACCAATGTAGTGAGACCCTCAGCAATTTAATGAGAACTTATTTCAAAATTAAAAATATAAATAAATAAAAGTCCTGACTTTTTAGCTTGGGATTCAATCCCCATTACCCTCCTCCCACAAAAAAGTACATTGGATTCAGCACTAGAATTATATTCTCTCTTCTCTCTCTTCTCAGAAGCTCTAAAGTCCTTTTGCATTTGGCTAATAGAGGCTCTCCATGCTATACATTACAATGGAGTTGGTTAATTTACTAACACACAATCCTTATCTGTGTTTCTTTTTAAAATAGACAGTGTTAAAACAATTAAAATTAATTAGTGTAAACTCCAATTAGGAATTATAACATTGCTGTTTCAATATAATCAGAAAATATTTCTGTATTTCTTTTTATATGTTTCTGCTTTTCAACTGGTACTCTGTTTCTACTAAGAATTACTAGTATTACTGTTTTCTGAAGAGTTTCTTCTATTCTTCTATTTCTTGTATTTGCTACTTTTGAAAGTAGATATGACTAAATTAAGCAAAGTCTACTGCTTTTTATTAAACTCTGTAACAAGAAAAATCAAAGACCATATAATCTTTAGGATTTCATTCTCAACATATTAGTTGGAAAGTCCTATTTCTTTCTCACTGTGTTTATGATATGATGAATTTTAGAGAGGAGACTGTTATTCTTCTTGGATTAAAAGAAGACAATAAAATTTAACTATCCCACCATAGCTCATCTGTGCAAGATTTCTTTGTACAAATGCTTATGACAGTCAGATCTGTTTATCTTTTGAAACTCTCTATAAATAAAGTAAGATTGCTACCATCATATCATGTCCTATGTTAGCAAATGAACAACTGCTGGAGGGGCCACCTTTATGTTGAGCCAAAATTGCCATTAGATAGCAAGATCAAGGGTCCTAATTTTGCACTAAGATAAACTATATAGTTACATTTTTGCACTAAGATAAACTATATAGTTACTGTGATAGCTTTCGATACTAGGATTATTATTCTTTCTCTATTTTTCTTTCTCCAATTACATTTATAATCCCTTCCATTGCAGTCTTTAAATCTCTAGGAATTATGATCACGCTGTATAGTCTCAAAGTGGGTACAGTACCCCAGGTAATTTCCAGCTGGCACACAGAACAGTGGTGTCTGAAGGCATTTTTCAGCAACATAAATACCATGCAAAGTTGTACATGTAATTTGTTTTAGTATTATTTATTATTTATTTATTTATTCATTAATGCATTCATTTGTTTATTTATCATGCTAGGGATTGAAACTATGAGCATTTTACTTCTGAGCTACAACCCCAGCCTTTTTAATTTATTTGTAAAAAGGATCTCATTCAGTTGCTGAGAGCCTTGCTAAGCTGTTGAGGCTGGCTTTGGACCTGCCATTCGATCATCTCAGCCTCGAAAGTACTGGGACTGAAGATGTGTACCAACATGCCTGGTCAGGATTATTGTTTTTTGTTGTTTTTTGTTGTTATTTGTTTGTTTGTTTGTGATACTGGGGATTGAAACCAGGGGCATTCTAACCTCTCAGCCAGACATCCACACTACTTTTTATCACTACGTTTTATTCTTTATCTTGAAATAGGGTTTCACAAAGTTCTGGCATCATACAAGTCCCTCCACAAGGAGCTCCATGTGGAGAACTGTAGAGCCAAGCCCTTCCAGAACTCCTGACCCACAGAACCCCAATCAAAATAAATATGGTTCTATTCCATTAAATTTTGCATCAAGGTAGCACTAGTTATTCAAAATAAGATCTTAATACACAGAATGATAATATAATTGTTTTGCTAATATACTATTTCCAAAGGTATTCCTTTTGTTCTTTATGGTTATAAACTGATCCAAGAATAAAAACATTAGGCTATCTTGGGGTGCAATAAGTGTTTTCTTCCTGTCGATGAAATGTAATGTAGTTATTTATTAAAATCTCTGCACAGCTATAATGGAGAGTTCTGCTAACTGTAATTCAATCTAATATTTTCCAAAGATAAGTGGAATAATTCTATTTTTTCTCTATGTTCACCCTAGTAAAATCTGATATGTAAGAGAAAAATTTTGCCAAACAATGCTCTATATAGTAGATTATTTTATCTTCTTACTTATTTGATAGTAATAAAAATAAATGCCAGACAGCTAATTCCATAAGTACTAGGGATTTATAGAATGAAAGAAAAATCTGCTATCTTGATATATTTTTATATGGAGACACCTATTCTGAGAATGTCTGCAACAAATCTAAGCTCTGTAAATATGTACGAAGCTAATGAACCAGTTTATTTTTAGGTTCTCTACAACTTCCATATATTATTTAAAAAGAAAATTGCTGTTTCAAGTATGTGATTGAATTAGTAATGATAAATTTATAAACTCATTTAATAGCAGCTATCTCAAAAGAAAAATATTACAAGTACAAGCTTTCAAAATGTTTCTCAGATTCCCTCCTTCCCTAACTTCCTTCATTCATCTCTATTCCTCCTCCTTTCTCTCACCTCCTAGTTAGGAGCTTTTGATATTTCTATTTTATAAATAATGTATGATATATATATATATATATATATATATATGTTTATATTATGATATATATATAATGTATGATATATATACATATATAATGTATGATATATATCATATATTATTTATTAAGTAGAAATATATATATATATGTGTGTGTGTTTCTAGTATACATATATGCACATACACACATTTAACATTTTCATGCCTTATAATTCCCATTTATAAAAAGAAAATGGTTATCAAGGAAGACAGTTTACTAGCAGTAGATACAAACAGGAAAATGTGCACATTCTAGAGGCTCTAGAAGGTCAGAAAATTTCAGGATGAACTACAAGTATTATATGTTAGATACAGTCACTTTCCTAGACTGGACCTGATCTGAGTTGGTCATTAATATAATTATTTGAAATCTTAATGCACCCCAAGTGCATGAAACTTAACTGCCCAGACAATCCCCTGACCAGATCATGCACTCCCATGGGCTTCTTAAATATGTCTCTGTAATTGTAAAGCATTGAAGTATTAAAACACAAAATTTAATTAGATAATTCACCAGAGAAGAGTTACTTTTCAAGTAGTAGTGCATGCAGGATTCATTTCACAGTGATTACTTCTGAGTGAAGATGGTTTTTCATCATAAAGATTTATTTTGTCTATGGATCTACAGAGTAATAGGAACCTAAACTAGAATGAATGCATCTTCTTCTAGACAGTAACAATGAATTCTACAGAACACCGAGTCTAGAGGACAGACACTAACACAGCAGAGGCACAACAGGTATAATTGGTATGTTCCCTCTATTAGACAAGATTTATATGAATCATTCAACATCTACTTTTATATTCAGAAAGAGATAATTCTGATGCAGATTTATGTACTATTATGCATAAAGGGCAATTCTAATTATGCTGAAACAACAGCAAATTTGATTAAAATTTCTGCCACAAACATAAGACATAACAAGGAAGAAGCTGACAGTGTAAAATAGTTAACCAATCCACTTAATATCTATTTTTAATCCAAGCAATAAGAAAGCTATAACTAGAAATTAGGTTAAAAAGACTTTTAAAAAATGTTTTCTACTTCATGTTTCTCTTTAAAAAATATTTTTATATATAAAACACTGTTGATACAGGGTGTGGTGGTGCACACTTGTAATCCCAGCACTTGGGAAGCTGAAACAGGAGGATCACAGTTTCAATGCCAGCTCACTGTAATTTAGTGAGACCCCATTTTATACTTTAAATAAATAAATAAATAAATAAATAAATAAATAAATTGGGATTTATTCCCAAGTACCAAAAATGATAATATTAAATACTATTGACTTTCAAAGATGGTTTGGATATAACTGCCAAATAATTGAAATGTGCCAGAATTCCAAGTATATTGTAATAATAATATAAAAACAGATATAATAGTTAAATTCTAACTAGTTAGTCATGGTGACACATACCTCTAATTCCTGTATTTGGGAGGCTGAAACAGGAGGATCGCAGGTTCAAAGACAGTCTTAGCAAGTAATGAGATACTCATCAACGTAGTGGGACCCTATTTCTTTTCTTTTTTTTTTCTTTTTTTGGTGGTACTGGGGTTCCTGGAAGCCCTTCTACCTCCGGGCTACACTCCCAGACCTATTTTATATTTTTGAAACAGGGTCTCTTACGACAGCGCAGCTGGCTTCGAACCTGCGCGATCCTCCTGTCTCCGCCTCCCAAGTGTGGGGATTACAAGCGTGCACCACCACGCCCGGCTGGGACCCTATTTCAAATAATAAAAATAAAATAGGGCTGGGGGTGTAACTTGGAGGTTGAATACTCCTGGGTTCAGTCTCCAGTATGTGCCCGCGTGCGCGCACGGACACACACACACACACACACACACACACACACACACACACAATTCAAACTCTATACAGGATTCAGAATAACAAAATAAGTCTGACGTTGGGAATGTCAAAATCCTAGATGATAATTCTTCACCACAAATATTCTTATCATTAGGATTTTATCTATCAATATTTACTCATATTTTGAAATATTTTTAGAAAATGTTTTTAATCTTCAGTCATTAAAATAAAATGATTTAGATAATTATTTTTGAGAGACAATTTTAAAAGTACAGATGTGAAAAAAATGTAAGAATAGGCAAGTATAATTAAGGCTACCTGAGTATTAAAATAATATATGTAATACAAGTTTCATTTATCTTCCAATTAATTAACTAGAATTCAGTTGATAAAACTTCAAGTCATGTGAAAATAATTATGTCAGAGTACAAAATATATCCTTGGAGATATTAAGAACCTTTCTGAAAAAGATATTGTAATCAAAAGACTAGGGACTTCAGAACTAGAAGAATGGGAATGAACCCATTATAAAATAGAGTACTTGAGTACATCACTAATTTCTTTCTACTCTGTAAAATATGGCATCAGTTGACAAGAAGTAGGGACTCTAGGAGGTATGAAATGATAAATACACTTATGCAATGTTTGTTTCACCTGTATAATTCCTTTTTGAAATACATGTCAAAGTAGAGTCATGGCAATACATAGGAAAAAGGCAAAGAAATAATTCAACATAAAATTCTACTATATATGTACATATTTTATAGTCTAATCAATAATAGAGTTGATAAATTTTTATATATGCAATGAAATCCACAAAGCATTTCAGTTCAGTACTTACTATTGTAGTTAGATATAAAATATCCCCTAAAGATGACATCTGTTGATGGTTGAAGCTGATCTAATTGAGTTGTAATCTCAGCGGTACATAAATACATCTTAAAGGATTTATTTGAGGTGTGGGTGGGGAGGTAGAGTATGGCTGGATGGGGTGGATCCCTGGGGGGATGCAGCCTTGGGAATTATATTGGTTCCTTCTCCCCCTGCTCTCTCTTGCTTCTGGTCCCCCGTCATGTGAGGAGCACAGCCCATGCACTTGCCCACTCTCTGCTACCATGGCCTGAGATCTGTGTTCCCCAGTCTTATGTGGATTGAGCTCAAAACCATAAAAAAAACCACCTTTTCTCTAAGATGCATGACCAACCTTTTAGATTATAGCTGCAAGATTGCTGACCAGAAAACTTACTTTTCAAACTGAAAAATATGGATGAATTTTGCAAATGTTTTGTTGAGCAAAAAAGGATTCACAAGATTTAATGATGTATGAATGAGTCCACCTAGTGTACAAAACCAGCCAAGACTAATCAAAGCTGTTAAGATTCAGACAGTAGTTCCCCTTGTGGTGGCAATGTTGAGAAGGGAGCTTTGCTTCTTAATCTGGGTGACAGCAACATGGGTGTGTTCAGTTTATAAAAATGTATAGTGTCCTCATGGTATGTGCAACTTCTTTTATGTATGGTGCATGTTAGTAAAAATTTTTAATATAGATAATTTGAATATAAACACATATATTGCTAAATTCCAAGTACACACCAATATGTCATATGTACATTTAACATGTCAAATAAAGTATGAATTTGAAAATGTGATAAACAAGTGTAAATGAGGCCAGACCAGTATCCATAATAAAAAAAGAAACAAACGGAAATTAAAGGCAGAAATAAATGATAGTGAAATACTAAAGAAAAAAATACTGGGTCATCTTTCTTAAGTGACTTTTCCTCTAAATCTTTATGCTGAATCTAGATAGGTTCTGACTCCTTGCCTTGGTTCTACTCTCAGGGAAAGCTATTAATTTGTAAGGGATCAATTATTTTGAACCATTTTTTTTTTTTTTTGGTGGTACTGGGAGTGGAACCCAGGGGTTTTCCATCTCTGGGCTATACTCTCAGACTTATTTTATATTTTATTTGGAAACAGGGTTTCACCTAGTTGCTGAGAGCTTCACTAAGTATCTGAGGCTGGCTTCAAACCCATGCGATCCTCCTGTCTCAGCCTCCTGAGCATGGGGATTACAAGTGTGTGCCACCACTCCTGGCTTGAACCATGTTTTTTAAGCTTGCATAGTAAAATTACCTGGTGATTTTGTCAAATAAGATCACTGGACCCTACCCCAAAGATTCTAAGTCAGTGTGTCTGCACTGAAGTAGAGTATTTGCATTTCTCCTAAATTCCCAGGCTGTGCCGATGCTGCCCTACTGAGTCTATACACTGGAAGCATCTTTTCTAGGAAAAAGTTTTTAATCTTGTTCACATTGGACAATTTGGGAAAGTTCCTTTATTTTATTTTCACCAATAAAAATAAATCCAACTGCTACATGACAAATTGTAAGGAGTAAGAGGTTACAAATAAAGAATTTGGTGCTATGTAGGAACAGTATGAAATAGGGCCTAGTTTTATTGTAGTCATCTTTCCCTTATCTGAAGTCTGGAAATTCTTCAATAATCATTTCACTTTAAATCTAGAGGTCTTAATAACAACATGGCTGCCGCTTGGGAGGCAACTGTGAGAAGCGGAAGAGTTAGGGTAGAATGGAGGTTGCACTGAGCAGCTGGCCTCTCTTCCACTGGATGACAGGATGCTGTCTGGGATGGAACAGAAGTCAGAGCTGCTGTGGAGTCATTCCAGTACTCTTGTTCCTGCTTGGGGGTTCTTCTTTTTCTTGACTCTGCTTCATGTTACTTTCTTCCCTTTCCACAAGAAAAACTGACCAGATCCCCGAAGAAAAATGGTTTACTTACACATCCGCCTTCTGACCACCCAAGCCCAGCTCCAGGCCCCTCATTCCTGTCATTTGCAAACCAAGAGGACTACAATAAATACATGTCTATATTTTCTATTTATTTAAGCACTTTCCTGGCCAAATAAATAAAGAAATAAAATCTATAAAATGGTCTTCAACCATTGCTACACATTACAATTACCCAGTGAGTTTTTAAAACTCCAAAGTTGCGCTAAACCCCAAACCAATTAAATAGAAGTTCTATAGGGTAGTACCTGAGCATTGCCACTAAAATTCTCTCTTTGGTCAAGATTGAGAATCCCAGATATGCACAAACTGTGAGAGACACAAACTGTGAGAGATTTAAAAATGACTTTTTAAAGTTATGTTTAAAGAAAAGTATTGCACAGCAATAAATTTATTGCTAATTTTGTGGTATGAGTGATCATATATGAGTATATATGTATTGGATTAGTAGTGAGACTATTTATATATACTCTATCAATTTAACAATTACTTTTTACAAATAAACATCCTATGTTGAGAAAATTTAGAATATAAATAGATGCATATTGCCCAAACAAAGTTTCAGCTAATATAGTGATTCGGGAATGCAGTTTTTTATTATATAAAATGAGCTTTAAATATGTAACATCTGAGTCCCTACCTCACATAATATATAAAAACTAACTGAAAATAGATAAAAAACTAAATATAAAACTAAAGCTATAAAATTTTTAGAAGAAATCCTAAAGGTAAAACATCAAGACATGGAATTTTGCAGTGATTCTTAGAAATGAAACTGAAATAATATGAAACTAAAAATCAATAAATTAGATTTCATCAACATCTAATAAATTTGTACATAGAAGACATTATTTTGAGAAAATAAAATAAGAACCTACCAAGTAGGAGAAAATATTTGTAAATCATATATCTGCTAAGAGCTCACTACCCAGAAGAGTAGAAAAAAAAGAAAGAAAAAACTTAAATCAACCACAAAATACCCAAAGAAAAATGTATATGGGCAAAGGACTCAAAAAATAATACTACAAAAGAAATAAAAAAGCTAAGATGCCTATGAAAATACTCCAAATAATGTACAGTATTGGGAAGAAGTTTTAAAATGTATTAATGTACCAGTATTGAGAAGGATTTCCAATTTTAAAATATACCTTTGGTAGTGAAGAAAGCCGGGAGCTGTGGAGAGAGGGCAGCAGATATCACCATGGATAATTAGCAAAGGAATAAAAGAAGCCTAGGGTCTTTATACATTTCTAAAGAGAGGCCAACTTCCTCAAGGATGTGAGGAAATCCCAGATTCCAGATAAGCAACTTGACACATTTTGGAGTGTAACAAAAGGTGTGGGGGTCTGTGCCTGAGACAGAGGCAGAGCTGCCCTCCTGCCCCAGAGGGGGTGGATCTGATTGGGTCAGAGACAGAGCTGGATACCTGGGTTAGAGATGGGGCAGGATATCTACATATCAAAGGACCTGTGACTCTAAGAATACTCTGCATCCAGGGATTTTTTGGTGAATTCCTTAGAACCACCCCCTCATGTTACTCCTGGGTAACATGAGGCTGTAACTGTCTTCTGTATTTCTATCTTTTTAATAAATTCCTTTAAATCTTCAGCAAGAGTCCAGGGTATTGCATATCTATCCTTAGCTCAGTACAAGAACCTGCACTTTTTGTTTTTATGTTTTTCGGGGTCTAACAAAAATCCCTGGGGACGGCTCCCCCAGATGGTAACATCATTTTCCCTCGAACCATAACAATTAAGGAGTCACAAACTCAAAGAGACATGAACTCACAAAAACCAGGATAGCTATACAAATAAGAATAGAAAATGACAGCTTTGAAGAGAACTTAAACGAATTAACAACTTTGATGAGGACCTAAAGATATTTGAACACTTACAGATTTCTAGTAGGTTTTTAAAATTGTTCATCCAGTTTGAAAAATATTTTTGTGACTCTTCAAGAAGTTAAATAAATGAATATCATATGACTCAACAATTTCATTCCTCATTACATATATATATATATTTGAAATATTTACTAAAAAATATTGTACATACTTGTTCATAGTGACATTATGTAAAATAGCCAAAATGTTTAAAAAAAAACTAAATGTGCATCAAATGCACATACAAAATTGTAGTCCAAGCATATAATGGAATATTATTTATTCACAACAAAAAGTGAAGTACTGATGCATGCTACACAGTAAATGAACTATGAAAACATGATCCTAAGTGAAAGAAACCAAACATGATTCCATTTTTATTAAATATCCAAAATTGATAAATATACATGTAGAGATATCATATTAGTAATTATGAGAATATGGGTTATGGAAGAAAAGGGAAATGACTATTAAGGTGCATGGAATCTTCTTTTGTAGAATTAAAATATTTTGAAGATTTGTGGGTAGAGCTCAGTGGTATAACATGTGCTTAGCATATGAATGTATTAAATCCTAATGAACTATGTAATGTGGTTGATTTCACATTATGTGAATATAATAATAATGTGCTATATATCTCTTTATTCAAAATTATATGCTAATAATGCATCCCATAGAAATACTAAATTCAGAGAAAAAGAGACATCTTCAAAACTATTCACAAAATTTTACAAACAACATAATTTGAAATAATTGAGGTCCCAGAAAAAGAGTCTCTGTAGTTTACTACTACCTTTGGTCATGTTTTTCTGGTTCAATCTACATGACTTAGAATAAAGATCGAGATTTTTCAGTAAATCTGCTTCATTAGTGTGCAGCTATTGCTCCATAATTGATAGACTTTGGATAAATTTCAAAATCTGTCTCATCTTCTATTTTCCAGATTCTCTTTTTTATGTTAAAATATGTACTTTTATTGGTGGATTTTTAATCATACATCTTAATGAAGTACAGGTTGATAGAGGCATTAGTACATGCACACATCACTCAGTTAGTCCTTGTTCAATTTCCACCCCATTCCCTCCCTCCCCTTCTTCCTTCTCATGTTTGTCTTGGTGACTGACTTTGGTATTTTTTTGAATGCACATCCTGTGCATTAGGTTGTTTTCCTCTTTCCCTATCCCATCTCAGTAGGCTACATCACCTTCTTTATTCATCTAAGTTTTCTCCTTCTTTGTCTAGAGACCCACCTATGTCTCATAAAGAAGAACAAATTTATGTCATTTTCAGGTAAATGGATGGAACTAGAGAACATTATGCTAAGTGCGATTAGCCAGTCACAAAAAGTAAAAAGTCAGATATTCTTCCTAATATGTGAAAGCTAAAAAGAAAATGAAATATTTTCCAAATTGTCTGAGACTGGCTCTTCTCTTTATGAAATCAGGATAAGAGCCTCTGCTTAACACAATGCTTACCAAATGGAAATTTCTATTTATTTACTTTTATACATAAAAGTGAATGAATAGATTCAATAATATAAAAATTTTTTAATAAATATATTTGAGTAGCTGGACTTTATACAACTGATTTTCCCCATCTTTGTCAATAGGCATTAAATTAAATTAATTATTCACAAAATTTGTGAACACACACACACACACACACACACACACACACACAGAATCATGGCATTCACTTATTAACTTGCTCTCAATCTATCAATGACTCCGAACTGCTTTCTTAGTATACGCAACATATTAAAATTCTTATATAACTTGGGCTCAATTAGATCTAAAGACCTGTTTATTTCTTTCTATGCTGCCAACCTGTGAACTAGTTAGTCTGAATTGACTATATCCCTCAAAGACTTCATAGTGCTTCCATGAAGTTCTATGTTGTCCACCCATCTGAAATATTTTTCTATTTATCTTTACCTGTTCACTCTTCAAAGTCCAGAAGATGCATCTCCTTCCAACTTAACTGAAGTGGAAATTTTCTCTATTCTCTTGATGTTACCACACATATGATACAAAATGTAACATGTATGTGGTAGATATAAATGAATTTGTCACATTTCTACCAGTTTGTATGTTTCTTAAAGAAGTGGTTCAATCATATGAATGTGCATGTATGTGTGAACACACACATTCTATAAAAGGTCTACCCTAGTAGTTTGTACCTGGTAAAAAATAAATTAATGAAATGAATAAAGGTATGAAGTGATATAAAGTTATGAAATTTAATTTTTCTATATTTTGGCTTTCTTTTACTTACAGAGATTTTTTTGTTGCAAAGTAACATCAGTTTTCCTGAAGTTAAAAATGTATATGTGAATATGAAAATTGCTCTAGAAGAATATATTTCTGTTAAGTATATTTTTATGATTTTAACATATTTACCAAAATTTAGTACTTATATATGATATGAAAAAGCAATTTCCTTTTCTGTGGTTGTAGGTGGTCATGAATGATACTATCTGTGATAGGTTGATATAATGTGTTTTTTTTTACTTTTCAGATGTAAATGACTTCCTTGAAAGCAAGTTCTAAAAAGTATTGTTCTTTTATTAAATTTTATATTGGTGCATTGTAGTTATTCATCTTAATGGGGTACAAAATGGTGAAGGCATACATGCACATATCATCCAATTACACCTTACCCAATTCCCGCTGCTTTCCCTCCACCTCCTACCTTTTTATGTTTGGCTTAGTGCTTGGCATTGATATGTTTGTTAATGTACATCATGTGCATTAGAGAATTTCCCTCTTCCTCCCTCCCATCCCATCATTTAGGTTGCCTTATTTGCTCATCTATAGTATCTTCTTTGTTAGAGCCTGCCTATGACCCATTTTCTCCCTAGTTTCTGCATATCAGGAGAGCATTTGATTTCTTTTTTTTTTTTTTTTTTTTTGGTGGGTCTGGGGATGGAACCCAGGGACATTTGACCTCCAAGCTATACCCCCTGTCCTATTTTTTATTCTTTATTTTGAAACAGGGTCTCACTGAGTTGCAAAGGGCCTCACTAAGTAGCTGAGGCTGTCCAGGATCCTCCGGTCTCAGCCTCCCAAATGCTGGGATTACAAGCATGTGCCACCATGCCTGGCTTGATTATGCTAATATCATAATCTAATCTTACTTAGCATAATGTCCTCCATTTCCATCCATTTCCCTATAAATGATGTAATTGTGTTTTTCTTTATAGCTAGGTAAAATTCTATTGTGTAAATATCACATACTTTTGTAATCCATTGATCTGTTAGACTGGCTGGTTCCATACTTTGGCAATGGTGAACTGTGCAGCTATAAACATAGATGCACATGTATTAGTTTTTTAGTTTGTTTCCATTCTTTTGGGTAGATACCCAGATGTGACATTGCTGGATCAAATAGTAAATTCTTTCCCATTCTTCTGAGGATCCTCCATACTGTTTCCAAAGTGGTTGCACTAATTTGCAATCCCACCAACAATGTATTAGAGTTTCCACTTCACATCCTCACCAGCATTTGTTGTTGTTCTTGTTTTGGACAATTGCCATTCTAGTTGGAGTTAGGGGAAATATCAGGGTAGTTTTTATTTGCATCTCTCTGATTACTAATGATGTTGAACATTTTTCATGCATTTATTTGACCATTTGAATTTCTTCATTTGTGAAGTGTCTATTTAGTTCCCTGGCCCATTTTTATTGTTTATTTTTCTCAGCAGTGAGTTTCTCGAGTTCTCTGTATATTCTAAACATTAGACCTCTCTCAGAGAAATAGTTGGCAAAATTTTCTCCTATTCTTTCAGCTATCTGTTGAGGTTCTTGATAGATTCATTTCCTGTGCAGAAGCTCTTCAGTTTAATACAATCCCATGTATTGAATTGCCTTTTAGTTTCTTGTACCTTTGACGTCTTGTTGAGAAAATTTTTACCTGTGCCTATGTGTCGTAGTGTTGGACCTATGCCTTCTTTAAGGAACTACAAGGTCTCTGGTCTAATATACAAGTATTTGATCCATCTTGAATTGACTCTTGTACAGGGTGAGAAAGTGGGATTTATTTCCATTTTTCTGCATATAGTAAACCATTTTGTCAATAGCATTTGTTGACGAGGCTATTTTTTTTCCTGTGTATATTTTTGGCCCCTTGGTCAAAAATCAATTAGCTGTAAGTGTGCAGATTTTTTTCTTGACTAACATAGGGATGAAAAAATTCTTAAATTAGTAACATTAATTTGTTTACTAAGTGATAGTCCTTTCCTCTTTCTTTCTTTCTCCCTATATCTTTCCTTCTATCTTCCTTCTATCCTCCTTTCCTTTCTTTTTTCTTCTTTCTTTCAGTACTGGGAATTGATCTTAGATATATTTTACTTCCATGCTACCCCTAAGTACTAATTTAATTTTTTTTTTAATGAGGTGTCACTAAGTTGCTGAGTCTCTCCCTGAGCCTACAATCTTCTTGTCTTAGCTTTCCAAGTACTGGAATTGCAAGTGTTTGCCACTGTGCCTGGCTTCTTTTTTCTACTTTGAACCATTCTCACCCATAAATCTTTGAAAATCATACCAGATTTGTTTAAAGCTAAAAGCATAGGAGTGAGTAGTAATGAGGAGGTAGAAGGGAAATAGGCAGATAGGGAAAAGGCCTTGGTAGAAAAAAAGTTAATTTCCTGAGTTTCCTGAGGGGAGACAAATGCCTGAAACTCCAAAGGCTCAGAGATAAGAAGATCAAAGCTTCACAAAGCCATCCTGAGTTTCCTAATCAACAAACCCACCCAGCAAGTCTGGCATTCCTGAAAGGAGACCCTTCAAAGAACTTGCAAATGTCCTATGCAAATTCTCCTTGGAGTCACCACAACCAGGACTTGCAAGCGGCCAGGCATCAGCCAGTCAGATGGCAAAAGTGGGTCACTTTCCTGCTCGGGACCCCCTCCCCTTTTGGGGAGCTGTTCTCTCTCTTGCAGGTCGTGTTGGCCCTGAGAGAAGGCAGAGTGCATCTGAGGGCACGTGGCTCCGGCGACCTGAAGGCCTCTGCTGGACATCATGGCTGACCAGGCCCCTAGGGGTGACCTGCACCTCTTTTCTGGCAGATCGCGTGGACTCTGGAAGAAAGTAGTTTGCAACTGATGGGCACTTGGCTCGGACGACACTCGGGTAGTGACCCTGAAGGCAGCTACTGGACCCCGGAGTTCCGACCGCCCCTATGGGGTGTTCGGCCACTTTTCTCTATTCCCTTCTGGCAGATCGTGCGGACTCCGGAAGAAAGCAGCCTGTACCTGAAGGCAATTGGCTTGGGCTACTCTCGATATTGTCCTGAAGGCAGCTGCTGGACCCAAAGTTCCAGACCCTTTGGGGGTGTTCAGCCACCCTTGCCCCATTCCCTGCTGCTTCCAATAAACCTTTTACTCCCCTTCCTGAGGTCTGCGGGTGTCATTCTTCGCTCTCCGTAGACAAGAACTTGCCGGGGTTTTCTCGCAAGAAACCCCCGTTTCAGTAACATCTTTCTCATCTCTTTATAGAAACTTATTTGAGGTCAAATTATAATTTTTTATAAATTCTGATTTAATAAGTTTTAGGTTTTATATTAGAAAATATTCTTCAATAGCAGCATTTATATAGTAGACATTTTTATTTTGAGCAACTGTATAAGATAAAACATGGGGGCTTTTGTGTTCTTTTCCTAGGTTTCCTAAGTTGGTAATAACTTGGACAGTGGTAGTACAGATTACAGCCAGGATATTTGTGGTGAGCCATTAAGGTCTTCCCCATGTCCTTGCCCATTGTGGGGAGCCATTAATGTCTTCCCCTTATCTTTACTAAAAGAGTACTTCTGACTGTCCTTGGCCCGGAGTCAACAAGGTATGTTGTCATGCAATTAAGATTCTTTCAGAAGGATTGATGCTATTGTTCTGTCTGTTAGATAAGATTAGGTTTGTGTTGTATTGTTTGGCTTGCCCACAAGGTATGTACTTTGTACTTGTCTTTCTTGTATTCCTGTGTAACCCAAAGCTATAAAATGTATAAATTACCTCCAGAGAATAAACCCAGGGCCCCCTAGTAGTGACTGGTGGCCCTCCCATGCTTGAATTCTTTAATCTTCACTCCTCTCTTCGGAGCCTGTACTTTTACTGGCTGGCTCCAACAGATATTGAAGTTTATATAGTCAAAATATAAAACATACCTCTGTTCATCAATATTCCTGATGTTACTCCAGGAACTAGAAGCAGCCACTACCATTTCCTTTTTATCCTTTAAAAATTGCAAGTTCATTTTATATAATTCTCCTGTTTCGTTATGTTAATGGAAGTATACAGACAATCAAATTTGGGGAATGGCTTTTTTTTAATACACTATAATCCTAGAGATTCCCCCATGTTCTTGAATATGATTGTATGGATGTACAACTGTTTAAGCATTCACGTACTGAACAACATCTTGACTGTTTCAACTTTCAGATATTAAAAATACAACTGCTACAAATATTTGAATACAGGTTTTTGCTCAATATGCAACTGCTGGGTGGGATGGTAATTGCATATTTCATTTTAATGAAATTACCAGGACCTTCAAGAGCATCAATGCCACATTTTTTGTTCCCAGCAGCAGGATCTACGTGACCCAGCTTCTCTGCATGCTTCTCACCATTTCAATTTTTTAAAATTTATCTACTTTTATACGTATGTAATGATATTCATTTAGCTTGCTTTTGTTGAATGCTAATGATGCTTAAATATTTTTCTAGGCTTACTGAAAATAAAATGTCTGGGTCTTTTGTCTGATTGTATAATAATTCTGTTGCTCTTATGTTTAATTGTTCAATTTTAATAATTCTTTTCTATATCATCATTGGTCTTTTGTCACATATGTGATAAAAAAAAAAGGAGAGGGAAGATGGAATCCTAGTGAGACTCTAAGTTGAGCCTGCATCTGGCACTCCATGTTAATCCCTAGTCAAGTTACAATTCACATTCCAGACTATATTCATGGGAGATGGGAACTAAGAATTGACAAACTCAAGAATATTTATAAGAAGTCTTTTAAACATCAAGGTTAAAAAAAATGCAAGAAGTCCCCAAGGAATCTGAGACTGAAAGGTGAACAATAGCACGCACCTCCAAATACCATAAATGTTAGAAACTCCAGGAAACATCAATTCAGCTTCCTGTGATTGATTGATTGATTGATTGATTGATTTACTTATTTATCTATCTTGGCACCAGGGATTGAACTCAGGGATGTTCTACCTCAGAGCTATATCCCCAGCCCTATTTTATTTTTATTTTGAAACAGGATCTCACTAAGTTGTGAAGGGCCTCAATAAATTGCTGAAGGTGTCCTCAAACCTATGATCCTCCTATCTCAGACTCTGAAGCAGTGGAATTATAAGCATGTTCCACCATGCCTAGTTCTCTCTGTGATTTAATAGAGAAAGAGTGAGAATATCAGAAACAGATTGGCATACCTCCACAAGGATAGCTGGCAGGAGCATTAAAGAGAAAAAGAAGCCCATACTGCCTCCCGGATCCTTCCTTAGACTAACCACACTCCAACTGTTAAGGTGAGCACAGGACTTACATGCCTGAAAGATTGAGAGGAGAGTCTACACTGAGTGGCTTGGAAGGCACAAACCAATCCAGTCCCTTTCCACTGAAGCCCTATCATCCCTTTTCCACTGAGAGGACCACTTGTTGGTCCAGCACTTCTGGGCCAACAAGGCACCAAAGTGGACAGAGGCAAACACCAAGTCAGGGTCCCATTGGGCAGAAGGGCTCCCTGCAGGCAGGCAAGGAATTTAAAGCTGGGGGATGAAGACTGACTTTTTCCATATTTCTAAGAAGGCAGGAAATCTTGTGATAATGGGGAACATGGGAGTCAACAGCACAATTGAGCTTTAAACGACAAGAAATATCTGCCTCTAATCTGAGAAGACAGTAGACCTGAGCATGAAAAGGTTGAGAGGATATTTTGTTTTATATTCCATTTTTCTTTATTTTTTCTTTTATATTTTCTTTTTGCTTTCTTTCCTTTTTTCTTTTCTTTTTTTGGTGGATTGAGCCTGAGACCTTGTGAATATTAGTCAGTTACCCTGCCACTGAGCTACATCCACAGGATGGAATAATATTTCTCATGCAGCCAGGGGAACATTAGAAGGAGCCTGTAGCCAACTCCTTTCAGCTTTTCCATGTTGTTCATTCTGATTAGCAAAGTACCAAGAAATTCTCTAAGCAAAAAATGCTCAGAACCATTAAAGTCCAGCCCTCTCTAGAGTAGGGTGTAACACCCTAAATCTCTATATTTTATTACACCAATGAATTACTGAGGGAGTTCCCAAGACTGGAAAAACTAACCTACTTCAGCCTTGCCTTCTCTGGCTCTCAAGCTGAGTGAGCTTTGTCAACCTCTACCACCCTTGACATCCCTGGAGATAAATCCATCCTGGCAGAAACAAAGTAGGCAGAGGAGAAGAGTCTTGTATCAGATCTTAGGAGCACCATTTACATCTATTCTATTCTAAGGAAGTCTCAATAGAAGGAGAAATAAAAACCTGGCAAGGGATTATTTAAAGTTACTACATTCAGTCATAGAGTTGCAGAGTATGCCAGGACAAACAAAAATCTTAATTATAATATGATTCAAGTTGTGAGAAATGAGATCAGAGGTCTAGAAGATATGATAGCTCAAATTAACAAAGAGACTGAACCCCTGAATAAAAATTAAAAAGAAGCTCTAAAAAATGAAAGATGCAATAAATGAAATAAAACTTCAATATAAATATTAATGGCAGACTATAACACAAGAGAAACAGTTTCACTTCTAGAAGTTGTTTTATTAAAAAATAAATGTATAGTCAATAATATACAGAAAACAATTTGACATGACCAAAACATCCAAAATATTTTAAATTATTTTAAAATAGAAAACCTAAGAATAATAGTCATATAAGGAGTCTAGAAGGCAAAATTAAAAGAATAAAAAAATCTACTCATGAAAATTAATATTAGAGAACTAGCCGGGCATGGTGGCGTGTACTTGTAATCCCAGCATTTGGGAGGCTGAGGCCAGAGGATCCCAGTTCACAGACAGCCTCAGCTACTTAGTGAGGCCCACAGACAGCCTCAGCTACTTAGTGAGACCTGGTTTCAAAATAAAGAATAAAAAATAGGGTAGAGGGTGTACCTTGGACGTCAAATAGTCCTAGGTTCTATCCCCAGACAAACAGAAAAAAAAAAGAAAAGAAATATCAGAGAACTTAATAAACATAGAAATTAAAGTGGACACACGGGTTCAGGAAACATGTAGAACCTCAATTACTAAAAAGCAGAGAAATTGCATATAATAATCAAATTGATAACATAGAGGCCAAGGAAAGAATCTAAAATGCATCGAAAGTAAAAGACTCAGTAATATTCAGAAGTAAAAACAATAGAAATTTATCTAGACTTCTCAAACAAAGTCAAAAAAGATAGGAATAATGTAGTCCAAACCCTGAAAGGAAACAACATTCAACCATGACTCTTCTACCCAGCAACAATATTTTTCAAAACTGACAGAGAAACAAACAGAAGCTGAAAGAATTTATGACTACCAAAACAGCAAAAGAAAAAATATTCAAAGAAATAGGCCGGACCGGAACAGCCTGGGGCCTGGGTCACAGGACTCTGGGCCCCAGGCCTGACCACGCAGAGCACTCCAGATCCCTGGAGAAATCAGGGCCCAGTCACAAGGCCCTGGGCCCCGGGCGGGGGTCAGACGGTGGGATCGGTACTTGCAACCGGCATGCACAGAGAAATATCGCAGAAAATAAAAATCAGATTCTTCCCCTAATCAGCAAAAACTAGGAGGAAAGGGGCAACAGGAAGAGGTGGAGCTATAGAAAGGGCCCTATAGCGAAACAATTAAGGTGACCAATCAGAGTGTATGGAATAGGGGAGGGTGGAGCCTCTTTAAAACACAGGAGATACATAAACAAATGTATCAAAGTTAATCACCAAACAAGCATGACATCGAGGGAGGGGGAGGGAATGGGATGGGAACTGGATGAGGGCTAATTGGATGATGTGTGCTTGTATATCCTCTCAAGTCTTGTATTCCAGTGTGATATATGATTACAATGCACCAATAAAAATAAATTAAAAAAAAAAAAGAAAGAAAGAACTGGGTGTGGTGGCCCACACTTGTAATTCCAGCCCTCCAGAGGCTGAGACCATAGGATTGTGGTTCTTGGACAGCCTCGAATACTTAGCAAGGCCCTGTGCAATTCCATGAAACCCTAGTTCAAAAATAAGACAAAAAGTAGGTCTGGGGGTGTAACTTGGTGGTACAATTCCCCTGGGTTCCAGCCCCAGTCCTGGAAAAAAAAATCGAAGAAATAAATTACAAAGAAGAAATTAAAAATAATAAAAGAACCAGAGCAACTCCAACTACTTTCAGTTTTTCCACTTTGTTCAGAGAGAGAAAGGATTAATTACATTAAATGAACAACTAACAAAAGATGAATACACACCATCTCAAGCAGAAAATATAATTCAAAATGACAGGGATTAAAAGTCATCTTTCCATGATTACACTGAGTATCAATGGCCTCAACTCCACAATTAAAAGACATAAACTGGCAAATTTGTTTAAAGAATATTTATCTACATGTCATTTGAAAGAAATTCACATTTCAAGCAAAGATATCCTCAGATTAAAGGTCTAAAGTGCTGGAATAAAATAATCTATGCAGAGATGGAGGACCAATGATAGAACCACTAGTATCAATATTATGTACATACTTGAGAATACCAATGTCAATTTCAACACCATGTATGGGGAAGATCCAGGTGGAATATGGAGGGAGCTGGGGGAAGCCTACCAAGTACTATGTGAATGTATGTCACTATCATTGTGAACTGTATTATGATGTGAACTATAATGCACCAATAAAAGTATAAAAATACATGAAACAAAATAAGTAAATTTTTAAAAATCCATAAAAATGGAATCTAAAGTCAAACAGGGGTTAGAAACTTTCATATAAGGCAAATTAGACTTTAAACCAAATGTATCAGATGAAACAAAGCAACTCATTTTTTTATAAAATGACAACCCAACAAAGTGATATAACAATGGTTTATGCTCTGAATATAGGTGCAACCAATTTTATAAAAAAATCTTTTAGCAACATTAAATCTCAGGCCTCAGTGCAATAATACTGGGAGACTTCAACACACCTCTCACACAAGATCAATCTTTCAGACACAAGATCAGTAAAGATGTTTCAGAGCTAAAGATCACAATAAATTAAATGGACTTATGTGACACATACATAATATTCTACCTAACTGTAGCTGAAGATATTTTCTTTTTAGCTGCACATGATATCTTCTCCAAAATGTATCATATTCTTGGCCACAAAGCAAATATCAGCAAATTTTTAAAAAATGACATTATTCTTTGCATCTTTTCAGACCATATTGGAATGAAAATATAAATCAACATTAGGAGAACCCACAAAAATTCAATACATAGAAATTGAATAACAACCTTGTGAATGAGTAATAAAGAGATCAGTTGATAAAAAAGGGGAGAATAAAAATATAATTCCTTGAATCAAATGAAAACAGAATACAACATACCAAAATCTCTAGAACACTTTGAAGGAAGTACTAACAGGAAAATTCACAGCACTAAATGCTCACATAAGAGTAACAGAAAGTCACCAAGTAAACAACCTAATGACACACCTAAAGCCCTTGAAAAACAGAAACAGTCTAATTGCAAAGCCAGTAGGACACAGAAAATTATTAAAATCAGAGCAGATATCCATAAAGTGGGGAACAAAAATCCATTTTAAATGATCAGGAGTTGAGCATAACGGTGCATGCCTATAATACTAGTACATGGAAGGCAAGCCTGGAGGACTCAGATTTGAGGTCATTCCCAGAACCTTAGTGAGACTTTGCTTCCAAATTAAAAAAAAAAAAAATAGGATTGAGGTATAGCCTAGAATAGAACGCCCCTGAATTCAATCCTAGTACCACCAAAAGAGAAGAAGAAGAAGAAGAAAAGAAAAGAAAAGAAAAGAAGAAGGAGGAGGAGGAGGAGGAGGAGGAGGAGGAGGAGGAGGAGGAGGAGGAGGAGGAGGAGAAGGAGGAGGAGGAGGAGAAAAGGAAGAGGAGGAAGAGAGGAGGAGGAGGGGAGGAGGAGGGGGAGGAGGAGGAGGAGGAGAAGAAAGCAAAGAGCTGTTTTTTTTTTTTCTGAAGAAAAAAAATACCCAAAATTAGAAAAAGTAATGAAAAGTAACAGAATCAATCCAAATTATTAAAATAAGAGACAAAAATGTTGATTGGCACAGACCATGTGGAAAATCAGGATTATCAAAAAATATTTTTATTCAGTTTTTGTTTGTTTGTTTGTTTGTTTGTTTGTTTTTGGTGGTACTGGGGTTCCTGGAAGCCCTTCTACCTCTGTGCTACACTCCCAGACCTATTTTTTTATATTTTTATTTGGAAACAGGGTCTCTTAAACCAGCGCCGCTGGCTTCGAACCTGCATGATCCTCCTGTCTCCACCTCCCAAGTGCAGGGATTATAAGCGTGAGCCACCACGGCCGGCTTGAAAACTATTTTTAAAATTATTTTTCAATAAAATGGGAAGCTTAGAAGTCAATGAAAGCCTAGAAATCAATGAATGTCTAGAAGATACTGGAAATTTTCTAGACATATAAAAGCTTCCTAAATTGAGTGAAAACTAAAAAAAAAAAAAGAAAAAACAACTAAACAAAAGCATATAAAGACATTGAAACAGCAATAAAAAGTCTATTATCAAAGAAGAGTGCAGGCCCACATGGATTCCCAGGTAAATTTTAAAAAACCTTTATAAAATACATAAATCCAAAACTTCTCAAACATTCCATGAAATAGGAAATGATGAAATTCTCCCAAATTTATTCTATGAATCCAGTATCACCTTAATAACAAGACAGGAAAACTGACTATCATTACCCTTTTTAAATATATTGCTCAAGATTCCAGTCAGAGTAATAAGGCAAGAGAAATAAATCAAAAGAATACAAATAGGAAACAAAAAACTAAAATTGTCTCTATTTGCAGAAACATGATCATATACTTAAAAGATTAAGAAACTCAACCAAAAGATTTCTAGAGCTGATTAACAAATTTGGCAAACTATCAGGATACAAAATTAGTCTAAAAAATTAGTAGCTTTTTTATATGCCAACCATGATTCCATTGAAAAAGATAATCTAAAACAATCCATTCACAATAACCTCACAAACAATACAATGCCTAGGAATAAATCTAATCCAGGAGTTAAACGATCTCTACATTGAAAATTATAAAACATAAAGAAAGAAATTGTAGAATATAGGATAGAATAATCTCCCATGCTCTCGGATAGACAGAATAAATATCACCAAAAGGGCCATCCTACAAAAAGTGATTTACTGATTCAATGCAATTCCTATTAAAGTACCATAGTCATTCTTCACAGACCTAGAAAAGTCATTCCTAAAATTCATATACAAAAACCCCAAATAGCCAAAACAGTTATCAGTAATAGGAAGCATGTAGGAGGAATCACAATACTTTCCTTAAAACCATTTTATGGAACCACAGTAATAAAAACAGCATGGTATTGTCGTAGACCAATGGAACAGAAGATTCAGACACAAATCCACACACTTTCAGCCAATACATTTTTGACAAAGAAGTAAAAAACACAGCCTTGAAAAAGATAGCCTTTTTAACAAATAATGTAGGCAAAATTTTGTTATCTGTATGTAGGAAAATGAAAATAAATGTCACTTTCTCACTCTGCAGGACAGTTAACTCAAGATGAATTAAAGATCTGGACTTTAGACCAGAGACTTTGCAATTACTAGAAGAGGGCATAGGATCAATGATCTAATATATAGGCACTGATAAAATCTTCCTCAATAAGACCACAAAGGCATAATGAAAGTGATAAGTATTAATAAATGGAATTGCATCAAACTGAGAAGCTTTTGTACAGCAAAGAAAACGATCAAAACCTTAGTAGAGATCTGACAGGATGGGAGATCTTTGCTATGTACTCCTCCAATAGAGAACTAATACCTAGAATATAAGAAAGAATTCAATAATTTACCACCAAAAAGCAACCCAGTCCAAAAATGGGCAAGTGAACTAATGAGACACTTCACAAAAGAAGAAATACAAATGGTCAATAAATATATGAAAAAAAATGGTCAACATTGCTAGAAATCAGTGAGATGCAAAGCTAAACTAAGATTTCACCCAATCCCAATTAGAATGGCAATCATCACAAACACAAACAATAAATTCTGGCAAGAATATAGGGAAGTAGAAACTTCCCTACATTGTTTGGGGTATTGCAAATTAGTGCAGCTACCTTCCCTACACTGTATGGGGTATTGGAAGTTAGTGAAGCTACCTTGGAGATCAGTGTGGGTGGAGTTTTCTCAGGAGAATAAGAATGAACCTACCCTGTGGCCCAGCTCTACCACTGCTATGTATCTACTCCCCCCCCAAAAAATTTAAACTAAACCACTATAGTAATGCTTGCACATTTATGTTTATAGGAGCACAAATCACAATAGTCAAGTTATGGAACCATCCTAAGTATCCATTAATAGAGGAGTGGATCACAAAACTGTGATATATACACACATACATACATACATACCTACATACATGCATCATGGAATTCTACTCAGCCATAAAGAAGAAAAAATAATGTGATTTTCAGGGAAATTTATGGAACTAGATAATATTATGCAAAGTGAGAGTCATCAGTCACAAAAAGTGAAAGGTCATTTTTTTCCTCTTATATGGGGAATTTTGGGGAGAAACTGAAATAAAAGAGGGACTCTAGACAAAGGAGGAAAAACAACAGTGGAGTGATGGAGAGGGCCTAAGGGAAGGAGATGGGTAGAGAGAGAAAGACTCCATGAAGGAAACACTGCAATGGATATGATGTACAAACATAAATGTATCAATGTCAATTTCCATATTGCACATGGGGAAGGTAAGGGAGTGGGGTAGGAGCTAGGAGGAAGTCCACCGAGCTCTGTATCTATTTATGTCTCCATCGCTCTGAAATTTGTTAATGAACTAATAAAAATGCCCACTATCGGTTTAATGTGGTAGTCATTTTAAATTTACATTGTTCATAAAATAATTCTATTTTTGAAATTTTATTTATTTATTTATTTTGCAGTACTGAGGATTGAACTCTGGGGCCTTCTGCCTCCAAGCAACACACGCAGCCCTATTTTTTAATTCTTTATTTTGAAAAAGATTCTCACGAATGTGCAGAGGGCCTCACTCAGTAGCTGAGACTGACTGAGAGCATATGATCCTCCTGTCTCAGCCTCCCAAGTACTGGGATTACAACTTGTGCCACCACACCCGGCTCATAATTTAATTTTTTATAACACACAATTGGTAAAATCTAAGGATAATGATAATACAGAGCAAAAGATAAAGATAAAAATACATAATCAGAAAACATGTTTCTTTATCTTGTCTTTTAAGTATAAATTATTTAAAATGAAACATAAATTTCTCTAAAGTAAGAGCACTTTGTATATTCCAAAACACTAAAACTATGAGGTAGCAGAGCTTTTGAACTGTGAAATTCCATGTGTTGAAAGGCTTTCAAAGCATTATATGAGGCTTTCGGCCTTAAGTCCATAAATTTTTATTGTCCTTAAAGCTAATAAAACTTTCTTGAGTGATTTTAAATTATTTATTCTGTGCAGAAACTATTCTGCTGAATTGTCTTTTCAACATTTACTTTGCTTTTTAACTATGCGAATTATATCTGTGTACAAAACTCTCAACAACCATACATACTGTTCTAATTGTACTTCAGTGCTGACATAGAATAATGAAATACCACTTGCAATTAGAAAGTTTTATTTGCTCAGAATTAATTGTTGTAACAATGTTTACACCAATTACTTCCCAACACACACATTTAAGCTCAAGACACATTCAATAGAAAAGCCCCTAATCTGTACTGACATGGAACAATTCAGTATACACAGTTAGGCTTTTCCAAAAGCCCCATCTGTTAGGTTACTAAACCCAGACTTATTCAGTACAGGTACCTGAGAAATTATTCCAGTTCATTGTTAACCAAGTATAAAAGAAAGCCCATTGTCTCCAGCACTTGCTGGTGACAAGTGGCCATCCATGTTGCCCTGAAGCCATTCTACACACCAAATGTTGGCTAGATAAGTAGATGGCCAAGTAATACCACGAACTGTCACTTCAATGTATCACAAGGAAAACTTTTCTCAAAGATCATTCCTTTACCTGTTTGACATCATAAGCCAGAAGGACGTATTTTAAATCTGGTGAAACTGAATGCCTTGATGCTTTGAAGGTTATCTATGGGGAGAAAAAAGGAACAATTACCTTAAAAATGAACAGATTAACATGTATTTGGCTATATAAATATATCAAAATTATCACAATTCCCATAACACTAGGAAAATGGACATTCTCATTCTTATCACATGCATGCACGTGTTTGTTTATCTTATACATGAATATAAAAACTTGAAGATGTCATATTAGCTCAATAGAAAAAAATTGTCAATATGTTTATTTGCTATTAATTAAAGAGTAGGTTAATATTTTATTCCCTAAAGATCAGGTTAACAATTGTATTTTATTTTTTATTGTATATATGTATGTATTATGTATTTACTTAGTGGTACTGGGGGTTGAACACAAGTTCATTCTACTTTTGAGTTACACCCTCAGCCTTATTTTATTTATTTTTATTTTGAAGTAGGGTTTCACTAAGTTGTTGAGGGCCTTGCTAAGTTTCTGAGGCTAGACTTGAATCCAACATCCTCCTGTCTCGGTCTATTAAATATGGAGATTACAGGCATGTACCACCATACCCAAATAACACCTTCATTATTAAAATATCAAATTTATTAAATAACTAAAATTCCTTTATATTTTCATGTTGAACTAATCAAAATAAAAAGATATATTTACATTTCATGTGTCATGATTTTCTGTGTTTGTGCTTTTGTGTTCTTACTAGTTGAATATTTATACATAAAGAAGATACATCAAAGACAGGCTCTCTTTAAAGAATACTCCCAGGGTAAACCATATTAAAACACAAATGCATAACTGATTGTATTTGATGTCAGACATCAACAGCTACTATACTGTACCTGATTGATTTTTGAGCCTATAATTTAATTATTGAACATACCTAGTGACAGAGGAATTTAAAATACACAAGAATGTGTATTAAAATGTGAATAATAAATATATTGAGGGTGGAGAAATGATTTAGAGATATTTGTCTAATCATATATAAAACGAAGGCAAGCAAATTGAGTTGATACATCATCAAAATCCTACAAAATTAAAACAAAAACAGTGTGAGTATTCTAGGCAATTAAATAGTTTGCATTTTTTCAAAGAAATGAATTAACAAATAATTTTGGATATCTTATTTCATGATAGTTTTGCAAGATTGTTTTCTATAAAAAGAGAATAAAGTGAAGTTGGGGGTTAGTTTTCAAACTATGGACATTAAAATAATGGGTAGGATAAAAATAACTCAGGTTAATCAATATTTAGAATATATGACATAATAATAACACATCTATTTGGTCTTTGTCCCTAGTTTTTGACACAAAGCTTTAAAAACCTTTAGGCTTTTCTGATTAATAAAAATGTTTCTCCTTATTCTATCAATTTTTTAAGCATACACCAGGTTTTTTTTGTATTTGAAATAATTTTTAATTTTTATTGGTGCATTGTCGCCATCCATTTTTTGATAAATAGCACTCTTATCCATGGCTGGGGCTAAAGGATAATCATGATGTGGTTAGTTACATGATCACATCAACCTTGTGATCACAAGGTTAGAACTTTTAATCTCACCCAAGATCTGAGAGGAGAGAGGTTTTAGTTCAGTCTTGTACCAATGATTAAATGCCACTCATGACTAATAATGATATTTTCATTAAATTAAAAATAAAACCAACCAAACAACAACAACAACAACAACAACAACAAAAACCCTCTGCCCTTTGAATTTAAGAGAGCATCCTGGAAGGTTAGCATATCAATTTACTGAGAAGGCGACATCCACCAACTTCAATGAAATAGAGACTCTTGCGCCCAGGATTCCTCTCAACATTATCCTGTGGTCTTCTTTATCTGGCTGTTCATTTGAATAACTGATAATAGATAGTGATTATTATTATAGTTCTTCCCTAAGATATGTGAGTTACAATAAAGAATTGTCCAATGAAAATAGTCCAAACTCTCCAGTTTGTAGCCAACTTGGACAGAGAATAAATTTCCTTGGGGCCTGGAATTTGCAGCTAGCATCTGAAGTAGAGATTTTTGTGCAATTGAGAATCTAAATGTATTGTTAAAACCTTAGTTTGGTAGTTAATGCCAGAATTAAAGTATAAGATATCCAGTTTGTATTGTTGTGGAACAAAATTATACTGATTTTGCTTAAAAATATTAATTCATTTTATTTTTAATTCTGGAGCTCTGCAATGCTTCATTTCACAAAATAAGAAGACTTATATGAATTAAAAACTGGAGCTGGGCATGGTGACACATGCCTATAATCCCAGCATTGAGGAGGATCACGGTTTATGGACAGCCTCAACTACTGCGTGAGGCTCTTTGGAACTCAGTGAGACCCTGTTTCAAAATAAAGAATAAAAAATAGGGCTGGGGGTGTAGCTCAGAGATAGAACGTCCCTGAGTTCCATCACCAGAACTGCAAAAAACAAAAAACAAAAACCTGAAACAACAACAACAACTGGGTAAGAGGATGATGTCATCGATTTTTTTTCCTTATGGTGACACTGGAGACATTCTACCACTGAGCTACACCCCAAGCCATATTTTTTATTTTTTAATTTTGAAACAGGGTCTCATTAACTTGAACAGGGCCTCACTTGCTATAGCATCTCATGCAGATCTTGAGAAAGCTCGATCAGGGAACCCGCAAAGGCGTAGATCCCCCATGAAGTATGTCTAGCATTTCCTTCTTCAAAAAATTATTTTACGATTATTTGGATCAATATGTATAATTAAAATTTTATGTATAAGCATTATAGCTACAATTGATGGGCATCGGCTTGTGAAAAACTCAGGCAGCAAAGATATTTTTTTCCAAGGATAAAGTTTGGGCCAAAGATTTAGTTCAAACTGACCTTAATTTAGGCCAATGTATAAGATTAAGTTCAAGTCGGCCTTGCAAAATGAGACAAAGCATACTTTCTATGATTATTTAAATGTCTGGCACCCTGCCCTAAAGTCTATAAAAATATTTTCCTGTCCTTGGAGTTCCTGCTTGCATGGCTATGCCTTTGCTTTTCTGCCAAAAAATATAAAAATTATAACAAATCCTAAATAAAATAGAGAAGTTTAAACCTGGTTTTGTATGATAGATCTTCTCTCATTCGACCTCGACTCTCCTCTCACCAACACATGAACCTCGACTCTTGCTAGGGCTGGACCCCGGCACTCACTAAGTAATGGGGGCTGGCCTCGAACCTGCAATCCCTCTGTCTTACCCTCCCATGTACTGGGATTGAGATGTCATCATTTCTGTCTCACAAGTATCAGAAAACTCTAATGTCATAGTTGTTAAACTTTTTTCGAGGTCACAGAAAAGTAAACATAATAAGAGATGTAGAAGGTCTCCTTTCATACACCTTGAATGATTTCACCAGCAGTTTTTATAATTTTTTTCTTTTTTTTTGTAGAGAGCTTCTCTGTCTGAAGTCTGAATTATTTAAAGGGAATCTCACCTCCTTTATCTCCAACCACCCCCATGTGATGTTCTTCACACAAATTAACTTCACGCTTTCACAGGTGTGTCTGTGCCTCTGGTAACATTTTAGCATCTTTTACAGTTTCTACAATTATCCAGTCTGGCACTTTATTAATTATCACTGTACTCCCTCCAGCTTATGTAGCACACAAACTGGAAATCTTTCCAAATATCTTTTCAGGGCCCAAGCTGCTGAACCATCTCTGAATTTAGAGAGCCTTGTGCAGGTCCCTGTGGCTGTAGAGACTTACTGGTAATGCAGTACAAGAAACACACTCTGGAAGCTTATTCAAAGAGCAGTGGACTTCTCAGGAAAAATTATCTTTGTGTAAGCCACTTGTGCCATTATTTGTTGCATCTGGGAGACTAATTCTTCACATCAGCCACAAGAAACCCCTTGATCGACACTGAACTATATTTTAGACACTGCTGGTTAAGTTTCAACTTGATGCCACTTCAAGTTAGTATTTGAAGAAGTTTACTATTGCCAATAATGGTATCATATTTCTTGCATATTTAATAAATTACTATTGAAACAGAAAGACACAGATATAGTTTTTACATGTGCTTATTGCCATGAATCAGCAATGATGCCTATCGGTACATAGTTTACCCTGGAATGAATTAAAATGCATAAACCATGCCAGCTAGGAACACATCAGTATAGCCAGGTTATAAAGGTGGTTCATTAGACCAATTATACCAGAAGGATAACACATTTAAACACGTTGAGAAACATTCATATGCTTTCCTAGGACAGGGAACATTCTATAGTGCCTTATTTTTATCTATCACTCAATTCTACCAAAACTCATCCATGTAATGAACATTCAGTGTATGACAAGCATGGAGACCTGAAAGTGCTGCAAGGCTGAGAAGCAAAGTTCAGGAGGATGATTTCTAACGCATATGAAGCAGAGCATGATAAGCACCATCATGGATCTCTGTGGTCCTTGGTAAAGCAGAAATCCAAAACCTAAAGACCATAAGGCAATAGCAATACAGGATAAGAATGAAACTCTCTGGGTAAAGTTGTTAGGTAAAGTATTTGTGTGTGTGTGTGTGTGTGTGTGTGTGTGTGTGTGTGTGTGTGTAGTACTGGGGATTAAACCTAGGGGCATGCTATCTCTGAGTTATACTTCTCGCCCTATTTTACTTTTTATTTTGAAACAGGGTTTTCCTAGGTTCATGAGGATTTGACTATTTGTAGTGGCTCTCCTCAAACTTACAATCCTCCTTTCTTAGCCTTCCAATGATTGGGATTACAGGCATGTGCCACCTCACCCAGCTAGCAGTCAGGCTTTCAAAAAAAAATGGTAATCTCTTGGCTCCAGATAATCATTGTCTTTAAAGAAAGTATATATTCTACTGCCACTTTTCCAATATCTTTTTTTTAGAAAAAAACTAGAAATCAAAAAATGTGAAAATAAAAATATTATTTTTAGATAATAATGCAGTTTAAAAATATATGTGGGGGACTTATAGCAATTATTAATTTACCAAAAACTAGCAAACTATCAGTTTGAGTTTGCCAGTTTACTAGGTTTTGGTAAAGTAGTAGTTGCTATAAGGTTGTATAAGGGGAAAGGAGAAAGTGATATCAAGTATTAAGAACAGACTCTATGCCTTTTATATATCTGATGATAAAGTAAGTGGAAACTTCATGTTCCATTATTTTTCCAATTAAATAAAATTATAGTCTATACTGTGAGGATAACATTCGGAAATTGTTTGTGTAGCTTAAAATGATTCCTGGGAATGTCGTTGATGGTACTATGGGTTACTACTCATATTAAAAATGCAGACATTAGTTCCAATATGAATCTGGCATAGCTGATTGCTGTTTTTAAGAATAATGAAATTTACAGCCAAGGAAAGAGGAGAATTAGATTTGTAATTAGAACTACTGCTTTGGCCATTGAGTGGAAAATCAATTGGATCTGCTGACCTCCAACAGAGGTCATGACGTTGGTAGAAGGCTCTGAGGACAATTCAGGCAAGTGGTGTCAAGGAGTCAAGGAAGAAACAGGGTCATAGAGAGATGAGGGTACATGAATGAAAAACTATGGGTAAAAATAAGGAAGGTTTTGAATTGTGTTTGAAGACAGAGAAATATGAAAATATAAAAAAATGACATCGGGTTTTCAAATTTTTACTAGTCTGAAAATATTGCTACTATAACCTGTGTTGAAAAAGAGAAAAACAACCATACTTTGACAAAAATTTTAGATGTGCCAATTTTAGATATGTCATGGTTTCTGAAAGGATAATCCATAAGCAATGTTCAAAATAAAAGAGTAAATATACCTGGAAGTCTCATCCTTAGTCTGTTATAAAGTAAAGGGTCCCTAAAGATATCACTATACCTTGCTTCAAAGTAAGCTAAAGAGACAATAGAAATCAGAAATGCTTTTACATAATGTAAATAGAGACCAGTAGAGTAGTGAAGGGAGTAGAGGAGAAAGCTAGAGAGTGAAGAAGGAAGATTAAAGAAAAAAAGAATTTAAATAATATCGACAATATGTGAAGTTATTACTACCAATCTCACTTCCTTGTATTGGAAGGGAACAGGGGCAAGTAAGATGGGATGTGGAAAGAAATTCACAAAGAGGTGTGAATTTCTTTTATCACATATGTTTTTATCACATTAAACCTCTCTATGAAGTAAAATTGCAATGCACTAATGAAATACTTTAAAATACTAGAGAGCCATTGTAACAAAACATCATGTTATTGGAATAAAAATAGACACTTAGATCAAATGAATAAAAGTCCCAGAAATAAGCCTCTTCATCTATAACCATCTGAATCTTGACAGAGGAGCCTAAAACATTCAGTTGGAGAAAGGGAAGCTTCTTCAGCAAATGGTGCTTGGAAAGCTGTACATTCACCCATGGAACATTGAAACTACAACCCAATCTCTTTCCCTGTACAAAACCCACTTGAAATGGATCAAAGAACTTAATATAAGATTTGAAACTTTGACACTACCAGAGAAAAACAAAGAGGAAGTGTCGGGGCCCACTCGGCAGGACCGAGGTGGCACCCAGGCTTGTTGCCAGCATGGACTCAAGATGGCGCCCGGGCTTGCAGCCAAGTCACGAGGCTCACGAGGCTGGCAGTGCCCTGAGCCTGCGCAGTGAGCCCTATCAGGCGCCTTACGGATAATTAGCGACGCAACGCCTCGTGCTACCACCTGCCCGCCCAGGAGAAGGTTAAAAAGCGCGCATGCCCTAGCAGGAGGAGGAGAAGGAGAAGGAGAAGGAGAAAGCTAAGAGGGTTGGTGGACAGGAAGAGCAGTTTCTTGGCGGACTGCTCTGGGCTCTGAGCTGGGACGGACATGTTCACAAAGCCACCATTGTGACCGGTGTGTGCTGCAGCAGAGACGTAGAGTGCCAGAAGGAGGGTTGGTGGAGTGATGAGGGAGGAGATAGAAGACTGATGTTGTTTTTACCTGAGAGGGCGTTGAGAGAGCATTAAAGAGGAACGGGAACTGTATAAGAACCTGGGGTAATAAAACTGCTTGAGGAAGATCGTGTAAGAGTCGTCACTGCGCGCGACAAATGGTGGCCCGTACGGGGAACTTCGCTTTGATCAGAACCTCGGCAGTCCAGGGCAGCCGGCTGGTAAGTACTCCTTGACTCCGAAAAGGGAGGAGGAGGCTCCGTTTACGGAGGGTTATTTTCCCCGATCAAAGGGGGCTCCATTAAGGAGGATATTTTCCCCGATCAAAGGGGGCTCCATTAAGGAGGATATTTTTTAGTGTTTTCCCCGATCAAAGGGGGCTCCATTAAGGAGGATATTTTCCCCGATCAAAGGGGGCTCCATTAAGGAGGATATTTAGTAAATAAGGCTCGCGGATAAGCGAGGCTCGCGGATAAGCGAGGCTCGCGGAAAAGCGAGGGACAGCGCTGTATTTTCCCCGATCAAAGGGGGCTCCATTAAGGAGGATATTTTTTAGTGTAGGTAGGTTAGAGAATCGGGCTGGTCCTGATTCGACAAGATAGGAGTAAATAAGGCTCGCGGATAAGCGAGGCTCGCGGAAAAGCGAGGGACAGCGCTGTATTTTCCCCGATCAAAGGGGGCTCCATTAAGGAGGATATTTTCCCCGATCAAAGGGGGCTCCATTAAGGAGGATATTTTTTAGTGTAAGCAAGTTAGAGAATCGGGCTGGTCCTGATTCGACTCCCTCTCCTAATCCGCCACCATAGATGGAAGACACCTGAGGTTAGTTGGAAAAGGCGCCTAATGTGTAAAGGATAGGTCAGAAGATTAGTTCCTAACGTAAGAGTTGTAAACTGCTGCTCGGTACCGTAGAGATGAGTTGTTTTCTTTAAGATCTTTGGGGAATTATTTCTACTTTCCCTCTTCCTTTACCTTGGTTAGTGATAGTTTAGGTTGTTTTATTGATACCTGTTTTCTGACTTTCTGCTATGCTTCTATGCACCCTTGGAGACTTTGGAATTTCTGCTCTTATTGCTGTAATTGTGGCCTCTGTGGCCGTGGCAGTTATTGCAGCCACTATGAATGCTCTGTCCTCGCATGTGGCTGCTGGCATGGCTCAGTAAGCTCAATTATCTGGACTATATGTATAACGTATGTGCAGTATCAGAATTTCTCCCATGCAGGCAATTTGTTTCGTCAATTAAGCAAGACGCTTCTAGGAACTTGGAGCCGTGAATTTGAACACACCATGATTGAGCTATGAGCATCCATCGCTGCAATTAATTCTACCCGCGTGGAAATCGCCGCAGTACAACAATGAATGGACTTAATACACGGAACATTGGGTTTTTTAAAAGACTGGGGTGGCATGGCATTCTGGGCATTCTTGCTGGTGGTAGCATGATGTTTCATGGTTGGATATATCAGGCGAACTCGACAACGCACACTGCAACAACAGCGCATATTGGTGCAAGCTCTGGCAGCCCTTGAAGCTGGCTTATCTCCCCATGTACGGCTCAGTATGCTGGATCGGTAGTCAGTGACGGGTAAGATCGTCCCCGGGACCTTTCAACCTAAGACAGGGAAACAATCATGCTATTGTTCTCCCAATGACGGGTAAGAATGGTCCTTGAGGGTCGGCAACCTAAGACAGGCACGATCCCGAGCCTTATTTTAATAAAACAAAAAGGGAGATATGTCGGGGCCCACTCGGCAGGACCGAGGTGGCACCCAGGCTTGTTGCCAGCATGGACTCAAGATGGCGCCTGGGCTTGCAGCCAAGTCACGAGGCTCACGAGGCTGGCGGTGCCCTGAGCCTGCGCAGTGAGCCCTATCAGGCGCCTTACGGATAATTAGCGACGCAACGCCTCGTGCTACCACCTGCCCGCCCAGGAGAAGGTTAAAAAGCGCGCATGCCCTAGCAGGAGGAGGAGAAGGAGAAGGAGAAGGAGAAAGCTAAGAGGGTTGGTGGACAGGAAGAGCAGTTTCTTGGCGGACTGCTCTGGGCTCTGAGCTGGGACGGACATGTTCACAAAGCCACCATTGTGACCGGTGTGTGCTGCAGCAGAGACGTAGAGTGCCAGAAGGAGGGTTGGTGGAGTGATGAGGGAGGAAATAGAAGACTGATGTTGTTTTTACCTGAGAGGGCGTTGAGAGAGCATTAAAGAGGAACGGGAACTGTATAAGAACCTGGGGTAATAAAACTGCTTGAGGAAGATCGTGTAAGAGTCGTCACTGCGCGCGACAAATGGTGGCCCGTACGGGGAACTTCGCTTTGATCAGAACCTCGGCAGTCCAGGGCAGCCGGCTGGTAAGTACTCCTTGACTCCGAAAAGGGAGGAGGAGGCTCCGTTTACGGAGGGTTATTTTCCCCGATCAAAGGGGGCTCCATTAAGGAGGATATTTTTTAGTGTTTTCCCCGATCAAAGGGGGCTCCATTAAGGAGGATATTTTTTAGTGTTTTCCCCGATCAAAGGGGGCTCCATTAAGGAGGATATTTTCCCCGATCAAAGGGGGCTCCATTAAGGAGGATATTTAGTAAATAAGGCTCGCGGATAAGCGAGGCTCGCGGATAAGCGAGGCTCGCGGAAAAGCGAGGGACAGCGCTGTATTTTCCCCGATCAAAGGGGGCTCCATTAAGGAGGATATTTTTTAGTGTAGGTAGGTTAGAGAATCGGGCTGGTCCTGATTCGACAAGATAGGAGTAAATAAGGCTCGCGGATAAGCGAGGCTCGCGGAAAAGCGAGGGACAGCGCTGTATTTTCCCCGATCAAAGGGGGCTCCATTAAGGAGGATATTTTCCCCGATCAAAGGGGGCTCCATTAAGGAGGATATTTTTTAGTGTAAGCAAGTTAGAGAATCGGGCTGGTCCTGATTCGACTCCCTCTCCTAATCCGCCACCATAGATGGAAGACACCTGAGGTTAGTTGGAAAAGGCGCCTAATGTGTAAAGGATAGGTCAGAAGATTAGTTCCTAACGTAAGAGTTGTAAACTGCTGCTCGGTACCGTAGAGATGAGTTGTTTTCTTTAAGATCTTTGGGGAATTATTTCTACTTTCCCTCTTCCTTTACCTTGGTTAGTGATAGTTTAGGTTGTTTTATTGATACCTGTTTTCTGACTTTCTGCTATGCTTCTATGCACCCTTGGAGACTTTGGAATTTCTGCTCTTATTGCTGTAATTGTGGCCTCTGTGGCCGTGGCAGTTATTGCAGCCACTATGAATGCTCTGTCCTCGCATGTGGCTGCTGGCATGGCTCAGTAAGCTCAATTATCTGGACTATATGTATAACATATGTGCAGTATCAGAATTTCTCCCATGCAGGCAATTTGTTTCGTCAATTAAGCAAGACGCTTCTAGGAACTTGGAGCCGTGAATTTGAACACACCATGATTGAGCTATGAGCATCCATCGCTGCAATTAATTCTACCCGCGTGGAAATCGCCGCAGTACAACAATGAATGGACTTAATACACGGAACATTGGGTTTTTTAAAAGACTGGGGTGGCATGGCATTCTGGGCATTCTTGCTGGTGGTAGCATGATGTTTCATGGTTGGATATATCAGGCGAACTCGACAACGCACACTGCAACAACAGCGCATATTGGTGCAAGCTCTGGCAGCCCTTGAAGCTGGCTTATCTCCCCATGTACGGCTCAGTATGCTGGATCGGTAGTCAGTGACGGGTAAGATCGTCCCCGGGACCTTTCAACCTAAGACAGGGAAACAATCATGCTATTGTTCTCCCAATGACGGGTAAGAATGGTCCTTGAGGGTCGGCAACCTAAGACAGGCACGATCCCGAGCCTTATTTTAATAAAACAAAAAGGGAGATATGTCGGGGCCCACTCGGCAGGACCGAGGTGGCACCCAGGCTTGTTGCCAGCATGGACTCAAGATGGCGCCTGGGCTTGCAGCCAAGTCACGAGGCTCACGAGGCTGGCGGTGCCCTGAGCCTGCGCAGTGAGCCCTATCAGGCGCCTTACGGATAATTAGCGACGCAACGCCTCGTGCTACCACCTGCCCGCCCAGGAGAAGGTTAAAAAGCGCGCATGCCCTAGCAGGAGGAGGAGAAGGAGAAGGAGAAGGAGAAAGCTAAGAGGGTTGGTGGACAGGAAGAGCAGTTTCTTGGCGGACTGCTCTGGGCTCTGAGCTGGGACGGACATGTTCACAAAGCCACCATTGTGACCGGTGTGTGCTGCAGCAGAGACGTAGAGTGCCAGAAGGAGGGTTGGTGGAGTGATGAGGGAGGAGATAGAAGACTGATGTTGTTTTTACCTGAGAGGGCGTTGAGAGAGCATTAAAGAGGAACGGGAACTGTATAAGAACCTGGGGTAATAAAACTGCTTGAGGAAGATCGTGTAAGAGTCGTCACTGCGCACGACAAGGAAGCATTTCAAAATATTGGCTCAGGCTCCAGTTTCCTAAATAAAATTCTGTTAGCTCAGAAAATAGTAGTAGGAATTAACTAGTCAATTACATCAAATAAAAATTTTCTGCATAAAAAACAGTGAAAAGAGCCAGGCATGGTGGACACAGAAAGCCTCAGTTACTTAGTGAGTCCCTTTGCAACCCAGTGAAACCCCTGTTTCAAAATAAAGAATAAAAAAATATGGCTGTAGGTGTCTCAGAGGTAGAATGGCCCTGGGTTCCATCCCCAGTACTGAAAAAAAAAAAAAAAAAAGTGAAAAGACAACATACAGAATGGGAAATAATCTTTGTCATCTGATCAAGTTTATATCTGACAGAATAGTATCCAAAATATGTAAAGAAATTTAAAAAGCACAAAAGATTAAATAATTCAATCAGTAAGTGGGCAAATCAGTTAAATCTACACTTTTCTGAAGGAAATATAATTACATAAATACTATTCAAAATCTTTAGCCATCAAGGAAAGTCAATACTGAGATTTCATGTCATATTAGTCAAAATGGCTAATATTTTAAAAAAAATTCAGATGGGCTTGATGACACACACTTGTAATCCCAGTTTTTGGTAGGCCGAGACAAAAGGATTGCTGGTATTAAGCTAGTCTCAGCAACTTAGTGACCTAGAATTTAGAGTTTGCTTCAAAATAAAAAATAACAGAACTTGGGATGTAGAGAGGTTAAATGCCCTACATTCACTTGAATTCAATCCCCAGTAACGCGTGTGCGCGCACTCACACACACACACACACACACACACCCCCTATCCTGGTGAAAATGGGGTGCTGAATCATTATATAACATTCATGGGAATAGGAATTGGTACAGTAACTATGGGAAATAATATACAATATCCTCAATAACTTAAAAATAAAATTACCATTTTATGCATCTATTCAACTTCTGGGTATATGCCCGAGGGAATCAAGGTCAGCATACCAAAGATTCTTGCACACCAATTTAAAGTGATGTTCTTCACAATAGCTAAGTTATGGAATCAGCCTAGATGCCCATCAATGGATGAGTGAATAAAGAGAATGCATGCATACACAGTGGATGATTTTTAAGTCAGAGAAAAGAAGGCAATTATGTCATTTGCAAGAAAATTATTGTAAGTGGAGACCATCATATTAAGCAAAATAAGCCGGTTTCAGAAAAACAACTCCTGCATGTGTTCTCTTGTATGTGCAGTCTAGAAAAGAGAATACAAGAATAAAGAAAACAAGAAAAGGGGCAAAACTCTTCAATCAACATTCTACCAGGGGTGGACCGTTGACACTGTGGTTATTATTGGCATTGCTTGCTCATACTTTTATTCTTCATACCAGCGTGAGTTCTTTCTCCTGAATGTTGGTTCAGCTTGCTACACTTGCTATAATTCCTTGACCCCTCCCTTCTTATTCAAATCATATTTCTCTAAAATCTCACTCCAATTCTCCTCCTTTATGCCTTCCTTGTGCATCTTAGCTTAGTGATTCATTTGACCTCACATGTATATTCTCGTATGTGCAGTTCATTTGACAACTGATCCCCATTTCACGGTAGCTCTTCCAGGTTGTTTGGAACTGCAATTTACATCTTTTATTGCCACAGTAATGTCCCTATTAAGAGGCTTCATCGCAATGATTCACTTTTGTCAGAAACATTATAACTAGAGGTAGAAATATGATAATGATGGTGTTCTGAGATGTCAGATATTAAAGATCATGGCAAGAAATCATTAAACACAAACTTAAATGTCAGATGTGCCAGAAAATATAAAATATGCATTTACATGATTTGAAGCTGAGAAGGAAGTGAGCAAGAGGAGAATGAGAGATGGGATTAAAATGAACACAGTTGGTAAAAAGGACTTAGTTGCCTTAAAATTGAGAAACGACAGAGCAAAGGAACTAAGTAGTCAGCAAGAGTATTGTTCTAGCTGTTTAGAACAAGCTAGTGATAAAAATATCTATTGTCATCTCTAGTTACCAAAATAAGTAAATTTTAAAACCTTGGTCTAGGACTCCAGCTGAATAATCCTCTAAGCCTGAAAGCATAGGTGCATATAATTTAATAGAGGATGATGTAGGCAATAATATGCCTTCATGGACCCAATGACGTCTCCTCTACAAACCTCCCTTCACACACACACACACACACACACACACACACACACACACACATTGCATTTATATTACTTTATTTGGAGTATAATATTTTTCACTACATAACCACATTGTTACCTTATTAATAACTAACACAAGCTGGGCATCTTGGTGCATGTTTGTAATCCCAGCATTTGGGAGGCTGAGACAGGAGGATCACAAATTGTGGACAGTCTCAGCTGCTTAGTGAGGCCCTTTGCAACTCAGTGTGATACTGTTTAAAATAAAGAATAAAAAAAAAATAGGGTTGGGGGGGTGTAGCTCGGAAGTAGAATAACCTTGGGTTCCATCCTCAGTACCTAAAAAAAAAAAAAAAAAAAAAAATACTAACACAAGTGTTTAGAAGTCATCTCTAATTCATTTTTTTTTTAAGTTTTGCACACACAAAATACAAATGATCAAGTTCTCTGGATTAAATATAAGAAAGGGGCTGAGCATGGTGGCACATACCTATAATCCCAGTACTTGGGAATTGAGATAAGAGAATATGAGGTTAGATTCAACCTCACAGTTTAGCAAGATCCTGATGTTTAAAAATAAAAAATAAAAGCCGGATGTGGTGGCGCACGCTTGTAATCCCTGCGTTTGAAAGGCAGAGATAGGAGGATCATGCAGGTTCGAAGCCAGCCCTGTTTTCAATAAAAATAGAAAAAAAATAGGTGTCTGGGAGTGTAGCCCAGAGGTAGAAGGGTTTCCAGGAACCCCAGTACCAACACAAATAAATAAATAATAGAAAATAAAATAAGGCTGGAAGTGTAGTGTAGAGGTAGAATGACTCTAGATTCAATCCCATATATGTGTGCGCAGACATACACACACACACACACACACACACACACACATATGAAAGAGATAAAATAGTTTTTAGGAAACCAGTTGTTTTAAAGCAAATGGGAGAAAAAAAGGAGCAGAAGTGTTATCATCCGATAAAATAAGAATAAAAGTGAAGCTGCAGAATAAAATGATAAAGTTGCAGTCCATGGCAAGATGCCAAAAGTAAGTTCTCTTTCAGGGACTGGCTTCAAATCAGGGGAATAGGGAAAAAGTAAAAAGCTTTTTTTTTAAATCAAAAACCTCTAAAAAAAAGCTATGACATTTTTCTGTAGCCCTATGTATCTTTAAAAGCAGGGAATATTAAAATCAAATCTTTTGCTGTGTACTTTTCATGTTATTGTTTTTGATAATCAGTTTCTTAGGATATTACTTGAATTATATTTATTTCGATACCTACAACATACATATTGCATGCGTGCACACACACACACACACACACATATGTCTATTTTCTTTTTGACAACCATATATTTATAGATTGGCCTATTTTGTAAAATATTCCAATGAGAAAATGCCATAGCACAATTACGCTGTCTTTAAGACTATTGAATCAGTAGCTTAAGCCATGAAGAGTGCTTCACAGAGATCTTCATTGCTCAGTACATGTAAATAGCTGAAAGAATATTCTATTGGCATAGATTAGAGGCCTTACACTAAAATATTTAAAGCTATTTTTGTTTTTAATAGAATATGAAAATTAATGGTCACTGAATTTTTAATAGCCTAAAAAACATGGCAGGCACTCTGACATTAAAGCGAAATGTGTCAATATTTCTCTATCTAAAAATGTGAAATTATTAGAGGGCAAAGGCTCAACACTCCAACATATAGGCACAGGCAGTAACTTTCTCAACAAGACCTCCAAAGCACAGGAAATTAAAGCAAGAATTAACAAGTGGGATGACATCAAACTAAAAAGTTTCTTCTCATCAAAGAAAATCATCAAGAATCTAAAGAGAAAGCCCACAGAATGGGAGAAGATCGTTACCAGCCACCAGAATACTCACAGAGCTCAAAAGACTCTACACTAGCAAAACAAATAACCCAATCAAGAAATGGGCAACTGAACTGAATAGACACTTCACAAAAGAGGAGACACAAATGGCCAATAGATACATGAAAAATGTTCAACATCACTAGCCATCAGGGAGATGCAAATCAAAACTATGCTGAGATTCCATCTAACCCCAATCAGAGTGGCAAGCATAAAGAAATCAAATAACAACAAATGCTGGTGAGGATGTAGGTAAAGAGAAATTTTTTTACACTGTTGATGGGAGTGCAAACTAGTTCAGCCACTATAGAGATCACCGTGGAGATTCCTTAGAAAATTGGGAATGGATCCACCACATGATTTGGCTATACCACTCCCGGGTATCTTTCCAAAGTGGTTGAAATCAGAGAACTACAGTAACATATGCATATCCATGTTCATAGCAGCACAATTCGTAATAGCTAAAATATGCAACCAGTGTAGGTTTCCATCAACAGATGAATGAATTGCAAAATTATGGGAAATACACGCAATGGAATTCTACTCAGCTATAAAGAAGAGCAAAATCATGTCATTTGCAAGAAGATTGAAAGACCTGGAGAACATTATTTTAAGTGAGATAAGCCAAGCACAGAAAGAGAAGGGACATATGTTTTTTCTGAAATGTCCAAACTAGGGAGTATTAAGAATACCAGAGGGACTCCAAATAATGGAGGTGAAAACTCAGCAAAGCTAGAATGAAAGGGAAGGAGAGGAAGAAGGCTGAGGTTGATTAATGGAGGAGGTATGTTTAAATATGTGTAAAAGTATGAATGTAGCATGGTCAACCTGAATACTCATTGTTGGGAGGGGGAAAGGAAAGAAGGGAAGGGGAGAGGGCACCAAGCACAGTCTGAATGTATGCCATTTTCGATATGATCCACATAAAAATAAGTTAAAAAATAAAAAAAGATATACAGCTCAGAGGTAGAATGTTCCTGTATTCAATTCAAAGCACCACACACACGAGAGAGAGAGAGAGAGAGAGAGAGAGAGAGAGAGAGAGAGAGAGAGAGAGAGAGAGAGAGAGAGAGAGAGAGAGAGAGAGAGAAGTCAAGTTGTTATTTTGTGAGAACTTTCATGGTCTAAAGTTGAAAGTGTTTCTTTATTGTGCATTATCTTTTTTTTTTCTTTTTTGGTGGTACTGGGGTTCCTGGAAGCCCTTCTACCTCCGGGGTACACTCCCAGACCTATTTTATACTTCTTTGAAACATACATTCATAGCTCATAAGCACAGTTGAGAATACCCACAGGTGTTTGCAAGTATGACAGAATTAACCTTCCTGCTCTTGTTGGTAGATGTGCAATTGTTTTCTTTTGGTATATACATAGAGAGGATTTGAAAAATTTTATAGCATTCTATGATATAGAATCTATATCTATAATGTTCTACTTTGCACAGTAATGACAAACTACTATCCAAAGCTAAAACTATATTATAGTCCTATTATCAATGTCTATGAGTTTTTCTTAATCCATATTCTTTGTAATACTTGGTAGCATCATAGTTAATTTCTCAATATGACAGATACAAAACATAATTCTGTTTATAACTCATGTTAAACATCTGTTTACTGTCTATACATTTTTGTGAGAAGTCTATTTATATATTTTATAAATTTTTCAATTGATTTAGATTGGGATGGTTGCACACACACACACACACACACACACACACACACACCTGAAATTGAACCCTGGAACATTCTAACTCTGAGCTACACCTCCAGCTCATTTTAAAATTTTTATTTTGAATCAGGGCCTTGTTAAGTTGTTTAGGGTCTTTCAGTTCCTGAGACTATTTTTGAAGCTGCAGTCCTCCTGTCTGAATCTCTCAAGTACAAGTACTTGGATAATAGGTATACACTACCATGCCCAGCTTAAGTTTTTACATTAATTACATACATATTGTGAGTTAACTAATACTTTTTACAAATCTTCACTATTTACAACTTTGCAGTTTTCATTATGCTAAAATGTTCGTGCCTTTTAATTTGTCATGAAATTATAATAGGATGTTAAAACAACCAAAACATAAGTATATAAAAGTTAAGAATATTCAGAATAAGCAATTTATTTAAAAATAAAAAATAAAAATGCTCAAGATTCAGCTTTGAACAATAGTATTTCCAGAACATGATAACAGGTGGAATATTATTCTTCATGATCAAGATTTATAGTAATAAATTGAGTAGCTATGTCCTACTCATTTGCCAGAATACATTTGAAAAGTAGAGATATCATAAATGACCTATTTTCACCAAAGTAAAGAGCAATAATAAAGGAAAAGAGTAATTTTAGATTTATTCCCCTTTTGGCACAGCAATTTCTGCTTAGTTGAGAAAAGAAATAGGCCCTATAAAATCAAGCAGGCCCAGTTGAATGACAATGAGGAGCCATCGGTAGCAGCCTTCAGTCAGAATCTGGAGGTAAAATCTCCAGCTCTGAAGTGAGAAGCTTTCTGAGTTTTTCTTGTTGTCACAGTTGCAAACATAGGGTAGGGCCCCAGGGCTGTGTTCAGGAGGGCAGCCGCAAGCTGGACACTTTAGCTGCCATGTCCTAAACTTTCTTTTTAATGGCCCAAAAAGGAAAATCATTTCTTGAATTTTTCACATTCTCAGAAATGGTCATTAGTAACATCGATCATTTTACAAAATATATAAATGCCAAGGTCAGTCTCTTCTATACATTTTAAAACATTCAGAGAGTGGTTGGGTTGGAGCTAAGGCTTGAAGATGCTTTTCACTTTGCATGTTCTGTCATTGTATGTTATTATTAATTTTATTCTACTTGGAAAACTGAGAAAGCACTTAAGGGTTCTGTTTCCAAGACCTTATGGGACAGATGAACTTGTACTAAATAGGTAGCTGGATGAGTTCATTATGGACATGCACTCCCATTTCTTCTCATTGCTCTTCCTGTCACTTCATCCGTTTGTTCCTACCTTCAGGCCAGCTAATAATAGTTACAGTCTAATAAGAGAATAGAAATAAAGACAATCATTTCACTGACTTCCCAAATGCCAATGTGCTAAAAAAAAAGTCCTCAGTGAGTTTCAGAGTATATGAAATATCTAAAGAAAAAAATCTTGGGGCTTTATCAGTATCACTTGAAAAACCAATGTGAAAGGTGTATGCAAAACAATTCATAGGAAAAACAAAAACAATTGCCAAAGCATACAGAATAGATGGTGCTCAAGCTCACTCCTAATGAAATCACTGCAATGATGAATTGTAGTTTTCATTAGCCAAATGGGTAATCTTTATGATGTCTGACAGTGACCTTGTGATGGCAAGAGTAGACTTGTCATATGGTCAATATCACATGGTAATAACTTATAATTCCATAAAATTCATACTATCTGTTAAATTGAAACAGGGTCTCACTGAGTTGTGAAGGACCTCACTAAGTAGCTGAGTCTGTTTGTGAACAGCGATATTCTAGTCTCCACCACCCCAATGCATGCGCCACCATGCCCGTCTGCAAACCGACCTATCTTTTCACTAAGCAATTCTATTGCCATGAATTTAGCTTGCAAATATATTTTGAAAATAGTTGCCAGGGATCCCTGGTTTTATCTTTGAGGAAAATGTGTAATGAGAAAATAAGTAAAATCATTAAACACATATTAAATGGCTTTACATTATGCAAGGGAATTCTATGTAGCCAAATAAAGATGAAAGAAAAAAACAAAAATGTTTTTATGAAAAAGATCTTCAAGTTATATTATTAAGTCAATAAAAAGTACAGGCAAAGCCAAGCTTGGTGATGCACGCCTATAATCCCAGTACCTGAGAGGCTGAGACAGGAGGATACCAGGTTCAGGGCCAGCCTCAGCAACTTAGTGAGACCCTGTTTCAAAAATAAAATAGGGCTGCTGGTGTAGCTCAAGGGTAGAATGCCTCTGGATTCGATTCCCAGTACCACACACATATAAAGACACATATATATTCATAGAAGAGTATATATAATTTGGAATATTTTATTTCTTATAGACACATATAGAGACCAATTATTTAAATAATTATTTATTTACTTATTTTTGTTTTTGTACTGAGAATTGAACCCAGTACTGCTTTACGTCTCAACTATACACCCAGTACTTTTAACTTTTATTTTTTTTACTTTGAAACAGGTTCTCACTAAGTTGCTCAGCATCTTACTAAGTTGCTAAGGCTGCCTCAAACCCGTGATGTTCCTGTCTCAGCCTCCCAAGGACTGGGATTATAGGTGTGCACCACCATGCCTGGCTAAAAATCTGTGTGTGTGTGTGTGTGTGTGTGTGTGTGTGTGTGTGTGTGTGTGTGATACTAGGGATGGAACCTAGGGACCTTCTACCTCCGGGCTACTCTCCCAGACCTATTTTATAATTTATTTGGAAACTGAGCATGGAGATTACAAGAGTGTATCACCACGATGAGCTAAAATATTTTTTTTAACAGATACAAATATTTACATGGCTACCTTCGGAAAGACTTACTGAGTGATGAGGAGGGAAATTTTCTTTTCATTACACATACATCTTTGCCAGTTCTGTTTAGCAGAACTTCCTGTGATTATGGGAATTATTTATCTACAGTGTCCAGTGTGGCTACCACTTTTTTCACTTATCTGTTAAAACTTTTAAATGTGTTTAGTATGAGTGAAGAATTAATTTTTTCTCCTGTGGTACTGAACATGCAACTCAGTAGCAATCCACCTTTGAACAATGCCCTGAGTCCTAATTTTTATTCTTTCTTTTGAATTAGGATCTCACTAAGTTTCAGAGGGCCTAAGTAGACAAGGCTGGGCACAAACCTGTAATCCTCCTGTCTTGGCTTCCCAAGTACTTAGATTACAAGCATGCAACAACACACCTGGCTAAAAATGAAATTTAAATTTCATATTATTTTAATGAATTTTAAAATAATTTTAAGTAGTCATATGTGGCTGATGACTCTAGTATCCAATAGTGCTATATATAATTAACATTTTATAACATATATATTTTAGTATCGTATTTTTAAAAATGTCAGAGGATTGAGGAATAATATTTATATGCTTAATTATATGCATTTTACTCAGCTGCCAACTGATATTATTTTTAAGGAATATAGAGATTTTTTTTTTTTTTTTTGCTATACTGTAGGTGGAATCCAGGGGCATTCTACCTCCAAGCAACACTTCCAGCCCTATTTTTTATTTTTTGTTTTGAAACAGGATCTTACTGAATTGCAAAGGACCTCACTAAGTAGCTGAGGCTGCCCTCAAACAATGATCCTCCTGTCTCAGTCTCCCAAGTACTGGGATTACAAGCATGCACCACTATGCTCGGCTTATGTACTTTTAAAATATTTAAGCATATGGAGCTTGGAGATATGTTTCCTACCTTTTTTAAATTTCAAAACGTGATTAGATAGAATAATTTATGACTGCTGGTGTTTTTTGTCCAGACCTCTGGCAATATGCAAATTATTGATAGCCTCCCAAATGCTGGGATTACAATGCCCAGCTAGAAATTTTTTTAAGGAACATGGCTTGAGTGGAGCATAACCAAAAATAAGAAAAAATGGTCTCACAAAAAGTATCTGATTTATTTAGAATTTATTAAAATGAAGACTTGTTCTCGAAGAAAGATGACTTACGGTGTGAATATTATTTGTTTTTCATATTAGTTTTAGAAATAATATGGAGGGGTATACATAAATGTAAGATTACTGTGATAACTGTAATTAAATATTTAATATTTCCTTCGAGTAATAAAATATGATTCTGAGCAGCTTTTCTTTGATACATCATGGTACTGCCTGATGATAATGATGTGAATAAGTTTTATTATTCCACACTGAGTATGATTCTTACCAATTCTTTAGGTAAAATAATAACTTTATCATAATTTTTAAAATAAATCAGTTATTCATTTTTCTTAGGTATTTTTATTCAAAATTTTGTTAAAATCAATGATATGTACAATAGACAAAATTTTCCTTAGCTTTTATTTTAGGCTTTTTAAAGTAAGGTTGTGCCGGGCGCGGTGGCGCATGCTTGTAATCCCAGCACTTGGGAGGCGGAGACAGAAGGATCACGCAGATTCGAAGCCAGCGTCGCTGGTTTAGGAGACCCTGTTTCCAAATTAAAAAAATATATAAAATAGGTCTGGGAGTGTAGCCCGGAGTTAGAAGGGCTTCCAGGAACCCCAGTACCACCAAATTAATTAACTAACTAATTAATTAAGGTTGTTATTCACATTCATCACCAGTACCCTAACAAAAATGTGTTTAGGCCATCATTCTGCAGGATCACTTAAAAAGCAGTATGAATAAAACACATCCCACTTAGGGGTAGCCCAAGAATCTGAAGGAGGGCAGAAAGTTTTTGCAATGTTGTGTAATAGAGATAATGGGTACAGAATTTTCATTGTAGTCTCTAACTTACAGTTATATTTTAATAATTGATTTTTCTGAATTAATGGTTAAAGGACTGCAAAATCAATACAGTGGAGCTTATTACCTAAATAATAATAATAATAATAATAATAATAATAATAATAATATATAGTGTTCAAGACAAAAGTCTTCTAAGTAACTTTTTTTCCAGAAGTGAAATGATATTATTATTATTATCCTGGGAAAAATCAATTAATATCAGAATAGACTATTATATTTAGTTAAAATGAAGCAGAAAATAACTTATACTACTTCTATTTTATCAAAACAGAATATAGCCTACAAAATGCATTTAGAAGGCTAAATGAAAAAAACAAAAGGTCCAGAAAGAAATTTCAAAACATAATGACTCCAAATTTCTTAATTTTATGAAAAATATTAAAATGCCTATTGAAGAACTTATTCTGAATAGAAAAAAATTGCATAAAGATCATCTTGTAGACATATAATAGTTAAATTAATAAAACTCATACAGAAAAAAAATAATAGAATGAAAATAACATCACATACAATTAATCTCAGAAAGATAGCAGTTGAATTCGTGTAAGAAATTATAGAAGACAGAAGAGAATTAAGGTGCCATTTTCAAGTAGTAAATGAAAATTTATCGATGAATAACTTTATATCAGGCTAAACTCACATTAAAAATGAAGGAGAAATTAAACAATTACTAAATAAATAAAAACTGAAAGCATTTGTTGCTATTAGTCCAATCCTACAGAAACACAGAAGGGTATCTCCTCAGGTTAAAAAGACACTAGTCAGTAACTTGAATCCACATGACAAAATAAAATTACTCTAAAAAAGGTTAACTATATAAGTATTATGCAAGACAGCACCAACACATTTTGTTTGTAATTTTTTCTTCTCTTATTTCTGTTTGGAAGACAACTGAATAAATAATAATTATAAAAATATGTTAATAGATATATTTTATAAATATAGAACTTTTATGACAATGACTTTACAAAGCAAAGAAAAATAATGAAGATACGTTGGAATAATTTTGTGTAATACTGATATTAAGTTAGCATGTAAGTTAAGATACTAAGCTAGGTGTGGTGGCACACGCTTGTAATTCTAGTACTTGGGAGGCTGAGACGGGAGGATTGCAGGTTTGCAGCTAGCCTCAGCAGCTTGTGAGGCTTTCCAGAACTTAGCAAGACCCTGTTTCAAAATGAAGATTAATAGGGCTGGGGGTGTAGCTTGGAGGTAGAATGCCCCTGAGTTCAATCCTCAGTACCACACACACACACACACACACACACACACACACACACACATACACACACACACACACACACACACACACACACACACACAAAATTAAGATACTGATTATATTTCTAAAATTAATGGCTGAATAGATTAAAATAATAAAGAAACAATAAATGAATATAAAAAGGCATGATGTGAAACACCTATTTAAGAAAACAGAAGTTAGAATAATGCTGGAGATGTAGATCAATGTTCGACCAATTGTACAGCATGCAGTAGGCCCTGAATTCAATCTCCAGTACTAAAAAAAGCAAACACACAAATACCAGAAGTCAGTCATCAAAGAATAAAGTAGCAGAAATAACATAAAATAGAAAAACTGCTGGGTTTGGTGGCATACACTTGTAATCCCAGCATGTAAGAGGCTGAGACAGGAGGAATGTGGTTCAAGGATAGCCTAGTTGCTTAGCGAGGTTCTTTGCAACTCAGCAAGACTCTGTTTCAAAATAAAGAATAAAAAAATATAGGGCTGGGAGTGTAGCTTGGAGGTAGAATATCCCTGAATTCCATCCCCAGTACCACACACACACAAAAAAAAGTTGGAGTGGAGTAAATGAATAAAAAGGTATGGTTCGCCGGCTGTGGTGGCGCACGCTTGTAATCCCAGCATTTGGGAGGCTGAGACCTGGAGGATCGCGGTTCGTGGACAGCCTCAGCTACTTAGTGAGGCTCTCTGCGACTCAGAGAGACCCGGTTTCAAAATAAAGAATCAAAAATAGGGCAGGGTCTGTAGCTCGGAGGTCGAATGCCCCTGGGTTCCATCCCCAGACCCGCAAAAAAAAAAAAAAAAAAAAAAAAAGGTATGGTTCAACTATGTATTATCTATAATGTGAACATTATACATTCATAACACGTGTGTTGGAAGTGAAATAGGTTGCAAATAAAAGATTGGAAAAGATATACCATGCAAATGGTAAGAAAATTGAAATGGAATGCCTTTATTAATATTAAACAGACCAGACTCTAAGGCAAAATTTACTATAATATAGATATAAAGAAAGATATTGTGTATTAATAAGAGGTCATTATATTGGAGTTTGTAATTCAATTTCAGTAATTGGACAACTAGAAAATATATCAATATGGAGATATAAAATGAATATTATAAAGCAAAAAGGTTATATATACATAGAAAAACATCAGAATACAGAGTCCTAACATGTGTACATGGGTCATTCTCCAAGACTGACTGCTTCTTAGTCTATAAAACAAGTTTCAGTAAGTACAAAAGTACATTGCATTGAAATCATACAAAGTGCATTTTCTGACAATAATGGAATTAAATTAGAAAGCAATAATGAAAGAGAATTTTTAAAAATTCACATATATGTTGATAGTGAGTAATAACCACTTAAAAACTGAATGTGTCAAAGAAGAAATGATAAAACTAATAAGAATATACTTTGAGAAGAATAAAAATGAAGACAAAGTACCAAAATTTAAAGTGGAAGCAACTAAAACTGGGTTTAGATAAAAATTTCTTATTGTAAATATGTATATTTAAAAAATAGAAAAATGAATATCAAATTAATAACCTAAATAAACTAGAAAAAGAATGGAGAACCTAAAACAAAGCAAGAAGAAAATAAGAATTAAAATGGACATACATTAAAACAATAAAAGCAATACCAAAAATCAACAAAAACAAGAGAGTGTTACTTGAAAAGGGAAAAAGAATGACTAACCTCTAACTAGAAATATGAACAAGCCAGGCACAGAGGTATAAACCAATAATCCCAGTATTTGGGAGGCTGAGACAGGAGGATCACATTTTTGAGAACAGCCTCAGCAATTAAGGAGATTCTCAGCAACCTAGCACGACTCTGTTTTAAAATAAAAATTTAAATAGGGCTGGAGGTTTTGGCTGAGAGGTAGAATGCTCCTGGGTTTAATCCCCAGTACCACAAAAAAAGAAAAAAGATGAAAAAATAAAAGATTAAATATACTAAAATCAAGCATTAAAGAGAATGCTTTGGTTACTGAGCTTATGAAAATAAGATATAATAAAAGAATACTATCAAAACAGTATAACAACAATGTAGATTATTTAAAATGAAAGGAAAAATTCCTATAAATAAGTACATTTCCAAAACTGGTGTATAAAGAAATGTATGTTCAGGCCAGACTTATAACATATAAAAGGATTGAAATAGTAATCAGAAAATTTTCCACCAAAAAGAAACCCAGGCCTAGATGATTTCACCAGTAAGTTTTATCAAACATTTGCAAAATTCTTAATACATATTCTTTACAAGCTTTTTCAAAAGATGAAAGAGAATATCCATTCTTTGATATTCACTCACGCTGATATTCATTCTATTAGGCCAGTATTATTTTGATAACCAAAGCAGACACTAGAAAATATCACTACCAAAATGTAAACTACAAACCACAATCACTTATGAATATAAATCCCACGAATTTCTAAGAATATATTGACAGAATCCAGAAACACATGAAAATAAATACCATTTGGAAAGGGAATTTTCCAAGGAATATGAGTTTTGTCTTCCTGTATAATCCAAACATAAATCAATACAACATACCAAATAAAATTTAATACATGAACATCTGAGTAAATTTTCTGCATCTGAAGAAAATTTCTGCATCTGAACAAATTTTCTTCAGATGCAGAAAATTTGCTTAACAACTATCACGCTTTTATAACAAAAATAAAAAATTGGACTAGAAATGAAAGGAAATATGTTCAATCTGATGAAGGGAATCTACCAGAAAAAAAAATAAATGAAACAACATTTAATATTATACACAACAGAGAAAAATTAAATGACTTCTCTCTAAAACTCAAAGATAAGAAAATGATGTCTGCTTTTTCCATTTGTATTTAACACTCTCCTGGAGATTCTTGCCAAGATAACGTGGCAAGCTCTACAAGTCTTGCAATATAGCAAGATACCAGATCAATGTACCAAAGTCATTGCATTTCTATACAGTAACAGAAAACACTTAAAAGATAAAACGAATGATACGACGGGTGTGGTGGCGCACGCTTGTAATCCCTGCGCTTGGGAGGCAGAGACAGGAGGATCGCGCGGGTTCGAAGCCAGCCGCGCTGGCGTAGGAGACCCTGTTTCAAAAATATAAAATAGGTCTGGGAGTGTAGCCCGGAGGTAGACGGGCTTCCAGGAACCCCAGTACCACCAAAATAATAATAATAATAATAATAATAATAATAATAATAATAATAATAACAACAACAAGAAGAACAATAATAATAATAATAATAATAATAATAATAATAATAAAATGAATGATAGATATATAAGAGCCCAAAATAATAAAATATTTGGAAAACATTTTCTAAAAAGCATAAGAAGTGTACATTGAAAAGTATAAACCATTCCTATGAGAAAATGTAAAAGTTAAATAAATTGAATGATATTGCATGTTTTTTAATCAGAAGACTTATCTTTGTCACAGTAGTAATTTTTTTAAACATGATCTACAAAATTAACACATTCTCCATCTGAATTCAAGGTTTTTATTTTGGTTTTGCAAAATTTACAAATTGACTTTAATATTCATGTGGAAATTAAAGGGATTTAGAAAATAAATTTGGGAGAATAAAATTCAAAGATTCAGCCAGGCGTGATGGCGCACGCTTGTAATCCCCGCACTTGGGAGGAGGAAACAGGAGGATCGCGCAGGTTCGAAGCCAGCCACGCTGGCGTAAGAGACTCTGTTTCAAAAATATAAAATAGGTCTGGGAGTGTAGCCCGGAGGTAGAAGGGCTTCCAGGAACCCCAGTACCACCAAAAATTAATAATAATAACAATAATAATTTTGTAGTCCCTCAAAATGCTCAATATAGTTATTATGTTATGCATATTTAAACTCAAGAATGGAAAATGCCAAATAAAATGAAAGCCTATCAACAGAAAACTTATAAACAAATGTTCATAGCCACCTTAATAATAGATGAAAATAACCTGAATGTTTATTTACTGTTGATAAATAAAAAATATATTACATCCATAGAATGGAATATTTTATTCAGTGATAAAAAATAAAGTAGGCTGAGACAGGAGGATTGGGGTTTGTGGACAGCCTCCACTAATACTTAGTGAGGCCCTTTGTAACTCAGTGAGACCCTGTTTAAAAAAATAAAGAATAAAAAATAGGGCTGGGGGTATAGCTTAGAGGTAGAATGTCCCTAGATTCCACCCCCAGTGATATACATTGCAACATGAATAAACCTTGAACACATTGTGTTAAGTGAAAAAAACTAGTCACAAAAGGCTGCACATTGTAAAAAAAAATTAACTTGTATAGAAAAGGTAAATCCATAGAGCTAGAAAGTAAATTGTTAACTGCCTGGCTTCAGAGAAGTGGAATAGATGTCTGCTGATGTATTTGGAATTATTTTTTACTTTGTTGAAATTTTCTAAAATTAGACAGTGGTAATAGTTGCACAATTCTGTAAGTAAACTAAAATCACCATATTTCAAATGAATGAAAATTATAGGACAGTGGAACATATCTCAATAATTTATTACACTCATATATATACATATATACATGTATACAAACATACATATATACATACATATATATGCATATTTAAAGAAATTATTCTTTCTGTATCTACATACACAGGTACACATGCACACATGCACACATGCACACACACACACACACACACACACACACACATTCCTATTATCTATCAAGAGAAAAAAGAATAAGATGTTAGGCAAATGGTAAAAAGAAAATTGAATAGTATGTTGAAGTCAGAATGAGCTAATGTCTCCATATTTTACATTATTTTGTATTGTTAAAAGTGTTAAATTCAAGCTGGGCGTGGTGGCGCACGTAAGAGACCCTGTTTCAAAAATATAAAACAGGTCTGGGAGTGTAGCCCGGAGGTAGAAGGGCTTCCAGGAACCCCAGTACCACCAAAAAAAAAAAAAAAAAAGTGTCAAATTCAGCTTTGAATTTTTATACCCAAAAATCAGTGAAAAAGTCAACTATAGGATTCAATATCCTATAGTTCAATATCCAAAAGTCAAATATAGGAATGTCAATAGAAACATGAGATAATTTTCTCAAAAATAAGTAGAAGACATTTTGTTCAATGTCTAGTAAGCAATCAATACACTTAAGGATAAAATGATGTTTCTTATAATATTTATAGTGATTTTTTGAATATCTTAAAAATTAATGTCTTAAAAATAACGAATATATGTTATAAAGAGTCAAGTCATTGCTTGATGTCTTCCTGAAAATAAGTATCATTCATGTTCAGTAATCAAGTGCTTCTTCACTTCCTTGTGATCTACTGGGCTTGTGACCTTAATGGGTATAGAAAGTCTTTTTTTGTCGTTTATAAATTACTTTTTCATTTGCAGCTAATTTAAGATCTATCAGACCACATTAAATCCCTTTTTCTTTCACATGCCTTTATAAGATATTCTGAATCAAGTATTTTCAGAAATTATGTGAAAAATAAAATAACTATGATTATTTCATAAAATATGCAGTAAGTATATACATTATGTTATGCAGTTTTTGCTCCAGGGACTGAATCCAGAAAGTTGACCAGGATTAGTTAGCCTTTTTTTTTTTTTATCATACTAAAGTTTAGTGAAAGATTAAAAATTATTATTAAGTGCTTAATGAAACAATATAGCGATACCCTATTTAATGTGGAAACATCCCATAAATTCATTTACCTACAGTAAATTTGTAATACAAAAATTTAAATATCTATAAGTAAACAATTATTAAATTTGAAATAGTATATCAAATTGAGTAGCATAATGAAATTTCACACCATCCCTTTCCATCTCAGTCAGAACATAATTCATCGCCTTCAAAAAGAATATCCATGTTAAATATGCAATCCAACTGTTAGTCACTTAGAAACCATCTTGGTTATAAAACTGCTAATATGTCAGTCCTTGTGTTCAAGGACTCAAAGTTTCAGAGTAGTGAAGCCTAAAATTTGTATATGCAAAAACAAAACAAAAACAAAATAAAACAAATGTTGTAAAGTGCTTTCTTTACATGGAATAGTTAAAATTCTTGACTTCATAAGATAAGAAAATATATACCAATGCTTTTAAAATTTATAGTAATATAATTTCTTCAATCAATAAAATTATATAAAAATAAAATCTGTTACTATGACTAGCATAATTCAATTCTTTCTCCAATCTCATCTCCCCTACCTTGTTCTGTTCTAGCCATATTGATAACCTTTAAAAGGTTTTAATATTTTATGTCTCAGATATTTCTGTTACGATCCTGTTCTATCGTTGGCAACTCAACTTCTCTTAATAAACCTCACCAGGGATGCTTTTCATGACTTCTTCAAAGTAGAATAGGTCAATATATTAGAATAAACACTAGCATCGATGTGATATGCTACTTTTATACTTTATATTCACATACTCACTTTTATTTTATATCATAAATTATAAATATTTACATGTCTAATTATTTAATTATCATATAACGTCCTACTAGACCTCAAGGTCATTATGGCCAAGATCTTTCTATTTTTTTTTCTGTTATATCTTTAGCAGCTTTTGCAGTGTATAAGGTAAAATAAGCACAGAAAAATTATTGACTCAATGTTAAGTGAAAATGTGTATTTTTAGCCTCCAAGGGAAGGTGGGATACATTTCTGTTTTGTAGGTAGATTTATTAATTTCATTTGAAGTCTTTTTTTTTTAAGTAACCAAAATTTTAAAATTCAATTTGTTGCCGGGTGTGGTGGTTCATGCTTATAATTCCAGTACTTGGGAGGCTGAAACAAAAATATCACAGGTTCGCTGCCAGCCTCAGCTACTCAGTGAGGCCCGCCCCAGTTTAGTGGGACCCTATTTCAAAATAAAGAAGAAAATAAAGGGCTGGTGGTATAGCTTGGAGATAAGATGTCCCTGGGTGAAATCCCCAGTAGAGAAAAATATCCATATTCTATACAGTTACATACAGAAAATATGTAAAGGTATACATATAACAGCACTGGATTCTTTTGTCAAAATTAGTTGTAACCTATTAAAAATAAAATTACTCATTTAATGGCATTTGAAAGCCTCAGAGACTAGGTTGATTCTTCTATTTCCAACAGGCTCCAATGTGGGGAACCATTAAGGTCTTCCCCTTATCTTTACTAAAAGAGTACTTCTGACTGTCCTTGGCCCACAGTCAACAAGGTGTGTTGTCATGCAGGAAAGAGTCTCTCAGAACGATTGATGTTATTGTTCTGTCTGTGAGATGAGATTAGGTTTGTGTTATACCAGGGTATTGTTTGGCTTGCCCACAAGGTTACATACTTTGTACTTGCCTTGCTTGCATTCTTGTGTAACCTGAAGCTAGAGACTGTATAAATACAAGAGAATAGACCCTGGGGCGCCCAGTAGAGACTGGTGGCCCTCCCGTGCTTGAGTTCTTTAATCCTCACTCCTCTCTTCAGAACCCATACTTTTGCTGGCTGGCTCCGGCACCCTAGGCAATTAGTCGACAAAGTACTGCACACATATCTCCACACAAACTCTTGATCTGCCTACTTTTGACCTTTTCCATTAGTACCATTACAGTTCAAGGCCTACATTTTCTTTTATCAGTACAATTGCAGTAGCCTTTAAAATGGTCTCTTAGTTTCTACCTTAACATCCCAAGAATATATTCCAATTGTAGCAGCAAGAGTGTTATTTTAAAATGACTCAGCTATGGCCAAATTCTTTCTTAAAGTGTGTTTACTGCTAACAAAGGAAAATCTTGACCTAAAAAGCTCAACTCAATGTAATCATTTCCATAGTTACCCCATTGGGCTTATTGTTGATCATTCTCCACATTTGCCACGAGTTACGTATATTCTAGTCTTGGTATATATCTGTACTGTACGTGCCTAGGTTGTCGCCCTATTTTACTGTTCTTGCAATCTAAAATAAAAACTTCTTCAACGTTTTCTTTAAATGTCACCTACATAGAGGGCCTTTCCTTAACACATTATCATTCTCTAGTCCTCATCATATGTTGGTTTTGTCCCCAAACTTCACGTTAGCTGAAATTTTCTTGTGTTTTTACTTGAATATCTTTTGTGTTGTTCTCACAAGCCTGATTCATTCACCATTGTATTTCCAGACTCTAAAATATTGTGTAATAAGTGCAATGGGCCAAATATACAGCTGGCAAATGGACTCAGAAAACTGAATCATTTCAACCATGAAACAGAAACGTTAGAAAGATGAAGTGCTTGAACAATCTCTACAAAGACTTAAGAGAAGAAATAACATCAAACGTAAGCTAGATTGTTTCAGCAAGATTTATCAAGGGAAATAAGGGGAAAGGAGCAGAGGATTGTTCACAATAGATGCTACTTGGTGGCAGGTGTGTTGGTGTGCATGTATGAGAGTATATTGAGTGTGTGAATGTGTGAAGAGCCCCACCCATTGCCTGCTAGCTCGAAGACCTAAAAATAGCGCCGAGCGGAAGCTCTGTGAGGCCCATTAAGCAGTAAACAACTTTCAGGAAGTCCGGTAACCGGAGCATGGGGCGCACGGGAACACTACATACCACTGTTTGTAACAAATGAGCTAATTTTGCATGGAGCGAGTGATCTGAGTGCTGATTGACTGCTTGGGATATATAAGCGGGGAGCGGGGAGCGGGGAGAAGAGACAAGGAAGAGTATGTAAGAAGAGTATGTAAGAGCCTGGGATAATAAAGAGTCCGAAGAAGATCGTCTCCGGTGTCGTGCTTGAAAGCGGCAAGTGGTGGCCCGTACGGGGAATCTCTCTCAACGAGACGGTCAGAACTTTGGACTTTCCAGGGCAGCCGGCTGGTAAGTTCTCCTGTGAAGAGGGAGGCTCTACAAAGTAGAGGATCATAAGATTGTTCTTTCCCAACTCCGTTTGAGGACGAAGGGGAGCTCCTTTGAGGGGAGGATTTATAGGGTAGTATACTCTCAGGCTGGACCTGAGGCTGAATAGGTATGGGAAATAATCCATCTCATCCAATACAAAAGGCTTTAAAAGCCTTATTAAACGGAAAGGGGTTAAAACTTAGGGATAAGACTATTCAGGGTTTTTTGAGCCAAGTGGATGAGGTGGCCCCTTGGTTTGCAGTATCAGGAAACTTGACCCTGGCAAGTTGGGATAAGTTAGGGAAGGATATTAAAAGGGCAGAGAAAAACAATCAAGTCACGGGAGGAACTTATCCTTTGTGGCGCCTCGTCAGGGCATGTTTGGAGCAGAAATACTACAAACCGCTAGTGCGAGAGGGACAAGTGGCACTTGATCTGTTAAAAGAGGAACGGTCCACTTCCTCTCACCCAGCTAGTGAACTAGGCTCTGAAGGGGAGGGGGACTCGGACGAGGAACTTGCGGCAATAGAGGAGGAAGTCAGCAGATTAACCCTAGCTACGGGCCCCTCGCAGGGCTCTGTTCCTCCGCCCTATAATCCCTCAGCTCCAGGACAAAGCGGAGGCCGCTCCTTTAATGAAAAGGTATGGCGTGAGCCGGAAATGTTACTATCCAGACAGGCTTTCCCCGTGTTTCAACCACAAGGAGGAGGACCTCGGTATCATGAGCCTTTAGATTATAAGCTTGTAAAACATATTGCTGAGTCCGTGCGGACTTATGGTACCAATGCTGCATACACCGTAGCCACCTTAGAAAGCATTTACAGGTATGCCATGACCCCTGGAGATTGGCAGAACTTGGCCCGAGCGGCTTTGACCCCAGGACAGTATTTAGATTGGAAGGCTTTCCTTATTGAGTTCGCAGCAGAGCAAGCAGCGGTGAATCAGGCCGCAGGACAACCTGCCTGGAATTTGGATATGCTTTTGGGACAGGGACAATTTGCTAACAACCAGACCTGTTACCCTCAACAAGTGTATGATCAGATAAACAATTTGGCCACCAGGGCATGGAAAAGTTTGCCTAATAAAGGGGAGGTGTCAGGCAATCTTACTAAGATAATTCAAGGTCCCACTGAGCCTTTTTCTGATTTTGTGGCTAGGATGGTAGAAGCTGCTGGACGAATATTCGGGGATGTCGATGCAGCCATGCCACTTGTTAAACAGCTTATTTTCGAACAATGTAATACTGAATACAAACAAGCTATAAATCCATATAAAAGTAAAGGTTTAGAAGTATGGATGAAGTTATGTAGAGAACTCGGCGGACCTTTAACCAACTCGGGGCTCGCTGCGGCTATCATGCAAGCATCTGGCAGGCAAAAGGGCAATAACAACACCCGACTAGGAAATTGCTTTTCATGTGGGGCGGCAGGGCATTTAAAAAGAGACTGCCCAAAATGAGGCTCTCTCTCTCAAAAGAGCCCACCAGACCTGCAAATTGACCAGAGATATGAGTGGAGAGTGCTCCCCCAGGGTATGGCGAATAGCCCCACTCTTTGTCAACTATATGTGGATGCTGCCTTACAACCTGTTAGGGATAAATTCCCTCCATTGCGTTGTCTCCATTATATGGATGATATCCTATTAGCCTGTGAAAATGAAAAGGTACTGGATGAAGCGTATTGTGTGCTTGTTAAAGCCCTTGAGGAAAAGGGTTTAGTTATAGCATCTGAAAAGGTTCAAAAGGGCACCGTCACCCATTTTTTGGGAAATATTCTTTATCCCAATTTTGTCACGCCTCAAAAGGTCACCATTCGTACAGACCAGTTACACACTTTAAATGATTTTCAAAAGTTATTAGGAGATATTAATTGGATACGTCCTGCTTTAGGAATCCCAAATTTTATGCTAAAACCTTTATATGATATCCTCAAAGGAGATTCTTCCTTAACCTCTCCTAGAATGCTGACTGCTGAAGCCCGGGAAGCCTTAAGTTTGGTAGAACAAGCTTTAACTAAGGCTTCCCTTAAGCGCATTTCACCGAGGGATTCTATTTGGGCATGCATACTGGCTACTGAGCTCCAACCCACTGGGGTCTTATGGCAACAAGGACCTCTATTATGGATTCATCCTAAACTATCTCCTCAAAAGGTTATTGAGTATTATCCCTCTATGGTGGCAAAGGTTGCTGTTCTTGCCATACAGCAATGTATTCAACATTTTGGCCAAACCCCTAATAAGCTTATTGTTCCCTATAGTAAACACCAAATATTAATTTTACAAACCTCCCTGGATGATTGGGCTATATTACGATGTGTGTTTAATGGAGAGATAGATAATCACTTACCTAAAGATCCTATATTACATTTTGCAACTCAACATCCTATTATCTTTCCAACCATAACCAGAAGAACACCTATACCCTTCGCTATCAATATTTTTACTGATGGATCAAAATCTGGCCTTGGAGCTTTTATGATAGAAGGACAAAAACCCATAGTTGTTCAATATCAGCATATATCACCTCAGCTAGTTGAACTAAATATTATATTAGAAGTGTTTGAGAGATATGATTCTTCCTTTAATTTGTTATCGGACTCCTCCTATGCTGTAGAGATGATAAAGTCCCTTGAATGTGCGGGGCAAATATCAACACATACGCCCATCCACTACTTGGCATCTAAAATTCAACATTTAATTTTGATGAGGAAAAATCCCTTTTATGTACAACATATTAGGGCACATACAGGCTTACCAGGGCCTGTTGCCCAAGGTAATGATTATGTAGATAAGCTTACGAAGATGCCCATGATTTTCTCTCTCACCCCACTTCAACGGGCACAAGATTTTCATCGCCAGTTTCATGTAAATGCTAAAACTTTACAGATTAAATTTAAAATTCCTCGTTGTCAAGCCCGTGACATCATCAAGGCCTGTGGTACTTGTGCACCCTTTATCCCCTCTTCTAATGTTGGTGTTTGCCCACGTGGGTTGCTCCCCTTACATTTATGGCAAATGGATGTGACCCATATACCTGAATTTGGCTCTGTTAAATATGTACATGTTTCTGTTGATACTGTTTCTGGAATTATATATGCTTCTACTCACACAGGGGAAAAAGCTCGTGACGTTATCGCTCATTGTCTTGAAGCTTGGGCAGCATGGAATGTGCCAAAAGAAATAAAAACTGATAATGGTCCGGCTTATACCTCACAAAAATTTCAGTCTTACTGTAAACAGATGGGCGTAACATTAAAACATGGCCTTCCATATAATCCTCAAGGACAGGGCATTGTTGAACGCGCCCATCGCACAATAAAAGAATGTCTAATAAAACAAAAAGGGGGAATAGGTGAGAATCTGAAACCAAGGCAGCGATTATCTTTGGCACTTTTTACTTTAAATTTTTTAAATTTAGATATTAATGGCAAATCGGCCGCAGATCGCCATTTTTGTCCTTCTAGTATTCCCCATGATATGGTAAAATGGAAAGATGTCCTCACCGGAAAATGGAAGGGACCTGATCCGGTACTCACATGGGCCAGAGGCTCTGTTTGTGTTTTCCCACAGGACGGAACCGATCCGATTTGGATCCCAGAGAGACTGACTCGTCAAATAATATCGCAAGATGGCGCCTCAGGGATGGATACACCTGATCACCATGCTGATCTGGACAAAACCAGTATAGAGCAACTGGAGCTGGGAGTTTGATAAACTCACCAAACAATTACGTGCTGAAATCATCAAGGTCAACACCACCCGAATCGACCGAACAATTACGTGCTGAAATCATCAAGGTCAACACCACCCGAATCGACCCCAAAGTGGCCCAAACGCTGGCGTCCCGGATCCAGAAGGCAGCATTCCATCTAAAAGAATGGGCTGGGTTGGGAGCATTGGGATTTTGTTTTGTTTTCCTGTGCATTCTATGTCTCTGTTGCCTGAGACGTTTATTTCTGCAGAGGGCCAAGGATCAGATGCTCCTAGCTCAGGCTTTCATGGCGGTTGAAGCAGGACAATCGCCTACTGTTTGGCTAGCCGCAATGGAAAAATCATAAAGCAGAATGTCAGCAAGGACTGCACTTGGGACCCCGGGAGGGTGCATCCCAAGGAGGATATGCTCAGCTGCATACGGGTTACCACTGTATTGCTCGCCCGTCCCTGCAAAAAAGGTGGTGGCAAATAATTGCATAAACTATAGCAGGGGTTGAGTCCTCTATCCTCTTCTGCTTAAAAACAAAAAGGGGGAACTGTGAAGAGCCCCACCCATTGCCTGCTAGCTCGAAGACCTAAAAATAGCGCCGAGCGGAAGCTCTGTGAGGCCCATTAAGCAGTAAACAACTTTCAGGAAGTCCGGTAACCGGAGCATGGGGCGCACGGGAACACTACATACCACTGTTTGTAACAAATGAGCTAATTTTGCATGGAGCGAGTGATCTGAGTGCTGATTGACTGCTTGGGATATATAAGCGGGGAGCAGGGAGCGGGGAGAAGAGACAAGGAAGAGTATGTAAGAAGAGTATGTAAGAGCCTGGGATAATAAAGAGTCCGAAGAAGATCGTCTCCGGTGTCGTGCTTGAAAGCGACATGAATGTGTGAGTGTATATAAAATTTAGCCAAGAGATGAGTGTGCTGGCACACTCCTGTAATCCCAGTGACTAAGGAGGCTGAGGCAGGAAGATCATGAGGCCAGCCTGAGCAACTTAGCAAACTCTGTTTCAAAATATAAAGGTCTGGGGATGTATGTGACTCAGTGGCAGAGTGCTTGCCTAGCCTGCGTGAGACTCTGGGTTCAATCACAACACTGGAAAAAAGGAAGAAAGGAAGAAGGAAGGGAGGGTGTGTTATGATCAGATAGAGAATGAAGAGCCTGGATTGATAAAGTTAATTCATGAGAGTTGTAATCTCATCAGCATTAAATCCATTATTTAACCTAGGCCAGTGGGGTGTGGTGGGAGAAGGAGGGTCCCTGGGGCTGTGACCTTCAGGATTTTGTCTGTGTCTTTAGTCCCCTTGCTTGCTTGCTCTGTGGGTCTGGCCTCCATGAAAAGCCCTTGTTCTTTTCCTTTTTCTGTGTCTGGCTTACAATGAAAACAAGTAAGGCATGAAGAAAATAAAGAAGGAAAGGTAACAAGGTTGTTTCTGTTTGTTTATGAAGTAACTTCATTTTGTTTTCTCCCCCAATTTGTAACTATAGAGTTGATTGTACAAGATGTAAAACATGTGGCTCTTGTTAAACAGGATCTAGCTAACCACAACATTCTGTTTGGCCTTTATAATTACCATTTATGGTTTGCAGCTGTGTGTTCCAGCCCTAGCCTTCTGTTAATGGCTAGTTGGCTTCTGTATTTGGCTTGCTTGCAATAGCTCCTGTGGTGATTGGGTTAAATATGTAAGGACCTGATTCGTCCTTGTTAGTATACAAGGTTCCTGCTGGCTGGCCTCAAGCTTGTCCCTCCAGTCAGATTTCTATACTCAGGGTACTGCTGCTGGACAGCTAATAAAAGCTTCAATTGGCACATACCCCCCCAACCCCCTTGGACTCTCGAGTCTCTCATTTCTTGCTAAACCTGCATACAACATTTGGAGGCCCTAGTGAGATCTTTGAGAGAAGGTCAGAGTTCTCAGCAGGAACCAAATTTTGCCTCCTCTCATATCCTTTGGGCTATCTGAGGAGGTAGAGGGGAACTTCTGAGAAGACGTTCCTCAACCTCACTCTTCGACACCACCCTGAGTCCACGAAGGGACACTCTCCAGTGAAGCCACCTGGATTTCTGGTAGGTCAACCATCTGAGGAGTCCGGACAGGCTGAATGCAACCGTTCACTATGACTGTAGGGTCTGGATGATACAGCATTCTGGCCTCCTGTAAGGTTTTCCATTCCATATTTTCATTTCATGTTATGCTTTTGTGTTGCTTTGTGCATGTGGGCAGGCTGACAGGGTAGAGGGGAGCTCCTGAGAAGCATTCCTCAGCCTCACTTTCCCATGCCACCAAAATTTACTTGTTCTGGCCTCCTGTCAGGTTTTATAATACTGTGTCAAAGCTCTGTAACCTCTTAGTCTTTCCTTTGTTCAGAAAGCCCAGTGAGAATAGGCCTCGCTCAGACCTTGGACAATGATTTAGAGCAGGAGAGCTGAACAAACTCCCCTTTGGGGGTGTGCGCTTAGAGGTTTCTTCCAGCCCTGAAGAAAGCTCGTTCGGCGTCCTGCCTCCCTTACCCATCCACCATTGGCAGAAGGTCTGGTACCCTCTGGAAGGATTTATTGGGTGAGCCACTTGTTGGGGGGGGGGGGGATCAAGGTTGATTGGACGCAATCAGTAACCTTGGTCCCTAGAGATGCTCCCAGCCTCCTGGTTTCTGTTTGGGCTCTCAGAATTCTGGTCTCTGTTTGTCCTGTTGGGTTCTCTCCATTTGTCTTGTAGTATATCAAGAGTATCTGTCTTGTTGGTTTGATGTGCATATGTTTGAAGTTCCTTCCCCACCCCAGGGTTGGATGGGAAAATAAACAGGAAGATCCTGCCAGACAAGCACACATAGGGGCTGGTTACTCTAGTGCTTTGAAGCAGTCTCTCCCCTGGGTCAGGATGAAGCTTCTCTGGGCTTTGGAGGATGAATAAGGGCAACTTAGCTCAAGTGGTGATTGTGTTAAATGTGTAAAGACCTGATTAGTCCCTTGTTAGTATAAAAGGTTCCTGCTGCCTAGCCTCAGTGCGCCCCTCCAGTGAAGCCTTTATTAGTTAGCCAGCAGTGGTACCCTCAGTCTAGAAATCTGACTGGAGAGGTGTGCTGAGGCCACTTGTGGGGGTTATGAAAATGTTGTATGCAAGATTAGTGAGAAATGAGACGCGAAAGTCCAAAGGGGTTTTTGTCAATCTCTTCTTGGTTTTCTAGTTTATTGGAGTGTAAGCTTAAAAACGGTTTTCTAATAATATTCTGGATTTCTACATTATTTGTGGTAGCATCACCATTTTCATCTTCTATCCTAAATGTTTAGGTTTATTCTGTTTCTTAGGTTGGCTAAGAGTTTATAAATTTTATCCATCTTTTTTTAAAAAAAGCTTTTTGTTTTATTGACTTTCAGGATTGTTGTGTCATTGTATATTTTTTAAATTTCATTGATATCTACTCTGATTTTAATTATATTTTTGATTATATCCTGCTTTCTGATGGCCTTGCATTTAGTTTTTTTCCTGGTTTTCAAGCGCCTTGATGTATAAAATTTTTTATTTGGAGTCTTTCTGGGTTTATTATGCATGTACTCATTATTATGCATATACAATACTCATTATGCATATATAATATGCATATATATTGTGCATGCACTCATTTATTATGCACATATAATATGATGGTGGTTTTCATTATAACACCATCTTCAGGGTATCCCATAGACTTTGGTATGTTGTGTCTGTATTTAAATTTGATTCTAGAATATTTTTGAATTTCTGCCTTTCATTTCTTATCCAATCTTAGCAATCAATTTTCATGTGTTTGTGTAATTCCAATGGATCTTCTTGTTGATCTTTAATTTCAGTCTGTTATAATAAAGGGTATGAGAAATTATTTTTAGTATAATTATGCTTACTTTTTGGCCTAGAATATGGTATATTTTGGAGAAGTTTCCATGAGGAGCTAAGAATGTTATCTTCAGCTGTTGTTGGATGGAATACTCTGTAAATGTCAGTTAAGTTCAGTGGGTTTGTACTGTTTTTTATATATAAAGTGTCCTTAATAGTCTTTTTTCTGGACTATCAGTCTAATGGTGTGAGAGGTGTGTTGAAGCCTCCCTGAGCTATTGTATTGGTCTATCTGGGTGTTCCTTTTTTTTTTCCCCCACAGGTCTGGGGATGGAAACCAGGGGCATTCAACCTCTGAGCTATGCCCCCTGCTCTATTTTTTTTCTTTATTTTGAGACAGAGTCTCACTGAGTTGCAGAGGATCTCACTAAGTAGCTGAGGCTGTTCACAAACTGTAATCCTCTGGTCTCAGCCTCGAAATACTGGGATTACAAGCATGTGCCACCACACCGAGTTTCTATCTGGGTTTTCAAATAAGATTTTGTTTTAGATAGTTAGGTATGGTTATACTAGATAAACAAATATGTAGATGGTTTTGTCTTCATTTTAGATGGTTCTTTTAATCAATAAGAAGTGACTCTGTCTCTTCTGAAAAGTTTTATCTATATCCTTAACTGGTGAGTTGAGACCATTGCCATTTAGTGTTATTAGACAAAGATAAAGTTTATTACCTGTGATTTTTAATTATGTTTTCAATTTGAAATAAGAATAGATTCCCTTTGCTTAGTTGATCATCTGGTGATGTTCATCCTTCTGTTTGTGATGTTCATTTTTAATTTCTTTTTCGTGGTTTGTTTCTTTGAGTTTTCTTGAGTTCCAGGTTGCTAATGATGAATTTTTTAGCTTCTAATTATCTTAGAAGGTTCCCATTTCACCATTAATTTTTGAGGATAGTTTTGCTGAATATAGGAATCTTGGTCGAAAATGTTATCTCTAAGAGCTTTAAGTATATCACTCCACTCCATCTTGGCTTTCAGTGTGTGAATTGAGATATACCTGGAGTGAATCTATTGTTTTACCTCTGAGTGATATCTGGATGTTTTTCTTCAATGCTTTTAGTGTTCACTCCTTAGCTTCTATACATTTTCATTATAAAGTGGCATGGAAAGACTTCCGGGAAGATGGCGACCGAGAAAAGCGGGGCTTAAGAGCCCCGCTAACAACAAATCTCCATTACCACAAAATCAGCACCTTTCATAGCCAGAAAACACCATCACCAGTGAAACAAAAAATCACCAGGCTCCAGAGAGAAAGCAGACTGAGAACAGAGCCACAGAGGAGATACACCAGCCTCGCGCCCGAGGCCGCGATAGACGCGGCAGCAGCGCCATACTGCCGGAGGCACCGGCGAATTCACGTGACGGCTACAGCAAGCCGAGGTGAGCCACTGCGGAATAGCTAGGCGGGATTTCTCTGCGCAGAGAGCATCTAAAGCTCCCAGTGGCCGAGCTCAGCACATGCTGCAGGGATTCAGAGTAGAAATCAAAATCCAGAAGAAAAACACCAGCCCCATAGCCGAGGGCGTAGCAGCGGCGCCATATTGCCACCGGTGGCAGCAGCAGCGAATTCAGCAAGGCCAGTACAGCTACATCTGCGTACTCAAGAACAGTGAGTCAAATTGCGGGCCACAGAGGAGAAATCCCAGTACTGTACTCCCTGGGACTTGACCCAGTGGGGGAGGGGCGGTGGCAGAGATATCACACCATAGGAGAACGTGCAACCTGGCACCCCCCACAGTCTAAAGCAGCCTCTATCGACTCTCTGGGTCGGAGACTCTGTGATAAAACCCAGTAAATGAGTAGTGGGGTCCGAGATACTACTGACTCGAGATCCAGAACACCTTAAGGGAAGTCATAGTGACCCAAGGGAAGAACCCAGAAAAGGCACAAACATCGGAAATCATGGGAAAGAGGAATAATACTGGAGCAATTAATGCCCACAACCCCACAACATCAGAACCCGATAAAACAGAAAATCAGAGATTTCTAGAAGATCAAATCAGGAAAATAACTGTAGAAATAATAGAGGTGCTGCGAAAAGAACTCAGAGAGAGCCAAAAAGAGATAAAGGATGCAATTAATGAAGTAAAGGCCTCAATTCAAAGCACAAACAACCGATTAGACCACATGGAGAACAGAATCTCGCTCTTAGAAGATGAGCAATCCAAAAATGAACGCATAGTTTCTAATCTAGAAAAAAATATCTGACAACAGGAATCTGATATTGAAGAAATATGGGCCCATTTTAAGAGAGCTAACCTAAGAATAATTGGAATAGAGGAGGGAAAAGAAAGTGAAACCAAAGGGATCAACAATCTCTTCAAAGAAGTAATAGCAGAAAATTTTCCAAACATAGAGCAAGAGGTTGATACAAAGGTCCAGGAAACTTATAGAACTCCCTTTAGACAGGATCGGAGAAGAGGATCCCCACACCACATAATTGTCAAAATGACCAATGTGGAAGCCAAGCAGAGAATCTTAAAGGCAACAAAAACAAAGGGCCAAGTGACATTCAGAGGCAAACCAATTAGAATCACTCCAGACTTCCCAATCCAAGTCATGAGAGCCAGAAGGGCTTGGAGTAACATATTCCAAACTCTGAAAGAAAAAAACTTCCAGCCAAAAATTTCCTACCCAACAAAACTTTCTATCAAATTAGATGAAAAAATAAGAAGCTTCCATGACAAACAGAAACTGAAGGAATTTATGTCTTCAAAACCAGCACTAGAGAAAATACTCAAAGAGATTAACTACAAAGAAGAAATAGGTAACACACACCAGAACCAGAGAAACAAGAGTTTCCATCCAACAGACAATTAAGATTGGTTATCTGTGGAGATTCATTATTTATGTTAGTCTTTTACCTATCTCTAAATGGTATTGTTTGCCTTTATTGTTGTTAATTTTTAGGATTTCTAGTTGGAATATTAATATACCTTCAGATATAGCAATTGGAAATATTTTATCCCATTCTATTAGTAACTGTTAACTCTGTTTACATTGTCTTTGGATATACAATTTTTATTTTTTATTTTTTAGGGAGTCTGTATACTCCTCTGTTTTTGTGCCATTGAAATCATAACCAAGAAATCACTGCCAATTTCAATGTTGTGAGGTTTTATGACCCAGATTTTCTCCTAAAAGTTTATAGTCTTAAGATTTATATTTAGATCTATTATCTATTTTGAGTTAATATTTGTATATGGGATTAGGTAAGGGTCCAATTTTATTCTTTTCCATGTAATTATTATTTTTTAACAATATTTAGTTAAAAGATTATCATTTCCACCACCAAATGTTCGTGGAAACCTTGTCAAAAATAACTTGACAATATAGGGAAGAATTTAGCTCTAGGCTTTTATTTAACTCCAATGGTTTATATATCTGCCTTTAGAATAGTACTACACTGTTTCAATTATTGTAGCTTTATATGGTTTGAAATCAGAAAATATATATCTTCTAGCTTTGTTCTTTTTCAAGATCATTTTGGGTACCTAGACTCCATATTCCATATTAGGATAGATTTTTTTCTGAAAAATAAATATATAAATATATGATAGTTTCACCTAAAAAATAGAAAAAAATATTCTCTGGTAAGAAAGAAAGCAAAAAGAAATATTGAAATGTTATCTTTAAGTCATCAAAATCTTGGTATCAGACAAATGAAACTGTTATGTGAGATTATCATTTTTAATTTTAGATAAATTGCCATAATACTAGATGTCAACTACTAAGCCAAGCATGGGAGGGAGGGATAGGGAGAGAATAGGGTGGGGATTGGGTGGGGGCTGACTGGGAAAAGTGTGCATGTATGTCTACAAAAGTATGTATCCTACTATGATGTATGAATACAGTGCACCAATAAAAAAAAAAAAGAAAAAAAAATAAAGTGGCATGGAGATGGTCTTTTTGACCTTGTCTAATGAAGTTCTAAATGTCTACTCTATATGGATGTTCATATCTTTTGTAAAATTTAGGAAGCTTTCTTATACTGTTTATGTGAAGAGATTCTTAATTCCTTTGGTCTTTTCTTATATACATTCTTTTTAAAAAACAATTTTAATGGTGCATTATAGTCACACATCTTAATGGGGTACAAGATGGTAGAGGCATACATGGACACATCACTAATTTAGCCCTTCCCGAATTCCCACCCTCTTCCCTCCACTCTCCCTCCTTCTTATGTTTGATTTACTGATTGATATGTTTATGAATGTACATCATGTACTTTAGGGAATTTATCTGTTCCCTTTCCCATACATTCTTCAATGACGATTATTCTTAGGTTTTAACATTTGATGTTATTCCATAGTTCTTAAATGTTCTGTTTATTTTCTTTTCTGTATTCATGTGTGATTGCTGAGTTTTAAATGTACTAACTTACTGGCCTGAGCTACACTTTTGTCATCAACCATGTTGTCTGGTCTGTTGGTGATTAACTTCAATTGAATTGCTTATTCATTCAGATCGTTTAGTTTCTATTATTTATTTATTCACTTGTTTTTTAATTTACTGAATATTTCCTCTGATTTCATTTCATATTGAAAAATGAAATTCTGAATTCTCCATCTGACATCTTCTGGATCTGAGTATGGCAACTTTCTTTGTGGAACTGTCAATATTTGTTGTAGTTTAGGTGGGCTTTCCCCCATATTTACAGGATTCTTAGTTTGGCAATTATGTTCTTGAAGTCCCTGCTTTCTCTTTTTGCTATTATATTAGGCAAAGAATGTGTGTGTGTGTGTGTGTGTGTGTGTGTGTGTGTGTGTGTGTGTGTGTTTTAGTGATAACCTGAGATGGTGTCTGAATTATTTTCTTTGCATCTGCTTCTTATAATATGGGATTTAAACTCTGATTTCACTGTCTCTTTAAGTGGGTATAAGACCTGGCACATATGAAATGTTTTAGTGTCTTATTTGCCTGATTACCTCCTCTAGGCTGCTTTATGTGATAAGCAGAAATTGTTGTCTATTCAGGAAGAAAGTTTGTCTTCAATTAGGCTATTTTTCTTTGCACTGGGAATGCTGTCTAGAACTTTCCTCAGGCTTCCTTTCAATTTGTAGGAAATTGGGTTTCCTGTCTTAGTGCTCCTTGTTGGTGTACCAGGGTTTCAGAGGTGGGATTTGCTAGATTATCCTACATAACACTTAGTATTTAGAGCAATTTGTAGTGAAGTTTTTCTCAGAATCCTAACTTTAGAGTACAGAGTTTTTACTCCAGGTTTTGATGTCTAAGTAGGTACCCTATAATTTTGTCAGATGAGGGAGAGGAAGAAGATAGGGGAACAGTGACTATTCAGAACAAATAAAATCATAAGAGAATAGAAAAAATTATTATGGTAATATAAAAATGAAGTTAACACTAAAAAATTTGAAGAGAAAAGCATAGAAATATTGGAAGAAAAGTGAAAATCCAGATGAAAAATAACTGCAGACTAACTCACTGCAATATCCACTTGAATGAAAGACAAAATTAAAATAAGATGAAATGCCAAACAAAAAATAAAGTTAAACAAAAACAAAGAAACAAAAAGCAACTGGTCCTAGATCAGGAATTAAGACATTTTTACTGTATTCTGAAAACTAAACTAGACACATAAAGCAAATCTATTCTCTAATCCTTTTCATTTAAACTTCAGAGAAATAGAATGCTTGCCAATAGTATAATGTGCTACCCTGATGGTTTAGCATTTGGAAAAAAACCTTGAACCTTTTTGAATTATCATACATATTCTACAAGCAAACTGAAATATGAACTTGATATATTTCTACTGTAGTAGTAAAATATCAGCATTATATAGTATTAATAGGCTTTAGATCAACATCAACAAAGCCTTGCTGAAAAATATTTTGAAAGGCTAAAGGGAGAGAAAAGCTTATCCCTATGTTAAAACTTTCAAAATTTGCTTGAAATGTATTTTGTTAAGGTTTATTATATATTTAAATTTATTTTATTCACATTATTTATGAGATGAAATGTGTTTTGAAATAAATATATACAAGTAGAATAATTATATCAAGTAATATATTAGTTATCTAACTTATTTGTTATTTATTGTAGTGAGACATTTGTAATTTACTCTCAACAAATTTTAAGTTTATATCAATATTAACTGGTACCCTACTGTGCAACATATCTTTAATCATTCTTTTTGTAGAACTGAAATATTGTTTCCTCTAACAATTTTTAAAATTTATAATTAGTTCTCCATGAATGGGAACTATACACATAAAAAATTATTATAAAGAAAATTGAAAGGCACAACTATCAGATGTTCAAGGGCATGTGATGCTAGCCTTGAAATATACAACATAGACTGACTGGTACCAGATATACTTCAGAAGGTTGACCTCTTTGGAAGCCAAATTCTTAAATATTTCTTATTACTGTAACTTCAATAAATTTGGCCTCTATTTTATTCCAGCAACTTAGCTCCTTCATCAGCTCCAAAAGGACTGAGAATATTTTAAAAAATTGATATTGTGGCCATTTTATTGTCTGTATGCAGAGAACATATCAGAAAAAATTAAATCAAGCTTCTGTTCAAATACTTAAACAACTGATGTCTTAAAATAAAAGAAAGTGCTATTTATTTTTTGTTTTACTTCTAACCAAAGAAGAATTTTCCACTTATTTATTTATTTTGTTGTATTGGGAACTGAACCAAGGTGCATTCTATCTCTTGAGATACATTCCCATTTCTCTTTAATTTTTATTTTGAAACAGGGTATTTCTAGGTTGATAAGAGTCTCATTAACTGCTGAAGCTGTCCTCAAACCTACTAGGATTACAGGAGTGTACTACCACTTTCAGTTTAACTAGAGAAGAATTTTAGATATTTTGATAATTTCAGTTTCTGCCAAGAATAACTTACTTAAGAATATTCACAATAAATATAGATATAGATGTGGACTTATAAGTAACTTCTTTGTGTGTTGTGTGTGTGTGGTACTGGGGTTCCTGGAAGCCCTTGTACCTCGGGGCTACACTCCCTGACCTATTTTTTATATTTTTATTTGGAAACAGGGTCTCTTAAGACAGCATGGCTGGCTTCGAACCTGAGTGATCCTCCTGTCTCCGCCTCCTAAGCGTTGGGATTACAAGAGTGCGCCACCACGCCTGGCTATAAGTAACATTTTAAGAATAAAAATTATTATATGTCCTAGATACTTTTTCCTCATGGGGAAAAAAAATGTGTTAGAATCTAGTTTCTAGAGAATTAAGGGAAGATGGCGACCAAGAGCATCAGCGTTTTATAATCCTGATAATACTTGGTCACCATTTTCCCCAAAACAGAGCACTACAATCCAGATAATACCTTTAAGCAGAGGAAAAGCAATAATAAACACAAGAGACTGGGAAGAGGGGAAGAAGGCTGACAGAGAGGGGAAAAAAAGAACAACTGAAAAACACCCCCCCCCCAAGCCCTGCAGCACAGGCGGTGGGTGCCTCCAGGGCACAGCTTTCCTGCACAGCATCACATGCCAGAGACAAGGATTTAAAGGGAGAGACAGCAGATCCAGGGGTTGCTAGCCAGCTTGCCAGTAGATCTCCTACAACTTTCAAGGAGCTAAACAGGCCACCAAGGGAACCTGAGTAAAGTTCTGCACTCACCACTCTTGAGGGGCATTGAAGTGACCCCATCAAACCATCAGCCAAGCAACAGCCCACCTCCCAAGCGCCCCCCCCCCCAGAGTCCTAGCACAGCGAGGTCCTACAGTGTAAGTGATTTGCATCTCAAAAGGGATTGCTCAGTGCCCTGCCCCTAGGAACTCGCATAGCCCAGGTCTGAGACTTTCCATACAGCCTGGAGAAGGTGAGAGGGTGAGAGAGGAGTCTGCTGTTGGACCTAACAGAAGTGCTGAAAGGCTCAGGCTTTGATCAGCAGAAAATGGGAGAAGGAAAATCTAGCTAGACCCAGAAGTAAGACCAGACCAGCACTAGCTGCGGGGAACAGATTCTCCAGCAGTGAGTTTGGTCTCAGAGGCAAGTGTCACCAGTGGAGGCAGGGAGATATCTAGTCTCCAAACTGGTGGAAAGTATGAGAGCGACCTGCGCATAATACATAACACAGCCCAAATTGTATCAGCCATCTACATAAACTGAGAAAATCGCAGACAACCAGACCCACAATAGGAAGGGAGCAGATGGTACTTGGTTTCTGCAAGGAGAGAGAGACTGCAGCAGATCTATCTGCTAAATAGACATTTAATTGTAGACCTGCGTTAATTCATACTGGAGGTTATTTTTGTTGTTGTTGTTGTTTTTGTCATTTGTTTGTTCTTTTATATTATATATGAGTGTGTATACCTGGTTGGTTTTATTGTTGTTTTGATTTTGCTCTGTTTTTTTATTTTTTATTTATTTTTAACCTAGTCCCAAACCCTCTCCTAAACTTCTTCCTTTGTACATACCAACCCTCCTCTCACTGTCCCTTTCCCATCTTCCTCCTGCTTTCCATCCCTCCCCTATGTTGTATAAAACCCACTTTATATCATTATACCACAAATTCTACATCAGTTACCAGAATACTACTTTATCCTTACTACCTCTAATCCCTAGTATATTTTGTTCTGCGAAACACATACTTTCATTCTATTTGACTCTGAGATTTTACCCTATTCTTCCATTCACCCCTGCACTTGCCTCCTTCCTCAACCTTCACTATTGAATACAATACAAACTCCCCTTAGATATAACAGACATCTAGAAACTAAGAGAAGTCTACCAAAAGCAACAAAGGAAAACATCTGAAATCATGAATAGGAGGAACAACAAATGAGCAATGAGCTCCCACAACTCTACATTAACAGAATCTAATAACACAGAACTGCAGAGATCTCCAGAAGGTCAAATCAGGAATGTAACTGAAGAACTAATACCGGCATTCTGAAAAAAATTTAGAGAGAGTGTGAAAGAAATAAAGGATGCAATCATTGAAGTAAAGAGCTCTATTCAAACAATAAACACTTAGACCACATGGAAAGCAGAATCTTACTACTAGAAGACCATCACTCCAAAAATGAACAAATAGTTCATAACACAGAAAAAACAATTTGACACCAGGAAATAGACATTGAAGAAATATAAGCCCATTTAAAAAGATCCAACTTAAAAATTATTGGAATAGAGGAGGGAAAAGAAGGTGAAACCAAGGGGCTCAACAAACTCTTTAAAGAAGTAAAAGCAGATAATTTTCTGAACATTGAACAAGAGATTGATACATGGGTATAGGAAACTTATAGAACTGCCTTTAGACAAGATCAGACAAAAGATTCTCCACACCATATAATAGTCAAAATGATCAATGTAGAAGCCAAGGAGAGGATCTTATAGGCAACAAAAACAAATGAGTGACATTCAGAGGGAAGCCAATCAGAATCACCCCAGACTTCCCAAACCAAGTCATGAAAGCCAGAAGGGCCTGGAGTAGCATATTCCAAACTCTGCAAGAAAACAACTTGCAACCAAAAATTTTTTACCCAGCAAAACTATCTCTCAAACTAGATGGGGAAGTTAAATTCTTTCATGACAAACAGAAGCTCAGGGAATTTATATCTTCAAAACCAGCACTAGGTAAAATACTGAAAGAGATTAACTACAAAGAAGAAACAAGAAATACATGACAGAACCAGGGAAACAAGAATTTCTAACTAACAGACAAGAAGAGAAGAACAAACAGTATTTCAGACGCAGGAGAGTTCAGGGAGTATTGGCCATAGAGGAGTATTTCAAACAGAAGTAAAATCTCAACATGTCAGGAATTAAAAATCATCTCTCATTAATCACACTGAGTGTAAATGGCCTCAGCTCCCCAATAAAAACACATAGAGTTGCAAAATGGATTAGAAAACAGAACCTCTCTATATGCTGCCTGCAAGAAACACACCTTACACGTAAAGACAGCAAAAAACTCAAGAAAAGGGGCTGGAGCAGGGTTATTCATGCTAATGGAACTCGAAGACAAGCAGGAGTTGTAACTATGATATCAGACAAGTTAGACTTCAAGCCCAAGCTCACCAGAAAAGACAAAGATGGTCATTTTTTACTGGAAAAAGGATCAATCTAGCATGAGGAAATAATGATAATCAACATTTATGCCTCAAACATAGGTGCAGCTACTTTCATAAAACAAACTCCTTGTGACATCAAGCCACATATAAATCCCAATACAATAATACTGGGAGACTTCAACACACCTCTTACACCATTAGATCAATCTTCTAAACAAAAGGTCAGTAAAGATACCTCAGACATAAAAAACACTGTTAATCAAATGGACCTATTGGACACATACAGAATATTTCAACCAACTACAGCAGAGTTCACATTTTCCTCAGCAGCTCATGGAACCTTCTCCAAAATAGCTCACATCCTAGGCCACAGAGTAAGCACCAGCAAGTTAAAAAAAAATGTGACATTCTTCCCTGCATCTTTTCAGACCACAATGGATTAAAACTAGAAATCAACTATAAGAAGACTCAGAGAAACCACATAAACATATGGAGACTGAACACCATACTTCTTAATGAAGAATGGGTCATAGAAGAAGTAAGGGGTGAAATCAAGAAATTTCTAAAAACAAACAAAAATAGAGATACAACATATCAAAACCTCTGGGAAACATTGAGCCAGGCATGGTGGCGCATGCTTGTAATCCCTGCACTTGGGAGACTGAGACAGGAGGATTGTGCAGGTTCGAAGCCAGTCTCAGCTACTTAGTGAGACTCTCAGCAACTTAGTGAGACCCTGTTTCCCAATAAAGTATAAAATAGGTCTGGAAGTATAGCCCGGAGGTAGAAAGCCTCTGGGTTCCAGCCCCAGTACCATAAACAAACAAACAAACAAACAAACAAACAAACAAACTCTGGGACACATTGAAGCCAGTATTAAGAGGAAAATTTTAGGACTGAATGCTCACATAAAATAAATAGAAAATCACCAAACAAATGACTTAATGACATGCCTCAAAGCCCTTGAAAAACAGGAACAATCTAACCCCAAAGCCAGTAGAAGACAGGAAATTGCTAAAATCAGAACAGAATTAAATGAAATAGAGAATTTTAAAAAATGATACAGAAAATTAACAAAACCAAAAGCTGGTTCCTCAAAAAATTAATAAGATAGATAAACTACTAGCCAATCTAAAAAAAAAGATGATCAACCCAAATTTTGAAGATAAGAGATAAAAAAGGAGATATCACAAGGGACAGTGCATAAATCCAGAGGATCATCAGAAATTACTTTGAAACACTATACTCAAATAAAATGGAAAATCTGGAGGAAACTGACAACTTCCTAGATAAATACAACCTTCCACAACTAAGTCAAGAAGACTTAGAAAACTTAAACCAACCAATAGCAGTCAAAGAGACTGAAAGAGCAAGAAAGACCTTACCATCTAAGAAAAGCCCAGGACTGGATTACTTCCTAAGTGAATTTTATAAAACCTTTATAGAAGAGCTAATCCCTATACTCCACAATCTATTTCACGAAATAGAAAGAAACAGAACTCCCCCAAATACATTCTATGAATCCAATATCACACTAATACCAAAACCAAATAAAGATAGTTCAAGGAAAGAAAACTATAGGCCTATATCTCTGATGAACTTGGACGCAAAACTTCTAAACAAAATACTAGAAACACGCATTCAAAACCACATCAAGAAAATCATACACCATGACTGGGTAGGCTTCATCCTAGGGATTCAAGGCTGGTTCAACATACAAAATTCAATGCATGTAATTCATCATATAAACAGAACTAAACACAAAAATCACATGATCATTTCAATAGATGCTGAAAAAGTCTTTGATAAAATCCAATATCCATTCATGGTAAAAGCACTGCAGAAAATCAGAATAGAAGGAACATACCTCAACATAATAAAAACAATCTACAATAAACCCACAGCCAACATCGTATTAAATGGGGAAAAACTTTGAGAATTCCCCTAAAACCAGGAACAAGACAAGGATGTCCATTATCACCACTTCGCTTCAATATAGCACTCAGGACCCAAGCCAGAGCAATAAGACAAGAAAAGGAAATTAGAGGAGTAAAAATAGGAAAAGAAGTACTCAAACTCTCATTATTTGCAGATGACATGATATTATACCTAGGAGACCCAACAAACTCAACCAAATGTCTTATAGAACTGAACAACAAATTCAGCAAAGTGTCTGGATACAAAATCAATCTTAAAAAATCAGAAACTTTTCTGAACACCAACCGTAAATCCACTGAAAAAGAAATTCAGAAAACACTTCCATTCAGGATTTCCCCCCAAAAAATAAAATACTGAGAAATAAACCAAGGAAGTAAAATACCTCTACAATGAAAATTGTAAAAGATTGAAAAAAGAATAAAAGAAGGTCTTAGAAGATGGAAAGATCTTCCATGTTCATGGATAGGCAGAATAAACATCACCAAGATGGCCATACTTCCGAAAGTTATCTACAGATTCAATACAATACCAATTAAATTACCAAGATCATTCCTCACAGACATAGAAAAATCAGTCCTTAAATTCATTTGGAACAACAAAAAAACCAGAATAGCCAAAGTAGTTCTCAGCAACAAAACCATGTAGGAGGAATCGCAATACCTGACTTTAATCTATACTACAAAGCCACTGTAATAAAAACAGCATGGTACTGGCACAAAAACAAACACATAGACCAATGGAGCAGAGTAGAAGACTCAGAAATGAACTTACACACTCACAGCTAACTGATATTTAACAAAGAGGGCAAAAACACAAAGGAAGAAGGACAGTCTGTTCAACAAATGGTGCTGGCAAAACTGGTTAACCATATGCAGAAAAATGGAATTAAATCCCACCTTCTCACCCTGCACAAGAGTCAATTCAAGATGGATCAAAGACTTGGAAATTAGACCAGAGACCTTGAGGCTCCTTGAAGAGGGCATAGTTCCAACACTGCAACACATAGGCAATGATAATAACTTTCTCAACAGGACCCCAAAGGCACAACAAATTAAAAGGCGAATCAATATGTGGGACCTCTTGAAACTGAAGAGCTTCTGTTGAGCAAAGGAAACTGCCAAGATCCTCAACCAAGAGCCAGCAGGATGGGGAAAGATTTTTTCCACCTATTCCTCAGACAGAGGACTAATATCTATAATATACAGAGATCTCAAGAAACTCAACTCCAAAAAACCCCAAATATTCCAATTAATAAATGGGCAAGTGAACTTAATAGACACTTCACAAAAGAAATTCAAATGGCCCATAAATGCATGAAAAAATGTTCAGCATCATTGGCAATTAGAGAGATGCAAATAAAAACTACTCTGAGATTTCACCTAACTCCAACTAGAATGGCAATCATTCAAAACACAAACAACAAATGATGGCGAGGATGTTGAGAAGTGGGAACTCTAAAACATTGTTGGTGGGATTGCAAACTAGTGCAACCACTTTGGAAAACAGTATGGAGGACCCTCAGAAGAATGGGAACAAATCTACCATTTGACCCAGCAGTACCACTTCTGGGTATCTATTTAAAAGAAACAAACCAAATTATCAAACTAATCTATGCGTATCTATGTTCATAGCTGCCCAATTCACCATTGCCAAACTATGGAACCAAATAAGATGTCCATCTATGAATGAATGGATTATAAAACTATGGGATATGTACACAATGGAGCTTTACTCAGCCATAAAAAAAAATACAATTACAGCATTTTTAGGGAAATGGATAGAACTGGAGGACATTATGATAAGCGAGATTAGTCAGTGGTAAAAAGTAAGAAATTGGATACTTTCACTAATCTATGAAAGCTAAAGTGAAATGGGTCATAGGAGGAAGTCCAGGTGAAAATGGAGATCCTATAGAGGAGCAAAAAGGCAATCTGACTGAGGGGATGGGAGGTGGGAAAAAAGCTCTCTAAAGCACATGATGTATCTACACAAATTTATTGATATCGATTATTAAGCCAAGTATAGGAGGGAGGTTAGGGAGGGAAGGGGGTGGGGATTGAATGGGTGCTTACTGGATGATGTGTACATGTATATCTACACAAGTTTTTTTTTTTATCCCACAATGATGTATGAATACAATGCACCAATAAAATAAAAAAAAAAGAAAAGAAAACCAGTCCTACCCCCCAAAAAAAAAAAAAAAAAAAAGAATCTAGTTTCTAGGTCATTCACAATTGCAATTTAATGTGAGAACATGGAACTTTTTATTTTGTTTCTATTTCAATTATGGGGGGTCTATGTGAATAACAGTATAATAATTATGCATTCTTGCACATACATGGAGGTATCTGTTGTTCCATTTTAAATTTCTGCCTTTGTATACTTCCATGGTAAGGAATAGAACTTGTCTAGCTATATTTCCTGGTTTGATGACCATTCATTTTTTGGGAGGAGGGGCCAGGGGATAGAACCCAGGGACATCAGGGACATTTGATCTTCAAGCTACACTCTCTGCCCTATTTTTTAATCTTTATTTTGAAACAGGTCTCAATAAGCTGCAAAGGACCTCACTAAGTAGCTGAGGCTGTCCTCGAACCATGATCCTGCTAAGGTCACATATGTGAAGTCACATGGCCAATCAGAATTTTATGATAACCTTCTCAAGTTTTAAAAGGTGAAATTCTGAGTGCCTTTATGTGGCAATTCCTTATTTGTGCTGCTCTGCCCTTCCTCAAAAAGGACACCTATTTCCTCAGAGAAAGATCAAACCAGAAATGTCTTGACTTCACAACATTACAAAGAGTTATATCTATCAGCCTCATATACAAATGGCTCAACAACTGAAATAAGCAAAACCAAAACTATTATGATGACACACAAAAAAGTATACATGATAAATCAGCACATATTTTCTGGGTCTGGTGACAGCTGTTATGTTGTAATGGCCTATAGTCAGTTGGACCAAAAACTAATAATAATAGCTAACACTTTCTGTGGAATTCTTCTATTTCCATGTATAAATTTCTTTCTCTGTTCTAAAATATTTTTACAAAAATATACTTCATATTTTATATTTTTATAAAATATTTTATATTTTTACAAAATATACTTAAAACACTAAATTTTTGAGACTTGAGATTACATTATTAGCCCACAATCATTGCTTTGATTTTCATATTAGTGTATGAGCTCTTTACTATTTAATTATTTTTGTGGTACGAGGGATTGAACTCAGAGGCATTTAAAAAAATTTTTTTTGAAACAGGATCTTGCTAAGTTGTAAAGGACCTCAATTACTAGCTGAGGCTGGCCGAGAACCACAATCCTCCTGTCGCAGCCTCCTGAATGCTAGGATTACAAGTGTGCACCACCATGCCTGGCTTATTTACTCTTAAAATCATTTAAACATATGGAGCTTAGAGATATGTTTCCTACCGTTTTTTAATTTAAAAATATGATTAGATAGAATAATTCATACCTGCTAGTGTTTTATGTCAAGACCTCTGGTGATATGCAAATTATTGATAGTAGGAAGAATACAGCTAATAATCATGAAACATTTCCTCATCATGTCATTGTGAATGTGCTTTTGTCTGAAATAGTTCTGGCTTTAAGAGATAACATTTTCAAATACACCAAAATGATTAAGAATGTTTTGGGAACTAAATCACTTCATTCCCACTCTCTTATTTAAAGAATTATATGCTCTTTAATTGCCCCCTTCATTAGAAATCTACCTAGCTCCAATCTAAAAGAATGCCTGAGAACCATTTTCTTATAAAAAATATTTCTGTTTTATTTTTGACAGCTATGTTTAACAATATTCTTACTCAGAATCTGCTTTGATTATATTGCCTAAGGTAGTAAATAATCATATTTAAAATGTGCTTAAGCTAGGAAATTACAATCTGATATTAAAAATTAACTTAATTTTTAATGTAAACTGACAATTGTAGTTTTGAATATATACCTTTATTAAGCATCAGGCTATCTTGTTATCATATGCTTATCAGTAATATTTCTCAATCATCATGACATAATTTATTACATTTTATTAATCTGATACAATTATGATAATCATTAAAATATTGAAAATTAAATGACTGTCTACAGTATGAATATAACTCTTATCCTCTAATATAAGATTTTCTTTAAACTGCAATGTATTAAAAGAAAAAGCAAATTTAGATATTAGCCTTATATGAGCTATTAAAGACAGTTTTACTTAAAATAATTTAAAAGCAAATTGTATTTAATTCAACCTTGGAGTTTGAAGAAAATTATTTCTTTGAAATCATCTGGCATCATGGTAATTTATATTTTTTATCCCTAGTTTGGGTTAAGTAGGTGCACATTTGTGTCATCGCACATTCCCTTAAATGTTCTCTCCCCCAACCCCTAAAAGAATTCTAACACTCATAAGACATACATTGTTTAATTATGTATATTGTGACATAAATTTATTTGGGAGGCTTATGAATCTTAGAATATTTTCTAACTGTGATTGTGCTAATTAAGAGTTATAGCCAACATAATAATAGAAATAAATCTCAAGAGGATTTAGAAAAATTAATCACATACACATAAAAATCATTAATTAGCACATGAAGAAACTATAACAACATGAGATGGGAAAGTATGTAATAAAAGCATTGGGATAATGGGATAGTAGCATAAAAGTTTTCTTTTAGCTGGACATGCATTCATGCATGCTGTAATCCTAGTACTTGGGAAGATAAGGCAGGAGGATTATAGGTTTGAGACTAGCTTGAGCAACTTAATGAGTCCTCAGATACTTAGCAAAAACCTGTTTCAAAATAAAAAAATAAAAGGGGATGGATATGTAAATCCAAAGGTCGAATGCCTCTGGGTTACCTCCAGTAAATCCCCTCCCCAAAAATGCTGTTTTCTTTTTTCTGTTCATTTGTTTCTTTTTTCTTTTTCTTTTCTTTTTTTTTTTTTTCTTTTTGGTGGTGGTACTGGGGTTCTGGAAATCCTTCTTCCTCTGGGCTATACTCCCCAGGCATTATATATATATATATACAATTTTTTTTTTTTTTAAACAGTGTCTCTTAAGAGAGCGCCGCTGGCTTCGAACCTGCGCGATCCTCCTGTCTCTGCCTCCCAAGCGTGGGGATTACAAGCGTGCTCCAGCATGCCCGGCTGTTAGTTTGTTTCTTATTTGATATGATGGTTAGAAAGACAATGAGTAATTGATAAAAACAAAAGACATAATTGGTGATTAGAGGAAAAACATGAATATTCACATAGTACTTGTCTCTACCTAACACATTCGCTTTACTACTGATGCCTTTAATCTCTATAAAAATGTTAGGCAATAATAAAAGAAACCAAAAATGATACCTTTAATTACTTTTCCCTGAATTAATTTTATGAAAAATCAATTCAAATTGGCTTTAAGCGGGGTGCTGGAGCCAGCATGGATTGCTGGCCCAAACTGCAATTCCTGGACCTGACTGACACCAATGTGGCAAAATAACCTAAGAGTTTGAAAACGGACATAGAGTCCAACATCTTAAGCAGTGAGCGGTGCCAAGCCAAAAGCCCATGTGCTGGCCCAAGGCGGGACCACAGTGGCGCTAGCCCTGGGCACCTATCCCCTTCCCCAGGACTCAGCACTATCCTTGTGCAGCCTGCACAAATAAATAACTGATTTTTCCAGGTCTATGAGAAATGTTGTTGGTATTTTAATGGGAATTGCATTGAATTCATAGATCACTTTTCGCAGAATGGCCATTTTGATGATATTTATTTTGCCTATCCATGAACAAGGGAATCGTCCATCTTCCAAGGTCTACTTCAATTACTCTCTTTAATGTTTTACAGTTTTTGTTGTAGAGGTCTTTTACATCTTTGGTTAGGTTTATTCCTAGGTATTTTATTGGTTTTGAGGTTATAGTAAATGGAATAGTTTTCTTTATTTCTTTATTTCTTGGCAAATCAAAACTACGCTGAGATTCCATTTAACCCCAATCAGAATGGCAAGCATAAAGAAATCAAACAACAACAAATGCTGGCGAGGATATGGGGAAAGAGGAACTCTCTTACACTGTTGGTGGGAGTGCAAACTAGTTCAGCTACTATGGAGATCAGTGTGGAGATTCCTTAGAAAACTGGGAATAGATCCTCTATTTGATCTGGCTATACCGTTCCTGGGTATATTTTCAAAGGGCTTGAAATCAGAGAATTACACTAACATATGCATACTCATGTTCATAGCAGCACAATTTGTAATAGCCAAAATATGGAACCAACCTAGGTCTCCATCAATAGATGAATGGATTGCAAAATTATGGGAAATACACACAATGGAATTCTATTCAGCTATAAAAAAGAATAAAATAATAGCATTTGCAAGAAGGGGAATGGGGAGGAGAGGGCACAAACCACAATCTAAATGTATACCATTTTCAATATGTTCCACATACAAATAAAATAAAATATGAAAAAAACATATTGGTTTTATTCAGTGTATCTCAAACACACTTATATTTTGTAAACTTCTACTTTTTTCCCTTCTATCCTATTCTCTACTAAAGGTTTCTTTTCCAATAATGACAGCTTCTCTCAATGATTCTTCATTTAGTCTAATTTCAAGTGCCCTTGAAAACTGTCCAATGAAAAAATAGAGCTTTATAGTATGAATTATAATTTTTCATGAATGTTAGTATTGTCTCCCCAAAGGAAATTCATATTCTCAGAAAATGAGCACTCCACTATAAATATTTTTGGTATTCCACAAGAACAATTGCATACATGATACTTGTTCCTTGGATACCTATACAGTAACTGATTAGTTTAAATATAAATGTCCTTGGTTTATGCTAATTAATAGCTAATTATTAATGTACATCAACTAGTGATTAAATTTAGCCTTAAAATATATTAAAACTACAACTTCATGACTTAAAACACCATTTTTTCTTAATATATAAAAGTACTGAACAAGAAAAATTTCTAATTCATGTTCTCCATCCTATCATAAATAATAATATTAAATGCCTGTTCTACTATAAAGCACCAATAAAATATTTGAAAAATGCCTACCCTAAATGTACAAGTAGTAGTAAATTTTTAAAAGTGGATAATGATATTTTATTTCATGTAGGAAGTTTTATGAAATCCTTTCCTATATTTTGTCTTTATTCTATGAAGTCATTTAAAAGGCAGTAAATTGAGCCCTTGATAATAAAATGATGAGTAATTAACTGCATTACTTCTCAGTACTGTTTGATCACTAGTTTTAAAAAATATTTTCAATAATTCATAATAACTTACTCAAAAAGTAATCATAGCTAAGCTTCTTAACCTTAAGGGGACTAGGTGTATGAGAAAGACAAATTCTATGTTGAGTAATATAAATCCATTGAGTCAAGAATGTACTGTCAAATCAGTATTCAGGAGAATGAAAATTATACTGAAAAAAATCTTAAATTCCAAAAGTAAAACACATCAACTCCATCAAAAGTCAGTTTTATAAACCTTTCTCCCTGATTCGGGAAATCACAGAATCAAAAATAAGTAAGAAAAATAAAAAGTAAAGAAAGTAAGATAATTTAATGATAACTTGGTCAAGACAAACCATATTTTTTATTCTTGGCATTTGTATGACTAACCTCACATAGAAAATGCTGGTAAAATTATTCATTCTAAGCAATTTTATTCCAGAAAATGTTTAGGTACTAATAAGGGTCAATGAAGAAAATCTGAAGCAGATGGTGATAGGGGTATTGTTTATTGAGGTCATAATGATATTTCAGTCCTAACTTTCCACCTGAAATGTTATGGAAGTCCTGAAGTTGCAGAATAAAAAGTTAAGTACATCTATAGAGCATTCTATACAGTACTGAAATGCATAAAGTAATTAATTTTTAATTACTTACAAAAGTTGTGTTTTCCAATAATAATGTGGTAGCATTTGTTTCTATATTCAGTTTAATGACATGTCCATTTTCGCTTTTATACACCACATCTGTATCTGCAACAACAAAGACATTAACAATTGACAAACACATTGAGTACGTAATATAATAACTGTAGGGATAAAATATGCATAATAAGCAGACACATTAGAACAATTGTTGTTAGCCTTTGGTAACCCAAGAAGATTTCTGTATTTGGCTCATACTGATTCTCTTGAAAGACCAGGAAGCCTGCTTAATACATGGTCTATTGTGCAACGAACACAGGGCTAGTGAGAAGGCCACTTAGTTTCATGGTTTAACAAATAAAAATTAATTAAAATATGGGCAATCTGCTGCCTGTTATGAAGTGATAGAGAAAAAGGGGAGCCTTCGTCTTCCAAATTATGCTATTACTGATGAGTGATCTAGTTTTCTAACTTACAACAATGGCTGTCAGTTAACTATTACTTTACACAATGCTAAGTCTAATATTGAATCATCCTTATGTAGACTTGTTCAACTTTCTAGTCCTTCAAACATCACTCAGTTACTAGGTAACTACTTCTTCTCTGGATTAATAATTTTTCTCCTGTAGCTCATCTGTTTAATATAATCACAGATAAAAATCTATAAGCCTGTTACCTCATCATTAAATTCACTTTATCAATTGTAGGAGAAAAATATCATTTTAGCTGGCTGTGGTGGCACACGCTTGTAATCCCTGCAGTTGGGAGGCGGAGACAGGAGGATCACGCAGGTTCGAAGCCAGCCTCACTGGCTTAAGAGACCCTGTTCCAAATAAAATATAAAATAGGTCTGGAAGTGTAGCCCAGAGATAGAAGGGTTCCATCCCCAGTACCACAAAAAAAAAAAAGAAAAAAAAATATCATTTAAAATAAGTGTATTTTTTCTGGATGGCTAATTAGTCATCATTTGGATTAAATTTAGCTGCATTTTAGGAAAATATAGGAAGAAAACAAAACAAATAATGGTATGCTTATATCACAACATGTCTAACTATAATGTACAATTACAATGCACCAATATAAATAACTAGACATATTCAAATTAAGTCACTGTAAGAATACCTCAGACCAAAAACACTATCTTGAAGGAAAACTGACAAGATATGTATAAGTTAAATTATATTTATTTGCATGTGTATGCATCCAGGTATGTGTATAAAAGCTGTATGTGTGTGTATGAAATTAAGAAAAATCAAGGTAGCCAAATTAAAATAGTTTTAAACAATAATCTTTTCTAAGTTTTAACCAATTCTATGGCATTACATGTATGTTCCTAATCCCCTATTCATTCCTGGGGAAAAAAAGTGGTATTAAAGGGGATTGAGTCCACAATTTATAGAGAATTTATCTATATAAATTAAAATCTCTCAGTGTTTGAAAGTCTTTACCTGTGAATTGGGAAAACAGGCAGTACATAATGGGTTGTGAACATTAACTATAGTAACATATATTCTGATAATTTGACAGAACAAGATTTTCTGACTCCTTCTTTGGTTATTTCAATAATAAAAGCACCTAGAATTAAGTGATGTGATATAAAAATATTAAAAAATTAAAACAAAAATGGTGGGCTTTTTTCAATGTTTTATTTATAAAGACTAAAAGACCAGTATGATATAATAATAGTCAAAAGATGCCACACAAGTCAATAGTTATTGTTACCTTAATCACATGGAAAAGAAACTTGTTAGAACTATGAATTGGGGAACAGGGGAACACAAATTAATGGTCTTTTAAGAAAAGAAAAAAGGATAAGAAGTTATTTTCCACTTACTCCATAAGACTGGTTGGCTGACCTGAAAGATAGTAATATAATCTTTAAAATAAGTCATACTATCATTTTCTGAATTTCTATAATCAACTATAAGTACAGTGGGTTCTTATTGTTGCCTTTATTTCTTTTCTATTGATGGAGAATAAGTAACAGGCTCATACAAATAGTATTTATCTTGTTTCATATTCATTTCTTCTCTCCCCTTCCCTTTCTATACCATATTTATAAATACAAGACCAATAACCTGTTGCTTACTTGGTCTTGGCAGATGGTAGGAACTGTCTTTCTGCTCTCAATGAATGCTTGCTAAAGTCAATAATAGTTCTATGTTAAACTTAATTTCTAACAACTATCTCCTCATTATTTTTCTTGTTATATCTACTCTGAAGCACTTTAGTATTTGTTTCATTCACTCTTTCTTCCTTTAACTTCTTTTTCTGGTACTGAGGATGGAATCCATAGGTCTTCTACCTCTTGGCTACACCCTCAGACCTATTTTATTTTTTATTTGGAAACAGGGTCTCACTAAGTTGCTAAGGCTGGCTTCGAACCTGCAATCCTCTCTCAGTCTCCCAAGTACTGGGGTTACAAACATGTGCCACCACATCTGGCTGCACTTTTTTTTTTTTACTTTATGAACATATCACTATAAATTTTCAATAAGAAACAAATAACTCTCTTAACAAAATCTTCCTTACAATATGTTCTCAATAAATTGAAGGAAAATGGCTTCCCTTACTCTTCCATTGCAATATGAAGATAAAACTAAAAAACAGTCAGTGAGTGACTGTTATCCCAATAGGCATATTACAGAATAGTACATCAGGATGAGGTCTGTGGCCTCAAAGAGGAAGAATAGCTGGCCCCAGGGTCAGTCATAGTAAGAGAAAACCCGAAGTGGTGGGTAGTTATTAAAGGTGGAGGAAAGAAAATGGGTCATTAGTTCAAAACTAAGTAGAAAGAAGTGAAGCTTAAATGAAAGAATAGAGACTATATTTAACAGTGATAATTATGTAAACTAGAGAAAAAGCTACAGGGATTTGTATATACTTTTAGATATGAACTACATATTAGTCAATGGTGCATTAGCAGGAAAATCTTTTTTAAAAATAATTAAAGTGTAGGCCGGGGGTGGTGGTGCACACTTGTAATCCCCGCTCTTGGGAGGCAGAGACAGGAGGATCACGCAGGTTCGAAGCCACTCGCGCACTGGCTTAGGAGACCCTGTTTCCAAATAAAGATGTAAAAATAGGTCTGGGAGTGTAGCCCAGAGATAGAAGGGCTTCCAGGAACCCCAGTACCATCACCATAAACAAAAAAAAAAAGAAAAAAATTAAAGTGTAACAAATATTTTTTCATAAATTATATCTAAAGTACTTAATATCTGTCTTTGCTAATTGCTTTTAATTTTTATCTATTCATTCTTTATAATCCTCTGGGTTTCATATTTATCTTACATTACTTTTTTTTTTGGTGGTACTGGGGTTCCTGGAAGCCCTTCTACCTCCGGGCTCCCAGACCTATTTTATACTTTATTTGGTAACAGGGTCTCTTAAGCCAGCGCGGCTGGCTTTGAACCTGCATGATCTTCCTGTCTCCGCCTCCCAAGCACGGGGATTACAAGCGTGTGCCATCATGCCAAGCTTTATATTACTTTCTGAATTATAATCACTTGTGGAAACTCCCAGTTTTGAAACTTCTCTTACTAGGTTAATAAATTACATTCTGGAAATATATTTTTGTCTACTTCACCATTTGTTTAATATTCAGTAATGAAATATGAGTGAATCTGATCAAAGAGTAAAGTGCATTAACACAAGAAGTTTGAGGTAGGTGTACTTGAAACATTCTTAACATACACCATTATGCATGTTCCTACAGTACTTTGATTAAATAATCTTTCCATCTCTTTAAAGTATTAAAATTAAGAGCCGGTTTTCCTGAACACATTTAACTCAATTTTTTTTTAATCAAAAAGCTTAACAGGATTGAATCACAGCCGAGCCTGTTCATCCAGAGACCCACAGTCAGTCTGAGCATCCTTTCATTCTAACTTTCATAAAGAAACCAACACAAAGAAAATTACAATCATTTTTTCTAATCAAGATCTTTCAGAAAAATACAACCTTATGGTAGGTGCTTCTTCTACCCAAATCTGATGACTAAGCATTTCACATTACAGTTTAGTTTTTATAGAATTTGCCATTAAGACGTGAGGCTTCTGTACCCACCATGACTATCAGGGTATAGAACTAAAGCAGCCTCCATCTGCTCCACTTATACTTCATTCTAGGAAGCTTTTGTTCATAAAGTTAAGACTGTTAATAAGAAAAAAAGTTGATATTTCTTTTTTTTAGAAGGCTGCTGAGAATTCATTTCTTTAAACAGCACCCAAAACTAGGCAAATTGCTCCTTATCAAACAACTAACTGAACCATAACATCAAGAAATGTGCGCAACCGTAACCAGATCCTCACAGTGAAAAAAACAAAAAACTGGTTACTTAAACTCACATCACCAAATCTATACATACCATCCTCCACTCTCCTCCTTCTCGACACTCTAAAACTTAAAACATTGTCTCCCCTGCCTGCAATTAGTCATAAACTAAGCTTTGTTAACAGATTATTCTGGGTGATTTTTGGGAAAGTGAAGGTTGACAAAGTTCATTCTCTATGTATAGCAATATAAAGTTAAGTTATTGATTTTGTTAGAGCTATTATAAATAATGTAAGTATGCATTTATTTTACATAATTTGTTTTATTCATTCGTTCGTTTGTTTGTTTGTTTTGTGTTACTGGGGTGGAACCCAGGGGCTCTTCTTCCTCCAGACCTATTTTATACTTTATTTGGAAACAGGGTCTCAGTAAGTTGCTGAGAGCCTCACTAAGTAGCTGAGGCTGGCTTTGAACCTATGCGATCCTCCCGTCTCAGCCTCCCAAGCCAGGGGATTACAAGCGTGCGCCACCACGCCCGGCTACATAATTTGTTTTAAATATTTCAAAATGAGCTGGGCATGGTGGTGCACTTTTGTAATCCCAGTATTTGGCAGACTGAGACAAAGATTCATATATTTTCAGCCAGCCTAAGCAATATAGCAAGGCCCTTAACAATCTGAGACTGTGTTTCAAACTAAAAAAAAATAAAATATGACTGAGGGTATAGTTCAAAGTTAGAATGCCCCTGAGTTCAATCCCCAGTACCACAAAATTAATGTTTCAAAACTAAATCTGTTTATATGAAAAGAGTTTTCAAAAAGTATAAAATATCTTAGCAAATCAGTTCTTTGGGACATTTTCATTCAAATGTGATCTTCATTTAAAACGTTTATATGTCCAAAGTAAAATTTTTGTAGCATCTCATATTTTTAAAAAAATATACATATTCAATAAACTGAGAAGCCTAAAATTAGAGCTCATTATAGAACATAATAATGAAATTATTTTCACAGAAAACGCTCAAATAATTTTAGAAAGCATTTGTTAAATATTGTGTTGAAATTTCATTCCTGAATTAAACATATCAATGGTAAATCAAGAATATTGAGTCATTCTTAATTGGAACACAGCAGGCCCCTCATTCAACTCTCCTCAAACACTGCTCACAATAATGCAAAACTGTCCTAGCTCTCTGAAGAGCCCCAGGCATTTAGAAATGGCATCTTTGTCTTTTTCTTTTACCTCAAAATTTCTTCCCATGCACATTCTTCTTTTCCCCGGATGTTTAGGAGAAAGTAATTGTTTTCCTTTGTAAAATAAAAGCTATTTTGTAAACAAATCAACTTATTATTAGCTCTCAAATATCTTTCATTTCTACCATTTCTTCCTGGTCCCTATAATTGTCATTGTGAATACTGCTCTCTGTTAAAACTGCAATAAGTGTATTCATTAGGTGTTTTGCTTTGTCTCTGGCATTTTTCCTTGTACAACAAGACGGAATAAACTTTGTAGAGGAGGCTTCTGCCTTATTCTGCATCCATATTTTCTGCCTTCTCATGTAGGGCAGCTATAAGTCTTTTCCCTCCTGAAATTAAAAACTTCCAACATCACCATTGATCCTCAGTAACCAAATGCAATGCATTTTCCCCATGATTAATCTCACCCTCACTTGAGTTCACAATATAGCACAATAATGAACAGAAGGATGATGAAATCCACCTCTCTTGGCTTTGAACCATTACCTTGCCCTGGTATTCTGTCTTCAAGCACAAACCTATGTTCTGTTTGTCAGATTGCTAACACAACAAAGGCATATTTGGGCTTTGATCCCACTCCCATCAGATTTTGTTTGAATGATCATTTTTACTAGCACTTTCCTATATTTATTCTTAAATTTTATATTAAAATCTTTACATTACCCACCTGCCACATCTATGTTTCCATTGCTATACTAGGTCATATAAATATCTCATAAACACATAAAATTTAGTGGAATAAAAGTAAAATTGCAATTTAAATTCAACTTCCATCCAAGGTATATTTTTTATAACCTGTTGGTCATTCATACATCTTCTTTTGAGAAAAATCTATTTAGTCCCACTGACTGTTTTCAATGCAGCTGTTTGGGGTTTTATTTGCTATTAAAATTTTGGAATTCCTTATATATTTGTGGATACAAACTGCTTGTTATATGTATAATTTGCAAATATTTTCCTCTTTTCATAAGGTGACTAAATGGTTTTCTTTTCTACGAAGGTTTTTTTGTTTGATGTGATCCTATTTGTTTAATTTTGCTTTTGTTTTCTATGGTTTTTGGATCTGTGCCTATTTCAACATTTAGCTTTTCCCTATATTTTCTTCTACTAGTTACAAGTCTTACATTTATGGCTTTGATCCATTTTGAGTTGAGTTTTGAAAATGGTGAAAAATGTCTAGAATACACAATTTTTACATCACCATTTATTGAAATTATTTTTCTCCTACAATTTTTCTTAGCATGATTGTCAAATATCAGTTGGCTGTAGATGTGTGAGTTTCTTCTAGGCTCTGTCTATTCTGCTCTATTGATATTTGAACCCGCTTTTAGATAGACACTATGCTGCTTTGATTACTATGTCTCTAGAATATGAATTGAAATCAGATAGTATAACCTCCCCATTTTAATGCCTTGAGGTTGGAGGAGAAATGGTCATCACAGTCAGGTGCTTGACCCAACAGAACACCAGCAACTCAGTCTGTGAGTACTGACCTGGTGGAAAGGGTCATGGGGATTTGCCAAGCACTGTATTCCACTGTGTTGGGCCTGGTCCTGGGTTTCAATTGGAAGACATGGATTTAATTCTTTCTCTCCCTCAAGTTAAATGCTTCTCTTTCCAAACTTGGCTGCTTGCAGAGGAGGACGGCATGGCCAACTCTTTTCTTCATACTTTTTTGATAGTATTTTTATTCGATATACTAGATATAAACACTGTGGTCTTACACCTGATTTTCATAGCTGTTTTGAAGGTACTTTGATATGTGAATAGCTTTTCAATGATGTCTATGTCTATCTATGTCTATGATAAGACAACTGTTGGAGAATCTTAGCCACCATTTTGCTCCTTTTCTTATTCCTTTAAGAATTGAAACCATCTATGCCCACACATTTTACTGTTTAAAATAACTTAAGTTTATTATATAGCTGTCTGCCTATTTCAATTTTAATATTTTAGAAAATTCTTGCCAGAAAAATGAAGTTTAAAATAACTGGATTTTTTTTCTTCTTTTCTTTACGGGAACCTCCTGCAAATCGATTTGCTTAAAAAACAGTCTGCTAAACTAAAAATCAATTGGGTAAATATCTCCTATATAAAATAATATCCAGTTCTATCAATGACTATTTACTATTTGAGAGGCTCTTCAACTTTACCTTCCTAAATTCACCAATCTTTAATTATTGCATTATAAATTCTGCCAGGTCATAAACAGTATCACTTATTAAAATACCCATCAACATAGATCTTGAAAACCTCATACTTTCTTTTTCTTTTTTCCCATGCAGTGAATTAGTTTCTGTGGCAAATGTGATCTCATTTACCAAAGTAAGCAACAGTTTAGCCATGCTTCAGTATGTTCAATAGGTAATTTGGGTAGAACTTTGGGGGTACTAGAGTTCAACAGTTCATAAGTTCTGCAGTATATAAATATAACACCAATTCAGAGAAGTATCTCAACATATGTTTTTGTATTTACAAAGTTTAAATTTCTGACAACATTTATAACTTCATTTTCACTGTTATAGCCTAGTTTTAAATATATTTATATCTTTAATGATATCCTCCTTTACTAAAATTTAGTTGGGTTCCTGTGTACTGTGGCCTCAAGTATCCCTAAACTTTGTCATGACTTTAGCAAGAATCTTACAAGGTCAATTTAGTATTAATTAAACCCTCCAATTTATCAAATTCATCACCATCTTTAATATCTAAGTAACTGGCTTACCCTTAGCAGGGATTATGTTAGGATAGTTTAGCAAAACTTCAATTACCTCAATGACTCCTCTTAGCAATTTCCCACGCACTGACCATCTGACTCTGCTTACTGACTTTAAGTCCCAGATACCTGTATTGTTTTGGGTGTTGATTTCAGTCTCTTTCCCCTGTTGCAATATAATCTTCCTTACTATTTAGCAAGTGTAAAGATAATATATCTTTAATTGTATCTTGAAAATCTAAGCACTGGTAGCCTATTTTAAAAATTTTCTAGCAGTAAAACTTTGCTTATTTGTTGTGTTTTTTTTTTTGTGTGTGTGTGTTTGATTGAGTGTTTGTGTACCTATATGTATGGATGGGTAGATATATAGATACACACACACCTAGACACATATGTATGTATTTCATTGAATACACTAGACCAGAGGTTTACAAACGACAGCACTGGGCTAAATGTGCCTCTCCAATGCCTTTTGTAAATAAAGAACATCATATATTTATTTACTTGTATATGGCCTGTTTTTATACCACAAAAATAGTGTCAAACTGTAATAACAGAAACTATATGACCCATAAAGCTAAAACATTTACTCTTCAGTCCTTCTATGAATAATTTTGCTGTCCTTTATGTAAGATCATTGTTTGTCTCATTAAAAAAAAAACACATTTTATTTACTATGTTTACAAATGTTATTTTAGTCACTGATCACTAATCACTTAAATGCTAGTAAAAGACTGTTTAGATTTCCAAAGTATCTATACACAAAAATTGTTTCCTTTTTCACCCCATTATGACATTAGATATATATTTGCCTATAAATGTTTCAAATTCCTAGTAAATAGGCTAAAACTAGGTATACAAAAAATACATTTTCCTAATAAGTAACCAGAATAAAGGTCATCTTCATCTAAAAGTCACTATAATCAAAAGTAATCATCATTAATTCATATGGAAGTGTCAGTTCTATGAATGGCACTTCTCATGATAAAGAGCCCTTCCCAGGATAGATAATGGAGCAGTTGATAGCCACTCAACTAAATGATGTTTTTCTGATTTGCAGCTAAAATGTGAATAGCAGCAATTCTCACATGATCATTTCATTCTTTATATTATTTGCCAAAAAACAAATCACAGAAGTGGAAAATAAAACTCACTAGAATTTCAAATATCTCTTCCCACCAGGATTGTTTGCCTAATAGTCGCATACACATAGCTTTAACTGGTTCTTAACTTTTTTAGTTAAAGCCTTTATAAAAGCTTTACTAACTCTAGAATCATATATTCAAGAACCTCTGCCTGAGTGGTTCTGAGACAGGAGGAGAGGAGTGTATAAGAGGTCCTTGGAGAGGGGCACCTCAATTTAGGACTAGGGAGGTTATTTTTCTGAAAGTTCTCATTACTGAATTGTAATTAAACATGATAGGGAAATTCAGTGTGATACTCACAGACATGCACATGTGTCTTGGTGTATTTCCATCTATATTCCACACTGCTTCCTCCCTGGATATGTTAGTGAACTATTTTGCCATAGTGTTATTTAAACTATTTCCTTTTTCAACCCTACCCACACTGCTTCCTCCCTGGGCATATTAGTGAAATTGATAATAATATCTTCATATAGTGCCATAGTTATTTAAACTATTTCCTTTTTCAACCCTACTTTTCCCCTCCCTAATTTCTATTTCCAATTCCCTTCCAATATACTACTGGCCTCTCTCCACATTATTTAAAGTTCCTTTTGTTTCTTAGTTTTTCTCCAGCTTCCACATATGACAGATAGAATGCAACCCTTGACTTTCTGAAACTGGCTACTCTCACATAGCATAGTATTCTCTAGTTCCATCCAGTTCTTTGCAAACCACATAATTTTGTTCTCCTTTATGGTTATGTAGATTTCATTGTTTGCATATGCACATTTTCTTTATTCATTCATCCATTGATGAACACCTAGCTTGGTTCCATAATTTTGCTATTGTGAATTCTGCTGTCATAAACATGGGTATATATGCATCACTCATATTCTAATTTTAACTCTTTGCAAAAATACAAAGGAATGATAATTGGGTCTTATGGTATTTCATAGATTTATTGAAGAACCTTAAATAAATAAATTTAAGAATGTGCCAAACTTATTTATTAAGGTAAGAAATAAGCTTTTGAAGTGAAGGAGAGATCAGGCTATATTTTGAGTGAGAAGCAATGGCCTGGTCTGGGCTTTAAATATTTATAGGATAGTGGTCAGAGGTCTCAACTGGAGATGGAGTCATGGAGGAGTCACTCATGTCCGCATCATGTTTTTCTGGTATTCGTGCATTACATTCACATCATGCTGCTTTCTGTAGGTAAGGAGAAGGATGCAAGGACATGGGTTGGATTGCTCAGAAATTGCTTGTTTCTCATTCCAAAAGATAATGGCTGTTTCTTTTTAGCAATCAGTATATATGGATTTTTCTCTGTACCCTCAAATTCTTATCTGTCTTTTCTATTAAAATTAGAAGGTGAAGTAAAGGAAGATGTAACCATATTCATGTTTTCTATTCACTAAATACCTCATATAAATATAAGATCTAGGCCGGGCGTGGTGGCGCACGCTTGTAATCCCCGCGCTTGGGAGGCAGAGACAGGAGGATCGCACAGGTTTAAAGCCAGCCGCGCGCGCTGGCATAGGAGACCCTGTTTCCAAACAAAAATGTAAAAGTAGGTCTGGGAGTGTAGCCCGGAGGTAGAAGAGCTTCCAGGAACCCCAGTACCACCAAAAAAAAAAAAATATATATATATACACATATATATATACATATATATACATATATATATACATATATATATACATATATATATACATATATATATATATATATATATATATATATATATATATATATATATATATATATATGATCTAGTTGTGTTCCATGACCCCACAGATCTAGAAGTCAGCATTGCAATGACATATGCAGGGGACATAGCTCATTTTAAAGTAACATCTTAACTGCAAAATATGGAGGGGAATAAAATAGGCTAGGCCAACACCTACATTACTCTTCTATCTTCTATTTTATGTTTAATTTTTGTTAGCTAAGATAGTGGAACTCTTTCCCTCCCCTCTCCCCTTAGATTAAACTAAGCTGATCTCAGTTTGCAAGTGTGCTTTGGACAAATGAGCACATCACCAGCAGTACTTTCTAAAATAGGAGCTTCCTTGTTTAGAGATTCCACTCCAGTACTCTATCAAGCACACATGCTTTCCAGTCATGTTTAATATCAGCATATACCAGATGATAAAAGAAAAACATGATAAAAGAAAGATATGTAAAATTAATGATAGTAATTTTCTTATTTTTCTTCTGATTCTTTTTCAGTGTTGGGGATCAAATCCATGGTCTCCTGAGTGCTAGTCAATCACTCTAACACTAGCTATTTCTCCAATTACTTTCAGATATCAAAGTAACATATATTCATTGTAGAAAATGTGTACAATGCAAATATATCAAGAAAAAGTAACTGAAAATTTTAATAAATTCCTTCATAAAACACAGAATGGCAATCGCAAAAATAAAAAGATTTTTATTGCATCTTCTCTTAAGATTATAGACTATTTTACTCTGTAATTTAGTATTCTCCATTGACTATTTTGAATGCCTAACATTCTCAACCCAAATTGAAATCATTGAAAGAAAGATAAATTGAAACATGATAATTGGAAATGCAGAAGAGAAAAAGAGAAAATATTTAAAAGGTAAAAATTGATATTCTGAACTTGAATTTAATTATAAAAAGCATCACTGAAGAGTTTTGTTATCTAACAAACGAATTCATATATAAACAGATGTTATAACTTTTCAAATGCATAATGGCATACCTTTATCAACTTCTGCATATTTCAATTAAATATCTAGAGAGCAGAATTGATCATTGCACTCCAACAAATATATAATTAAATCATAAGGTACAACTTAATTGAATAGAAAATTGACTTAGTTGAATAACTGGAAGTATTGCACCGGTTTAAACAGAAAATGCATTGAAAGAAGTAACAAAAGGAATGATTAAAATTCAAATACTCAAGCACAATCAAACCCTGAAATATAAAATATATTAAAATACTTTTAATGTTTACAGGTTAATCACCAAAATAAAAAAAACTAGTTAGTTGTAAGGCTATGTTTAGAAAAAAATGAGAAATAACAGAAAAATACATTTTTGTTTTAATTTTTAAGAAATCATTTTCAAGCATATTAGGTTTTTATTATTTTGTAAACTAAAGGTTTATGAAGAAAACACAGTTGATTTAATATTCTTCCTCATATAGGGATGCTAGAGAGAAATTAGGACACAAGAGGGACTCCAGACAAAAGAGGGGAAACCTTAGTGGAGTGAAAGAAGGGACGCAACTTAGCGAGATGGAAGAGGGAGGAAGACTTGAAGTGGGTAGCACCTTGATGGTCATGATGTACATACATAAACATATCATAGCTAATCAATGTGTTGAGAATGGGAAGGTAGGGAAGGAGATGAAGTGGATAGGCACTGGGGGAGGGCTCAAAAAGAATGGAATTAAACTGAACTTCATGAAGACGTATGATTACAATGCACCAATAAAATCAATAACCTGGAAGCTGGGCATTGTGGATTACATGCTTGTAATCCCAGTATTTGTGAGGCTG